>NC_086320.1:155488337-156152337 GCF_036172605.1 Pelobates fuscus
TGTTGGGTTATTCCCTTTTGGCTGACTCTCTCTATTTAGATTTGTATCTTATTTATACATGTACTATATACCTTAATAAAGTTTTTTATTATTTTTTCTCTTAACACAAACTATTGGAATTGGACTGGGTGCTTTTCCTCATGGTTGTCTCCTAGTTAGACAACCTTTGGATTTATTTTCTTTATTTTGTCTTATTACCCTAGGGTTACCCCCTTTTACCCAGTCTAGGTGACCATCCTCTACCTAAGAGACGGTAACAGGGTAGAGTTATTCCTCCCTGTTTTCTGGTCCCTCAAGGTCTCATCTATATTAGGGCAGTGTATTAAATTGGGGGAAGGAAGTGGGGGAAGTGTATTGAATTGGGGGGAAAGGGAAGGGCGCAGGGGGGCAGTGTATTAGAGTGGAGGGACGGGGGTGAGGGGGCAGTGTATTAGTTTGTATGCTGTTGGGCTGGTATGCAATTATTTCCAGGGCTGGTTTTTATTCCCAAAAGGAAAAGAATGTAAATAAGAGTGGAGCAGTATAGTGAAAATGGCCGTTTAGGTGATAAACCCAGGACCAAGTATAAATTATGAAAAATGTTGTAGTAATACTCAATGGTCAGTAGATGGCCTCAAGACGACACATCTCACAGCACATATGGCGAAAATGCATAAATACACATAATAGTGCAGATTGCTTCAAATTAATAGTGATTTAAAGGACCACTATAGGCAGCCAGACCACTTCAGCTTAATTAAGTGGTCTGGGTGCCAGGTCCATCTAGGATTAACCCTGCCTGCTGTAAACATAGCAATTTCAAACTGCTATGTTTACATATTGGTTGATCCAGCCTCTAGTGGCTGTCTCATTGACAGCCGCTAGAGGCGCTTCCGCGCTTCTCACTGTGATTTTCACAGTGAGAAGATGCCAGCGTCCATAGGAAAGCATTGAGAATGCTTTCCTATGGACTGACTGAATGGCGCGTGCCTCTTGCCGCGCATGCGCATTCAGCCGATAACGTCCGAAGGAGGAGGAGAGTCCACAGCGCCGAGGGAGCCCGGCGCTACAGAAAGGTAAGCCTTTAACCCCTTCCTCCCCCTTCAGCCTGGCGGGAGGGGGGCCATGAGGATGGGGACACCCTCAGGGCACTATAGTGCCAGGAAAACGAGTTTGTTTTCCTGGCACTATAGTGGTTCTTTAATATAATTTATTAATATACCAAGTTACCCTGATAAGTAGGTTAAGGAAATCAAGTTTCAATCAAATAGTGAGAAAGCTCAATTATATTTACGAAGTGCAAATAGATTTATTAAAAACTCAGTGATATTAAAAAAGTAAACAAGCTGTCTCTTACAAGAGAAAGTGGTTGTGATACGTTGTGATATCATTGTTGTGGTACATAGGAAACTGGCCTTGGGAGGTGTGAGCTGTGTGGCTGCACAGGGTGCCATGGCAGTAGGGGCACCGGCCAGCCAACACAGCTCTCACACGCAGGGGCCGGAAGCAGGACGACTGCATGGAGAGGTGGGGGCAGAGCCAAATCGGCCATGGAGACGGAGCCAAATCAGTGGCGTGGCGGAGCTAAAGATGGCCTCTACCCTCTGCTGCTACTGCTGCACACAGAGGGGAAGCAGGAAGGAGTTCCTGCTTCCTTAACAACTACACACCAGGGACACACCAGGGGCTTCAGAGACTCCACTCCTTCTCCAATAAGTGAGAGAGTGTGTGTGTGTGTGTGTGTGTGTGTGTGTAACTGTGATTGTGTTATGACTGCATGCCTGTGCCAGTGTATGCCTGTCTGTGACTGTGTATGTGACTGTCTGTCTATGACTGTGTGTGACTGTCTACCTGTGACTGTGTGTGTGACTGTCTGCCTGTAACTCTGTGTGTGACTGTCTGCATGTCACTGTGACTGTGTGATGCTGCCTGTAATTGTTACAGTCTGCATGTAATTGTGCGTGCTACTGCCTTTAACTGTGTGTGACTGTCTGCCTGTAGCTGTGTGTGTGTTTGTAGCTGTGTGTAACTGTCTGCCTGTTACTGTGTGTTTGACTGTGTGCGAGTGACTATGTGCTGGGACTGTGTGCATGTGGCTGTATTTGACAGTATGTGTGTGTGTGTGTGTGTGTGTAACTGTGATTGTGTTATGACTGCCTGCCTGTGCCAGTGTGTGACTGCCTGTGACTGTGTATGTGACTGTCTGTCTATGACTGTGTGTGACTGTCTACCTGTGACTGTGTGTGTGACTGTCTGCCTGTAACTCTGTGTGTGACTGTCTGCATGTCACTGTGACTGTGTGATGCTGCCTGTAATTGTTACAGTCTGCATGTAATTGTGCGTGCTACTGCCTGTAACTGTGTGTGACTGTCTGCCTGTAGCTGTGTGTGTGTGTTTGTAGCTGTGTGTAACTGTCTGCCTGTAACTGTGTGTTTGACTGTGTGCGAGTGACTATGTGCTGGGACTGTGTGCATGTGGCTGTATTTGACAGTATGTGTGTGTGTGTGTGTGTGTGTGTAACTGTGATTGTGTTATGACTGCCTGCCTGTGCCAGTGTGTGACTGCCTGTGACTGTGTATGTGACTGTCTGTCTATGACTGTGTGTGACTGTCTACCTGTGACTGTGTGTGTGACTGTCTGCCTGTAACTCTGTGTGTGACTGTCTGCATGTCACTGTGACTGTGTGATGCTGCCTGTAATTGTTACAGTCTGCATGTAATTGTGCGTGCTACTGCCTGTAACTGTGTGTGACTGTCTGCCTGTAGCTGTGTGTGTGTTTGTAGCTGTGTGTAACTGTCTGCCTGTAACTGTGTGTTTGACTGTGTGCGAGTGACTATGTGCTGGGACTGTGTGCATGTGGCTGTATTTGACAGTATATATGTATAACTGTGTGCATGTGACTGTGTCTGACTGTGTCTGACTGTCTTAGCCTTCCAGTAAACCAGCAGCTGGAATATGACGTCATCCCGGCATCGGCATCATTACAGTGCATGCGAGGGACCTGTGCAGGAAGAGCACAGAGATCCCAGCAACAACCACTGACCACCAGCCCTCCACTCCAGCCCTCCCAGAGCAAGGTAGGTAGGTTGGGTGGACCTCTTATTAAATGTGTGTATGTATGTGATGATTGTGTATGATTGTGTGTGCATCTCTGTGGTTAAGTTTGTGTGTTGTGATTATGTGTGTTCATAGGCGTGCGCAGCCTGTTGCATTAGGGTGTGCACCCTAAAGCACAAACACACACGCCGCGTGTATATGTATTTTTATATACACATACACACACATACATATACATACATACAAACATTTATATATAAACATACATACAAACATATATATATATATACAAATACAAATATACGTAGGTGCAGTGTGTGTGATTGTGAGCGGTACAGTGTGTGTGATTGTAAGGGGTACAGTTTGTGTAATTGTGAGGGATTCAGTGCGTGTGGGGTACAGTGTGTATGATTGTGAGGGGTGCACTGTGTGGGCGACAGGGGTTAGGAGGGTGGAGGGGCAGCGACAGGGGTTGGGGGGGTAGAGGGACAGGAGGTGGGGGTGGAGAGGCAGTGACAGGAGGTAGCGGGGGTAGACGGTTAGTGACAGGGGTTAGGGGGTAGAGGGGTAGTAACAGGAGTTAGGGGGTAGAGGGGTAGTGACAGTGGTTAGGGGGGTAGAGGGGTAGTGACAGGGGTTAGAGGGGTAGTGACAGGGGTTGGGGTAGTGACAGGAGTTAGGGGGGTAGAGGGGCAGTGACAGGGGGTGGGGGGAGTGGAGAGGCAGTGGCATGGGTTGGGGTGGTAGAGGGGCAGTGAGAGGGGTTATGGGGTAGAGGGGTAGTGACAGGGGTTAGAGGGGTAGAGACAGGGGTTAGGGGGATCATGACAGGGGTTAGGGGGGTAGAGGGGTAGTGACAGGGGTTAGAGGGGTAGTGACAGGGGTTGGGGTAGTGACAGGAGTTAGGGGGGTAGAGGGGCAGTGACAGGGGGTGGGGGGAGTGGAGAGGCAGTGGCATGGGTTGGGGTGGTAGAGGGGCAGTGAGAGGGGTTAGAGGGGTAGAGACAGGGGTTAGGGGGGTCGTGACAGGGGTTAGGGGGGTCGTGACAGGGGTTAGAGGGGTAGTGACAGGGGTTAGAGGGGTAGTGACAGGGGTTAGAGGGGTAGTGACAGGGGTTAGGGGGGTAGTGACAGGGGTTAGGGGGGTAGTGACAGGGGTTAGGGGGTAGTGACAGGGTTTAGGGGGGTAGTGACAGGGGTTAGAGGGGTAGTGACAGGGGTTAGGGGGGTAGTGACAGGGGTTAGGGGGTAGTGACAGGGGTTAGAGGGGTAGTGACAGGGGTTAGAGGGGTAGTGACAGGGGTTAGGGGGGTAGTGACAGGGGTTAGAGGGGTAGTGACAGGGGTTAGAGGGGTAGTGACAGGGGTTAGGGGGGTAGTGACAGGGGTTAGAGGGGTAGTGACAGGGGTTAGAGGGGTAGTGACAGGGGTTAGGGGGTAGTGACAGGGGTTAGAGGGGTAGTGACAGGGGTTAGGGGGTAGTGACAGGGGTTAGGGGGTAGTGACAGGAGTTGGGGGGGTAGTGACAGGAGTTGGGGGGGTAGTGACAGGGGTTGGGGGGGTAGTGACAGGGGTTGGGGGGGTAGTGGGGCAGAGGCAGGGTGGGGGGGGCAGTGAGTGACAGGAGGCAGAGGGGGGTTTAAATACCTGCTGTCCTGGTGGTCCAGTGGGTGCCCTCTCTCTTCAGTCTGCAGCTCCGCCGGGAGTGAGCTGCAGACCACATGGTGAGTCTCGCGATCTCCAGGCAGAGCATTGCCGCGGCAACGCTCTGACAGGCTGGAGATCGCGAGACACCTCAGTCTGCAGCTCACTCCCGGCGGAGCTGCAGACTGAGGCCGGATCTCCATCTGAGGAAACGGACTGGAGGGGCCTCTCACCCGGCGGCATTGTGGGCAAGCCGCCGGGCCCCCTCCTGTGTCGGGTCCTCGGTCATAGACCGAGGACCCGACATGTCAGTCTGCCCAGAGGCAGTGCAGCACGGAGGTGTGATTAGGGTGTGCCCAGGCACACCCGGCACACCCCGTGCGCACGCCTATGTGTGTGTTTATGTATGTGATTGTGTGTGTAGGTCTGTGATTATGGGCCTGGGACTGTGATTGTGTGTGTATCTGTGGTAATGTGGGTGTAGGTCTCTGATTGTGTATGTATATGTATATATACAGGTGGTCCTCATATATACAGGTGGTCCTTATTTAGCGACCTACCTGTTTTACGAAGGCTCGCACTTACGACCAGGCGTAAGTGCGAGCCGTCTTGGGGATTCCTTGCTCTGGTGCACATGTCTATGTTCAGGGAAACTTCCCCGAACAAAGATGAACGCATAAAAGCAGGGAATCCCTCTAATTTATGTTCTGGGAAATTTCCCCGAGCATAGATTAGAGGGATTTCCTCACTTACTGACCAATTAGTTCTACGTCAGTAGTGTCTGTATATGTATATATATAAAATATATATACATATATACACAACCACAGATGTACACACACAGAGACATACATCTAGGGGGTTATTGTGTGTGTGTATAAATGTGTATGTGTTTAGTAGATAGCTTCCTTATTTGGTGTCCTTAAATATTGCAATCTCACATAAGGATAACAAATAGAGGAGTTATCTGATAAACAAAGATCAAAGTTAAGAGGTGTTATCTACTAAACAATTGAAAGATTAAAATTGAGAAAAGGGCTTTTTTAAAGGACCACTCTAGTGCCAGGAAAACATACTCGTTTTCCTGGCACTAGAGTGCCCTGAGGGTGCCCCCACCCTCAGGGACCCCCTCCCGCCCGGCTCTGGAAAGGGGAAAGTCTTTAAAACTTACCTTTTTCCAAAAAAAAGTGCAAACATCACTCATGCCATGACAATGTACATTATTGTTTGACCTAGTTAAGCTCGTAGATGCTGTTGTGGCACAACCAGCCTGTATGTTATCTTTTTATTGCACACCAAAATAAAGAATAAAAAAAAAAAAAAAAACTTACCTTTTTCCAGCGGTGGGCGGAGAGCTCTCCTCCTCCGATCCTCCTCTTCTCCTCCCCGTCGGCTGAATGCGCACGCGCGCATTCAGCCGGTCACATAGGAAAGCATTCATAATGCTTTCCTATGGACGCTTGCGTGCTCTCACTGTGATTTTCACAGTGAGAATCACGCAAGCACCTCTAGCGGCTGTCAGTGAGACAGCCACTAGAGGAAATAGGGGAAGGCTTAACCCATTCACAAACATAGCAGTTTCTCTGAAACTGCTATGTTTATGAAAAAATGGGTTAACCCTAGAAGGACCTGGCACCCAGACCACTTCATTAAGCTGAAGTGGTCTGGGTGCCTAGAGTGGTCCTTTAATTTTGATCTTTTAACTGTTTAGTATATAATTTCCTAAACTGGCGCCCTTATGTGAGATTTCCATATTTAAAGATACTAAATTAGGGTGCTGTTTAGCAGATAGTTCCCTTATTTGGTGTCCTTAAATATGGCAATCCCACATAAGTATAGTAAATAGAGGAGTTATCTGATAAACAAAGATCAAAGTTAAGAGGTGTCAGCCAGCCCAAAACAAGAAATCTGGGTGGCTAATGTGAATTCTATGCAAATTTGTTGCATCAGACAGCCAATGGCAGAATATTACCACATCCCCTAGTGAACAGTTTTAGTGCCCCACCCCCAGTTTTGACTGTGGTATCTTATGTGCCCCCCTCATATATTGTTCCTAGAGTCGCCACTGTGCCAATGTGTGTCTGTGTATCTGGGTGTCTATGTATCTGCATGAGTATATATGTATCTGAATGTGTGTCAGTGTGTATATAAACTGTTTATCATGCAAAATATTTTTAAATAAGGGGGCGTGGCTTAACCACAGAGGCAAGCGGTTGCATGCAGGAAGCTCTCAGATGCGATCAGCCAAACAAACAGCAAACTGGGCTTGCACTTACCGAGCTCTCAGCCCGATCTCGGTCCCTGATATCTGAGATACCATGGAGAAGAAAGCCAAAAAGCTGAAAACGCACTCGGGGGAGAGAGCCCGAGATATCGGAGAAATGTTAAGAGTGAGGCCTAGATCTAAAATGGCGTACCCGCCTTGATCCCGGCCAGGGGCGGGCTGGGCCGGGGGGCAGGGAGGCAATTGCCCCCCAGGCCGCCCGAAATTATTTTAGGACCGGCCGCGGCGGGCCGGCCCTTTAAATGCTGCAGCCGCCGAGCGCTCTGTAAACAGCGCTCAGACGGCTGCAGCAGCTTCTCCCCTCCCTCCCCTCCCCTGTAGCGGGGCCGAGCCGGTCTCCGGTCCGCGGTCCCGGCCGGAGTGATGGGAAGGTGCACACTGAGTGTGCACTTCCTGTCAGTCCGGCCGGGTACAGGAAACAGAAACTCCTGTTCCGCGCGGAACAGGAGTTTCTGTTTCCTGTACACGGCCGGACTGACAGGAAGGTGCACACTGAGCACCTTCCTTTCACTCCGGCCGGGACCGCGGACAGGAGTGCAGCTCGGCCACCTACAGGGGAGGGGGTAAGAAGAAGGGGGGGGGAGGAGAGTAAAAAGAGGGGAGGGGGAGAGTAAGAAGAGGGGAGGGGGGGAGAGTAAGAAAAGGGGAGGGGGGGAGAGTAAAAAGAGGGGAGGGGGGGAGAGTAAAAAGAGGGGGGGAGAGTAAAAAGAGGGGAGGGGGAGAGTAAGAAGAGGGGAGGGGGGAGAGTAAGAAGAGGGGAGGGGGGGAGAGTAAAAAGAGGGGAGGGGGGAGAGTAAAAAGAGGGGAGGGGGGAGAGTAAGAAGAGGGGGGGGAGAGTAAGAAGAGGGGAGGGGGGGAGAGTGAGGGGAGGAGAAAGAGTAAGAAGAGGGGAGGGGGGAGAGTAAGAAAAGGGGAGGGGGGAGAGTAAGAAGAGGGGAGGGGGGAGAGTAAAAAGAGGGGAGGGGGGAGAGTAAGAAGAGGGGAGGGGGGAGTAAGAAGAGGGGAGGGGGGAGAGTAAGAAGAGGGGAGGGGGGAGAGTAAGAAGAGGGGAGGGGGGGAGAGTAAGAAGAGGGGAGGGGGAGAGTAAAAATAGGGTAGGGGGAGAGTAAAAAGAGGGGGGGAGAGTAAGAAGAGGGGAGGGGGGGAGAGTAAGAAGAGGGGAGGGGGAGAGTAAAAAGAGGGGAGGGGGGAGAGTAAAAAGAGGGGAGGGGGGAGAGTAAGAGAAGGGGGAAGTAAGAAGGAGGGGAGATAAGAAAAAGAGGGGGGTAAGAAGAAGAAGGGGGTAAGAAGAAGAGGGGGAGTAAGAAGAAGAAGGGGGTAAGAAGAAGAAGGGGGTAAGAAGAAGGAAGGGGTAAGAAGAAGAAGGAGGGGGTAAGAAGAAGTAGGAGGGTTAAGAAGAAGAAGGGGGGTAAGAAGAAGGGGGGAGTAATAAGAAGAACAAGGGGGGGAGTAAGAAGAGGGGAGGGGGAGAGTAAAAAGAGGGTAGGGGGAGAGTAAAAAGAGGGGGGGAGAGTAAGAAGAGGGGAGGGGGGGAGAGTAAGAAGAGGGGAGGGGGAGAGTAAAAAGAGGGGAGGGGGGAGAGTAAAAAGAGGGGAGGGGGGAGAGTAAGAGAAGGGGGAAGTAAGAAGGAGGGGAGATAAGAAAAAGAGGGGGGTAAGAAGAAGAAGGGGGTAAGAAGAAGAGGGGGAGTAAGAAGAAGAAGGGGGTAAGAAGAAGAAGGGGGTAAGAAGAAGGAAGGGGTAAGAAGAAGAAGGAGGGGGTAAGAAGAAGTAGGAGGGTTAAGAAGAAGAAGGGGGGTAAGAAGAAGGGGGGAGTAATAAGAAGAACAAGGGGGGGAGTAAGAAGAACACAGGGAGGAGGGGGGTAAGAAGAACACAGGGGGGGTAAGAACACAGGGGGGTGAGAACACACAGAGGGAGTAGTGAGAAGAACACAGGGAGGGTGGAGGGGGGATGAGAAGAGCACAGGGAGGGTGGGTGAGTGTGAGAAGAGACCGCTAGGGGAGGTATGGGGGAGAGGAGAGACCACTAAGGGGCAGGGGAGAGCTCTAAGGGACAGAAGGGACAGCTCTATAGGACAGGGGGCAAGACAGGGAGCTCTTTAACACTACGCGCACACACACACACAATGCATCCCTATACATACACAGAAACACACAATGCACCCCTATACATACACAGAAACACACAATGCATCCCTATACATACACAGAAACAGAACATGCTTCACTTACACACAGAGAAACACACAATGCATCCATTACACACACACACAATGCAACCCTTACACACAAAGACAATGCATCATTTGCACACATACACAGAAACATACACTGCAAACCCTTACACACACATGCAAACACACACACTGTTTTTCTTACATACACACAGAAACACAATGCATCTCTTACACTCAATGCACACACATACAGACACACACCTTGCATCCCTTATGCATACAAACACAGATTCACACAATGCATCCCTCACACACAACCAGAAACACATAATACATCCCTTATACACAAATACACACTGCTTCCACTACACACAAACACACTGCATCACCTGCACAAACTGGTATCCCTATACATTACATACCATAAGCACACATATGAGATCACATAACACATCCCCTACACACTCCACTCCCTGTGAGCGAGCTCATGGGTGGGTGGAACATATAAGTGGACTTATGAGTGGGCCTTATGGGCATACTCACCGTCAGGCACTGGGGCCCAGACCTTGAGCTGTGTAAGAGGCCCCCAAAAAATGGAGCTGCTTCCAATTCTCCCAGAACGTTGAATGTTGTGACCACAGTTGCAAACAGCCTCCAGAGGTCCTGTTCTACACCAGACCAGTGGAGCCAAACTGCAGCCCATCATCATCCTCATCTAATTGTAAGTAGGCAATCTAGTATATTATTAGTGACACTAATCTATAATTTACCTCACATTAAAGGGACACTATAGCTTAATGAAGTGGTTCTGGTGTCTATAGCTGGTCCCTGCAGGCTTTTTAATGTAAACACACACTGTGTGCAGCACTGGCGTTAGTTCATATGGCAGATCATATGGGTGGGGCATTGTGATGCCACATGGGGGGGCGGCAAATTTATATTTTGTCTAGGGCGGCAAAAATACTTGCACCGGCTCTGATCCTGGGCAGGTGCACCAGTCTACTGGTGACCCACAGGAGGGGAGTGCACTGATTGCACTGCACTCTCCTCCTGCCCAGACCCGTCTTGACCGCAGTGCAAGTGCCCTCTGCCCCTAATTTACAGTGGCTCACACTCACAACAAACAGTGCCTAGAGCCCTTTGCAGAGACGGAAACAAAGAGGTTCTGCGGCAGCTGGCCGTCCTGCAAGCATTACATTAAACAGCTGTTCCCCATGCAGCCACAGGTGGCGTTGTGCTGGGAGACTGTGATTACTCTTCACTTCCTCCCAGCCTACAGAGAGGAGGAGGCATGATTTAATCTTGAATAAATCCTCTAAGCAAACCTTTATAAATTTGGGGGGATCAGCTCTGTTTCCACAGTTTATTGGTGTTTACTCTCATCTCTGTATTAATATTGAGGGATGTCTAAGTAGTAACATCAGTGTGTGTCAGCAGGGCCAGCCGTTAGGGTGGGCAAGCTGTGCGGTCACGCAGGGTGCCATGACAACAGAGGCGCCCGGCGGCCAACACAGCTCACAAGTTGGGTACACCAGCATATTTAATTTAAACGATTCGCTGGTGGTCCACTGGTGCGCACCAGCAGTAGGTGCAGTCAGATCAAATCCTCTCCCTCGTGGTTCCGGCGCTCAGTTAGTGAGTCAGAGCACAGGCTCAGAGATTCTCAGCCTGTGCTCTGACAACATTGAAAGTCAGAGCCGTGAAGGAGCGGGTATGGCAAAGAGCTACTGATTAGCATAACATCAATAACATCCGTTATAAAAACAGAAAAAGGTGGGCATGGATGGTGAACTGATTTGGGGGCGCAATGGGCCACTTGACTGGTTTTGCCCCCCAGGCCTAAGGCTGCCAGCCCTCCCCTGATCCCGGCACTCTTCCTCCTCCGAGGAAATCATGGATGCACCAGATAAAATCACAGAAGCACCTTACCCTACTAAAGTCCTACAGGATGGAGACTTACCGGTGATTCTCTCCACTCTCTCCACGTTAGCTCCACATTTGGCCTACTTGACCCCCCGCTTCACACATGCTAGCGTGGTATAGTCATCCAGTTTGCTTTCAGTCCTTATTTAACCTATATAACACAAGATTCTCATTCTTGCTGTCTTCCATTCTTCAGTAGCAGAGAACAGTATTATGTGACAACCGAAGTATTATATGCCTTGCTATTGTATGTTCCTCGACTTGTTTCATGTTGGAATGAGTCAAAAAAAAGAATATTAAAATTTTATTTATTTTTTTAAATAAAAAAAAAGCCACAGAGGCTTCTTACAGAGTGAGTTACGGCATAGCACTTGCCGGAGAAGCACACACAATTGGGGAATCACTAATAAAACCATGTGCAAAAGAAAGTGTCATGTATTTTAAGTGAGAAGTTGAGTAAAACATTTCCAATAACACTGTCCAATAACACTGTTTTGCGCCGTATTCATGATCTTGCTGATGACATCCATACTGAACTAATTTCTCGACTGCATCAATGTGATTGGTACTCACTCCAATTAGACGAGTTCACCGATGTTGCAGGACTTTCAATTTTGTTGTTTTTTGTTAGATATAATTTTGACAAACAGATTGAAGATGACTTGCTTCTGTGTGAAACTTTACAAACTCATTTCTCTGGTGAGAACATCTTTAACTGTATCCCGAAGTTCATGAACACACACAGTATAAATTGGGACAAATGTGTATATGTGTACAGTGATGGTGCCAAAGCAATGGTTGGAAAAGTGTCGGGCGCTGTGACACGAATAAGAAATGTAGCAAAAAAAAAGCACCAGTTTTCACTGTGTTCTTCACAGACATGCACTGGTAGCTAAAAATATTTCAATCTCACTTAAAACTGTGCTAGACAAATCGGTACCAATTATAAATTTTATTAAAAAAAAGTCAACCATTACAATCATGACTATTTAAAATTATATGTGAAGATATGCATAGTCACCACTCTGCTCTCCTTTTGCACTCAGAAGTCCGTTGGCAATCATGAGGTAAAGTCCTTGCTAGAATATTTGAATTGCGTCAAGAGTTATCTGATCAATTAACAAACATTTTGTGGTTATCCAAAGTAGCATATCTTGAAGACATATTCACAAAATCAAATGACATATATTTATCACTCCAAGGAAAAAACAATTTTTAATGCAAGAGATAAAATATTTTCACTGTCTCGTAAGTTACGGTTTTGGACCTCATCTGTTGAGCAAAATAATTTAAACTCTTTTCCAACACTTAAAGGAACACTATAGTCACCTAAATAACTTTAGCTAAATAAAGCAGTTTTAGTGTATAGATCATTCCCCTGAAAAAAAAACTGATTTCACTTTCAAACAGATGTAATTTACTGTAAATAATTATATCTCCATCTCTAAATTGAACTTTAATCACATACAGGAGGCTCTTGTAGGGTCTAGCAAGCTATTGACATAGCAGGGGATAAGAAAATCTTACTTAAACAGAACTTGCAATAAAGAAAGCCTAAATAGGGCTCTCTTTATAGGAAGTGTTTATGGAAGGCTGTGCAAGTCACATGCAGGGAGGTGTGACTAGGGTTCATAAACAAAGGGATTTAACTCCTAAATGGCAGAGGATTGAGCAGTGAGGCTGCAGGGGCATGTTCTATACACCAAAACTGCTTTATTAAGCTAAAGTTGTTCAGGTGACTATAGTGTACCTTTAAGGATTTTCTTAAAGAATCAGAAATTGAACTTGAAGATGAAATTCACAATTAAATTGTAGATAATCTTCGCAATGTAGTCATGTCTATTAATCAGTATTTTCCATTCTCAAATAAAAAAAATAATGACTGGGTTCGAAATTCATTCATAACAGACAAGCCAGCCAATTCTTCTGATGTAGATTTTGAGAATCTGATCAATATAACTTCTGATAGTCAACTAACCCAAGAATTTCAAGAATTTTCTCTTATTGCTTTCTGGGGTGATTTACGTGAAGAATACCCAGAATTGTCCCAGTGGGCAATCAAAGTTCTGTTGCCATTCGCCAGCACGT
The DNA here is from genome assembly GCF_036172605.1 of Pelobates fuscus. NCBI lineage: Eukaryota > Metazoa > Chordata > Amphibia > Anura > Pelobatidae > Pelobates > Pelobates fuscus. The sequence goes on from NC_086320.1 coordinate 155,501,490, forward strand.
ACTTATGTGAAACTGGATTCTTGCTTTACTCTGCAACAAAAACAAAGTATCAACAATTAAACCAGATATAAAAAGAATATGGCCGCAAAAGAGAACATTACACTCTGCTCATTGAAAGGTTTGTGCTATGCTATGGCAAAAAAATGTTTGTATACTTCAGAATTCATCCAGCTGCTTCTGTCTTCTGTCACATCGTCAATAAACACTAGAAACCCAGTGCCATTGGAAGCCATGCATGCCCATGCCATCACACTGCCTCCATCATGTTTTGCAGATGATGTAGTATACTTCAGATCATGAGGCATTCCAAGCCTGCTCCATACTTTTTCTTCCCATCATTCTGGTACAGGTGATATTAGTTTAATTTGTCCAAAGAATGCTGTTGCAGAACTGGGCTGCCTTTTTAGATGTTTTTTTTTTTTTTTTTTGCAAAGTCTAATCTGGCTTTTTATTCTTGAGGCTTATGAGTGGTTTACACCTCTTCTTTTCACAGGTGCTTCATTCAAATGCCTATTAAACCTTGCCCTGCAGAGAGAAAGCATTTCCCAAGTAAGTGGGTTAATCTCATACAAGCAGGCATTAGGTTCCTAGAGTAGGACCTGCCAAGAATGGCTGGTTTATGCAATTCATGATAATATACTGTAACTAAACCTCTATTGTTTTTTGTGAGGTGTTTTAACCCCTTAAGACCGCAGCCAAATGTACAAGTTGTGATCAAAACAAAACGTAAACAAAACCTGGCATTTGCGCTATATGTCTGTCCAACCATAATTCACCTCTTTCATATTAAATGCACCCCCCTTATTATATATCATTTTATTCAGGGGAAACAGGGCTTTCATTTAATATCAAATATTTAGCTATGAAACATAATTTAATATGAAAAAAATGGGAGAAAATAAGATTTTTTTTTATTTTTTTTAGTTCTACATGACATTTTAACTGTCAATGTCATAATACTGTTTGCTTTTACTGCAATAAAATACACATATTTGTATTCAGCAAAGTCTCACGTGTAAAACAGTACCCCCTATGTACAGGTTTTATGGTGTTTTGGGAAGTTACAGGATCAAATATAGCATGTTACATTTGAAATTGAAATTCGCCAGATTGGTTACGTTGCCCTTGAGACTGTATAGTAGCCCAGGAATTAAATTTACACCCATAATGGCATGCCATTTACAATAGTAGACAACCCAAGGTATTGCAAATGGGGTATGTCCAGTCTTTTTTAGTAGCCATTTGGTCACAAACACTGGCCAAAGTTAGCGTTAGTATTTGTTTGTGTGTGAAAAATGCCAAAAACGCCAATTTTGGCCAGTGTTTGTGACTAAGTGGCTACTAAAAAAGACTGGACATACCCCATTTGCAATAACTTGGGTTGTCTACTATTGCAAATGGTATGCCATCATAGGGGTAATTTTCATTCTTGGGCTACCATAGGGTCACAAAGGCAACGTAAGCAATCTGGCGAATTTTAATGTGAAAAAAATGAAACACAAGCCTTATATTTGACGCTGTAACTTTTGAAAACACCATAAAACCTGTACATGAGGGGTACTGTTGTACTCGGGAGACTTCGCTGAACACAAATATTTGTGTATCAAAACAGTAAAAAGTATTGCAGCAATAATATCGTCCGTGTAAGTGCTGTTTGTGCGTGAAAAATGAAAAAAACTTCACTTTTACTGGCGATATCATCGTTGTAATACATTTTACTGTTTTGAAACACTAATATTTGTGTTCAGCGAAGTCTCCCGAGTAAAACAGTACCCCCCATGTACAGGTTTTATGGTGTCTTGGAAAGTTATAAGGTTAAATATAGTGCTAGCAAATTAAATTCCCTATACTTTTGGCATGGGTTGTCAGGCAGTTCCCGCTAATTGTAATTAAATAGGATACCTAATTATGTAAAAAATATTACATAAATATATGTGTAGAATTAATATATGTGTATATATATATATATATATATATATATATATATATACATATGTGTATATATATATATATATATATATATATATATATATATAAACAAAATCCAAAGCCAGGCACTCCTCCTAAAGCTCTCAAACATAAATAAGCCTAGGTGCAATCCCGCGTTATATATACGCAAAAGCAATAAAGGGAGCACACTAGGTCTTGCTTATAGTGCAAAATTATTTACTGCATTCCCAATGAATACATAGCTGTGGTTTAAGCAAAAAAAATCAAAGTTTCGACCCTTCTGGGTCTTTATCAAGATCACGCCAATCTGTTGATTTGGCCGCTCATAATGTTCATGCTATCTCTATGGTGCTTTTTTTTTTTTTTTTTTTTTTTTTTGCAGCCGAATGATTGCCTGTTTCACTTGCATTAAGAGCTTCTTTGACCACATGCTGTGGGTTCAGAATGACAGCTTCCAAATGTGAATGCCATGTCTGGAATCAAATCCAGACTTTTTACCTGCTTAATTGATGAAGAAATAATGAAGGCATAGCCCACATCTGTCCATGAAACAGTTATTGAGTCAATTGTCCAATTACTTTTGATCCCTTAAAAAAGAGGAGGCTACATATTTTAAAAAGTTGTAATTCCTAAACCCTTCCTCCAATTCACTTTGAGTTCCTGGCAATTTTTTTACTTTAGTGATTAATATTATTTCATGTGCATTTAGAAGCTCAGAATCTGCACAAGAAAAAAACAAACATGAATTTGTATCACCACTAGAGGTCAGCATGCAACCATTTACTTTGAGAAAATCTTACAGGCTATGATTCACTTTTGAGAGAATTATGTTTGTATTGTTTTTTATTTACCACTGGGGAAAGATACAAACTACACAAGACATTTAGTTATAATATTGTATCAACTAATACATAACACATTGTGCCAAATGTTTAAAGACAAATTTTAACTTTAGAAATATAAATATGTATTTCTAACTTTGAATTAATTTTTTTTAAAGACTGGAGACTGGATTGATCTTTCTTAGAATGCAAAAAGAAACAACGGATCTAGGAGCCAGTTTCATTGAGGGCACCTTCAATTTTATGTGTTGAGTAAAGTGCCATACCATGTTACCCACTAGGTAATTAACAAAGAAGGAGCTTTGTTAACTATGGACTTATGTGTGGTGTTATTGTGGGCAAACTCAGTCCATGAAGGGATATCCGACCAGTTGTCTTGATTATTCAAAATGAAACAGCATAGACACGATTTCAAGGATTGACTTTCTCTTTCGGCAGCTCCATTTGTTCGAGGATGGAATGACGATGAGAATGGTAGTTTTATACCCAACTCACTACAAAACTTTCTCCAGTTTATAGATATGAATTGAGTACCTCTGTCTGAGACAATTTCTTGTGGGATTCTGTGTAAATGGAAGATCTTAACCTGGTCAGAAAGTAGATTTCAGTTATTGCAAAACTGTTCTGGTGGCCTACATCCTGATATACAAACTTGTGTTACAGCATGAACCACGTGTCATAATGAAGACTTCTCTTCAATTGCCATGTGGCCTTTTATAACCACTTTTTTTGTCAAATATACCATTGTCCCATTTGGCAGTGGACTTCATTGTTGATCTACCTCTGTCTCAAGGCCATACCACAGTTTTAATGGTTATCAACTGTTTCCAAAAAAATTGTTCATTTGGTTCCTCTTTCTACACTAACTACAACAGGACACAGTATGATTGCTAAAATGAGGTCAAATAGCCGTAGGAGGGAAGTGATTGGCTTTGCCCATATGATGCCAAAACGTGCGTTTGCATTATCTACACGATCACACAAGCATGGTCACACCATCATCTAAACTGGCACCATATAAGGGCTTCAAAGTGCAGCATGCAATGACAGAAATGATGCCAAGAGGAGGCAAGGCTGCAGAGGAGGTGGTCAGGTGTGCTACCCGATTTGAGTGAACAAGCCACATGTGGATGCACCGGATTGGGATGCACCTAGTGGGCACTGTGACACATATACATAAGCACCATGGATCAGACATTGTTAAAAACCTACAGTTAGTGCCTTTTCAGAAAAAGGCACAGTTGACATTGCTCACTAGAGACACCTCCAGTGACAGTTACTCAGTGTAACTGTGTCAGAGCCTGTATATTTTCATAGATTACTGGTGCAGGACTCCGTTATACTATTTCACAAAACACTATTGTTTAAGACCAAGAAAAAAACCCATTCAAAGACGAACACATACACACTAGGCCTCAGCAAGCAACGACACACGGCCAAACACTCGGGGATCAGAGGAGGGCTCTACACTTATGTTAACCACATGCGGAACCTCTCGATAAGCCTAATTCTAGGGCTAATTTGTATAACCAGAGCGCAATTTTCATTACATAATGCCTTAACTTTTATTGCATTTTATTGGATGTAAAGTCTTAATAATAATTATTTATCTGGCAGAGCAAGATTCCTTCTCTCTTTCGTATCTCTATCCAGTTCTGCTTTCAGAATGACAACACGCAGTTCGTTAACTACTCTAGACATACCAGACTAGCATGATGTAAGCATAAAAAAAATAAAAAATTGTGCACAGTATATACATACACACCATGTCACTGTCGTAGCATGTATGAAACTGCATTGCGGTTGTGGCTCTGCGGTTGTGGCGAAGCAAAATTATCTTGTTCATTCTTTGCACAACAAAAATAAAGAATTTTAAAAAAATAATTAAAAGGCGATCTATACGGGAGTACATATTACATGAGACAGAGTCATATGTATAATTTTTCTCTCCCTTGTGTCATTTTCTCCAAGCATCATAAATAACAGTAATATGCAAGCTTGATCCCTCTCTTACGATATCCATATCTTGGTCCAATACAAAGTTAAGTATATCTGCAAAGTATTAGATTAAATGTGATCACTTTCACAATCTTGCCATTAAATTCTTTTTAAAAACTTCAGTTGACTTGAATTCGTAAAATGTACATTTACTATGAAATATAGAACATTATTCCCATTTCCGACCCAGATAATATATCTGCCCTTTTCATCTATAACTATCTTGTCAGTTAAGTGGGCCCCATTCTTATTAAAAAAAAAAAAATGGATGCCCCGCTTGATTTAGTTTTATAGGTAGCAGTGAGGTGCATTGAGGACTAAATATTTTCCTAGAGTCAGAATCACACGTCAAATCTGTTTTTTCCCTCACCACACAAGCAATTCCTTGTTCCAGAGAAAATGTCAGCCAAAATTGCAAATCCAATACATTTTGAAAAATTGTAATCCAAAGTATAGTTGTTAATATTCCCAGTCTGGCATATTAAAGAAAGGAAAAGTCAACGACCTCCAAAACATTTCCAATGGTAACTTGTAAACCCATAAAAGTGAAATCAGTTATCTGTAGTTAATGTAGGATAACACTTACAGGGACTGGACACTTAAATGGCAGATGAAATTTAATGTCGAAAAATGCAAAGTTAAGCACTTCGGCGTAAAGAATACACAAGCAACATATACCCTTAATGGAAGCGATTTAGGGATAACAACACACGAAAAGGACTTGGGAATTGTTATAGGCAACAAACTATGCAACAATGTGCAATGTCAATCAGCAGTGGCCAAGGCCAGTAAGGTATTGTCATGCATGAAAAAGGGCATTCATTCTCGGGACGAGAATATAATTTTGCCTCTTTATAAATCACTGGTAAGACCACATATTGAATATGCTGTGCAATTTTGGACACCTGTTCTAAATAAGTATATTATGGCATTTGAAAAAGTGCGGGCTATACAATTAATAAAAGGAATGGAACATATCAGCTATGAAGAAAGGTTAACAAATTTAAACCTATTTAGTTTAGAAAAACATCTCCTGAGAGGGGATATGATAACGTTATACAAATATATTCGGGGCCAATACAAACCATTGTGTGGAAATCTATTCACAAACCGGACTTTACATAGGACACAAGGTCATGCGTTTAGACTGGAAGAAAGAAGATTTAGTCTAAGGCAAAGGAAAGGTTTTTTTTTTACTGTAAGAACAATAAGGATGTGGAATTCTCAGCCGGAAGAAGTGGTTTTATCAGAGTCCATACAGATGTTCAAACAGCTGGTAGATATAATCTTTCAATGTAGGGTAATAACAGCTTGATCCAAGGATTAATCTGACTGCCATTCTGGGGTCAAGAAGGATTTTATTCCCTAGCTTGTTGCAAAATTTACAGATTTTACTATTAACATGACATAAAGTCATGATTTTATTAATGACACGGAGGCGAGTATTATGCTGCACTCTTTCTTTATTTCCCTCAGCAGCAAAGAAAAATAACATTAAATCAGTATAAAAGAAACCAGTAAATAACATGAGGTATATCTTCCTAGCAACAGGAACAGCCAATCAGCATCCTCTTTGTAGCATAATAGGCAGTGTCCAGTATACAACTTCCTCTTTCTTGCGATCCCGAACAAGGACAACAAATCCAAATAAAAAGTGGGCTCCAATTAGAGGGTATACGAGCCTTAAACTGGATCTCAAAGTCAAGCTGGAAGAGAAAGGAGAATATGGTAATATCCAAGTATAAAACTGGATTTATGCATAAATTTGCATTACATGGAATATCATATATATATACATAACATGAAATTCAGTTTAGTCAAACCTTAAGCTCTTGACTGTCATTAACAAGGATAAAACCCAGTAATCAAAAAAGACTTACCGTGAAGTCAACTTACCCAGAGAAGACCAAACCTCCAGGGATGGGAGGGATAATACTCGCCTCCGTGTCATTAATAAAATCATGACTTTACGTCATGTTAATAGTAAAATCTGTAAATTTTATTAAGACACGGAGGCTCCTATTATGCTAGTTCAAAGCTGTGAAATTATGTCTCCAGTGAAGTGTTGAATAGGTCTAAAGTAGAAATCATGGAATGTAGACTCCGAAGACCAGCCGCTCTCATAATATCCTACAAGCGACAACCAATCGAGGAAGCCTTAGAAACCATTGCCCATCGAACCGAATGAGGCACAGACACATAGGTATCAATACCTGCTAGAGACATAACGTATTTGACCCACCAGGCTAGAGTAGACACCGGACGATGCGACTTTTGGAAGGAGATGAAGAGTTCCTGTTTCAAAGGATTCCGTAACGTAGTGGAACGATGTTCACACACCCATTAGTATGCAACAGGGCAAATGAGAGATCTATTAGAGAAAACTGGGTAAAATTGATTTCAGAGGAGGTTTTTGTCCTCCGTGAAATGTCAAAGAGGACACCTTCTGGAGTAAAGGAACGAGCAACCACCTCAAGAGTTCGTACGTCAGAAAAACCTCCTGCAAGAAAAAAATTCAAGACAATAGAAACCTCCCACAAGACATAATATCGTGGTAAGGGTGGATGAGCAAACCATATTCCTCAGAGAAGTCAATATATGACAGGATGTCAACCGACAGGCGTCCAATTGAAACTTTGATGGCCAGCAGAAGTGGACGATCGGTAAGGTCCACAGTGCGATAGGCTTTACCTTCATCATAGAAGTCAGAAAAATGGAGGACAGACATAAAAGGAGCCGATATGGGATTTCAATTGAATTTCATGCACCAACTATGCCATCTGCTCCAAGCAGATTTATAAGCCTGTCTCGTGTTGGGGGCACCCTTGATAAGGTGGGGAGTTGATTGCAAAACTCCCTTGACCGACCAAGGTTCCCTGAAATAGACTACACTATGAGATGCAAGAGACCTTGGAGAACAAGGGGATGAGGTACACCGTCCCGATCCTGAAGAAGGCACTTGAGAGATGGAAGGTCGATAACCCTCTTCGTAAGAGGAGAGAACTATGGTTGGGACGGCGATAGAGGAGCCACGATCACCAGGTGTCGGACTGGTGATATCGATGGAAAGGCAACAGGGAATCAGTGCAAAGGGCAAAAAATCGTAATTCCTTTGAGAAAACATTCATAGCCAGTGTTATCGGATCTGGTCTCCAACTGAAAAAAACTGGAAAGTTGAGCATTCAAATGAGAAGCGAAAAGATCTATTTGCAATAGCAATAGACCACATAGGTTCCAGATGTCTTGGAAGACCATGGAATCCAAGTGCCAGTCGCTGGAATCTCTGAGTTGGCGTGAATACCAGTTCGCCGTAGTGTTGGAGAGACCTTGAATATATTCTGCCGTGACTGAAATGCTGTGTCTCAGGCAAAATTGCCAGTAATCACGAGGCATGTAGGTCAGAATTTTGTATTTTGTGCCTCCAAGTGATTGATGTAGCGGACTGCTGACACATTGTCCATCTTCAGAATGATAGCGCATTGGGCTTGAGTTGGGGAGAAACTGTGGACTGCAAAGGAACCGGCCAGATGTTCCAAACATTTGATGTGGAGTGTCGATTCCAGGTTTGATTATCTGCCCTTGGTGGAAATATTTCCGCATTGAGCACCCTAAACGTGCAAACTTGCGTCGGATTTGATTATCAAATCTGGAGCAGTTCAAAATATGGTGCGCTTATTCCAAGCTTCTATGTGAAGAAGCCACCATTGGTGTTCACCCTCCGCTTCTGAGTCCAGAGTTACCATATCTGTGTATGATGCGCTGCCCTTGAGATAAAGCTTGTAATCGTTGTAGGGCTCGATAACCAAGAAGACCTGGAAAAATGGCCTGTATAGATGCCGGTAGAAGGCCTAACATTCTCAACAGTTGTTTGAGAGAGAGTTGAGAGGTTGCTAGTGTTCGCCTATCTCCTTCTCGATATTGGCTAATTTTGCCACCGGAAGGTGTAGAGTTTGAAGGGTAGAATCTACAATAATCCAATATAACCCAGAAATCTGATTTGTTGCGTGGGAACGATAATGGATTTCTCCCAATTGATCAGGAAGCCTAGGTTCTCTAACAGAGTCAAAGTCCATGCAAGGTATGTCCGGATTAATTGAATAGACTGAGCCAGAATTAAAATGCCGTCTAAATATATTATAAGACGTGAGCTTGGTGAAGCACCATGGAGCCGAAGACAGTCCACATAGGAGGCACCTGAACCTCTATGTACTGCCCTACCATGTAAATTGCAGGAAGTTCCCGATCTTGATGTTGTACTGGGATAGGCACTGTGAGATATGCATCCTGCAGATCCAATTTGGCCATCGAATCTGCTGGTTGGAGAAGATCCCGTAAACAATGCCCTTCTTCCATCTTGTAAGTGCTGATATGCTCATAACTATTGAGCTGTCTCAAATTTATCACTGGACGGATACCTTTGCCTTTTTTGGGAAACAAGAAAAGGTTGCTTACGTAACCCAGGGTATGTGCCGGAATCTCTACGATTGATTGTCCACTGAGTCTGCGTCTCATTTGGAAAAAACAATTTCCCTTGATGGGGAACATTGAACAGGTAGAGAAAGGAAGTCTATGCAATACCCTTTCACAGTGTGAAGAACCTAAGCATCTGATGAAATGAGGGATCATACATGGGAAAAATGTGTGAGCCTGCCCCCCACTATCAGTAAGGAAGAATGGAAATTGTGAAGACTTCTTAGGAGCACCTCTTAGGCCACTAACAACCCAGGGTCTACCACTTTGTGGGAAGGAGGTTGGTATAGTGCATTGTTCAAAGAAATCGGCTCGGCAAGTATAAGAGCCTTGGTTCTGTCTAAAAGAACTTCTGTTTGTTTAGCCGGACAAAGGAGCCCAATTCTTTTACAAAGTTGTCCCCAAAGAGAAAACCTTTTGCCTGTGTTATCTGGCTTGTTCAGAGCCATAGTTAAACGTTTGGGCTCAATCTTGAGCAAGATCGATTTGTGGCGTTCTGTGACAACCGCATTGTTGGCGTTGCCAACTTAAATCACTCTCTGGATCTAACCACTTAAGATGGCGCAATCTAATTCTAGATCATCCTCTACTGCTTCAAAGATCTTGGCTGCTGAGCCCAAGATGCCCAGGATTTTATCCCGACCGTTTTGCAATGAGAATCTAAGCCTTTAGATGGCTTCCATCCTGTCTTAATCAGGATTTGAATGATCTTAGGATCGACTGATAGCGTTTTACATGAGTCATCCGGGACTGTTCGGCATGGCCATTCAGCCCGCCATTTATTTCACTTTGCCTTCTCAAAAGGCTTGCGTACTCTGGATGCAATATACTTGGCTACATGGTCTGAGGAGACCAGTGGGTGACATAGGTCGTCAGGTTCGAATAGGGGTTCACATTGAGTGTCCAAGATCCTATTGGTGTCCCTGAGTCCACATAATCTACCTAAATCTTGGTAGGTTTAACAGGACATGTATCCCAAACGGGATTAGCATCCTCTTCATCAGTAATTTCATAATCAGGATCAGAAATATCCTCTAAATCCTCCATATAGGACTCAGGGAACTCATCCTCAATATCACTGAGCTCAGATTCAGAGTTTAGTTGGGCTTTTTCCCTTTTCCAAAGTCTAGTCGATTTTGCCCGACTAGTAGCTCTTTTGCGCGGTGGTAAATTAATCGCGCCATCCGTGACAGGTATGGTACTGTCCATCTCTATTGTTTTGGAGGAGTGTTTAGCCTTATATGAGGCCTTGCGGCCAGGCTGAAGCAGAGCAGGTGAGAGTACAGGTACACCTCAATACAGAACGTGGGGAACTCCTCCTCAATATCACTGAGCTTGGATTCACAGTTCAATTGGGCTTTTGCCCTTTTCCAAAGTCTAGTCGATTTTGCCCGACTAGTAGCTCTTTTGCACGGTGATAAATTAATCGCGCCATCTGTGACAGGTATGGTACTGTCCAACTCTATTGTTTTGGAGGAGTGTTTAGCCTTATATGATGCATTGCAGCCTGACACCAGGGCCTAGTCATGGCTTTTGCCATGGAAGTGTCAATTAAAGCCTGCATGTCAGCAGGATCAGTAAAGCAGAAATTCAGCCTCATCTCCAGAGATACCTGGAGAGGCTTCTACATTAATCTGCATGTTTGCTGTAGACCCAGAAAGATCCTGTCAGACTGCATCATAAATATACAAACAAACCTAAGGGGATGAATAAAGTAAAATAATACCAAAAGGAAAGGGTTGAGTAACCCTCAAGTAAAAAATAAACAACTAAACAGGATAAAGAAATGAAAGTACTCACAATAGTGAAAAAAAAATAGCAATTGTAATATAAAAACACAGGAGCTGCCACTATACCTAAACCCCAACTTGGATTTCTGGCAGTTGGTGGCAGAGCAGCAGCCACACAGATAAATGAAGGGGAAAGAAAAAACAGCACAATAGCACTGTGCAGGGGATAAAGATCCTCAAAGACGCCCCTGAGCCCCATTTGATGGTAATTTTGGGGCCAGGGCGGTCAGAGGGGAAAGAAATTATCAAAGGATATACAATAAAGCATATAACTGAAGCAAATGAAGTAAATACATCAAATTAAGTTAAAATGAAGTAACTAAATATATTTATAAATATGAAAATATTATAATTAAAATGTAATAACTATAATAACTATATTAACCACAGTAATGATATGAATAAAGTAAAAGATACCACAGTTAAGAACCATGGGACCCAGTGTCACTTAACTGAGGTAGCAGCAAAGAAAGAGGAAGTTGTATACTGGACACTGCCTATTATGCTACAAAGAGGATGCTGATTGGCTGTTCCTGTTGCTAGGAAGATATACCTCATGTTATTTACTGGTTTCTTTTATACTGATTTAATGTTATTTTTCTTTGCTGCTGAGGTAAATAAAGAAAGAGTGCAGCATAATAGGAGCCTCCGTGTCTTAATAAAATTGGAAGTGCTTCAAACTGTTTTTTTTTTGTTGCCTTCTTTTGGATCAACAGCAAAAAACAAATATAAGGAAGGCTGAATTTGATGGACGCAAGTTTCTTTTCAGCTATGTAACTATGTAAGTTCTTACCCTTTTTTCACTCATGGCCAGACAATAATGAACTCATGCTTTGCCAACGTTCAGGTAAATTGGTTACGTTTTTATGTCTTATTTCTTGTAAACGGGTTTCCAATGTTCAAGCTTTAGATCTAACTTCATGTTTCTACATCCCAGAGGGAGTTCATTTTGACATCTCACGTAGAACCAAAAAACTATATTTAATCTGTATTTTATACTGCTTTTTCTCATCAGCCTTTCCTTGGTCCAGTTTTGTGTTTAAAGCAATATGAACACGTACTTTGTCTCTTAGCAATCTGGAATTTCCTCATCTATTCCTATATTTTCAAAGACCTCAAAAACCAATTTCTACTGTAACTCTCGCTCATTGGGTCAAATGGTCTTTGGATTTAGCCAGGATTGATTTTTCTGTCTTTGGTTAACATTCTACCCGTGGACCGATGGCCTCTAATACATTTACATTGGGAGGAAGATTGGAAGGTGTCATGAAATATGATGAATGGTCCAATGAATCTACTTTTAAAAATGTTATTATTATTATTATGTTCTTATTTATATAGCGCCAACAAATTCCACAGCGCTTTACAGTAGGTGGACGAACAAACATGTAGTTGTAACCAGACAAGTTGGACACACAGGAACAGAGGGGTTGAGGGCCCTGCTCAATGAGCTTACATGCTAGAGTGGGGTAAAGTGACACAAAAGGTAAGGATAGTATTAGACTAATGACAGTTGCAAGAGAGGAATCAGTCGGGAACTATTAACAGTTTAATTGATACGCTTTTATGAAGAAGTGGGTTTTTAATCCTTTTTTGAGGGAGTGGAGACTGGGTGAGCATCTAACGGAGGAGGGAAGTGTGTTTCACAGGAATGGTGCAGCCCTCGAGAAGTCTTGAAGGCAAGCATCAGAGGTGGAAGTACGGACAGAAGATAGACGTAAGTCTTCAGCATCGCGTAAGGGCCTAGACGGGACATACTTGTGTATTAGGGAGGATAGATAGGTTAAAACCTTCCCATGTTTTATTTACATTGTTATTTTCTTGGATTGATTTATTTTATGTGTTACACATGATTTATGAATTATTATCTTACAGTATTATTGTAGTCTAGTATATATTAAGTAAATATCAAAATTTGTTGACACTTAATAGTTGATATAAATGTACTAATTTAATTTTATTATTTCCACAGTGTAATTATAAATGGACATATGAAATATTTTAGGGACTTCAACTCTCTTCATCGTGTCTAACTATTAATGTTATCTGGAAAGATCCTTTTTATTCAGAGTTTCTCATTTTGGTCTTTGCTCACTTTTTGTTGGAGTATTTCCATTTTGTTTGATTATAACCTTTTTCGGTTGCAAAAACAGGGCTTCGGAATGTTGTCTGCAATAGTTAGAAACTACCTTGGAACCTGATCTGCTGTTTTGTGTGAGTTGGTCCAATTTATAAATCTTTTTTCATTAATTTGGTAATTCTCTTTGCTGCTATATTTAAGTAAAGAAAGATAAATGATTCTTTAATAAAATCATGACTTTATGTCATGTTTATCAAATCAATTATTTCAGTTGTTGCCTGCTGAAACAACTGGTCTGCTTGGAAGGTCCAAGAAGTTTTTGGAATCTTGGGAAGGCAGTAGAATTTCCAAAAATCTGAATTTCTCAATTGGTATTAGATATTCTTGCAAAATTTTATATATTCTTTAATTCTACTATTTAGTGACTGGGTTATTTTGAACAATTGTATAGGTCATTCAGAAGCTCTATGCATACAGCATAAGAATAATGTGGGCTCACTTGTCAGACTTTTGTGGTAAAAAAATATTTTTTTTCCATAGTCAGTCATAAGGTTTGATTTGGTGTTATATATTTAATTACGTATTTCAGTCTCCAATACCATCTTGATTATGTGACAGAAGGGAAATAGTATTGGATAGGAGGGTTGGCAGTTGAACAAGTATTTGTACCAGCTTCTAGTTCATGCTCATTTGTGGAAATTTGGCTGCGAATCAGAGCAGACAGTTAGGTCAGACACTATGTGACCAGTGTAACATCACATTCTGTATCTTCTATAAATAAAACAATTTCCTGATTAGAAATCTCCATGTTTGTTTTTTTTTAACTTCAAATGTTTCTTATCCTTGAATATTCTTCTAAAACTGTGGCAATTTTTAATTACTGTAGCTTCTATTGTATGCATCATAACCACTTCAACTGATTGTAGTGGTTATGATGAATGGAGTCTGTGGACGCGGGATCCCACATCACCGCTAAATGGTTTATTAACTGAATAGATGAGATGCTCAATCCCTGGCAGCCGAAACTCGGGCCTCATTTACAATATGGCAAAGTAAAAATGCCCTTGATATGGCATGAAGCACTTCCACAATTTTGTCATTAGGACTGGGCTGCAGGTGAGTAAACCATTGAGCAGTGATGCAGACTACATGTACAATAATTACTTCAATCAGTGGTAGTAATAATGGTGTTTACAGTGGTTATAATTCTAAAATTACCTTTTATTAAGATATTTGTAAAAGTAATAACATTAAATTTGACCATTGTAATTAGTCAAAACACATAAGATTGCAAAATACATTGTTGCATTTGATTAAACATACAGCTAGGATGGGGAAGTGTGCTCTAAAGTGCAGTGTGGGAAGACAAAAGACTTGTTAGAGACAGGTAGAAAGAAAAAGATTAAACACATCTTTTTAGACAAGGTGGTCAATTCTCAGTTGTTTGCTAAATAAGAAACAGTCTGGGATTGTCTAATGGATTTCAGTGGGCTTTTATATCAAAATACCTGAATGTATCAATTCAAATATCTTGCTCTTAAATTTCTAAATCCCCGGTCAATACCTGTCAATTCCCAGTTTTTTTTAATAACTCCTATGTTTTTTTTTTTTTGTTTTTTTTTTTATTCTTTATTTTTGTTGTGCACATAGATATTACAGGCAGGCATGAGGTGCCCCAAAAGCAGTCCTCAGGCATTTTCCTCGCGCAACATGCGGGACAAAAGATTAACAGGCACAATTTTTTAACATTTTATGCAGCTTAAGTTAGGTTTTTAAAGATGTACTGTAAGAAGGCTTGTTCAATGCTTATTCTATAGATGTTACAGGTTATACATGCATATTATGAGAGCTGTATAAACATATTGGTACAGTTTGGTTACAGTAAATGGTCATACTAGATTTCAGTTAGTCGCTTTAATACTATTATTAGTCGATTAATACTATCATGCTTTGATACTATAGCAGTGTAGTTAAACAGGTTTTGACTGACTAGGCATTGACTATGTAATTGAATGTTGTGCTTTAACCTAGATATTTAGTAGCTGGAGGGCAAAGGCAATAAAACAGGGGGAGCATCAGCTTTCGAGATTGCCCTGCAGCTTTTCCACCCCCAATTGGACTCCATGCCAGCAAGGTGACGATCCGTGGATGTACATTTAGAGACCTTTCGTTGGTCGTGAAGGAGGTTTAATTTTGGAGAGGTACAAAAGGTCTGGAGACTTATGTTAATTCTAGTCCCGTTAAGTGGCAAAGTAGCATGGCGGTATGGCTCTTTAAGGTTGACCTGTGATCCAGTCGGGTGCCTGTCTTCGGCGGCAGACCAGTCGGCTGTTGATGCAGATCCTTCTGTTTCTGCCCCCCTGTGATGATCTGGGCGGTGTGGTAGGTAAGGCCAGTGCACTATGGTAGTGTCTCACTCCGTGCTTCATGGCTTTGGGCTCGATCGGTGTCGCGCAGCTCCGCCATAGCCTGGCTTGTGGGATCACGGCTTGTACTTGCTTGTGCCCTTGCAGCCCGCATCGGCAGTCCGCCCGTGTGGAGTCAGTAGAGGAGGGGGCGCCATTCGGCCTTTGATCGTGGGTGGCTTGTCGTGCCGTCTCCGCCATTTTAGAAGCGGCCTCTTTGCACTGTGTCTGCTCTGCTGGCGCTTTGAGTGCCGTTGTTGCTGCACTCTGATGGGCCGCGGGTGGGGACCGGGATCACCCCCGCCGGTCCAGAGGGGGGGGGGGAAAAGGCCGGATCCGCCTAGCCTTGTGCTTCTGCCTTGCCGCTGGCGGGCAGGATAGCCGGGCAGCGGCCGTCCACCCCACTCACCGCCCGAGCGGTCCCCATGTGGATGACGGGGATCGCCCCTCCGAGGGACTTAAACTTCCCAGCAAGCCTCTCCGCGCGACCAGGGTGGCTTCAGGCACTGGTTCACAGCTACCAGTCTTTGGATGAGTATGTAGGTAGTTTTAAAATTGCCAAAACTGGAGAGTATCTCAGGAGCTACTCCATTGTGCGTCTGTTCGGCATGGCGGCCCGGCCCCGCCCCCAATAACTCCTATGTTTAGCACTAAAGATTATGGACATGTCTGCATAGTGCTAACAACAAAATGTGTTATCAGTGGCCCTTATAACCTTTGCCCCATCTAGATAACAAATCAAAAATCTTTAAGCTCCTGCTTTGCCATGCCCCATATATGAGTAGTACAGCTCTAAAGAAATAAAATAGGCAGAGAGTGACCCAAAACATATAAAAATGAAGTTTTAAAAAAAAAAAGTGTCCCTGATGTTTTTTTCAGCAGATGCAGACAAAGCTTTTGATGATGTGGACTGAAGTTCATGTGAGCTACACTTAAAAAGATGAAGTTCTAGGATATTATGTCAGAAATTATGTATGTTTATTGGACGCACTAAACTACTATAGCCAGTGCCAGAACATGGATCAATGGAGCTCTTAGGCATACCTGTTACAAATTGCATTGGCAGAGATACCCCCTGTGAAGGAATAGCCCCATTATTTGTTTTGGTTGATTTTGTGGATTTACATTCATTTTTATTTTGATTCGTCTACTTGGTTCATTTCCTGAACGAGAACCACCCCAGACACTCATTAGAGCTTGGAACGTTAAGTATCCTGTACGAAAACCGCAAAGGAAACAATTAATAGAATGCGTCAATGGGTGGTCGCCATTTTGTGCAAATAAACGTATGTGGTCGAGACAATGGATGGTGGCCATCTTGTCTCCTGACCTGGTCGTCGAGTGCCTGGAACTGTGTTCGGCCAGGCATTCCCGAGAACGCTGGTAAAGATAGACCTGCTGCCTGTTCAAGTTCCCGACCATCTACACAAACGGCGTTCGAGAGTTATCAACAACTGAACAAGGGGAGCAATCTCCCAGTGAAATCTTTCATATACCTTATGTGGTTTTCGTACAAAATCCCACCAACGGAGACTGGTCCTTGCCACAATTTCCCTGGAACCTCGTGTGTGACGGACCGCCTGGCACCCCGACCGGGTAACTCCGTCAATTGCTGCTTCCTACTACTGATGAGTACCATAAGCACTGCGCTGGAACATCATAACCACTGAAAACCCCACGAACCGCCGCAGTTTGGTTGGGGTCTCGCTGTCTCCTACCCACCCTGGACCTACGACCAGGATCCAGCCTCCAGTGGAGTATAGTGATTAAAGCAATCCCTGAGAGTGTATGTAGTTCTCCAATCCCCCAAACATGAGCCGAAACTTCATGAAGGTACAAGATGATCTGAGCTTTAATGGTTCAGGTTGGCTTTTATTCAATTCTTCAGGTCAGAGCAGCACCCCCTGGACCTGATGAGGCACAGGAACACAAAGGACACAAACCAATCAGAACAAACATACAGTCTGTGACACTCCCATGTACAGCACACAATCCCTCCCCTCTGCTTGGGAGATAATTGAGCAAAGTACTGTAAATAACTCAATTATCTCCAGGCAAAAAAACTAATTTTCACAAAGTTCAGAAAGTACCCCAAAACATAACATACCCCCAATACATCCCAGGATTGCCCTGATCTGGGTGAACAACATATCCAAAAATCACCCAGATTAGAGCAGGGTTTCAAAAGTTTCATGGAAGTCTCTTTTTGACTGGCCGCAAGCATGGCTTCAAGCCCAAAATAGTTCCAGAGAATTAGGCTGTGTGGCCAGTCTATTTCCAATGTTTAAAGTGCACTTCAAATAGTCGAATGAGACCGTTCATGCACAAAGTCACAAAGTGTTGAAGTGTGTTCGGTAGATCATTTCTACCAAACGGCGTTTTGTTAGGGCCTATTTAGCCGAACATAGATGGAGGTGGAAGTCCCAGTGGTGTTCGTACTGTCGAGTGTCCGATTTCAGTTCCATGAACTCGACGGCAAAACACCGCTGACCGCGTTCGATTAAACCAACCGTGCTTTAGCCCAAAGTTCACCACAGGGCCATAGTCACAGGGTAGGAGGCTGGCAAACAGGCCCCTCCAAAAACTCTTGGCAGACTCACAGAAAAAGGGGAGTTTGTAACATTCCTTGCCACAATTTCCCTGGAACTTTGTGGCAGACTGGTCAAACCTTCCCCACAATGACGATTAAAAACTACCAAACCGATCTGAGTGATTTTTTGAATATGGTGGTCATTCAGATCAGGGCTATCCAGGGATGTGACTTTTGTGGGGTTTTCATGTATTTTGGGGGTACTTTTGGGGTGTCTGTAAATTATGTGGCTTTCTGTACCTGGAAATAATTGAGTTTGTACAGCTCCTGACTCAATTATCTCTCAGGTACAGGGGAGGGATTACCCTGGTATTTTGTGTAAGAAACCCCTTGCATGGGCTTTGTCACAAAAGGCCGTGTGTGGCTCTGAATAAAAATGTTTTCTCCCAGCATTAAGCCTTGGGTCATGTTTGGGGGGGTTATTACCTTGGCGGACCGCCACATTTTGTGGCAGCGGTGGGATAGTCCCTTTCCCTGGAGCTATCTTCTGAAGTTGGCTGGTGTAAGGCGTACGTTGGATGGAGATCGGTTACGCTCAACTCAAGCGTACCACCTTGAAGGAGCTATTGGAAGCTCGAGGGGGCATTGCAGCAAAGCAAAAAAAGTGCTGATCAACTAACTAATGGAACTAGATTGGGAGAACTTGGCTGCGGCAAGCCCCGCCATTCGTGCAGAAGAAATCATCTTATGGATTATGGCGGATGCCGATGCCAGGACTAGAGAGCAACGTGAGCTGCAAGTTCACTTACTGGAGCTTCAGCTAACTCCAGCATCTTCAACGAACAGCCAAAGCTTCGCACCGGAGCCGCAAAAGGTACCATTCAATGCGTTCAAGGCCTTCCAGGAATCAGAGGGAGAGATTGATGGGTACCTTTGATTTTGAGCGCCAGTGTGCCCTGCATAAAGTAGCAGAGGAGGAATGGATCCACATTTTAGCTGGAAAACTGTCTGGTAAAGCGGCTGAAGCCTTTCGAGCTATCTCAGATCAAGATGTACAGAACTATGAGCGGATGAAGTAAGCGCTCTTGACAAGGTATGCGGTTACACCTGAGGCATACCGCAGGAAGTTCATAGCCTTGAGAAAGATAGACAAGGACTCTTACACAGAGTGGGCATGCCGAATGCACCGAGCAGTATCCCACTGGGTTAATGGCTGCCAAGCAACCACCTTGGAGGATATCTTACAATTACTGTTGCTCTAACAAATTTTTAAATTGGTGCAGCCTAACGTTAAGGAGTGGGTAAGAAAAACTGGACCGCAATGGCTTTTGGGACTTGTAGTAGTTACGTCCGCGTCCTTATGATGTGTGGCAAAATGGGAAAGTGGGAGACACGTCTCCACTGATGTGCTCAGGATGCTACCCATCCCTCAGCGGCCCATAAATCAGTGGTACCCAGAGAGGGGGCCAGAGAGTTGGTCTGGCTAGGGGAAGCTACTGGGAGCGCAGCCCAAGCGATGCACTTGCTGGAAGCCAAACAGGCAACTTTCTCACAAAGGGCAGGATACACCACCTTAGCTACTCACAAAGTAGACACCCCGGGCCAGGCCCCCCTGAGACAGCCCCCCTACCATATCCCCGAGGCAGTCCGGGAATGCATGCGGAAAGAGATCGCTGACATGCTCCGCTTAGGGGTCATTGAGCACTCTGAGAGTCCTTGGGCCTCACCTGTCCTAGTACCAAAACAACACAACCCGTTTTGCGTGGACTACAGGCGGCTCAATGGCAAGATGGTCACCGACGCCTACCCTATGCCTAGGGTAGACGAATTGTTGGACCGTATCACTAGGGGACATAATCTTCCCACTATCGACCTCTGCAAGGGATATTGGTAGATTCCACTAGACGAGGGTGCTGTTCCCAAATCGGCATTCGTCACTCTGTTCGGCCTATACCAGTTCCAGGTTATGCCGTTCCGAATTAAGAATGCCCCAGCCACTTTCCAATGGATGGTGGATCGCCTCCTAGATGGTCTCCAGTATTATGCTTGTGCATACCTGGATGACATTGCGATCTACAGTGACACCTTTATAGGGATAGCCTTAGATAGGATTAGGGGAGCCGGCCTAACCTTGAAGCCAGACAATTGTCACATTAATATGCCGGAGGTGCAGTATCTGAGCCACTGTGTAGGATGTCGTAAGCAAAGGCTCAAGCCGGCCAAGGTCAAAGCCGTTGCTAATTGGCCCACACCCCGTACCAAGACACAAGTCATTGCCTTCTTGCGGACAGCCGGCTACTATAGACGTTTTGTCCCAGAGTATAGGGCCATGGCCAAACCCCGGATGGACTTGACCAAAAAGAATTTACCTAGACAGGTCCTGTGGTCCCCAGAATGTGAGACAACTTTCCAATCCCTGAAAACAGTGCTTGTTAATGAACCTGTCCTGGCTGCCCCAGATCCTAACAAACATTTTATTGTTCATACATATGCGTCAATGTTTGGACTGGAGGCAGTCCTAAGCCAGGTTGGGGAAGACGGGGGAGAGCATCCAGTGGCCTGTTTGAGTCGGAAACTATTACCCCGGGAGGTCAGTTACGTGGCCATTGAGAAAGAGTGCTTAGCCTTGGTGTGGGCACTGAAGAAATTAACCCTGTATCTCTATGGCTGCGCATTCACCCTCATTACTGACCATAACCCCTTAGTTTGGCTCAACTGGGTCGCTGGAGATAATGCCCGTCTTTTGAGGTGGAGTCTAGCCCTACAAAGCTATGACTTCACCATCCATTACAGACCTGGAAAACAGAACAGGAACGCAGATGGGCTATCACGCCAGACGGAACTGGTCACATAAGGAACTATTTGTACTTTCCGGACAGCCCCAAGTGGACCCGAATATATTCCAACCGTGTCTGCCGGAGCTGTGAGAAAAGGGGGAGCAGTGTGAAGGAATAGCCCCATCACTTGTTTCGGTTGATTTCGTGGATTTACATTCATTTTATTTTGATTTGTCTACTTGGTTCATTGCCCGAACGAGGACCACCCCAGACACTCATTAGAACTTGGACATGCAAGCCTCTCCAAAGTGGGTACATCTGTTAAATGCCCTTTTGTAGAGTGGGGGGCTTAGGGATGTGTGTGTGGGGGTGAAGAGGATAAGGGATGTTGTGTGAGAGGGGGGAATATGAGATCTAGAGTGTGGAAGAGAGACATGGGACTGCAGAATGTGAGAAGGGGACATGTGGCTGCAGAGTGTGAGGAGGAACATGGGGCTGTAGGCTGTGAGATGAGGTCATGGGGTTGCTGGGTGTGAGAGAGGGGGTGGGGCTGCTGGGTGTGAGAGGGAGACTGGGAATGCTGGGTGAGGGGGTAGGAGCAGCTGTGGGTGGGGGGGGGGTTAAGGGGAGAGATGGGCTGCTAGGTGTGAGAGGGGGAGAGAGGGGCTGGTGGGTGTGAGGGGTGCAGGGGCTGCTGGGTGTAAGGGGGGCAAAGCCAGCTGGGTTAGGGGGGATAGCAGCTGCTGTGTGAGTGGGGGGCAAAGGCTGCTGGTTAGAGGGGGTCAGGGGCTGCTGGCTAAGAGGGGGCTTCTGGATAGAGGGAGGCAAGGGTGTTTGGGTTAGAGGGTAGGGGCTGCTGTGTGAATGGGGGGCAAAGG
The DNA here is from genome assembly GCF_036172605.1 of Pelobates fuscus. Classification (NCBI taxonomy): domain Eukaryota; kingdom Metazoa; phylum Chordata; class Amphibia; order Anura; family Pelobatidae; genus Pelobates; species Pelobates fuscus. The sequence continues at coordinate 155,523,210 of NC_086320.1, forward strand.
CTGCTGGGTAAGAGGTGGCCAGGGGCTGCTGGGTGAGAGATGGCAGGGGCTACTGGGTGAGTGGTGGCAGGGGCTGCTGGGTGAGGGTGGGCAGGGGTGCTGAGTGACAGGGGGCTACTGAGTGAAGGTTGGAGAGGGGGCTACTGAGTGAGGATGTGTAGGGGCTGCTGGGTCAAAGGGGGCAGGGTGGTATGGGCTGCTGGGTGAGAGGGTGCTGCAGGGGCTGCTGGGTGAGAGGGCTAGGGGCTGAGTGAGGGGGGGCTGCTATGTGAGGAGGATAGGTGCTACTGGGTGAGAGGGAGCTGCTGGGTGAGGGGGGTAGTGGCTGCTGGGTTTATTCCCCCATTCCCCTTCCTTACCTTGAGCCTTTGTAGGAGGAAGTGGAGCCAGGAGGACTCATATTCCCTGGTGGTCCAATGGATGAGTTATTTGGTCTATACCCCTAGTGGGTGTAGACCATGTGCACTGGGTCTGCACAGTGCATCAGGCTGTACAGCCTTCGCAGTGGCATACAGTGTGCAGGCCATGAGAGAGATCTAGAGCTCCCTCTATGGGCCCGATGGTCAGGAAGCACCAACCCTAAAGTTGCTGGCCGAGAAGATCCTTGCTTCAGACCTGAAGTATTGCTTCAGACCTGAAGAAGAAAGGAAAACTCTCGAAAGCTTGTCTTCGAAATATTATGTTAGTCCACTAAAAAAGTTTTCATGCATACTGCAATACTCTGGTAATTTGGCATTTTATATATATATATATATATATATATATATATATATAACAATGACAAAGATTCAGTATCTATCCATCTGATCCAAATTGTTTATACATAAGATCCCTTACATAGAGTAGTAATTCATAATTGCTAATGTATTTCAATATGTAGGCTAATTATGCTAATCAACCTATGCTAACTTGGGCTAAATAAAAAATGGCATTCTACGCAACCACATAATGATCAAGTCCTTGTACTAAAGTAACATTTAAAGTTAATCCTTTATGTTTAAGTATGAGTTCAAAATCCTAAGATAAGAAAACAAAACATGCACCATTAGATAAGAAAATATTTTGGCTTCTTACAAGGCAATTCTGATTCTCAGTCACCTAGAGAAAATTCTCGGTGGTGACTGACCTTGTATTCACTAAACTATCTTTAAATGTTTATATACATCTTTAGAACAATTATATGGAACAATTCTGAAAACTAATACAATTCTAGCTTAATTTCACCATTTTTACCCAAGTTAACCATTTTATACCCAAATGCCCATAACAGTATAAAGATTAAGAGACTTTGCCAGCATAAAACTAACAGGGATCTCAGACATACTATGCAACAGCACTATTACGGTTTACCAGATATGACATATTATAAAGGGTTACTCCAACAACCATGACTACTTTACAGATTTCAAGTGGTCATGGTGGTAGGAATGTATGTGCAGTGTTATACTGAGATATCTGCACCCCAGTTGCCAGTTGCACCCCCAGCACACGTGACCCCGGCAGCCCAGAACTTTGTTAGGACTGCCTAATGTCAATTCTGTTTATATTTTGCATTTGTCATCTTGCCCGTATAGACCGAGGGAGTGGGAAGATTGCTTTCCAATCCCTCCCACTGTGTGCTCCCACCTATCTCCGTTGCAATCAGTATTTTTTTTTTTTTTTAACCTCTCTCCATCTCCAATCCTTCCCCTCGCAGGCCCAAAAGACGTGCATGCACTCTGAGCTGGCAAAACAGACCATATTTGAACTGTGTGAGACCCCTGTGACCAGGTTGAACAGATCCACTATGTTTTCATGGATATACAGTTGCAAGAACAAGTATGTGAACCCTTTGGAATGATATGGATTTCTGCACAAATTGGTCATAAAATGTGATCTGATCATCATCTAAGTCACAACAATAGACAATCACAGTCTGCTTAACCCCTTAAATCCGGAGGGCGTACTAATACGCCCTGCAGGAGCCGGCTCTAAACGCCGGCGGGCGTAATAGTACGCCCTCGCTATAATGGCCGCCCACGTGGCCGGCGCTAATCGCCCGCTGCAGATCGTGGTCGGGGGGGGATGCCTGGCCCCCCAGGCAATCCCCCCTGTGGCCGGTGACCGCGATCTGCAGTCTCTGATCGCAGTGACAGGCTGTCACTGCGATCAGTATTTTCCGTGTGTCAGCCGATTTCAAATCGGCTGACACACGTGGCCGGCGGCTTTCCCCTGTGCAGATCGCGGTCGGGGGACATACCTGGCCCCCCAGGCAGTCGTCCTGGGGTCAGTGACCGCGATCTGCACTGTCTGAGATCGCAGTGACAAGCTGTCACTGCGATCTCAGAGCGCGCTGATCGCAGTGACAGACTCTCAATGTATATAGATATTGATGGGCAACACATGAAAAGGGTAGCCCTGTAGTATGTAGAAAGAATTCTGCACAATATGCATTATACATACTGTAACTACTGAACAGTGGCGGAACTAACGCGGTAACAGGGGTCGCAGCTGCGACCGGGCCCGGCCACTCTGTGGACCGCTGTGACCACGGGTCCCGCCAGCTGAGTAATGCGGTATTGAAGGGGCCCATCGGGGCACCCATGCTGTTAGGGCCACCCAATGCTATGTAATTCCAGGGGGCCCGGTCAGCGTTTTAACCACTACAGCTCGCTGTCCTTGTTTGAATTATTGACTGGACACATACACCGTAGTGTTAATTTAATTACTTCATGACGCTCTATGCCCAAACATGCCCAAAAAAGGGGTTGTGTCTGCATGATGGTCAGCCTGGCGTGAATGCACATCAGGCTGCCTGCCAATCATGCAGGATGACCAACCAAGGGCATACTGTGCATATAGCACCCTGAGCTTGGCATAAATGCACTAGCTCTATGCATCTTTCTAAGGACTGTCCCCTAGCACTTGCTGCTCCACTCCTCTCCTAACCTTCTTACTAGCAGGCATAAGCTCCTGGTATGCAGTCTGGGACCAAGAAAAAGTGTATGTAGTGAGTGTAGAAGAAAGGGAAAATGCCACAGTGTTAGAGAGGCTGAAGCAGCAAGTGCATTTGCATAGTGCGCCTTAACTAAATTCATTGACAGCCAGTCCACACCAGTTTTGTTCCCCTAAATCCCTCTTACATTTCCATACTTAAAGCGGCACTGTCATGCCGAACTTACCTTTCCTCAATCTCTTCCTCTTCTCCGCCTCTCTCAGGATCTGTTATTCTTTTCTTCCATTCTTCTTTAGTTTTCTTTAAAATCATAAGACAAAGTAGGGACTCTGTCTTATGGAGGATTCCTCCGCTTGACCAGCTCTGACCAGCGGAGGAGCAAAGTGTGCTTCATTTCCGCTGGTCAGAGCAATTTTCCCATGATCCCTAGCTTTCCTCTCAGTTCCCACAATGCTTCCTGTCAGTATTGCCGAAAGTCCTGTCACTTAGACAGAACGCCGGCAAAACTGCCGAATTGCATCCTAACAGAATGAGAAGAGTTTCTCCATTGGTGTTAGGATGCAATTCGGTACTTTGTTCGTATCGGAATTTCATTGTAATGAATGAAACTCCGATCCTATTCATTGCTGTGGCTGCATCTTGCAGCCGCTTAGTAGATAACTCCCTAATTCCCACGGTATTAGGGAGCTATCTACTAAAAGGCTGAAAGACCTGAATTGGTCTTGAAGCCAAATGTACTAATACTAAGTAAAGATTACTTAGTATTAGTAAATAATATGCCCCTACTCGCTATACCGCGAGTAGGGGCATGTCTAGTAAGCAGTGAGCAGCCTGTGGCTGCTCACTGTAAAAAAAACCAAAAAAACACCTAATAACCCCCCCCCCCTCCCCCTGCGCGGGGGTTAAAGATGGGGGGGACCTACTGTCCTCCCCCCTGGCCCCCACCCCTGCGCAGTGGGTGGGGGCCCTAATAAAATAAAAAGGGGGGGACCTACTGTCCTCCCCCCCTGGCCCCCACCCCTGCGCTGTGGGTGGGGGCCCTAATAAAATAATAAGGGGGGGGACCTACTGTCCTCCCCCCCTGGCCCCCACCCCTGCGCTGTGGGTGGGGGCCCTAATAAAATAATAAGGGGGGGGACCTACTGTCCTCCCCCCCTGGCCCCCACCCCTGCGCTGTGGGTGGGGGCCCTAATAAAATAATAAGGGGGGGGGACCTACTGTCCTCCCCCCCTGGCCCCCACCCCTGCGTTGTGGGTGGGGGCCCTAATAAAATAATAAGGGGGGGGACCTACTGTCCTCCCCCCCTGGCCCCCACCCCTGCGCTGTGGGTGGGGGCCCTAATAAAATAATAAGGGGGGGACCTACTGTCCTCCCCCCCTGGCCCCCACCCCTGCGCTGTGGGTGGGGGCCCTAATAAAATAATAAGGGGGGGGGACCTACTGTCCTCCCCCCCTGGCCCCCACCCCTGCGCTGTGGGTGGGGGCCCTAATAAAATAATAAGGGGGGGGACCTACTGTCCTCCCCCCTGGCCCCCACCCCTGCGCTGTGGGTGGGGGCCCTAATAAAATAATAAGGGGGGGGGGACCTACTGTCCTCCCCCCCTGGCCCCCACCCCTGCGCTGTGGGTGGGGGCCCTAATAAAATAATAAGGGGGGGGACCTACTGTCCTCCCCCCCTGGCCCCCACCCCTGCGCTGTGGGTGGGGGCCCTAGTAAAATAATAAGGGGGGGGACCTACTGTCCTCCCCCCCTGGCCCCCACCCCTGCGCGGTGGGTGGGGGCCCTAGTAAAATAATAAGGGGGGGACCTACTGTCCTCCCCCCCTGGCCCCCACCCCTGCGCGGTGGGTGGGGGCCCTAGTAAAATAATAAGGGGGGGGACCTACTGTCCTCCCCCCCTGGCCCCCACCCCTGCGCTGTGGGTGGGGGCCCTAATAAAATAATAAGGGGGGGGACCTACTGTCCTCCCCCCCCGGCCCCCACCCCTGAGCGGTGGGTGGGGGCCCTAAATTAACCCCCCCCCATCAAGGTGACTAGGGGTTCCAAGCCCCTAGTCACCCCCCCCCACCCAAAACATTCTATCACCCTAAAAATAGTGAGGGGGGAATAAAATAACTAACCTGTAAAAAAAAAAAATTAAACTTACCATTTGACGTCTTCATTTTTCTAAATTCTTCTTTCTTCAGCCCCCAAAAAAGCCAAATAAAAATCCATCATACCCGTCCAAAGAACTTTCCCAAGCTTGTAAAATTACACAGAGCACTGTGATTGGATGGCTTGAAAACCATCCTATCACAGTGCTCTGTGTCATTTTACAAGCGTGGGAAAGTTCTTTGGAATTTTCCCACGCTTGTAAAATGACACAGAGCACTCTGATTGGCTTAAACCAACCAATCAGTGTGTTCTAAGCCTAATTGCAGGGCGGGGCAAGGCTATATACGCCTTGACCCGCCCTGCGGAGCTCAGTACGCGGCGTGCCCTCCATGGGTGAACATGGATTAATTTTTTTTTTGCGCTCGTTTTTTTTTTTTTTTTAAAGTGCGACGGGTATGATGGATTTTTATTTGGCCTTTTTGGGGGCTGAAGAAAGAAGAATTTAGAAAAAAGAAGACGTCAAATGGTAAGTTTAATTATTTTTTTTACAGGTTAGTTATTTTATTCCCCCCTCACTATTTTTAGGGTGAGGGGGGTAGGTAGGGGTTAGAATGTTTTGGGGTGGGTGGGGGGGGGTGACTAGGGGCTTGGGACCCCTAGTCACCTTGATGGGGGGGGGGGTTCATTTAGGGCCCCCACCCACCGCTCAGGGGTGGGGGCCAGGGGGGAGGACAGAAGGTCCCCCCCCTTATTATTTTATTAGGGCCCCCACCCACCGCGCAGGGGTGGGGGCCAGGGGGGAGGACAGTAGGTCCCCCCCTATCTTTATTTAGGGCCCCCACCCACCGCGCAGGGGTGGGGGCCAGGGGGGAGGACAGTAGGTCCCCCCCCCTATCTTTATTTAGGGCCCCCACCCAGCGCTCAGGGGTGGGGGCCAGGGGGGAGGACAGTAGGTCCCCCCCCTTATTATTTTATTAGGGCCCCCACCCACCGCGCAGGGGTGGGGGCCAGGGGGGGAGGACAGTAGGTCCCCACCCCCTTATTGTTTTATTAGGGCCCCCACCCACCGCGCAGGGGTGGGGGCCGGGGGGGAGGACAGTAGGTCCCCCCTCCTTATTGTTTTATTAGGGCCCCCACCCACCGCGCAGGGGTGGGGGCCGGGGGGGAGGACAGTAGGTCCCCCCCCTTATTGTTTTATTAGGGCCCCCACCCACCGCGCAGGGGTGGGGGCCGGGGGGGAGGACAGTAGGTCCCCCCCCTTATTGTTTTATTAGGGCCCCCACCCACCACGCAGGAGTGGGGGCCGGGGGGAGGACAGTAGGTCCCCCCCCCTTATTGTTTTATTAGGGCCCCCACCCACCGCGCAGGGGTGGGGGCCAGGGGGGAGGACAGTAGGTCCCCCCCCCCCTTATTACCATTTATGTTTTTACAGTGAGCAGCCACAGGCTTATGAAGTGGTGGGGAGCACACCTCCCCACCGCTTCTGTCTTTACATATTACAAGGAGGGAGCTGCACGTCGGTAGCTCCCTCCTTGTAATAAACTGATCGAACAAACGAACACTGATACTCAGTGTTAGTTTGTTCGTCTGATTTTTTCTATTCATTCATTCGTCTGTCTGATGAATGAATGAATAGATGAAATTCCCGTTCGCATGTCCAGGTGTTTCACTGGGCATGTGCGGGAATCTCACAGTCTGTCTAGTGTGGGTAGATGACGTGTCCCACAGGGACTTCACCTACCCACACAAAGATGGCGGCGCCTTGAATAAAGATCGGGGCAGAAGATACAGATTTAAAAATAGGTAATCTGGGGGGCTTAGGGGCATTTGGGGGTGACTAGGGGGTCAATTGGATGTAGTGGAGGCGGGAGGGGGGTTAAAAAAAAAACGGGATTCGGCATGACAGTGCCGCTTTAAGCAAGAGCATGTGAAGAATAGTAAAATAAATAAAGGGTATACATATATATACACATGTATCCATAACCCACTGAAATTTCAATGCCTGGGGGTAACCCATAGAATCAAATAAAGTCCTTGCATGCACCCCGCATTATTATACAAAGCTTGTCCTGTGCCAGCTGTTAAATGTGTACATTTGGTAAAAAGCCCAAAAGCAACCTTAAAAATAAAAATGATCATATAATGTATTTTTCACATTTACATTGTATCCAGATATTTAGCAAAATGTATTTTGCTAAAAGTTATCCCTGTGTTAGTACAGAGCATATTCAATTGACTCTGAACTCTCTCTTTTATTAATATTGGTTAACTTCAAAAACAAGTATTTTCTGAATTTGCAGCTTTGAAAAATAATCCTAATATGTGCTCCCTGATAAATGTAATATCTTTAGAGGGTTCCTCCCTAGTTTTGCCTTCGGAACACCATAATCACTTAAAATGTAAGCTATTTAACAGTTTTCAATTATAAGTATTCGAATAAACACTTTAAGGTTGATAATAATATACCTTACCTATTCTTACATGCACTGTCTGTTGGGAAATACTTAATTCTCAAATTGTACTCTCCAGATAAACTAATTATGTCACAGAAGCCTAATCGGGCGTCAGGGGGAATCTATGTGCCATCTTTTTCTAGTAATTATGTTGTTATCTATTTGTATTTGCTCAATTTCACTTAACATGATTGATTCTTTCTATAACAGAGAAAGTTCATTCTACACAAAAGGACCCAACTACGGACTTAGAGATTTGTTTTGGGTGGAACTGCGATATGGCTGAATTCAGGCCAATCAGGTGAAATTATTATTTCTGGGCTGCCATATGCCAGAATCTTCAGGGAACCAACTTGCTCAAATCCAAATATGCTCTGTTCAGTTCTTGATTCGCAGTGCCAGAAAAAAAAATGGGGAGTGGAATAGAGAAGAGATTGTTTTTTTTTTTGTTAGAGAAATCAAGCAGTTTAGTTTGCGTTGATGGACAAGATGTCTGCCTAAGATGACTGATGGTTAGCGGAACAGCCAGTAAATGTTGATTTTATTCACATATCAAGTGGCAACTGAGGGAAAAGGAGTAGCAGTAATACAATCTTTATTTCCAAGCAGGAGTCTTCCAGACATTTTGACTGTAGCTACTGAGTGTTTTTTCATTGATACCCCTGAAGAAGTTCTAAAGGGCAGGTATACTACTGTCTAATATTGTGGTATTTTCAAAGTTAACACTCTGCGCACTCCATTTTTGTTTATTGTGTTTATAGATCAAGGGAGGATTGTGAGGACAGTGCAAATTGTCAGCAAAGGCACGTCTGTTACTGCATCGATAGAGCAACTCTGTACTTACAGCAAGGCAACTCAGCATTCATCCATGCCCGGGGCACAGCTGAACACTATATCTTGAGAAAGCTCGTTGGAACGAGCGAAACGCGTAAATCGTGTTTCTGGCGGGATTTTTGAATTTGGAGTGATTGCAGCAGTATCAGTTGGTTGGCGTCTCTGTGAGGACCGATCCAAGTGCACAGGACCGGTCTGGAATTGAATATCAACGGAGCGGTAACCATTTACCTACCAACTAATACTCTGTATCACTAAGCATTTATTGTGAACCTTAGAAATAAGTTTCACCATTTTATATTGTAAGAGTTCTTCTTATGGGGGGTTTTTCGTATGGGAAATAAAATATTGTAACTATATTACACTATGTCAGTATCTTTTCTATTGAAGGTTGGATACATATAAAGACAATGTTTTTTCCATTACTGTTACAACTATCAAATCCCTGCGGACATTTGAAAGCACCCACATTAAGATTGGAATTGGGACTCTTTTGTCTAATATATTCTTATTGTTGATCCCTATGTGTAATATAGGGGTATATTAACTAAGCGCTGATACTGTTTTTATTTTACTTGTGTCGTGTATGATGTTTTAAAACTTGGGAAGGTTTTTAAAGTATTAAGCAGCTGTATATATTATTTTTTTCTTGTGGATGATTGTAATTTGGAGCATTTGCTTAGAAAATCCACTATATAACAGATATCTACTTGCGCTCTCTATAAACTTGTTGTTTTTTTTTTACAAGTTTACCTGCCTCATTGATCAGACTTATGGAGTGCTCCTACTGACTGGTATGCCTTTCTTTCCTTGATGGCACACTGGTGGCGGCCCATAGTGCCTGGGTATGGTAGTAGAGAAGTGTGACGGACCGCCTGGAACCCCGACTGAGTACCTCCGTCAAACGCTGCTTCCTAGTACTTGCGAGCACCATAAGCACTGCACTGGAACACCATAACCACCGTACACCACACGAACCGCCGCAGCTTGGTTGGGGTCTCACCGTCCTCCACCCGCCCTGGACCCAAGACCAGGATCCAGCTTCCAGTGGGTAGATCTCTCCTAGTCCAGTGAGCGTAGCAGGAACAGCTCTTATAAGAGCTAGTGATTATACTCAGGGAAGTATTGTGATATAGCAATCCCCAGAGTGAATGTAGTTCTCCAATTCCCCAAACATGAGCCAAGACTTCATGAAGGGGTAAACGAATCTCAATTTAATGGGAGCCACACTTTGCCTTTTATGACAATCCCAATGCAAGGGGACACATGGACCTTGTTGGGGACTCCAACAGAAAGACATAGACCAATAAGAACAGTGATTAAATGCCCGACACTCCCATAAGAAATATACAATCCCTCATCCCTGCTTTAGAGATAATTGGATCAGTAACTGTACTAATTATAATCCAATTATCTCCAAGCACAGAAAAAATATATACTTTTTTAAAACATCCCAAAAGTACCCTAAAAATACATAAAACCCCACATTCCCTGATAGCCCTGATCTGGGTGACCAACATATCCAAAAATCCCCCAAATCAGTTCAGGGGTTCAGAAATTTTATGGAAGTCATATTTTTTACCGACCGCAGGCATGGTCCCATAGCCGAAAATAGTTCTATGGGACTAAGTGCCCCTGGAAGACCGACTGGTAACCGCAAAGTTTTCATGCCGAAAATTGTTTCAGGGCATTCACTGCTAATTCCCCCTGAAGTCTATTTGTGGTTTTGGTCCTTGCGAACAAGTTGGCCGCCACCTCGTGGTCAGCCATAGGAATTGCTGCCACCCAGACGAACACTTAGACCACAGAGGTGCAAATTGCAACAATGTATCACTTAAGCTTAACAAGCTCCAGGGTGGTCTCCAGTTCGTGCGGCTGTTCAGTAAACGAACCATATAGTCCCAGTTGCACGAACAGAGCTTGTTTAAAGTAGTTTAGCCAGGTTTATTGCAGGGGCAATAGTCACAGCGTAGGAGGCTGGCAAACAGGCTCCTCCAAAAACTTGTGGCAAACTCACAGGAAAAGGGGAGTTTGTCACAAGAAGGTATAACCACTGGCTTGTATATTGGCTGGATTTTAGTATATACACTGCTCAAAAAAATAAAGGGAACACTTAAACAACACAATGTAACTCCAAGTCAATTACACTTCTGTGAAACCAAACTGTCCACTTAGGAAGCAACACTGAGTGACAATCAATTTCACATGCTGTTGTGCAAATGGGATAGACAACAAGTGGAAATTATAGGCAATTAGCAAGACACCCCCAGTAAAGGAGTGGTTCTGCAGGTGGTGACCACAGACCACTTCTCAGTTCCTATGCTTCCTGGCTGATGTTTTGGTCACTTTTGAAAGCTGGCAGTGCTTTCACTCTAGTGGTAGCATGAGACGGAGTCTACAACCCACACAAGTGGCTCAGGTAGTACAGCTCTTCCTGGAAGAGGTTCTATTTCAACTGTCAAAAGTAAAGACAAATAAGTCAATGGGACCTGATGGAATACACCCAAAGCTGTTAAAAGAGCTTAGTGGTGTACTAGCAAAACCATTAACAGATTTATTTCACTCTAGTGGTAGCATGAGACGGAGTCTACAACCCACACAAGTGGCTCAGGTAGTGCAGCTCATCCAGGATGGCACATCAATGCGAGCTGTGGCAAGAAGGTTTGCTGTGTCTGTCAGCGTAGTGTCCAGAGCATGGAGACGCTACCAGGAGACAGGCCAGTACATCAGGAGACGTGAAGGAGGCCAACAACCCAGCAGCAGGACCGCTATCTCTGCCTTTGTGCAAGGAGGAACAGGAGGAACAGGAGGGAAAAGCACAGGGCGCCAGTGGCGAGTTTGCCAATCTTGGTGTTCTCTGGCAAACGCCAAACGTCCTGCACGGTGTTGGGGTGTAAGCACAACCCCCACCTGCGGACGTCGGGCCCTCATGTAGTCTGTTTCTGACCATTTGAGCAAACACATGCACATTTGTGTCCTGCTGGAGGTCATTTTGCAGGGCTCTGGCAGTGCTCCTCCGTGCACAAAAGCGGAGGTAGCGGTCTTGCTGCTGGGTTGTTGCCCTCCTACGGCCTCCTCCACGTCTCCTGATGTACTGGCCTGTCTCCTGGTAGCGTCTCGATGCTCTGGACACTACGCTGACAGACACAGCAAACCTTCTTGCCACAGCTCGCATTGATGTGCCATCATAGAAACATAGAATGTGACGGCAGATAAGAACCATTCGGCCCATCTAGTCTGCCCAGTTTTCTAAATACTTTCATTAGTCCCTGGCCTTATCTTATAGTTAGGATAGCCTTATGCCTATCCCACGCATGCTTAAACTGCTTTACTGTGTTAACCTCTACCACTTCAGCTGGAAGGCTATTCCATGCATTCACTACCCTCTAAGTAAAGTAATACTTCCTAATATTATTTTTAAACCTTTGTCCCTCTAATTTAAGACTATGTCCTCTTGTTGTGGTAGTTTTTCTTCTTTTAAATATAGTCTCCTCCTTTACTGTGTTGATTCCCTTTATGTATTTAAATGTTTCTATCATATCCCCCCTGTCTCGTCTTTCTTCCAAGCTATACATGTTAAGATCCTTTAACCTTTCCTGGTAAGTTTTATCCTGCAATCCATGAACCAGTTTAGAAGCCCTTCTTTGAACTCTCTCTAAGTTATCAATATCCTTCAGAAGATATGGTCTCCAGTACTGTGTACAGTACTCCAAGTGAGGTCTCACCAGTGTTCTGTACAATGGCATGAGCACTTCCCTCTTACTACTGCTAATACTTCTCCCTATACAACCAAGCATTCTGCTAGCATTTCCTGCTGCTCTATTACATTGTCTGCCTACCTTTAAGTCATCAGAAATAATCACCCCTAAATCCCTTTCCTTAGATGTTGAGGTTAGGACTCTATCAAATATTCTGTACTCTGCCCTTGGGTTTTTACGTCCAAGATGCATTATCTTGCCATTATCCACATTAAATGTCAGTTGCCACAACTCTGACCATTTTTCTAGTTTACCTAAATCATTAGCCATTTGGCTTATCCCTCCTGCAACATCAACCCTGTTACATATCTTAGTATCATCCGCAAAAAGACACAACTTACCATCAAGACCTTCTGCAATATCACTAATAAAAATATTAAAGAGAATGGGTCCAAGTACAGATCCCTGAGGTACCCCACTGGTGACAAGCCCAAGCTTTGAATATACTCCATTGACTACAACCCTCTGTTGCCTGTCACTCAGCCACTGCCTTACCCATTCAACAATATTGAAACCCAAACTCAAAGATTGCAGTTTATTGATAAGCCTTCTATGTGCAACAGTGTCAAAAGCCTTACTTAAATATAGGTAAGCAATGTCTACTGCACCACCCTGATCTATAATTTTAGTTACCCAATCAAAAAAATCAATAAGATTAGTTTGGCATGATCTCCCTGAAGTAAACCCATGTTGTCTCTGATCTTGAAATCCATGTGTTTTTAGATGTTCAACAATCCTATCCTTTAACATGGTTTCCATCACTTTCCCCACTACTGAAGTAAGGCTTACTGGCCTATAGTTGCCCGACTCCTCCCTATTACCTTTCTTGTGAATGGGCACAACATTCGCTAACTTCCAATCTTCTGGGACTACTCCTGTTAATGATTGGTTAAATAAATCTGTTAATGGTTTTGCTAGTACACCACTAAGCTCTTTTAACAGCTTTGGGTGTATTCCATCAGGTCCCATTGACTTATTTGTCTTTACTTTTGACAGTTGAAATAGAACCTCTTCCAGGAAGAGCTGTACTACCTGAGCCACTTGTGTGGGTTGTAGACTCCGTCTCATGCTACCACTAGAGTGAAAGCACTGCCAGCTTTCAAAAGTGACCAAAACATCAGCCAGGAAGCATAGGAACTGAGAAGTGGTCTGTGGTCACCACCTGCAGAACCACTCCTTTATTGGGGGTGTCTTGCTAATTGCCTATAATTTCCACCTGTTGTCTATCAGATTTGCACAACAGCATGTGACATTGATTGTCACTCAGTGTTGCTTCCTAAGTGGACAGTTTGATTTCACAGAAGTGTGATTGACTTGGAGTTACTGTGTTGTTCAAGTGTCCCCTTTATTTTTTTGAGCAGTGTATATACTTGCAATATAGTAAAATAAAATAACATATCCTCTAGGACAAGTCAACCTCAGTCTTGATAAAAATGGAGCAGCATCTCTGCATCCAAAATTCATTCATCTGTCTCTAATATTAATAAGTACACATTTATTATACCTTAGATGTGGGTGTGAGGGCAGTCAGGGTGTTAGTCTGGATGTAATGCCAGTCTTAGTGTGATAGTAGAGTGATGGCTGTCTGTCTGTACTGTCAGTCAGTCTGTCTGGACGTACTGTCAGTCAGTCAGTTTGGATATGATAGCAGTCTGAGAGTGATGGCAGTCTGGGTGTCAGTCAGTCTGTGTGACGGGTGTACTGTCAGTCAGGCTGAGAGTGATGGCTGGGTGTGATGGTAGTCTGTATAACAGTCAGGCTGAGAGTGATGGCTGTGTGTGATGGCAGTCTGTATGTCATTCAGGCTGAGAGTGATGGCTGTGTGTGATGGTAGTTATGGTGCCAGGCATTGCTCCTCCCTTCCTGGGCATCCTGTGCCCCTGCCCAGCTCCGGGGCTGCCAATGTCCCCACCCTCCGTGTCTTCCTGTGCCGTCACTGTCCCTCCTTCCCCGGTCACGGCTCCTCCTCTATCCCTGTGGTTGGCCGTTGTTTTCCCGCTTTCGCACAGAACCGCCATTTTAAATAAAAATATCGAAGTGGGGGGAACTCGCCCTCCCGGACCCATCTTCCGCAACTTCCTTCAGGCTATCCGGGACTCATCAAGGCCCACCTCTCCCGCCCCCGGCATCCCCTCCCGCCCAGCGCCAGGCCTGCCTGTCCATCCTCCCGCCGCCAGTGCGCACTCCCTGCCCGCCCCGGGCCGAGCACAGGGTGAGTGAGTCCGCGTCCCAGCCCGTGCACACCGGACCCCCTCTGCTGTTACTGGGCTCGTCCAGTATGTGTATGATTCATGTGGACTATCCCAATAACCGGAGACTAGGGGGGTGCGCCGAATGACCCCTAACTGCATGGTGTAATGCTGATGGGAGACGCAAATATCCCGCCACTACCCCGGTGTTTGTATTCATTGACTGATAGTGATTAACATGGACACACAATGATTGCTAGTTATCAGCAAACACACTAATAGTGATCAACATGGACACACACACAATGACTGCTAGTGATCAGCATGGACACACACACAATGACTGCTAGTGATCAGCATGGACACACACACTGACTGCTAGTGATCAGCATGGACACACACACACTGACTGCTAGTGATCAGCATGGACACACACACACACTGACTGCTAGTGATCAGCATGGACACACACACACACTGACTGCTAGTGATCAGCATGGACACACACACACACTGACTGCTAGTGATCAGCATGGACACACACACACACTGACTGCTAGTGATCAGCATGGACACACACACACACACTGACTGCTAGTGATCAGCATGGACACACACACACTGACTGCTAGTGATCAGCATGGACACACACACACTGACTGCTAGTGATCAGCATGGACACACACACACACTGACTGCTAGTGATCAGCATGGACACACACACACTGACTGCTAGTGATCAGCATGGACACACACACACACTGACTGCTAGTGATCAGCATGGACACACACACACACTGACTGCTAGTGATCAGCATGGACACACACACACACACTGACTGCTAGTGATCAGCATGGACACACACACACACAATGACTGCTAGTGATCAGCATGGACACACACACACACAATGACTGCTAGTGATCAGCATGGACACACACACACACAATGACTGCTAGTGATCAGCATGGACACACACACACAATGACTGCTAGTGATCAGCATGGACACACACACACAATGACTGCTAGTGATCAGCATGGACACACACACACAATGACTGCTAGTGATCAGCATGGACACACACACAATGACTGCTAGTGATCAGCATGGACACACACACACAATGACTGCTAGTGATCAGCATGGACACACACACACAATGACTGCTAGTGATCAGCATGGACACACACACACACAATGACTGCTAGTGATCAGCATGGACACACACACACACAATGACTGCTAGTGATCAGCATGGACACACACACACACAATGACTGCTAGTGATCAGCATGGACACACACACACAATGACTGCTAGTGATCAGCATGGACACACACACACACAATGACTGCTAGTGATCAGCATGGACACACACACACACACAATGACTGCTAGTGATCAGCATGGACACACACACACACAATGACTGCTAGTGATCAGCATGGACACACACACACACAATGACTGCTAGTGATCAGCATGGACACACACACACACAATGACTGCTAGTGATCAGCATGGACACACACACACACACAATGACTGCTAGTGATCAGCATGGACACACACACACACACACACACAATGACTGCTAGTGATCAGCATGGACACACACACACACAATGACTGCTAGTGATCAGCATGGACACACACACACACAATGACTGCTAGTAATCAGCATGGACACACACACACACAATGACTGCTAGTAATCAGCATGGACACACACACACACACAATGACTGCTAGTGATCAGCATGGACACACACACACACACAATGACTGCTAGTGATCAGCATGGACACACACACACACACACACACACAATGACTGCTAGTGATCAGCATGGACACACACACACAATGCACCCTGGGTCATTGTTCAGATAGCTGCCTGTGTTATATAGCAACATCAAGAACATTGCAGGGAAATACTGTGTAACTCTGTTTAATATTTTACTCATTTGGCAAGGCTGGCGTTGTATATATTCTCTGACAAAGCAAAACTTAAATTTCGTCTCTTTAAGTTAGCTGCCTTTTAGCTGGGAATCGTATTTTTTTTTTAATACAATTTAAAAATCAAATTAAGGAGACGTGGTAAATGCAAAAATGATTTTGGACAATTACACAACCAGTGTCATGGTGTTTGGGCAGTATTTACCTGTGGGCTATCCATTCATTGGGAGCAGGTGCAAAAAAAAAAAAAAAAGGCTTACTTGCTGTCTTGGGAACTGTCATTTCACTCGGGAACACTCCTTCAGAAATTACATGCTAATCATCATTGTTTACTATTTTAAGGCACTGGGTCTTTTTTTTTTGTTATTATTATGCATAATGCAAAACATGTCTGACATATGTTCATTGGTGGGTTTTGTAATTGTTGGCATGGGAAAATAAAAACCAATTGGTGCACTTTGCACCCTTGAGAACAGAATATTTTGTTAGTGCTGAAGTGACTGGCCCATTTAGCTACAAGAGCTTTTTGATTAAAATGTGCTGAAGTGAAGTTACACGTAATATTTGCTTTTTTTATAGCACCAACATATTCCACCGTGCTTCACAATTCTAAAAAGGGATATTTGGAGGTAAAGGCCTTACTCAATGAGCTTGCAATCTGAGGATTTGAGAGAGGTAGGCAGATATATATAGTTAGGTGTCTTGTTCAAGGACACTTACTGGGATTCACACCTGGGTTTCCCAATATATAAAAGCTACAGGCCGTTCCCATATGTTAGTGAAACCAGGAATCCTAACCGCTAGACAACTCCAGCAGCAGAGGGGTTAATCTCTGTATGTGCAACATTTCAGTGAAACACTGCACATACAGACTAGGCACCATGACCTCTTTGGTGAAAGCAGCTGTGGGGAGAAAGCAAACCGAAAGAGTTTCTATACATCCCTGAAGCAGACTTTTGAAAATGGCAACTTTCACTTGGATATAGTGATAATATTTTAAGAATCACAATTAATTGAAGTCTTAGCATTAACTCATAGTCCTTGAACTATTATCAGGGAATTAATAAAGTCTATTAATGGTTCAACAGATGCTGTTCATAAACCGCAGGTGTAACTAACCAGTATGTTTACATCTTTTGAGCCAGATTGTGTCCAGTGCATGCTAGCTGAAGATTTTCTGCGGTAGTCCAATAAAACCTACATGTCACTTGGTAACGTTACATAATATGTTACAAATAGGAAGTAAGAAATATATGAAAGTATAATAGTAAAATGAATGCTGTGCTGAATTGCTCATCTTCAGTTGCTTCATATGTTAGAAACCATGAGCTAATTAAAGTTGTGAGATTTGCCAGTGAGGAGGACTGAAAAAATAAAGTGAATCAGTGTAGAAGACTGAAAAAAATCTACCGAGGTGCAGCAGAATTAAATTTACTCCCATATGCCATACTCAACTGAGTGTGAGCCAGTATAATGGAGAAGTTTGTGTAAAGACTCAGCAGTTCCTATGTGGCGGCTTTTTGGCGTCGCCAGGATACCAGTGTAAAGGCATTTTAACCAAAACCTTAACAGCCAGTTACATGCACCATGATGGTCCCTGCCTATTGCACTACAGCATCCCCCCTACTTCCACCCTTCCACAAAGCTCAGTGCCACTAGGGCCTCCAGTACACTTTTTAGTAAATGCCAAAATATATGTTTCTGAATTTCAGAAATACTGTAAATGGCTGAATGATCATTAGTGTGGCTGAGACTCATAATCATGTAAAGTAGGCTACAATAATGTCACCAGTATGTACATTAATTTAAAATGTTTATTCTTGCCTTTACGTTGATATTTCCTTAGTGAACCTGCCATAGCCAAGGCATATGTCTGTATGTACAAACTGCTTTTGGCATGTCATCTCAAATCCCACAAGTGTCACCAACACAGTTATGTAAGCCAATTATTTGAAACCCTATACTTACAAGCAGCTCCAACTCTCCGTGTGTTTTGTACAGATAAGAAACATGGATTTTGAAGAAGCATCTGAAACTCTGCCTAAAGAGGAGTCTGAAACCACTGAGAAGCCTGCAGAGGAAAAGACAACTGGAGATGCTGCAAATGGAAGTGAGGCAGAGGGAAATGAAGAGGAGGAGGAAGAAGAAGAGGATGATGACGACGAGGAGGAAGAAGATGAAGATGAGAAAAAAGGTATTCATTAAAGCTGCAACACGGGGGGCAACTATATAGATCAATGGTAGCTAACCATGGCACCCTGGAGGTAAACTACTGTTAAGCCACCCCATGTGCTGGCTGTGCGTTGAGAAATTAGCCTATAAACATCTGCTGTGAGGAGATCAATCTATCAATGCTATAGATGAGCGTCTAGAAAGCCAGATCTAATGTTGTAGAAGTGCAGTTTTCATGTGGCCAACTTGAATATCTTGCATACGTTAACCGTAAGTTTATTTTTAAACTTTGCGTGTCCTTTTATTAATTTACATTTTGGACCCTTGAACTTTTAATCCAGCACTGAGACAGTCTTTTGTTTTTTCAGACACTGTTATTTAGTTATTAGTTCAAACATTTTATTAAGTAAATCTGCACAGTGTACATGAACCATAAGAAAACAGATGCATTTCAAGACAAATAGGAACTATGCTGAGTATGACATTTCCAAATTAAACATGGATATGTTAGAAAGAAAACAACCAGGTGAATACTGTAAATACAAGTAACGGCAAAGCACAGAGTGTAGATTGGAAAATAGATTTCTAAAATGTAAAGGGGTACTATAGTCACCAAAACAACTACTGCTTCAGAGAAAAGGCAGTGTTTACATTGCTGCCTAGTAACCCCTCTAGTGGATGTCACTCAGATTCGGTAAGAAGATGCTGATTGTCCCAGTGTGGTATTTTGCTATGCATGCGCAATAGCCTCCCAATGCTTTCTTATGGGAAAGCATCGGATTGGCTGAGATCCGCAAGTTTGATCTTAGCCACAGAGGCGGAGCAGGGCCCGCTGTGCAGCACTGGAAATAAGGTGAGTGGACTCACCTTTTACTTTCTGGCAGGGGGCCGGGCACCTAAACTATGTTTTCACAGCTACAGTGAAAGAAAGACATGTTTGTTTTCCTGTCACTATAGTATACATTGATAATTTGCCTTGTTATAAATTTCACGTGAGGTAGCTTTTGTGGTGAAATGTATGCGTTGTTGCCTGCTTAGGCAGAAATGTATGAAGCCCACACATATATTATTCTGGGGCATTGTTCATAATGGGGAAATACATTCTATAATTGGGTTATATAATCAACTGCATATTGTATTTTGCGGTAGTGTTTGGGTAAGAACCATGATGATTGTTGTTGGGTAGATGTTGAACTTCTATGGACTTTTGAGTAGCTTCTCTTTTAAAATGATGTATACTAAAACTTAAAAAGAGAATCATTGTTTCTCATTTTGTAGAAAAGTCTCTTATTGTAGAGGGTAAGAGGGAGAAGAAAAAGGTGGAAAGACTGAGCTTGGAAATGACCATAGTAAAAAAGGAACCCGTCTTAACTGAAGGTAAGAAACACACTAAACCAATGTGCCTTTCCTTCCATTATATTTTCAGAGTGATTTTATGAATGTCAGTAACTACCAATCCGTTTTGAATGGGACCTGATTTCAATGTCACCTTTCACTCCTTAAAGCAGGCCTGAAAATGGAAATTATAGTTAAGATGCATAATTATTAAAACTATTACAGTTGTGTTACATGATTCACATATATACTGTAAGCAGAGATTATAATTTTCTCACAAGCACAGAAAGATTCAATAAACATAACTGACTGTATTCACACCCTTTGTATTTTTTCATTCTATTGTTTGTCAATCAGAAATGGTTGACGTCACAGGGAGTTTCTTGTTTAGTGTGCAACAAAATGCTATGCTTAAGAACAGTGGTTCTTAAAGGAACGCTGTACTCACTATAACAACATCTAATTGAAGTTGTTATAGTACCTACAGTTTCTGGCCTTCATACCCAGGTATACCTTGAAAATATGCGCAGTGCTGTCTTGGCTTGTCAAAGAGAATTAATGCATCTAATGCCAGTAAAGTCCACCGTCCACTTCTCTGCCGGTCCCAATTCTTTTAACATCTACGTGTTTCATCTATATCAAGATGGGATGCTGAGTAAGTGCAAGAACAGTGTATGTGTTATATATAATAAAAACTATTAAATGGGCATCATAAAAGGTTAGTAAGGCAATAATCAAGTAGATGGAATATATAACATACAGAGTGGATTACAGGACTAGACTTATTGTAAATAGAAATCCGAAAGGGGATCATGAACATAAAAAATATTTTAAAAACAAATTAAAACCAATACATATTTACTAATGGCAACGTATAGATCGAGCTGGCGCTTTAAAAACTGTATAGTCATGAATAAAAACAAAATACAAAACATGTAATTGAACATAAGAATTATTCTTCGCATTTGTACAGACTTACAATAGTATGTACACATACCCTGAAATTTCATGGTATATTAAAAAAATATATATATATATATCTATCTATATCAGCGCAAATATCAGGAAAATCCTGAGGGGTCAGTGTCCTGTTTTAAACCTTGTGGGTACGGGTGTCTGACTTTTAAAATCCATCTAGATTCTAGAATGATTCATTTCCTCCTCCTCATAGTAGTATTCAAGTCATGGGGAACCCATTCAATAAACATCACCCAAGTATGGAAAAGATTTTTATTATGGAAAGTATAAAAATGGGCTGCAATTGGAAACCTACGATTATTTTTTTTTTCTCCGTAAAATTTAACTTTAAGACTTCTGGAGGTTTGTCCCACAGGCACATGTAAAAAAATAAACTACAAAAGAAGTACTGCACGTGAATTTGTGAGCTACAGTATGTTGCGGTCCCCTAGAGGGAGAAGCAAAAGCAGACTCGGTTTATTTAAACCTCAAATGAAAATGAGACATCTGCAGTGTCCATATCTAAAGTTACCAAGAAAACCTCCAGGAGTCCTCCGTAAAAGTGACTTGGGGAAAATTAGGCAAGTAGTCATACAGACCGAAATCCTGTTTAACCCCTTAAGGACACATGACGTGTGTGACACGTCCTGATTCCGTTTTATTCCAGAAGTTTGGTCCTTAAGGGGTTAAAGACCGACCAATGCATGAAGACAATATTAATAATCTAATCGAAAAACATTAATTTAATTCCATAACACAAATTGGTCCATTTAGGCTTCCCACACACTCTTGAGGACCACATTGTTTGATGCTCTCCAAAGGGTTCAAAATCTTAAAATTGTACCTACAGTGGTAAATGTGAGATGGTCCATTCACTGGGAATCTGTCGCCTATCTCCCCCTTTCTGGTAGAAAATCTTTGTTTAAAAATTTGTTTAAAAAAAAAAAAAAAAACGCTTAGAAGGAGCCTCTTTATCAAAATCCTTGAGGAATGTGCAATAGTGGCGGATCCTAATACATTGCCATGATGAGATGTTGTGTATCCATTTCGAGTGATGACATAGGGCATCTAAATACCGATAAACATATACTTGTTTGTGATGAGTAGTTGCTAATATTACCCAACTATCCCATGAGGACTAAATCCTTATCGACCAGTTTGGAAACCAGTTTGTGACAAGCTGTAACAGCACCCATTATCTTCTATTGTAAACATTTATGGTAACATTTTCTGGGGTTATTCCCTGTTGCTTAATTTTGGGAAAAAGCCAATGGGCTCTAGAAAAGCTGTCACTAATCTTGCCATGTATTAGCTTGTTGGTTACTGACAACATTAGACACAACCCAGATGTCGTGTAATATAATATGTGGTTTTTCAAAAATTTCTTGTACACTAGAAATTTCCTGCAGTCTTTATATAATTTACCATCAACCAAATTCATAAAGCATGAGCAGTATTTGAGTACACATAGAAGGCTCTAATTAGAGTTTGGCATATTTCAATGTCATTCTTTACTATTAATTAGGAAAGGGACAGAAGCTCTATGATATTGAGCGAATCCAGTACTTCCTGAGAAAAAAGAAGTGTGATGAGCTGCGACCTTTACACCGGCTGCTTTTTAACAGACTGGGCACGGTAAGCACAGTATTCCGAAAACATTTAATATAGAGTTTTGTTTTAAGAACTGTATCCTATAAATGTATCTGATTTTGTCGAAGCACACATTTGCATCCTTTTGCACTCAGTACATATAAGAGAAACTCAGAAGCTTCACGTGGTGCAGTAGGGGTTGTAATTGAAACTGGGATACAGTGTTAAAATGCATTTGAGGGGGGATACACGAAAACCTTTACTGAAGTAGGTTTTGAGAGAGGCGCTATGACATTTTCTTGCAATCCAGACATGCAGTGCAGCAACAGGACAAATGGCAATACAAGCTCTCACTGCGATGCATTTCCATTGTGTAGTTAATGCATAATAATTATATGAAGTTTTTAGTTTGATGGGAAATATATATATATCTATATATATCTCTATCATATCATATCATCAGGGCTCAAAAAAATGTCTCGCCTCTAACCATTGGCAAGTAAAAATTTAGCCCTGGTATATGTGCCATGGACTCTCCAGGCTTGCAGTGTGTTAAAGGAACACAAATCTGCCCCTATAGTGTTAAAAAAAAAAAAAAAAAACATAATGAACCCCTTTAAATAACTAGAAAACTCCCCTTATTTCCAGCGCAGAGTGGATCTGCTGGTACTGGCTCCGTCCCCAATCCGCCTCATTGGCTGACATCAGACTTGATGATCTTGGCCAATCACAATACTTTCACATAGGAAAGCATTAGATTGGCTGAGATTGTCAATTCTCATGATCTCAGCCATGGAGGCAAGTTGGGGGGCAGAACAAAACTCCAGCCTGGCCACTCTGCATCTCCTCAAAGAGATTCATTGAATCAGTGCATCACTTTGGGGAAAAGTTCAGCATCTCCATGCAGAGGGTGGAGCTGATGAATGTCACAGTGTGCAGCACTGCCCCAGGAAACGTTTCTAGTAACTATCTGAGGAGTGGCCAGTGGATGTAAACACTGCCTTTTTTTCTCTGAACAAAACAGTGTTTAGCCTGCAGGGACTGACTCTATACCCACCAGAACAAATACAATAAACTGTAGTTGTTCTGGTGACTACAGTGTCCCTTTAAGTACATTTTAGGGCCTGGCTAGTAGGGCTTTTAAGCAATGATTCCAGGCTTTTCTCCTGGTAAATATTACACAAGATAACTGCACTTTACAGATTCAATCGTATCTGTTATAGAATGGTTGCTTTAGATATGTCATTCCTTTCAGTCTGTGTTTCAAATATATATATGATCTTGTACTGTTATATGGAAGTCTAAATATTTTCATGGGAGGGTTACATATGTGAAATAGTGTGTGCATTTTTGCCTTTATTTTACTAAAGCTTTTTCATTATTACTCCTTAAAATACTTAATTTTCTCCGCTTAGGTGAACTTGGTAAAGAAGAATATTGGCCAGTTCAATGGATTTCCATTTGACAAAGACAGTGAACTGTATAAGAAAAAAGAAGACATGCTAAAAAAGTGGGTCTCTCTATTACATCTGTGTGTTTTTTTGTTTAGTTTTTTTAATTATTTGTAAAATACAGGAGAGCGCACCTTTTAAAAGGTAAATACAAACAAAGTACAAGTAATAAATAATAAAAAATTGTGGTATAGACGTTAGCAGCTAGACATAAAGCAAAACTCCTTAATGATCATGCCCTAGTATATAAAATTCAAAAATGTCAGCGCTATATATGGTAGCCTATACAATGAGGCAACCTATAACAATGTGCAGAAAAAAATCATCAACCAAAACTCTGTGATTTTAGTAGTAAATAGATAGAGACACTTAAATCCCACAGTGGTCTAGATTTATGCACTAGAAATATATAAAAACTTGTTTAAGAGTCCATATAGTCTTATAAGGGAGTCTTGAAGGGGTTAATCCTGTGTTGAGATGGGAGATACACTGTAGCTTTTACCTTTAAAAGATACAAAAGAAAACTTTCATAGTGTAAAACCGTTTTATTAGATCACAAGATACCCTTCCCCCCAAATAGGAACCCTTACTTGAGCAAGTTGTGATAATTGTTTCCAATATATCACGAAATACACATTTGTAAAATCAGAGGCTGTGTAGCCGTTTACCGTCCGCTGCTACTCAGTGATTTCAAAATTCCCGCCCGATCTCAGCGCTGATACGGTGGGTTCTCTCCTGCAGCATAGGAGCGTCAGTGTGTGGACGATTGTAAGCCGGCTATGAACATCAGACCTCTGCACCCGATATCACATCAACGCGTTTCGCCCTCTACATCGGGCTTTGTCAAGATAGTGTATCGGATAAGAACAGCATCTTTAAATACATTTTCTCTTGATCATCTAGTCAAAAACTGCTGATCAATTAATAGTCTAAAACATATTCAAGGTGGAGGATGAGCAGTATCCTGTCATTATTTAACAATTTAGAAATGTGAATAACATACACGTACTTCATGTTGATTGAAAATATACACGTACTTTAATATTTTCAATCAACATTTTCTATGTTTTAGACTATTAATTGATCAGCAGTTTTTGACTAGATGATCAAGAGAAAATGTATTTAAAGATGCTGTTCTTATCCGATACACTATCTTGACAAAGCCCGATGTAGAGGGCGAAACGCGTTGATGTGATATCGGGTGCAGAGGTCTGATGTTCATAGCCGGCTTACAATCGTCCACACACTGACGCTCCTATGCTGCAGGAGAGAACCCACCGTATCAGCGCTGAGATCGGGCGGGAATTTTGAAATCACTGAGTAGCAGCGGACGGTAAACGGCTACACAGCCTCTGATTTTACAAATGTGTATTTCGTGATATATTGGAAACAATTATCACAACTTGCTCAAGTAAGGGTTCCTATTTGGGGGGAAGGGTATCTTGTGATCTAATAAAACGGTTTTACACTATGAAAGTTTTCTTTTGTATCTTTTAAAGGTAAAAGCTACAGTGTATCTCCCATCTCAACACAGGATTAACCCCTTCAAGACTCCCTTATAAGACTATATGGACTCTTAAACAAGTTTTTATATATTTCTAGTGCATAAATCTAGACCACTGTGGGATTTAAGTGTCTCTATCTATTTACTACTAAAATCACAGAGTTTTGGTTGATGATTTTTTTCTGCACATTGTTATAGGTTGCCTCATTGTATAGGCTACCATATATAGCGCTGACATTTTTGAATTTTTTAATTATTTGTTTAGGAGCACAGGCAGATAGATATACAGTACAACTTGCCACAGATCTAGACTGAGTAAAAATGTATAAGGGTAACAGTACAATCGTAAAGATATAGAAATATCAGTATAAGCAAGTCACGAGTGTAGAAGCCACGTCATGAATATCGTGTCTAATACAGAAGAGATATCGGTTAAGTTTGCCAGTATCCATACAGAGTGTTATAAATGCAGTGTTAACCTTGGGTATCCACATGTATCAATACTCCTAATACGTGTTGATTGAGGTTAATTTCGTTGTATGTGCGACCGAGTATGTCTCCCGGCTGCTAGACCTTGTTTTGTGCTTTTCTTTCTCAGCCCAGTGGTATGAAATACATTTTTTAAATTGGGTAGATTGGTGTTGTTTTATCTGAACATTTATAAATTACATTGTATTTTGTGTATGTTAATGTTGTATGTTTAATTTTACACCTAGGTTTAAAAAGAGTGACCTGAAAAATATCTGTGGTGTTCTTGATTTGGAAAAGTCTGGGGTGAACAGTGAACTGATATCGAAAATAATGAATTTTCTTATGGAGCCAAAATCTACGGGAAAGGTGAGATTGTGTGGCAAGTGTTTGGAACGAATATTTCAAAATGCACGATATAGTCTATTGCAGGATTATACTGTGAACTTCTGTTCCCGATTTTCACTCAGAAGAATTTGTTCTTTAAAACCATATATTTCCATAACAAGCTGGTTTGGAAGAGTCTGGCATAAAAATATACCTAATTTTTTTCTTTCATTGCATTCCTTTCCATTTAAGCACCATAAGCATTTTGCATCTTTGCAAAATAGTGCCGGGAGCATCCTGAGCCTGCTCTCCTTTGTAGTATCCGCAATTGTGTTTAAACATACAGCAGCCATGGTTTACAAAGCAGTTCATGGCATCCTCTGTGATTTAGATGAACAATTATTATTCATTTATTTATATATAATGTGACTAGAAATTTTTTTGTATTTTTTTTTTTTTTTAAATAAAATATTTATACCATAATCTTTTGCTGGACAGGAAATGTCAGTGTTGTAGAGGGGTCTTGCTGTAGTCAGACTTACTACACTGTGCACCAATGGGCACTTCTCAGTTGAGTTTGGTTTGTGTGTGTGTTTGCTTTTTTTTTTTTTTTTTTTTTTTAAGCCTTGTTCATTGATATTGTTAGACTAAACTTACATAAACATATTAAAACATTTTTTATATATACTCCCTTGTCTTACCTGCAGTCGTTGCCAAAATCCAAAGCTAAGCCTCAAAAAAGTGGCAAAAAGGAGCGAAGTAGTTCAGGATCTGCTCGGAAGTCCAAAAATAGCAAGTCAAATGTGATCCTAAGTGATGAGTCAAGCAGTGAAGATGAGAAAAAAGACAAAGAGGAGTCTTCAGAGGAAGAAAAGGAAAGTGATGAGGAAGAAGAGGTATGCATGCTGACGATAATGTACAAAATGTATGCAGTTCGAAGTGTCTAAATTTTATTGCCAAAATAACTGATAGTATAGGTATGATTCTATGTAGGTATAACTGCCATAAACTGGCAACATTATGGTACAGTTCACATTGGGTGGGATTCCAGTTTGGTACACTGCATGTCAACACAATGTACATATCCAGTTGAAGCTCATAAAACATGTTTTATGTGATACAAGTATTCCCAGAAATTCCTTTCTGCTTTTTAAAATATTCCATATATCTTTGTGTCTCTTGCTCATTCTTTTTGCTTGTTTTTTTTTTTCTGTACAGCCTCCGAAGAAAACTTCTAAAAAAGAAAAACCCAAGCCGAAATCAACACCTAAGAGTAAGAAAGCAACTAAGTCTTCACACGTCAAAAAAGCAGACAGCAGTACTACCAACAAAAAGAGTACAGGCAGCTCCAAAAAGGGTAAAACAGCAGCACTTTAAATATTTGAGTTTAATCAAGGGAGCGAAAGAGAACAGTATAGCCAAGATATCAATAGCTTGTAAAGTTTTCTTTATTTCCTGTACTTTGCCTTGCTTATGGCAGTATTTGTTTAAGGGAACACTATAGTGTCAGGAACACAAACATGTATTCCTGACACTATAGTGTAGAACGAATTACTTGGGTTCCTGGCCCCCCTTGGATCACTCTAATGTTTAAACTCATCTTTTCTCCCACGCTGCACTGGTTTCGCCACAGCTGGCTCTGCCTGATCCCGCCTCCATGGCCGAGATCATCAAACATGATGATCTTGGCCAATCCATTGGTGACTAGTGCTAATTGTGAGGCTATAAACACTGTGCTGCACCAATTAGCATCTCATCAAGGAGATGGATTGAATCAATGCTTCTCTTCGGGGGAACGCTCAGCGTCTCCATGCAGAGCGTGGATACTCTGAATGCAAATGCTGCACATTGTGCAGCACTGGACTAGGAAGCACCTCTAGTGGGTGTCTGAGTGACTATTACTAGAAGTGTTAGTAGGCAACAATATAACCCTCTGAAAATACAATGTTTACAGTAAAAGGCCTGCAGGGACAGGCTATAGACACCAGAACCACTACTTTAAGTGTGGGCTATAATGGTTCTGACTATAGGGCCCCATTAATGCTATAGGACGGGGGTATATTTTACTACCTGTATTTCAGGTTGTGTTAATTCCCCCCTGTAGATTTTTTTTTTTTTTTTTTTTTTTTTTTAAATGACATCCTTTTAATGTTGCCTTCAACATGTTACTGAAAACATGCTTTTTGTTTAAAGTGAGCCTGAACAAAGTTATAAAGTAGTCACCCTAGTTATTATACAAGAGGCTCGTTCACTTCTTGGTGGTTTCAGAGGTCACCCTTATGAGGTGCAAATTTATTTTTGTTTCTGGAATGTGTTATTCATTTGAGGTTTGAATTCCAGTTATCAAATGCTTCTTCATAATGCATATATTAACAAAAAAAATAACCATGGCGATTTCCTAGCAAACAGTTCAGCCTAACAGGCCCTCATTATTAGCCTTTTGTTTGGTGTATTGCTGTTTTAGTCAATAAATACATTTTCCTACATTGAAATGTAACTTGTAAATTTGTTTGCTACTTGTGATAAAATAAACAGATTTTTATTTTATTTTCGGTCTCAGAAAAGGTTGTAGAATCCGAGAGTGAATCTGATGACAGCTCTGATGATGAACCTTTGATCAAAAAGTTGAAGAAGCCACCTACTGATGATGAATTGAGAGAAACTGTAAAAAAGTTATTGGCTGATGCTAATCTTGAAGATGTCACTATGAAGCAGATCTGCAAAAAGGTACAGAAAACTCAAGCCATGTGTTTAACTGTGAAAGATGGGGAACTGGTCCTGTTGTCTAGGTGTACTTCTAACCTGCATAATGCTCTGATGCAGTCTCTAGCAAATCAGTGGATTACGTGATCTACTTAACCCCTTAAGGACCAAACTTCTGGAATAAAAGGGAATCATGACATGTCAGACATGGCATGTGTCCTTAAGGGGTTAAAGGGTCACTGTTGGCTCCAGCGTGTCTTTCAGTTGTGTACAAAACAGT
This sequence comes from Pelobates fuscus, assembly GCF_036172605.1. Classification (NCBI taxonomy): domain Eukaryota; kingdom Metazoa; phylum Chordata; class Amphibia; order Anura; family Pelobatidae; genus Pelobates; species Pelobates fuscus. The sequence goes on from NC_086320.1 coordinate 155,552,220, forward strand.
TTACAAATGGTTTAGCACTTAACTTGCTGTATGAAGCACCCTGAGTCATTCTTGTCTGAGTTTCTATGATAAAGCAGGAGTTCAAACTTCCATATTATGCGAACTGATACCAAGTTTGGACAGTATTCATTGATATGGTGTTCACCAAATTGCCCACACAATTCAGAGTTATATAGTTTAAAAGGTTGAAACAAGACAAGTATGTCAAGTTCATACTTGAAACCTGTTATTTTATGCTGTTGATCCAAAAGAAAGCAAAACCCCAATTGTTGCCATTTCTAATTATGCCACAAAAAAATAATTGGCATGCACAATAATTGGCTTACACAAAACTTTATAGAATGCTATTTATATTATTTTTGTAAACGTCAGCAGCTAGTTCATCTGCAGTGCAGATGCAATAAGATTGTAAAGGTTAGAGAAGAGTGAAACAAGTAAATGTTGTTCAGTATATGTACACCTTTGTCTACCCATTAGAGGTGTTTTCTCTCTCCTGTGTTGTGGAAATAGAATGAAAAGTGAGGTCATTTTTGTACTTTGCATCCTTTAAAGGACTAATAAACACTGCTTTTGGTCACAGTAATACTTACCTTCTTGGTCTGGCCCAGCCAAAGCCAAGTTTTCCAGACAGCCTGATCTTCTGGTGATATCCCTCCCTGGGGCAATGTTGGGGAGGACTTGGGCAGCAGGGATATGCGGTTGTACCAGCATTGGTCATTTGTTAGATGTCCAATATTCCCAGAACTCTTGTAGGTTAACGGCACTCTAATATTGCTGCTGGAGGTGGCCTTACACCCCCGCAGCAAAGGGCTCGGTATGTGTAGTGTTACATAGTGAATTGCTGCACATAGAGACTGCAAGTACCATGACCACATCAAATCACTGACGTGGTCATGGCGTTTGGAGTAACCCTTTAAGGACAGAAAACTGGAGCAATCTGTACTAAAACTTAAATTTTATTGGAAACTAAAAATATTCTATTGAATATACATTGGCTTGTTTAGCTGCCAGTTTATTGGTTTAATTTGTTTGGTTATTTTCTCCTATGATGGTTGGTGGAGCCCTTTTTAAACAGTCGTGTGTTTTGGCTTCGGTTATGTAAGGCAGGATGGCATTGAAGTGAGTGAAAGCATCTCTCCAGTCCGAGGCCCTGATGAAAGCCAGCACCTACAAGTTGTGATCTTGGAGGCTCCAAAAGTCCCAGACCATTTCACATTGGGAGAAACAGAGGGCCTTGTTGGTCTTGCGCAAGTTGCGGCGGATAAAGTCCATTGTGGCTTTCGGCCCTGGTGCTTAGCGGTAGATCAAACAGGAGTCGCTGGGATAGCTATGCCCGGATGAGACCCACCCACTCACTGGTGCTCACACCTTCAGTCTATCCTGAGATTGTCGTGAAGTACTTGCCATGCAATTTTCTAGTTCTGACCAAAAACGTAAGATTTTATCAATCCTGTTTGGGCGGAAATGTAGTGCCCCCCGGAGCGGCTTTTGTGTCATCCATTTTAGAGATGCCTGTTGCACACAGGTTTTGCTGCAGTAGGGAACAGGAATCAGCCCAGGTGAGTGACTCAAGGTTGTCAAGTGCAGAAAGATAAGTCCTGCGCTCACTCCTATCACTGGGCGGCTGCAAATGACTACAGTACACATCAGCCCCAATATACAGTAAAAACCAAAGAAAAACAAGTTACCTGTGCTCTCTCCTTAATCCCTATGTATTTTTAAACAAATGGAGTTTTTTTAGTTACCTCCAATGGCCATGAGAGGATGAGCCCACCTGCCAACGTCAAGGCAGACCCCCCCTAGGTGGGTCCTAACTCTAACCATTCACCTTGCTTCCTTAAGCCTCTGGCAAAAATCTCTACTAAGACCGAAAGGGGTATTTTTTATATACACCCCTCCTCCTCTCATGCCATTGGAGGTAACTAAAAAACTTCCATTTGTTTAAAAATACATAGGGATTAAGGAGAGAGCGCAGGTAAATTGTTTTTCTTTGGTTTTTACTATATATTGGGGCTGATGTGTACTGTAGTCATTTGCAGCCGCCCAGTGATGGGAGTGAGCGCAGGACTTTTCTTTCTGCATTTGTATCCATTTTTTGTATCACTCAGCCTTGTTACAATGCAGCCGCCCATCCCATGTGTTCCCTATTAAAGGGACACTATAGTCACCTGAACAACTACAGCTTAATGTATTTGTTCAGGTGAGATCTATAGCTCCCTGCAGGCAATCTAATGTAAACACTGTATTTTCAGAGAAAATACAGTGTTTACATTGATAGGAATACCTTCAGTGGCCATCACTCAGACGGCCACCAGAGGGACTTCCTATCATGTAGGGCCCTAAAAAGGCCCTGTACACGTCAGACGTATTAAAATACGTCTGACGTGTGCAGGAGAGAGAAGGCACTGTGTGCGCGCCTTCTCTCTCCAGCCTATCAGAGGGGGCGGGCAAAGACCGCGAGCTGAGCTGTCAGCTCAGCTCGTGGCCGCGCACATGCGCGGTAGTGCGCTCAGGACTTCAGAGGGCGGCATGAATGCCACCCTCTGAAGTATGTGCGCATGCGCACGAGGGAGCAATGACGCTTCCAAATGGAAGCGTCTGATTGCTCCCTGCTCGCGCCCGCCTATTTCGTCATTTTGACGAAATAGGGGGCGCGGCTTCACGAGGCTCCTGGCGCTGGAACCAGGTGAGTAAAAGACTCTGCCTGGAGAGTCCCTTTAAAGGTTAATAATGTATAGGGGTGTATATAAAAATACCCCTTTCTGTCTCAGTAGAGATTTTTGCCAGAGGCTCAAGGAAGCAAGGTGAATGGTTAGAGTTAGGACCCACCTAGGGGGGGTCTGCCTTGACGTTGGCAGTTGGGCTCAACCTCTCATGGCCATTCAAGGTTGTCAAGTGTTGAGTGAGCCAAGAACAGGATAACCCCCACCGGTCTGGGGGCAGAACAGGGCTCATCAGCCAGCACAGCTCCACCAAATTGTTTGGCTGCCACCCTCGGTCAGGACCAGGCTGTGATATTGCTAGCTCCAGGGCCTCCAGCCACAGACTGCATGATCGCTCCAAAATGAGTCTCTTCCTTTTAAAGGGGCTCTCAGGCAACCTCCAGTAGCAAAATATCAGTCAGGCAACTCATTTACAAGCTTATCGGGTACAAAGTGAAGAGCTTTGCATCTGTTCAGCACAGTGGTCAAGCCCGCCCTCCCCCCATTTAAAGTTAAGCTTTAATACAGGTTGCTCCTGTCATTCATTTTTCTAGATTTGTTAATAGGGGTTATTTCCAATTACTTTTTATTTTATTTTTGTTTGCATTTGTAGCAACATTCTCTCTTATTCTCTAGCTCCACAAATCAAAACAAATAAAATGTTGCTAGGTCATTTCTGTCAGGGTTTAGGAGTTATCTTCCATTCAAGAATAGGTTATTGGGTTGTGTCTCTATGATTTCTGGTTAAATGCTGTGGTTTTTGCTTGGGTAGTAATGGTATGTTTAATTGTTTACTCTTTATTGTTTAGGTGAATGAAAGTTATCCCAATTATGATTTATCTCCCAGAAAAAAATTCATCAAAGCCACAGTAATGGAGGTAAGTTAGTGTTTGTCTTGTGATATGTTTTGCTTTTTCTCCTTCACTGTGTCTGTCGTGTCTGTCTATTAATTCACACAATTCACATTCAATACTAAACAGGTAATTTTTTTTGTTTTGTTTGCAAAAGCAAATAGAATAAGCAGATGTTTAAAAGTTATCCGTGTGCAAGCAGTCTATGGATGACTAAGCATGTGTTGCATTGTAGTAGTATCCACTATTTCTTTAGTAAACTTTTAAACTGTAATGAACCTCTTGAAGTAGATGCCCGTAGTCTGCCAAACATAGAGGGAAATCGTAATTGTCTGACGTATTGCCGAAATCTAGACAAACACATAGGCACCCAGACCACTTCATCTAATTGAAGTGGTCTGGGAGTAGTGTCCCTGTTCCCTTAAAATTGTAATGTAAAACATTGTTGTTTTTGAGAAACTGCAACGTTTACATTGCAGTATGAAGACTGCCTCGAGTGGCTGTCTACCAGACATCCACTAGAGGCACTTTCTGCAATTCTACTCAGTGACTCATGCTTTGCATGATGATGTCCAGCGTGTTGAAAACTCTGACAGAAAAGCATTGAAGGCCTATTGGCGCCATGCACGTAAGATTCTCTCATTAGGTGGAGCTCAACCCAGTGCTGAGGGACATCAGCGCTGGAACCAGGTAAGTGTGGGGGGGATGGAGGCCACGCAAGCACATGTTTTCTATTGTGTTACAAATACAGCTTTGTATTCCTAACACTAGTGTTCCTTGAAATTATTGTTTATGCAGTTCTGGCCACACCTTCCTTTACTGTTACTCAACAACCTCCTTACACATTTTCTGAAAAGGAGATTATTTTTTTTTTTTTGTTTCTCTTATTGCTCATTATCTAACTAAGATTGTTTTTTTTTTTTTTTTTTTTTTTTTTTAAATCTCCTGCAGTATTATTTGCATACTTTTGTCTGTGCAGTAAATAAGAACATCTAAAGTAAACACTCTCTGCTATAAAAATGACATTATTTCCACCTCCCCCCTGCCCATACACTGTGACTTGCAGTCAGGGGAGCTGGGGCTAGGGCTGCATAAACAAAGTGATTTAACTCCTAAAAGAAAGAGTATGACTATAGGAGCATAATCTATACACCAAAACTGCTTAATTAAAGGAACACTCCAGTGCCCAAATATAAAATTGAAAATCACTGTTTAGTAGATATACCCAAATGAAAACAGAAATGTATTAAATTATACTATTTACATTGTGTGTGTGTATGTGTGTGTGTGTGTATATATATATATATATATATATATATATATATATATATATATATATATATATAAACAGCTTGCAAAACCTGCAGATCTCGTGTTTGCTGCATTTGCAACCCCTCCCTTCTAACCCCGCCCAGACTTTCTGTGGCCGTCCAATCACAGTCTTCCCAATGCATCTCAATGAGTCTTTGCAAGGCAGGTGCTCTGGGTAATTGCTGCCTCTTGAGTTCAGTGCAACTAAGCTAACCAAACCTGTAAGTAACATTACTTGTTCTCTGATTGAAAAGCATGGGGTGTAAGAAGGTGAATTTATAAAAGTATCACATTTTATTGAAATCTGCACTTTTTGCAAAATAGAATAAAGAGGATACACTGTTCACACATAAAGCATTTCAGCAATTTAGGGGTCTGGAGTGTCCCTTTAAGCTAAAGTTGTTTTGGTGCTTAGAGTATCACAACCCCTTAATGGGGACTTGTTTGGCACCCCAGGCAGTCCCCCTGTGTCTGATCCGGCCCTCCTGGGCCATGTGATTGCGAGGTCCTTGAATGCGAAATTTGGCCAGTGTTTGTTTGTGACTAAGTGGCTACTAAAATAGACTGGACATACCCCATTTGCAATACCTTGGGTTGTGTACTATTGCAAATGGTATGCCATCATGGGCTATCATATGGTCTCAAAGGCAACGTAACAAATGTGTTTCAATGTGGGGAAAAAAAAGGAAAAATGTAACACGCTATATTTGACCCTGTAACTTCCCAAAACACCATAAAGCCTGTACGTAGGGGGTACTGTTTTACACATGAGACATCGTTGAATACAAATATGTGTATTTTATTGCATTAAAAGCAACCAGTATTATGACATTCACAGTTAAAATGTCATGTAGTACTAAAAAAAATAATACTTCTTAATTTCTCAATTTTAAAAAAAAATATATTCATAAAATAAGGTTTCATAGCCAAATATTTGATGTTAAATAAAAGCCCTATTTCTCCTGAATAAAATGTTATATAATGTTATATATGTGGGTGCACTTGATATGAAAGAGGTGAATTACGGTTGGACAGACATATAGTCAAATTCCAAGTTTTATTTACATTTTATTTTGATCAAAATGTGTACATTTGGATCAGTCATTAAGGGGTTAAAGTGCTTTAAATGTATTTATTTCATCAATCACAATGAATCCCTTTTTGTTTAAAATGATTTTGACGCTAGTTATTGATGCAGCATACTCTATATCGTTTTCACCCCACCTTCCCATTACATTCATTGAAGTGTTATATTCCTAATTGGTTTTCTCTCTCTTTCTCTCCAGTTGATTTCATGATTTCTATTTTACATGAGGAATTATTATTGACTCTTGGAATATGCTCCTATGGATCACAAGCTCTGAGAATCAGATACCAGCAAACTTTGTTTTTACCACTTTGGGTACAAAAGGTTCTTGTTTTTTATGCAGATGTTTGTTTTATTCTCATTTTGTGTTTAATGCTAATGTAAATTGCTTAATTAAAAGCTGTTCTTTTTAAAGTGATTTCAAATGGTGTTTTGTTAGCTTGCATATTTTTATTTTGTTTGGGGTCCAAATACTTCTTTGGTGCAAGACTTTTTCAAATGCTGGTATGTCAGAATAGCATTTGATTTGAAGGGATTATTTTGTATAAATCATAATTTTTTACATCTGAAAAGTTCTGTTTTAAATCTATATTAAGAAGAAGCAAGTGATTTTGAAACTAGTGAAACCTAATAATTTACTCATTTTTGCATCATTTAGTTTGAGATTCAAATAAGAATCTTTCCAAAACCATTTTATAATTGTGACTAGCTATTATTTTTTGCCCTGTGGATTTACAAGGCATATAAAGCTGTTAAACCCCAAAAAGCTGAACATTTATTGCAAGTTAACTGTCCTTATAATATGATGGATTATTGATGCTGCGTCAGTGAGCACACGTGTTCCCTTTGGTCTTTCAAGTCTATTAGATTTAAAAACTCTGCTCGTGGATTTGGGTAAATGAGTGACTTGACCGTTGGAAAAAGAGAAAATATATATAACATGGCACATTGGTACAATTTGTTACTCACACCCAATGGATAAAGTAAATTAAATTACAGGAGAAGCCCTCTCCGTTCCTGTTATCGTTTGTAAGTGTAGACATGTTAAACAATTCTATTTAAACGTTGAAATAAATGTTTAGTGATGTATTAAAAAAATATATATATATATATATATTTATCACTAAACTATTTACATTCGTACTACCTACATCTATGCCCTTATTATTTTATTTAGAAAAAGACCGTTTCTCTTTAATGTTGATCTTTAAAATATGTTCTTGCCGTCAAACACTTATCTTCATCACTTTTGTTCTATATACACATGGTAATGCAGTACTATGTGTACTAATTCACAGCTCACACTCAAATACTCTTAATATTTCACAAGATACTGAGATTTTAATGATTTGTAAGTATCATTTTTAATTTTTTTTTGGCAAGTTATATTTTTATTGAGATGAAGGCATATAACAAACATTTAGCAGTACCAGCATAAAACTGCCTTATGGTAATGCAAGTATAAACTTTGTCAGACACATAATGCACATGATTTATTTAATATCTTTAAAGTAAACCGTTATTTCTGCACTGTCTTCCCTCCACCCCCCCCCCCCCCCCCCCCCCCCCCATTTACCACTTTCTATTTTGCACTTTGATTAAAAAAGGTTGCTAGGAAATGCATGCACACATCTACACAAAGACCTGGTGTAGAAAACTTAAAATTATTCTTCTACCTTATCATGCCAGTCTCACAGCGGACGCTGCTCCACCCCATCTGAGATCATAAATAACTGATCTGAGCCAATCAAATGCCTCGTGATAGGGAAGCATTGGATGTTGGTGCACATGTGCAGCAATCACTATTCTATACCAATCCGCATCTCCGCATACTGATAAATTAGATCAATGCATCTTTGTGAGGTGTATTTAGCATCTTCATGCAAAGATTTCAAGACCGCACAAGGGAGGGCCTCTAGTGACTGTAGAGGTGTCTCTAATAAGCAATCTAAACACTGCCTTTTCTCAAGAGGTAGTGTTTGCATTGCTGAGACTGTAGGGACAGTCTCTTTGCACCAGAACCACAACTATAAGCTGTAGTCGTTATTTTGCTTAGTGTCCCTTTAAAAAGGATGTGGTACTTGGGCAAATCTTGTTGTGTGGGTGGTTGGTTGATTTTGTTTAGAGGCAATCACCTAAACTGTACATTTGAACTACTGCAGTGGACAATAATATATTGCGGCATCAGTGATGTCAAAAAGGAAGCAATGCAAACAGGGTAATGTCTGTTTATTGACCTTTAAACTCTATTTCAGAGAAGTGACCGTTCCCCTTTTAATTATTACATATGCATAGCTAATACACCGGTCTGCAATTGACATTGACCTGGACATGTGTACCCAAAAGTCTTCTGGGTGTTCAAATTCATTGCACAATAATTCTAATACTTGTGTCTTATGAGTATATGTAAATGTGCCTTGCAACCCATTAACCCATTGTAGAAGTTCCAAGCACCCTTTATCCTAGATTGAACGAAATCTACAAAATGCAAATATCTTGTGGAAGTAGATTTTGTTTGCTTACCCCAAAACAAATTAGCATTTTAATTTCTTGAAACTTTCTTGTTCATTTCCCTTCCCGCTTTTTTTTTATTTCCCTTCCCTCTTCTTCCTTTACTCCCTTTCCCTATCCCTCACCCCTCCATTCCAAAATATAGTGAAGTGTGAACTAGTTGTACCCAATTAGAAACATCAGCACAGAAGTTTATGATTTCCATATAGTTTATTGCATTGGTTTTTTTTTTTATTTATTTTTTGAGACAGACTTTTTGTCCAGATAAATCAAACACATAATATGATGCCTTAATTTTATAAATGGTGTTCTAGTGTTTTTGTAGAATGGTCCCAAAATATGTGTAACTGCTTAGGGAATGCATATATAAGCCTTACTTAAGGACACTGTAAGTCTGTAGCTGATGTATCTTCCTTGGTCTTTCGACTGTAAATACTGTTATGGTTCGTTTGCATTAACATATTAAAGGAAAAATACAAAATTCTAGAACATTAGTACTACAATATACAAATATGGGGGTAAAAATGTAACTTAAAATTGACTTCACTGAATAAATTTTACTTTGCTGTAGATTGCTTCCTCCTTTTCAAGTTGTCCACTGCAGTGAATCAGACGGATGCATGTAGTTTTGCTTTTAAAATGTAAGTTAACCCCAATGCCTAGCAAGCATTAAAGGCTATGTAATCACGTCGAAATATATCCTAATGTATGCTAAAGTTACAGCTGTTACTCAACCACTTTTTGCAGAACACGTACATTTTAAATGGCCAAAAAAGTGACTTCTTGAAATGCTTTGATTACGTTATGTGTCTGGTACTGCTATAAGAGATTAGATTTTTTTAAAGGAACACTCCCGCACCATCACAGCTTAATTTAAAATAAGTAATAGTGCCATGATGTCTCTCAAGCCAGTTTACTTTTAGTGATTGAACCGTTATCAAACGGTTTAACACCAAAGTACATATTCTGCGTGTTTAACTTTGCCCCTTGTCCTTCCACTGCTCTTACATTTTTGAAAGAGGAAGCCTTGCACTGTATCGGACAGGTGCACTGCTGATGCTCTAAGTCAATCAAAACGGTTTGAGAAATGTGCATATTTTTCTCCAGGCGTTTTTATGACATGGGAGGTGTTGATTTTCTTAGAGCATAACCTGACGCTCTCAGACAATCAGCAGCACCCCTGTGCGAGTCTTCCTTTTCCAGAATCTGAGAGCAGTGGAAGGACAGGAATTCATGAACTGGTTAGCCAGCGCCAGAGACCTCCAATGATTGTTATGGTGCCCTTTGTCTTCCTTTTTAAAATATCTTGTTACATTGGCATCTTGATTTTTCATATGTATTAGTGTTACTGACCAAATAGAGTAACACATGATTGCTGATTGGATCCCATTTTTCAGACTGTATATGAAAGGTCATGAAGAGTCAGAAATCCAACTGCTTTTATTAAACCATAAGCACAAAAAAACATAACTGGCTTACGCTCTGGCATTTCGCTTATAAATCAAGAGCAACCCATTTTGTAACCTGATTGGTAAACTACAGGTAAACGCGTTTCAGCAACTTGAAAATCTAAAGCCTGGTTAGATATCTGGGCAATTTGGTATATGGAAACCAGGTTTTGTTTTCTTTCAGATGCTTTATGAACAAACAAGTTACATGGTAATGGAGATAATGATTACTAACTGACCAACTATTACACCTAAATGGTTATAATACAAGAATATTTTTATTGGTTCACATTTAATTAATTTAAACCCCACTCCATTTCAACCAAACATTATGCTATGATCAGTGTTTGTTTGTTTTGTTGTTTTGTTGTTGTTGTTGTTTTAAGCAGTAAAGCTTTAGTTGTTCACATATCTTCTAATGGTAAGGTGTTCAATGGTGTTCAAATATTACTCGCATATCCTTACATGACTTTAATACTTGTTTACATTTTATACGTTTTCTGTAGTGTTTGAAGACTGCCAAAATTTTGTATTGTTATCTTCATGTACTCACTAGATTTGTATATTTAAAAAGGAAAAACTTGCTTCACTTTTGCTCTAGCTCAAACTAATGTTAGTGTTAATAGATTTGAATCCTGTATCTCCTGGAAATGAATAAAATACCTTTGTGCGTAATGTACTTTTAAAGTTCTGAGAAATAAATCTTTCACATAAGTAATGCATCTGTTTATGGATTCTCAATTCTACTGTGATTCATGATCTTGCAGCAAGTTTCTCAACCCAGCAGGAACTGACAGAAAATGTTAAACTAAAGGAAATTAGTTGTCATACTTTAGTTTCATGTTAATAAGAGAATATTATTATAGTCCCATAGACTGTTGTTGGGTTGTTTTTGAGAAGCAATCAATGTGAGATCCCTGAAGATTTCCATCTGTAGAACCCAAAACACGTTTCACGAACAGATCCGTGTTCAAAGACATTTGTTCTGATCTGCACAAGGATGTTGTTGGCTCACAAGGATGTTGTTGGCTTGAGTGAAAGTAATCTTTGGGGGGAAAATACCTGTGCAACAGTACTTTAAGGGAATTTAAGTATTTAATAGATGTTTGTAAAATACTTATAGGTACTCATTGGCTGCTCTGGAATTTCATTGACCCAATAAAGGTATGGCAAGGTCTGGACTTTAGGGTTACAGCAGAGTTAGACAAAAGGCAACACTTTATGCCATCAACCTTTTGTGAATTTCCAGCAGCTGTAAGCAACAGTTTTGCGTTCTTTGGGTATCTTCCATAGACCTGCACACATGAAAGTACAACAGTGAAAAGAGCTGTTTGGTGAAGGAACAGGAACTTTAGACAGATGGTAGCACCTGCTGTGGAGAGCTCAGTATATACAGTATATACTCGAGTATAAGTAGAGTTTTTCGGCACATTTTTTGTGCCGAAAAACCCCAACTCTACTTATACTTGAGTCAATTGTCTGTATTATGGCTAATAATATTGCCATAATACAGACTGGGGGCTGGCAGAGAGCTCTTACTTACCTCTCCTGCAGCTCCTGTCAGCTCCCTTCTCCTCCGCGCCGGTCCGGTCAGCTCCCTCTGCAAGTCCCACTGTAAGTCTCGCGAGAGCTGCGCTCTGACCCCGCGGTTCTCGCGAGACTTACACTGTGAGCTGACCGGACCGGCGCGGAGGAGAAGGGAGCTGACAGGAGCTGCAGGAGAGGTAAGTAAGAGCTCTCTGCCAGCCCCCAGTCTGTATTATGGCAATATAATTTGCCATAATACAGACAATTGACTCAAGTATAAGTAGAGTTGGGGTTTTTCGGCACAAAAAATGTGCCGAAAAACTCTACTTATACTAGAGTATATACGGTGACTCCAGCTCACGTCTTTTCTCCTCCCTTTTAGGGGTTATAGAAAAACCTGCAAAGACTCCAAAAGTGTTAGGCCCAATTAAAAACAAATTCTTAAAAAAAAAAAAAAAAAAAAAAATCTCAACATAGGAATCCATATAGTGTAGTATATTAATATGGCATCAGTAAGTAGGTAAAATGCGCTCACATGATAGAGAGTTCCCATTGGCTCTTGTAAATTAGCATGGAGTGGTTTAATCTCCACTCTGCAATATAAACTTGACTGGGGACCTCTCCATAAGGGCATGTAGAATATAACCAAGAGAACATATACTACAAGAGCCAATTGGAGGCTGCATATCACGTGAGTGCATTTTTATGTACTTACTGACCTAATGTTTTATTAATACACATTATTTTAATTCCTTTGTACTGTTTGACTTTACATATTCCATATAACAAGCTTGGACCAAAAATACATCTTCAATCCATAAATGGGGATTATACCACTGAAGCCGGGCTTGTTTAAAGTATAATTCTATTTCTTTATCGTATTCCAATTTGAGCACGACATACTACACTATATAGTCCTACTCCTGTCCTATTTTTTATAATTTCATATTACGAACATTCAAGGACATCCAAAAGTGCTACTTCCATCTTCTCCTTTAATACTCCTAATAATGTCAGAGCCTCCAGAGGAACAGAAATAATTTTTACATCTGTGAATTGGTTGAAGTTTATCGGTTGCATAGACATCTTACAAGATTAGTCTGGGTAAGATTGAACATGAATGACCTATGGGTGCAAAGGAATGTTGGCTTAGCAGAAAGATGCCTTATCTATAACCCTCTTCCTGCTGTGCCAAAAGATGTCTGATTGTTCTAACTAAACACCCAAATTAACCATTCCAGTGCTGTAATCTGCAATGACACATCTACTAGGTGAGCATTTCATGTATACTTTGCACACATCCCAAATTTGAGCGCTATCTACTAAATAGCTGAAAGGATAAAATTTGGGAGGAGGCTTGTCCTTTTCTTAATTTCGCTGCTTCAGTTACTAATTAGACAAGTCCCTAACTTGGTACCCTTCATTATGATAATCGCACATAAGGATGACAAACTAGGGAGCTATCAAACAGCTGAGATTGATTTTTTTTTTTTTTTTTTTTTTAAAGCCCTTTGATCTTTCAGGCAGCGGTTTAGTAACTGCCTCTCTAATATAGTATGTTTATATGGGATTACTATTTAAGGATACCCAATTAGAGAGTTCTGATAAATACTGCCCTTTGATGGATGAGTTCAGGCCCTATACAGTTTTTGGTTTTATAATAAAAACATTGCTTTGTGAATATTCAAAATCCTATACTTTGGATTAAAAACGTGAGCTTTCACATCTGAGTCCTTCCAATACGGACACTGAATGCATGCATGCAGGCAATCGCGGCAGTTTTATTTAGGCCGACCAGATTTGGCTTAAGTACATATGAGAATTGTGGTTGGATGTCTGTCATTTTCACAGGAGTTTTCCCATCTGGATATGGAATAACCCCATTAATCTTTTAATACCGAACTCATCTTGTTTTCCCTTAAATAGTCCTGCCCCTATCTCGATGTACCTCAGTGAGATACCTATTACTCCAACCACAAAAGTCTGCTGACCTTAAGTTACTTTTCACTCAGGTCTTCGCTTACATCTAGCTTAAAAATATTGCCTGCATTCACTATTTTATAACTCATGATACAGCTAAGACACTTGTTCATGCACTCATTTCCCAACTGGAAAGCACTACTTATTAGCCTACCAAATACATGTTTTGCCCCCTCTTTAGAATGTAATCAATCATCATCGCGACTGATCGCTACTCAAACACCTCACCCCTTTGCCAGTTACATTGGCCTTCTGTACCATTCAGGATCCAATTGAAACACTAACCTATAAAGGCTTCAATAACTCCATTACCCACTACATTTCCTCTACTCAACAAATATGCACTCTCCTATGAGCGTCCATCTGCTCTTTCCAGTACTGCCAACTCTCATCATGCTGTTATTTCTCTTGTGTGTTGTTACCCCTTCAAATTGTAAGCACGTTTGAGCAGGGCCTTCTTCAGCACTTGTTTAAAGCGGCACTGTCTTGCCGAACGTACCTTTCTTTAATCGATTCTTCTTCCTCTCTCAGGATCTGTTCTTCATTTCTGCTCTAGTTTTCTTTAAAATGACTAACCATCTCTGACCAGCGGAGGAGCAACGTGTGCTTCATTTCCGGTGGTCAGAGCAATTTTCCCACAATTCTTACCTTTCCTCCGTGTTCCCGCGAAGCCTCCTTTCACTTTTCCCGAACGTCCTGTCATTTAGACAGAATGCCGGCAAAACTACCGAATTGCGTCCTAACAGAATGAGAACAGTTTCTCCATTCGTGTTTGGACTTATTTCAGGACTTTGTTCAGATCGGAATTTCATTAGAATGAATGAAACTCTGATCCTATTAGTGCTGCGGCTGCATCTTGCAGCCGCTTAGTAGATAGGGAGTTATCTACCAAAAGGCTGATACTCCTTAATTCCCACGAAAGACCAATCCCTAAAGATGACTTAGTATTAGTAAATTCTGCCTCCTGAGGAATCGATTCAAGTAAGTTAAGTTCGGCATGACAGTGACGCTTTAAGTTAATATTTTGTATATCAATTACTTGTCTAATATCTCCATAAAACTCATCTGCCAGTGTGGGGCTACCAATTCTGCCCCAAGCCATAAAAGGGGAGTGCCAGGTGTAGAGTGATACCTGGGGTTCCCTAGTTACCAGCAGCAAAACTGTCCCTGCTGGTAAAATACCACTCAATAGAATTATTCCATCATAGTTCCTTAAGGGGAGGACATCCATAACATCATTATTCTGTCATTGGTCCTTCAGGGTCCTCTTCTTGTAGAGTGCAGCTTCTGTTTTTGTTTGGATATTGGCACTTGATCATTCTTTCTATGCCTGAGTGTGTTTAGTTATACTGCCTTTAACACAAACACCACAATGCAAATTATATCTAATACAGGAGAAGATAATCCATATTATGTATGGACTGTTACAGTGAGTGGATTCAATAAAACCTAAAACCGAATTATGTTTTACAATCACCCGAATAATGCAAGATATGTTAAATTGCCATCAACAAAAATGTTTTCAGGAGGGTACTGATAACATGAGCCATTTTTAATATATGCCTTTATTTTGAACATACAGTTTAACATGAAATTGTCCATGCTCAGCACTCCAGCAAATCCAAAAGTATAGTGAAAACAAAGTGTATCTCTGTAGTAAGAGAATAAGCATGTTTGGCAGTAACTGAACACAAAGAAAAACTAAATTTAGTGCCAAGTATGTTTTTGTTTTATATATTTACAACAAAATTTTAATTTACATGTTTATTAATTTAAACATTTACTTGCATATCTTCGAATAACTCAATACTTAATAAATAAGACAAAGCATTTGGCAGAACAAAAAAAACACTCCTGGTACAGACAGCTGCCAATTGGATGACAGCGCCATTGTAGGGAGCCCAGAAATCCAATTTACCATCAGAATTACTAGACTTGCGTAATAATGCATTTCAGGTGGTTTGAACGATCAAATTCCTTTTAATCTATGCCCGAACGAATCGATCCATCCAAGACTTGCCTGTGGAGTCTTATTCATTGCATAAGATTCCACAGATAAAACCCAGACAGATTGATTCTTTTGGGCATATATGAAAAGGAATTTGATTAGTTCAAAATGCCTGAAACTCATTAATGTGCAAGTCTAATAATTACGTTCGTAATGTTAAAGGTATATTACCTGATTAATGCTCTCTTTAAGGGAAATGTGAACAATACCCCAGTAGAACGTTCAATACACAGCCTGATTTCCAACATTCTGGTCAATATTAAATATATAACAAATGCTGTAAACAAGAAAGTTGCACTGTAATGTTTATCCAAACATGATATTAATTGAGTATTCTTTAAATTGCTTCCCAAAACAGTATATAAAAGTAGAAACATTGTTGTAAAATAAGCCCCATTGTTCAAAATGTAGTAATCTTGCTCGCTTCTCGCACACCGCTCAAGTAGGCTCCAGTGACCGTCTGGGGAAAATGGCGATTTGTGGCCTGTAAGAAGTGTCAGGGAAAAAAAAAAATATATTCAGATGAGTACATTGGAAAAAGAGTGACCGATATTAAATGCACGCATGCACATATACATATAAATACATACACAAACAAAAAAGTCATATGGCTGCAACTCTGTCACGTGTAAAGGTAATTGCAAAACCCAGGCCAAAACAGAGTTGAAAAATCTGTTATAGTCACAAATTGGCTATATTGGGCATAATAAATTTGATTCACCACGTTTAATTTAACTGAATAAATCCTTCTATGATTTAATGTTTTGGTAAGTGAATTTAAGGCCAGCATTCAGAGGAAAATGATCAGAATTGTTCAAGACAGCAGAAGGCCCATGTGCACCACAATTCACAACTTAAAAAGTAGTGTGTGCAGAATGGCATTTTACATGTGTAAGACATTGAGCCTGAAATGGCTGACCTATAGCAGCCATCCTTGCAGTAATAAGAAAAGAAATCGATAGAGGTTACAGGATCACAAATTTAGGTCACTGAAGACTGGTATAACATTGCCTATCCTGAACAATCTCCATTTCTCCAACAACATACAGATAGTATCACTACTGTAATGTATGGGAAATGCCTTTATTACACACTTTATATGTAATATCTCAGTGTGCCACACAATACGTATGGCCACTGTCTCTGTACTCCAAAATAAAACGTCAAGCAGGACAATGGGACATGTTTCAAACACCATAAATACATCTAAATTAAATGATTATTGGCACCACCCACTGGTAAGGAGTCAAGGCTTTTGCAAATGGCTTTACACTTAACTGGGTCGATTTGGGAATCTGTGCTGTATGGATCAACTCTACTTCAGTTTAAAAGAGTAGACCAGGGGAGCCCAGCTAAGTGTCAAACCACTTGCAAATGTTTTTACTACCTATCGGGGAATGGCTTCAGGGGACTATGTAGCAGTTATGGTGCACAGAGAGCAACTTCCAAATGGTACAATGAAATACTTCATTTTATTGTAGGGTCTGTGCAGTCCCAGATTAGGATGCAAGAGAGAACCCAAAGTTTCAGATTTATTCATGGCCTCCCACGGATTTAATAATAATTAGACAAAATACTCTTGTAGAAAAAAAAAAAAAATCAATGCATTTATGCAATATCAGAATAGCATGCTCAGCCAAACGTTCTGTCTAACAATATTTCTCTTACTCACCTCACCAGCAAAAAATATTTTTCCCTGGATATCTTCAGCTATTATGTCATATGCTTCCCCAGTTCCACCAGTCTTCACAAAACTATAGGCCATTTGAGCCCATGGATCTTTAGCCCACCGTGTGACAAAGTATTTCACTGGGAGTGGCACCTCCTAATTTAAAGAAGACATTGAGATTAAGTAAATGCCAACTTACCATGCCAATTGGTGCAAATGGCTGTTCAGCAATATTCAATACAGGAGGGTTCAAATAATGTGACAGTGTGGCCACCGGAAATATGCCGAACTGTCTGTTAACCATATAGTTTATCATTTTAAGAGTACACAGCTCAAAAATAGAGAATTACAGCAAAGAAAACCATATGTAAACAGATAAGGTGATAAGAAATCTGCAACCTGGCAATCTATTTCTTGTTGCAATGCTGCTTCTTTTATAGGTAAACCATGTAAATCTCTTCCCAAGTATCACTGTACCTGCTCTTTGAAGAGCTCTCGGAGTACCACCATGCACTGTTTCACCACTTGCTTATCATCCATATCTTTAATTGAAGTTACTGCATCCCCAGTAATCACGGACATTAAGACAGCATGTTTACCCTAGATAAACAAAAAACACAGAACAGTTTATAACTGTAGGCAAAAGTAGTGGAAACCGGGAATAGACCATAAAACGATATTTGGGAAGTCAATGCAGACGTAGTAGTGTAAGTCTCATTTAGGCAAGTCAAGTAAATAAATGTCCTTTATTTCTGTGTGCAGCAGTGTAACAAAGATTCACCCTCATCTAAACAACAAATATGTAATTCACTTATAAAAAGCATTCCATAACAGAATAATAATTGGCCTAGAATTATTAATAAAAAATTAAAAAGTAAAAGAAAGCAGCAATCCTAAAATAAAATTTCTGAAACCATATCCTACACCGGTTTAGTACAGAAAAATAAATTAAGTCATAGACTCTTACATCTTACTCCACAGGTGCAGCACCTAAAAGAGTTATGACATTTATTGTTAGCTGTTGCTGGACTCGTGGAGCAAGACATAGAAGTAAATGTATATTATCCATGTATTATTAGATTAGTCAGTGTTATAATAATAATAATAATAATATTATAATAATTTGCGATTTTTATAACGCTTTTCTCACTGTGAGACTTTTACCAAAAGAAAATCAGCAAGTCAAACCAAAAACACTGATCGTTTTACGAAATTGAATTTGATTTTTAATGATGGATTAAACAGAAACTTTCCACATAAGATAAATGTTGATAATGTTGATGCAGCTGTAAGTCCAAAAGAAGGGAATTAATGGTTGTAAATTAAAATAATTCTGTTACATGGTAAATACCTGTGGATCCATGTCATAGAAAACCCCAAACAATCCACGCTTACTGGAGTCAGGTGGGATATGACCAAAGAAATCAGCTCCCTGAATTTTGTTGTCCCAAAACCTATAAGGAAACTGTAAAGCAATCTAGAGGGATAAAAACCAGAGCTGTATTAGTACACACATACAAACAAAACAACACACATGCATGTTTCAGTTCACAGCAAGAAAACAAAAAAAAACAAAACAAATTAAACCAATCTCATGTAGGTACTCCATATAAAATAAATAAGCATTACATATTTGAGGATTTTTGAATTAAAAAAAATCCTAGACTTAATAAAATGAAAAATAAAAAGCAAGTATTTATTTGAGTGACTCACCTTTTCAATGATACCAGCACCAAGACTATTAATAGCTTTAACTTTCTTTTCTGGTAATGGAGGGTTAAATTGAATCACACCTTTCTGAAGAATTGCCAAGGGAGCAGTAACCAACACCTAAATGAAAATGCAATTGTTAAAAACTGCTCTATGAAAAGAAGTGTATTACACATATATCTATCTATCTATCCCTATCTATCATAGGGATCGGCCAACATAATTTTTCCAGAGCTAATGCAGTTAGCGGTGCTGACATTCTGTACATTTACAATTTTGAAGAAGCAATAAATTTTCTATACAAATCTGACATTAACTGAAAATGCTAACAGCAATCACATTCTCCCAGACAGTCAATACATACTAGGATCACTGAGATCCCAGTATGTACAGTAATGTTACTGATATAAGTGTGACTGCAGACAGCAATCACACTCTTATCACGCTCAGCCACCCTACACATTACATTAAACTAGATTCTACAGTCTCAGTCATTAATACTTCCTGTTAGTAAGCACTTGGCTCACATTTTTTTCCATATAAAAAAAAAAAAGGAAAGCGAAAAAGAAAGAGAGAGAGAGAGAGAGAGAGAGAGAGAGAGAGAGAGAGAGAGAGAGAGAGAGAGACACACAAATATGCATATCTATTATGACCTTTTGTGCGGTATAGGTGCTCCCATCAGCAACTGTAAGTTGAACATCTTGACCAGTGTAATCTATACTTCGGACCTGTGGAAATAAATGTGATTTGTCAATATTTTCATTCAGAGGGCACCTACATTCTGCTATAAAAGCAGATGCACCTCTAGTGGCTGTCCGGAAGACTGCCACTAGAGGCTGGATTAACCCTGCAATGTAAACATAGCAGTTTCTCTGAAACTGCTACGTTTGCATCTGAAGGGTTAAAACCTGAGGGACCTGGCACCCAGACCACTTCATTGAGCTGAAGTGGTCTGGGTGACTATAGTGTCCCTTTAAGTTTGTCTGCAAAGTAATCTATACACAAAGTTTCTGTGTTATACTTTATGTTTATATGCTAGCTATACATCCCTTGCTTCAAATAAATGTTATGTTAATATTTTTTCAATCAAAACGTTCTTGGTAGTTCTTCGCACAATAACCACTTCATTGCAGTTAGGTTGTTATGATGCATTGAGTGGTTCTGGCATTGCTTGGATATAAAACAAAAGCTTTACATTTCTTGTATTTACGATTCTCTGTTCATGTCCTTGTTTCATACTGTGTTTTGCACATATTATTATTATTGCCATTTATATAGCGCCAACAGATTCCGTAGCGCTTTACAATATATGAGAGGGGGATTTAACTATAAATAGGACAATTACAAATAAACTTATGGGAACAATAGGTTGAAGAGGACCCTGCTCAATCGAGCTTACATTCTATATTACACAATATAATGCTGTAAAAATCATAAACTGACAGGTTAACAGATTTAATACAAATAAATTAAATGCTTACAGGTGATTTAAGGCGAATATCAAGTCCTTCTGACAACTTGTCAATGATCGCAGCGTATCCACCAGTCAACATTGTATGATCTCCAGCAAACTGGGCAAAAAATTCATTGTGGTCCCAAGAACGAGCAGATACCTGAATTCAAAGCAGATTTTGTTAAATGTTTGAACAGATGCACCTGGAGATCAGCCTTCCCTCCATAAAGAGTGATTACAATTTGATCATGGAACACATCTCGCAAAGGAACGTATTTGTATACAGTTTACATGTTTTCCTGTGCTCAGTGCACAAATTAACACCAAGATCCACATGTCGCACAATCTTCCTACAGATACTTGCCTGTACCATGCCCTGTGTCTTGTTTAGCTTTAATGTATTCTACTGTAAGCTGACAGGATCGTTGCAAAAAAATAAAATAAAAAATGTGATCATGGAAATCAAAGTATACATAGTCATTGGCGTACACACAACCCATGGGGCCCTGGTGCGAAACTGATCCATGGGCACCCCTCTCCCCCCCCCCCCCCCGACAGAAACACACAAATACATACAGACACGACAAACAGACAGACAGGCACACATACATACAGACAGAGACACACACACACATACATACAGGCAGACACACACACAGATACAGGCAGACAGATACACATAGATACATACAGGCAGACACACACACGCAGACACATACATACATAGAAAGACACATACATACATACAGACAGACAGGCACACTTACAAACACATACACACATAATATTTAAGTCACCCTCCTGTTTCCTCCTTTTTAGGTGCATGAGAGTGTCTTTCCCCTGGGTCCAGTGGTGGCTCAGGTTGATGGGAGTCAGAGCTCTCAGTGATAGCTGGGAGGAGTGATGTGCAGTCACTTCCTCCCAGCGTGTGATGATCTCATCACAGGGTGCCGGTCGCGCTGTTAAAGCGCCGCAGCGCTGACCGGGCCCCCTGAAAATCCATACCCATCGGGTGGCCCTGTCAGCATGGGCCACTCGATGGGTACCTTAACATGCGGCCCCGGTGGTTTGCAGCACGGGCAGGTGCCGCAAATGATGATGGCGCGCACCCGGTCGCAGGGGTCTGCAGGGTGACCGCTATATGTACGCCCGTGTACATAGTGTTGGTGGCTAACCTCATAATTGTATTAAAAGGGAGATACAAAACTCAGGAACCACCCCAACACCTGCAAGACATTTAAAATGTTAGATTAACAAAATGTCAAAGGAATAAAGTAAGACTTGCCATATTTACATCCACTGGCTATTTACATAAAGGAAATGATGAGTTGAATTCAATATATTTGGTGCTATGGAGCACAAATATGCATTAAGAGACTAGTGTGGGGTGATTTTTACCTATTTGTTTTCTACTTACTATTTTTTTTTTTTTTTTTTTTTTTAACTACATTCCTCTTTGGAATAAAAATTATGTTTTAATCCTGCACTGCGGAATATTTTGGTGCCTATAAATGCCAGTCAAAAATAAATAAATCCTTTCCAAGTATTGGAGCAGTTAGATTGGAGCAGTTTTTTTCCTTCATCATTCAAATCGACCAGGTACTATAATGGACAATGTTAGCAGGTAACACCACCCTCTTTGATAACTAGAATGATCAGAACTGACCCCCCTTGAATGCCTATCTCCAATGCCCTTTATTTGTGATTGGAGAATGTTCAAAACTATACAATATACCGGTATATATATGTTATAATTTCTTTTTTTTGATGTGGTTATTTCATGTCCTTTGAGACTTTTCTATATCGGTACCTGACTTTTGTCTCACTCTAGTTAAGATATAAGCAACATCTTGGAAAGATGTTAAAGGGACACTATAGTCACCCAGACCACTTCAGCTCAATTAAGTGGTCTGGGTGCCAGGTTCCACAGGTTTTAACCCTTCAGAGAAACTGCTATGTTTACATTGCAGGGTTAAGCCAGACTCTAGTGGCTGTCTTCCTGACAGCCGCTAGAGGCGCTTCTGCGTTGCTGGATGCAAAAATTGCATTCAGCGTGCAGAACATCCATAGGAAAGCATTGAGAAATGCTTTCCTATGGATTGCTTGAATGCGCGCGCAGCTTTTGCCGCGCATGCGCATTCCGCGCCACTCGGGAGCTGACGTCTGCGGGGGAGGAGAGGTCACCAGCAGCGAGGGAACCCGGCGCTGGAATAAAGTAAGTAACTAAAGGGGTTTTAACCCCTTCAGCACCAAGGGAGGGGGGGCCGTGAGGGTGTGGGGGACTTAAGGGTTATATAGTGTCAGGAAAACAAGTTTGTTTTAATGACACTATAGTGATCCTTTAATACTGACTTTTTTTTGCGATCAAGAAAAAAACAAAAACACACACCTACAATATTATGACCATGTATTTCCATTAAAGCCTGAAAAGCTTGTTTTAAGAAGCACAATTAGTTTTTTTTACTGTTTTTGTAAAGCACATAGGCATTGCTAGATTTTGGAAGCAAGAGATAATTTTCTAGTCTTTGTATTGCAATCAGCAGAACGAAGCTTGCCTTCTGTAAGTTACTTCCACAGGCGTACTCCAGATTACTGAGGTGGAACTGTAACACCTTTTCTTCCACATCAGTGAATTGGATTCCAGATTCCTGAATAAAAGCCTTGTAGATTTCCTGGATCTTATCTGTCAAGTAAATGTAAAGAATAAAAACAGAAATAAGACTCACTGAGATAACTAAGTCGAATGTAAACAATTATTTTTTAGCATTTGCCAATATACACTGCATTATGTGTCTATGACATGATACCTCCTAGTGGTGCATCTTGATTCTGCGTCTTATCTTTTCTCCACTCAGCAACAACATCTAGTATAGCATTGAAGTGGAAGTCCATTCGTTTATCTATAGCTGGGTCAGTAAGTCTTCCCCCTTCCTGAATTAGATCACACCTTTCTCCCAGTTTACGCATCTTGATCGCGATCTTTATTGAAGAAAAAGAAAATAAATCTAGTTGAAAAGCAAACACAAAAATAAATAAAATCACCATTTAGAAGACCCCACATGGAAACACACATGCATTTAGTTATGCATTTTTCAATGGTGGGTACATCTGAAAACCGCTTGTAAAAGATATTTAATTAATTTGTCTGAAGCCTTTGCAAGCCTTCCTCTTCTAACCCAACCAAGACTTTCTGTGGCCGTCCAATCACAGACTCCACAATGCTTCTCTCTAAGAAATCTTTACAAGGCAGGTGCATGCCTGTTGCAACAGAGAAGTAACTGGACGGGTTGTCTGACCGATAGTAAAGGGGGCAGAACAGGGATAATTTATGAAAGTTCCCATTTCTATTGTAATGCTTAATGGTTCTGGACTATGAATTTCATTTGTTTGATGCAAACCTTCAGTTTTTGCAAGTACCTGAAAGTAACGGTATCAAGTCCATCCCTGGGCACCCATTTTTATCAAGGGATTTTTTTTGTAGCCTTCCCAGGGTCTGTGTCCTTTCTCAGCTCTGCAGGTTTTGATCTCATGGCTTTTTTCCCCACTAACAAGAATTTATAGCTGTGAGACCTTGAATAGACAGGCCTATCATACCCAATCAATTAAATTTGCCACAAGTGGACCCCAATCAAAGTTTAGAAAACATCTCAAAGATGAGAAATGCGATGCACCTTAGTTAAATTACTAGTCTCACAGCAAAGGGTCTAAATACTTATCGTCAATGTTTTTTATTTTTAATAAATTTGAAAAGTTTTCAAAAATCTGTTTTTTACTTGGTCATTATGGGGTTTTAGTGTCAAGTGATGTGAATAAAAAAATAAATGGCAGCAAAAGGCTGGAACAAAATGTGAAAAAGAAGGGGTCTTAGGTAACCGAATATCCATAAAATGTATCTGTAATCCAGCTTGGGCACAGTCTCCTCACATCTTTCGCTTCTCCTTCTGTGAGACTGTTAGGACGGATATTCTCGGTCCAATCTAATACTTGGCACAGAAGCTTTAACTGTACTTGCGTGATCGTGCTATATGTGGTGACGATGAGCGTGATGACCATGGTCGGTTTGACAGCTACTAGAGGCGTGTTTTTGGACACATGTAAATAATGCTGCTTCTCATAAATAGGAATGTTTTACATTGCTCACCCAAAAAAGGGAGGGGGTTTATGCACCAACCCATTACATTAATATGTAGTAGTTTTGGTATTTAGTCTGTCCTTTTAAAACAAAAAAATCGCATCAGCATTACAGTGCCGAGTTTATTGACACTATTTTACATGTGTTTACAGAATGCTTTGCTTACCATTTTCTCAATAATAAAGTTAAACAACAAAGTTTTAATGTTCATTAATGAACAACAGATATAATGGCCATACAAACCCACTTGCTCACACATTATTGATATAGGATTGTTGACACAGCCATTAACAATCTGGGCTCCTCTTCCAATGGTGACACCTTTAAAAGACTTGTCATCCCAAACTCTCCCTCCAATCCTGTCTCTGGCTTCAAGAATCATCACCTGAACAAAAAACAACAAAAGAATATATTATGTATAAATAAAAAAGTGGGAGGGAGAACCCACAAAACAGAACTATACATGATTCCATGTTTGAGAATTATTTACCTTTATGCCAAAGTTGTGCAGCTGTCGGGAAGCTGCCAGTCCAGCGGGGCCAGCCCCAATGACAATTACAGATTTCTAAAAAAAAAATAAAAAAATAAACAAATAAATATTTTATTGCAAAAGACACCAAATACAAGTATTCAGGCTTCTTTAATCCAATGAGCCACTCATAAGATTAAGATGGGTAAGGATATCTGAAAGTCTATTTCTAAGAATCTTCAAAGCAACCTACATTGTGATATTCCTGTGGAAGAAGGTATTGACCTGGCGAGACTGCCAGGACTCCTGTGTTGACCAGTCCTTTTCTAGTCATGAAATAGAGGATCCTCTCCATCTCTTGAACACATCGAATGCGAACCAACCCTCGTACAATTATATGAGGAGCACAATTCTGGGGAGTGAGCACCTCCTAGTATAATAATAATAAAAGGAAAAATCAAGTTGCATTTTTAAATAAGAATTCCATACATTAAGAGCTGACAGAATCAAAAACCTTCTTCCTTATAAAATAAATAAATAAATAAAAAATATCACCAACCTTGCAGTTTATGTGCCATAGAGCAAGTATTAGATTTCTCATTGCTAAATACATGGTAGGATCACGTGAATACTCTGGAAACTCATAAAGCTCATCTAATTCCATCACATCGGGTCTAACGCAGAGTGCTTTCCCACATTCATTAGGCTGGTAAAAAGGTTGGAAGTACGGATTGATTTTTGTACCTATATAAATGAATTACAAAATTCTATAAAAAGGCAGAGTATTAACTATCTGCTTATATGCACAGAATGTTAAGTGTTACAGTATCTAACACCAGGGCTGTAGAGTCATTGACAAATATGGTGTAAATAGTCACAAAACTCAAGTCCCTTGTATAGGTTATGGTGCTGAAGATTCCCTGCCTCCTTGTAAACAAAAAAAACAACACTTCGGGACAGAAAAAAGTTATTTTTGTTATGCCTGTATAAAACATTTATGGTAGGGAAAACCTGTGCATATCCCCAAATCCCTTGGCAAGCAAAGCAGCAATTGTGAGAAAACTCCACTCAAATCATTGAAAACTCACTTCAAGAAAGCATATCAATTAAACTGTTAGCAGGTTTTTATCCCCCATGACTCCTCTCCTGCAACTGTCAAAAATGACCTACTTTTCTAACAACCTACTTCGAACCCCTACTTTTACCCTTTGTGTCACTGTACCCCACTCCATGTAGAATGGAAGCACATTGAGCAGGGCCCTCCATCTCTCTTGTCCTGTATGTCCAATTGTCTGGTTACAATTACATGTCTGTTAGTCCACCCATTGTACAGCGCTATGGAATGTGATGGCGCTATATAAATAATAACAATAATAACACAATGAAGGTCATAAAAGCTGAAGTAATACTGAGCAATTCTATTTATCTTGTTGATGTTCATCCTATTACATCACATGTCCCATAAACCTCAGCTGAGTTACACTCAGCTCCACTGAGCTGACTGGCCGAACCACTTCCTTTTCTATAGAATGCATGTAAAAAAATAAATGAGGGTCACCACCAGCATGGAATATCACTTAAGAAATGTTTCAAGCTTTTCATATGATCATTGCACATTGATTAGTAAACAATAATGAACATTATGACAAAAACATTACACAGAGTAATTACATGTACAACAATAACTTGCAAACATTGCCAGACATTGTTGTATACATTAGACAAAGTAGTTCCCACTTTGTCTTAAGTACATTGTTAGAATTCCACTGACATTCCAATGCAAACACTAACTATATGAATCCCATATTTAGTTATGGGATTTCATTAAGATTCTGTCTTTATGAAAAACTCAAATTAAATTAGCACTTTAACTATTGTAACATGGTCGTGTTTTGCATGCCAGAAAAAAGTTTAAATAATCACTTAACCTAATCAAGGTAAGATATAATAAAGATCCCAAAAGTTATAATTACTGTCTAACTACTCACTAAGCAATACACAAAATCATGCCACAATACAGGACTACAGTGTGCCCCAAAAATATGCCAGTGGTTGGGATTTGATATTCTAAACATTTTAAAAATATTCTCTCGCTCATTCTTATACAAAACAAAAGGGTGTAGAGTTCATACTGGCTGAGTTAGGAGATGAAACACCTCTACAGTGCTCCATTTTCGCAGAATGGTCTTCTCCAAGAAGGCGATTAGTGCTGGTACAGGATGGGCTCATGCCCACACAGTCTGGGTAGTAGGCAGCCAACAATTCAGCTGCAGGGCTGTCCTTCAGCAGTGGAGGGAGAATGAGCATGGAATACCAGGATTGTGTCTGTACTTCAGAAACTCTCTGCAGGTCAGAGGAATTAATGGAAAAGGGGGATTATAATTTAGATATTTTTTGTGTCAACTATTCTGTCTACAATTTGGAACATATTCAAATATCCCAGGTATATAACAGAGGATGTTACTGGAATACTAAAAGAACATTATTAAAAGAACATTAAACCCCTAAAGCACTTTAGCTTGCTGAAACGCTTTGTGTGTTAAGAGTGTGTCCTTTTTTTATTTTGGAAATAGTGCAGAGTTCAATAGAAATTGACACTTTTATAAATTATACTGGTTGCACCGCCTGCCTTTTCAAGCAGGCAACAGGTACTGTTACTTTTTGGTTTGGTTAGCTCAGTGGACGTAAACGCAAGAGGCAGCAATTGCTCAGAGTACCTGCCTTGCAAAGACTTCTCATTGAACTGCGTTGGGAGTGTCTGTGTTGGGAGTGTCTGTCAAGGCAAGCTATTTTTAGATATAACTCCAATGAAAAATGACATAACTAGATGCATGCAAGTTTTTCATTTGGGGTATATCTACTAAACAGTGTTTTTTATTTATTTTGTATTTGGACACTGGAGTATCCCTTTAAACAAGCATACAGAGAAAGTATAGGAAATTATGTCTGCATTGCAATGGATTAACCCCTTAAGGACACATGACATGTGTGACATGTCATGATTCCCTTTTATTCCAGAAGTTTGGTCCTTAAGGGGTTAAAATGTATGTAAATGTGTTTAATTTAATGTGCACAGCTAACCTCATACTTAAAATTTGCAGAGGGGGGTTTCAAACAATGCAATGTATGGTCTTCTACAATTCATTAAGTTTACTTACCAGGTCCTCTGGCATTGAGCACTGATCTGGGCCCTCGGTCTGCAGTAGAAAGAAAATATATTCAGTTTGTATACTTGGCAAGTGGCAGCAAAACAATGTTGAAATTATGCAAATGTGTTGGAATTTTTTTTTAACTCGAAACCAGTGAATTAATTTTATTAATTAAGCAAATGGGTCCCGTTAAATATGGACAAAGTGTTATTATGTATTATCATTAAAGAGGATATTAGCAACATCTATTAATCAGCAGCATGTTCGATTTAATCCAAGCTGGTGTCACTGCACTAATTAAAAAATACTGTAGTGATTTTTACATCACAAACATTGCAGTTTACAATAGGAACGCACAACAGTAACTGACAAACTAGAGGTGAAAAGGTTAGTGGCTAAAAATTGACTGGTGATTTGTATGCAACTCGCAAAGTGAGCACTGCATATAGTCACTTAAATTCATTGCGAACACCAGAGCTGAGTGAATACATCCAGCCACGGTGATTTGGGGCTGGCAGTGGTTCTGTGGGAGACCCTTCAGACCCTGGCACGTTCAACCTGCATGTCTCCAACAATGCCAGGGTTTGCCAGTTGCCCAGCACCAATCACAGTGTAATGACAAAATCAGCATGCCTGGGATCCTGCGCTCTACTAGTTTATCTTAGAATGTTACGGATATCAGTACTGAGGATTAGGATTAGAATTAGTATTAGGTTTATGTTTAGGATTATATATAAGGTTGGGATTAGAGTTAGGGCCAGCATGCCAATAGCTCTGTTGAAATCAGCAAGGGAATCTTTCTAACACTAGTGCTAGTTTTAGGATTAAGATAAAGGATATAGTTCGGTATAGGATTAGGGTGATGTTTATGATAAGGATTAAATTTAGATTTAGGACATGGCTGAAAATTAGGGTTTAGTTTAGAATTAGAATTAAATGGGATTTAGATTCATACTTTTCTACACATAGGGTATCGTTGTACGCAGATGCTGCTGAGTACAACTAATATAATATTAATACAATGGTGCACATGACATTTAAAAAATGTAAATTAAAAAGTGATAAATAAATAAAACTACTACAATGATCTTTTTGTCCTTTAAAAAAAATATATATATATACTATGCGTTGGTGCAATAAATGAGGTACATGGAAATTGCAGTTGAACACACACACATAGCAAAAATGCCAAAAGTGCTTGTGTCCTTATGTACAATACAAGCAAACTGAAGCTGTGTCTTTAGGGGTTAATGGACAACAGGCATTTAAGGGAAGATGTCATCTGGGTAATCCTGCATTTTTGTTCTATTGGAGTTAAAAGAAGGACACGTATCACCTATTAGGCAGGAGTTTATGAAATACGTCGTAATGGTTTTTAATGGAAAGGAATAAAGCGCAAATGATAATGTTCACCACACATTTTTGGGGGGGGTACAAGAAGATGCACTTGCTACAGTTAATGAAAGCAGACAGGAATGTTTCAATTCTTAAAAGAAAGCTGTCAGATTTAAATAAAACATTTTTTTTAAAGTTTATATTTAATGGAATATATATATATTTTTTTTATAATAAGGATCTTTTTTGAGAAAAGGTAACTTTTTTATCTGGCTGAGCAGCCATGTTGGGTCAGGCTCTATTATTATCTGACCAATTTCTGTTCAACCTAACTTGCCTGCCGCTGCAGTTTCACAAAGCAGGCAAATTAGGAGCAGCAGTTGGTTTGTATAAATGATACAAAAATACTCATAATGGAAAAAAAACAAAAAAATAATGCATCACCTTGACCGAGTTATTCAATTTCATGCCACATCTGTATGTTTTTGCCATTTGTGTTGTTAACTGAATCTCTTTTGTCAGCTGTCGCCACTTCCCACATTCAAGTTTTGTGCACTGCACCTTAAAAAGAAAAAAATGTACAAAAAATTAATGGTCAAATGTAACCAAACAAGTAGAATTTAAAATACTTTCAACTGCCACATTTTTATATAGTCCCACATGCACAATTTAAAAGCTTGTTAAATGGGAAGAAAAATAAATCAATTGACATCAACTCTAGTCTTATCAAGGCATTTGCCCAAAAGATGATACTTACAACGTTAGGTGTCAGATATAAAATTTTTAAAGGGAAAACAACTTTAGCTTAATGAAGCAGTTTTGGCGTATAGAACATGCCTCTGCAGCCTCACTGCTCAATCCTCTGCCATTTAGGAGTTAAATCCCAGCAAGCGAAAATCACGACCCTTAATGTCAAGGGGCTTAATACCCCAGGTAAACGTAGTCTCTTACTCAGGGACTTAAAGAAAGAGGGAGTTGATATTGCCTGTATTCAAGAGACACATTTTAGTAAGGATTACACACCGTCTATCTTCAATAAAAATTACCCGACTCAAATTCATGCCCTCTCTGAAAACAAGACAAAAGGGGTTTCTATCTTCATCCATAAGGATGTAGCCCTGACACTACAACAGAAAAATTATAGACCCACAGGGCAGATACATAATCCTTATAGGCCTGTTCAACAATGCACACTACACTTTGGTAACGGCTTACTTCCCTAACACTGATTCCAAAGCGTATCTTCAGTCTCTTCTCCTCACTATTGACAAGGTCAAATCAGGTGACTTACTCCTCTGTGGGGATTTCAATTTTATCCAAGCACTTACACTTGGCACCACAGTTCACCCCACAGGACGTAGGAAAAGGCAATTGACCACCACGTGCAAGACCCTAACCAAGTTACTCGCATAATATGGGATTTATGACGCATGGCGTACCCTGCACCCCACGGACGCAGACTATACTTTTCACTCCAGAGTCCACAACACGTACACCCGAATAGATACCATTTATTTAGACAAATGCCACCCTGGTCCAGCTGTCGGAATGTACGATAGAGGAGATCATATGGTCTGACCACAGCCCAGTCCACCTATTAATACATGACGAGTTTCAATTTAAGGTTAAAGGGCATTGGCGTCTCAATGAGTCACTACTGATGGTCCGTTTCGTGCATCAGTTCAATCTGATCTGACAGACTATTTCCGAAACAATGAGATGGCCAAAATGGCGGATGACATAGCATGGAATGCCCATAAGGCAGTGGTCAGAGGGCTCTTTATTAGGAGGTCCTCCTACCTAAAAAAACAGAGCCAAACCACATTAATAGATTCCTATAAAGAGCTAGCAAAACTTTCCGCAAACAATAAGACGCAACCCAAGCAGGAACTACTGGCCAAGATCAATGTCCTACATTTGACCATAGCCGCCCTACATGCGGAAAAAACGAACCGTGCTGTGCAGCAGCCACAAAGTCTCCGGTACTACCCCGTCCTGGCCACAGTAAACACCATGCGGTGTTTGGTTGCACCATGTGCAGAGCAGCCCCTGCATGATCTGTCTTCTGGCAAGACTTCCTGATCTCTTTGGTGGCCTTGCGCACCTACAGGAGTCCTTGGAAATTACAGGACCCTGTAGGCGCAGGCTTTTTATAGCATTAAAGTGACAGGTCATATTATTGGGCCACATTATCTGCCCTTCACAGGTCTCACTCCTTTGTGTGATTTGGTGCAGGGTGATGATGCTGTCCAATAAGATTTTTGTTCTCCCTATTTAAACTTCCCTCTTTATGGAGATCATTGCCCTGTCGTGGTTTATTCTGCCCAAAAGTACTTACTGTGAAGTAGTTTTGGTTTTCTTGTTACTGACCCGGCTTTGTATTTGACTTTTCTGATTTTCTGGTTCCCTGACTTCAGCTTGTGTTTTCGTTATTAAGTATCTCTGATGCCCTTAAACTTTGCTTCCTATTTTAAATCTGTATTTTTTGCCTATCTCGGGCACACGTTAACCCGGCTATTCTAAGGTGCGGTATACGTACCTCATTTATTTTTATTCATTTATTCTGGTTACGGTTTCCCTGTACTCTGTGTGTGTGGGTTACCCAATCTTGACATTACCCTAGTCCTATTTTAAGGCGATCCAATCAAATGCAGGAAGATTTGTATGGACAGGAGGTAAAGTACGAGTACCCCTTAAACTGTTACAAGCCCCTAAGCAACAAGGTGGGCTGGCACTGCCTAGCAAACAGGCATATTACCAAGCGGCTGTGTTATCCGCTGTCGTACCCCATATTGTTTTCACTACCAGAAGACCACAATGGGTTTCCTTGGAGAGAGACCTCATGGGAGGGCATGAAGTTACTAATATGCTTTGGACGCCGAAGCAAATCAGACCAAATGTAACCCTCTTCCCCCTCAGGTCCAGCTCCTATTCCAAATCTGGGATAAGCAACTAAATGTTATGTTTGATGCAATGAGAAATGCGCCTCTGCGCAGACTACTAAATATTACGTTTGATGCAATGAGAAACACGCCTCTGCGCAGGCAACTGAATGATATGTTTAATTACTACTAATGGACGCTTGTCTGGACCTGGTTTTAACAAACAACATTGATCTTTTGACCAACATTCAAGTAGGTGAGCACTTGGGAAATAGTGATCACAATATAGTGTCCTTTGAAATAAACTCAAAAAAACAAAAGCACATGGAGTATACTAAAACATATAATTTTAAAAAGGCCAATTTCGGGGGCGGGGCCGGACCGCCATGTCGAGCGGACGCACAGCAGAATGGCTCCCGACAAGCTACCTAGTTTTTAGCCCTTGAAAACCGGCAAAATTCTCCCCCAGCAACTGGAAGCAGTGCCACAACACTAGAGGCGACCCTGGTACCGGGGAGAGGCTTGCCGAGAGGTTTTAGTCCCTCGGTGGGCGATCCCTGTCAGCTAAGATGGAGACCGCCCGGGCGGTGAGCGGGGTGGACGGCCGCTGCCCAGCTATCCTGCCCGCCAGAGGTACAGCGGAACCGAGAAGCTAGGCGGGTCCGGCCCTGTTCCCCCCCCTATGGGCCGGCGGGGGTGATCCCGGCCCCCACCCTGTGTCCCACCGGAGAGCCACTAACTTGCTGAGGGTCCGCTTCCAAGATGGCGGAGACCGCGTGGCAGGCGACTCTGCCGGACGCATCCCCTTCTTACTACACAGGCGGACTACAGGACCTGAATGAACAGGAGCCAACGACTGAACTCCAAGGTACCACAAGCCAGGGGGGAGCAGCACTACCACCCACAGCATCAGCGGGTACTGATCACACCACAGGACAATGGTATAAGGCCCTAACTTACCCTACTGAACCGCTTCACTCAACGCAGAGGGGCTGGAACATACTGCCCGACAACTCTCTCCCCCTGTACACGGCGGGCATCAGGCTGGACAACACGTACCCCTGGGTGGAAGATTGTCTCCCTGCACGGACAATCCGCTCATCCCACTATGGCAGACCGCACTACCAACAGATGGATCGTCCGGCATCCCGGCAAGGAAGCATGACTAACTGTATTGGCCCAACATGGGGTGGACACTCTAATATTGTTTTGCTTTAAATGCTTGATTCAGCTGAGCATGTTATTTTAATAGTTTCTCATATGTCAGTAAACCACTCTATGTACACACCTGCACTTGAAATCCTCCCTGACACAACAGACTACAGCTTAGAATAGCATAAATTAACGTACAATTTACTTACAAGCGACACCTCAGCACTTTTATTAGCGCTTTTCAACTTAGTGCTCTCACTCTATGGTTCACACAGCTACGTGCTAGAACAGTATCTACTTAGCGTGCACACTCATCTTACAAAGCGCAAGGTCCGCTATTAAATCTTCCTGCTAACTTAATCACATTAATCTGAATGTTCACAACATGGTTGTTACACTGTCCTCACTTAATCATATTTCCATTCTAAGTATCACTTCACATGTCTAAACCTGACTAAACAACAAAAATTGTGCTTGTTATGCATGTTCCCCGCATGTTATGCGTGGAGAAGCTGGAGGACTGCTTTTGGGGCACCTCTTGCCAACTTGTATTGTATCCCTGCACTACAAAAATAAAGAATTAAAAAAAAAAAGGCCAATTTCAATAAGTTAAGGGAAGCTTTACAATATATTGACTGGCATAAACTCTTTAGTGAAAAGAACACTGAGGATAAATGGATCATCTTCCAACAAATATTAGAAAGGTACATTTCTCAGTATGTACCATTGGGAAATAAATATAAAAGAAACAAATTAAAACCAATGTGGCTTACTAGAAAAGTAAAACAAGAGAATAAAAATAAGAAAAGGGCATTTAAAGCATTTAAATCGGACAAATCAGATGCATCTTATAAAAGATATAAGGAAGCAAATAATGCGTGCAAAAAGGCAAATAGACTTGCTAAACTTCAAAATGAAAAAATGATAGCTAAAGAGAGCAAAACCAACCCTAAAGCATTTTTTAAGTACATAAATTCTAAAAAAAAAAAAAAAAATGAAAGTGTAGCTACACTAAAAACTGAAACGGGGGTGTTAGTCAATGAAGAAAAAGGAAAAGGCAGGAATTTTAAATAACTATTTCTCCTCTGTATATATTAAGGAAGAACCCATGGCAATAGATGTGCAAATGATTGCTACTAAAAACTTGCAGAATAATTGTAATTGGTTAACTCAAGACAAGGTGCTGCAGCAACTAAAGACAGTTAATATAAACAACGCTCCAGGGCCTGACGGTATCCATCCACGTGTACTTAAGGAACTAAGTGTAGAAATAAGTGAACCTCTGTTTTTAATCTTTCAAGATTCTTTTCTTTCAGGAAGTGTTCCGGAGGATTGGAGGAAGGCAGATGTGGTTCCTATATTCAAAAAGGGTTCAAAATCCTTGCCTGGAAATTATAGACCTGTGAGCTTAACTTCTGTGGCTGGTAAAATATTTGAAAGGTTATTAAGGGATTATATTCAAGAATTCCTTGAGAAGAACATGGTTATCAGCAAAAATCAGCACGGTTTTATGAAGCACAGGTCGTGTCAAACTAACTTGATTGCATTCTACGAAGAAGTAATTAGAAGTATAGATCAGGGTGTTGCAGTGGATGTGATCTATTTGGACTTTGCCAAGGCATTTGATACAGTTCCACACAGAAGATTAGTGTTCAAACTCAAGGAAATCGGTCTAGATGAAAATGCTTGTTCTTGGGTAGAATATTGGCTTAAAAACAGGGTACAAAGAGTTGTCGTTAATGGTAAATTTTCAAGCTGGACAGAGGTGGCAAGTGGTGTCCCTCAGGGGTCTGTTCTGGGACCCCTTCTATTTAACATGTTTATAAATGATCTTGAAGACAGCATTGAAAGTCATGTTTCACTGTTTGCAGATGACACAAAACTTTGTAAAATAATACAATGTGAGCAAGATATTACTTTGCTGCAGAGGGATTTAGATAGACTGGAGGACTGGGCACTCAAATGGCAGATGAAATTTAATGTTGAAAAAGGCAAAGTTATGCACTTCGGCGTAAAGAATACACAAGCAACGTATACCCTTAATGGAAGCGAATTAGGGATAACAACACACGAAAAGGACTTGGGAATTGTTATAGACAACAAACTATGCAACAATGTGCAATGTCAATCAGCAGTGGCCAAGGCCAGTAGGGTATTGTCATGCATGAAAAAGGGCATTCATTCTCGGGACGAGAATATCATTTTGCCTCTTTATAAATCA
This sequence comes from Pelobates fuscus, assembly GCF_036172605.1. Taxonomy (NCBI): domain Eukaryota; kingdom Metazoa; phylum Chordata; class Amphibia; order Anura; family Pelobatidae; genus Pelobates; species Pelobates fuscus. The sequence goes on from NC_086320.1 coordinate 155,587,817, forward strand.
CTGGTAAAACCACACATTGAATATGCTGTGCAATTTTGGGCACCTGTTCTAAAGAAGGATATTGTGGCACTAGAACAAGTGCAGAGGCGGGCTACAAAATTAATAAAAGGAATGGAACATATCAGCTATGAAGAAAGGTTAACAAATGTAAACCTATTTAGTTTAGAAAAACGTCGCCTGAGATGGGATATGATAACATTATACAAATATATTCGAGGCCAATACAAACCATTGTGTGGAAATCTATTCACAAACCGGACTTTACATAGGACACGAGGTCATGCGTTTAGACTAGAAGAAAGAAGATTTCGTCTAAGGCAAAGGAAAGGTTTTTTTACTGTAAGAACAATCGGGATGTGGAATTCTCTGCCTGAAGAAGTGGTTTTATCAGAGTCCATACAGATGTTCAAACAGCTACTAGATGCATACTTGCAAAAACAGAATATTCAAGGATATAATCTTTCAATGTAGGGTAATAACGGCTTGATCCAAGGATAAATCTGACTGCCATTCTGGGGTCAAGAAGGAATGTTTTTCCTAGCTTGTTGCAAAATTGGAAGTGCTTCAAACTGGGTTTTTTTTTTGCCTTCTTTTGGATCAACAGCAAAAAACATATGTGAGGAAGGCTGAACTTGATGGACGCAAGTCTCTTTTCAGCTATGTAACTATGTAACTACCGTGAACCACGCCTTTGGCAAGAAACCAATAAAGATATTTAAAACAAATCTGGGATAAGTACAGACCCAGATTGGGTAGCACCCCCACCCTTTCCCTGGCGACCCCAATCAGAGCTTTTCCGTACTCTATCTCTACGTTTAACCCAGTGCCATGGCATTGTAGGGGCGCAATGCACCTTTATCACTTGTTTGAAGTAGACAAACTACTAGACAATTCAAGTCTATCCGCTAATATTCACTCCAATATTCACAATCCTCCCTAAATTCATACCTACAGTTGAAATCCTACTTATCCAAAACACTGAGACAATACCCCAACACAACCCTTACTAGAGAAACCTCATTACTTTATTAAGTTACTGTTACACATAAAAAGAGCACTGCTGTTCGGATGTAAATGTATTGCTGTGTACCAAAGATGCATTCACTCCCCCCCCCCCCCCCCCCCCCCCTCCTTTTTCTCTTCTGTACCCATTCCCTGTCTTTATTTGAAATTAAAATAAAGTTCTAAATGGAAAAAAAAGTTACAGAATAAAAGCTTTTCTACTGGCAGCAACAAATAAATAAGAAAACAACCACACACCATGTGTCAGGAAACGTGTGTAGTCATCTCCTAGATCTAAGAACAAAGCTTTCTTTACATTTATTAAATGGAATATCATCTACGGTAGATACAGAATGTCGGTTTTATAACTTACCCAATATGCCAGCTGTTGGTCAGCCATGAAAGCTTTTGGGCTGGGGTCACTTTTCCCATTGCTTGTCCAAATTCTTTTCCAAGATGCATAGATTTCATACCCATCTTTGTGACTAAAGTTGCCATGAAAAACACAATTAAGAGTCAATCCTAAAGTGAAATGATCAAACATTTTCAACACAATCCCCCTTATTGATTATGGAACATGAACAAGATACAAGGTTAACACCAGTGCTCTACAGTGGTTATGATGCTATATTGTGGTTATGATCCAGGTGCCATGTGCCTGTTCGGTATCAAATAATTCAGTTTGCCACAAACCGTGGCTCTCCCAGCACCTGCAGCCTGGCCCTGTGCTCAGCATATTGTTATTGCAAATTAGCAAAGTCAATTTTGTCCAGATTTGAACAGCATTAACGGTCTGCGTGTCAACTGATACACTCAGTCAGTTAATACCTTCCAACATATGGACAGAATTTACATGGCTAATGCTTTGAGTATACTTACCATTGAAAAAAATAGTGTGTACAGCATTATTGGGACCCAGGCTGTGACATCTGGATTATTTAAACATAGCGCAGTAAACGCAGTCTTAAATACACACATACTTAAATGTAACATTACACATCAAAATATTTAAAGTAACACACCTTGCACCAACACAGCTTAAAGAAAAACTCTAGGCACCATACCAACTTCAACTCACTAAAGTTATCGTGTCAGGATAACTAGGGCACCATGTTATCTTTCCGTTTATGAACAATTTAACCACAAGGTTTAGAAGATGGCGTCTGCTTGATCGTCCTCCTCTCTACTTCCCATTTCATATAATTCTTTTGTAATTTTTAAAATCAATTCTTCAATTTTTCTGTACATTTTTTATTTAAATTTGTATACAATTTTCATGTAATTTTTAGATCAATTCTTGTGTTGTAAAATAGTCACTATTTTGAATGCACTATCTATATAGTAACTGTTTGAGTCATCATTATGGGTTCCTTATCACTTATATAGTGATTCCCATGTGATTGAATATTTTAAGTATGTGATATGAATTAACACTTTTCTATATTATTGTACCCCTTCAAGTGTGATTCTTGTCGGTTTATTTATTTCATAATCGATCTAATTGGAGAAATTAAGAACTCACATCTTGAGATATGAGTCTATGTCTGAACGAACTATAGGAATATCCCTTAAAGAACTACAGATCGAACGGTGACTACTAGATTGTTCAGAAGATCGTGGAAGAGAAAGACGAAAACACTGCTGATGTCAACCTCAGAAAGAGCCTCGGAACTCAGGAAAGTAACTAAATGCTTCAGGACAATTAAGACCCGACGAAGCTCCATGTGAGAGTGTCCGCAGGGATGTTTGATTCATCACCATAGAGATGTGTTACGTATTACTTCATATGATAATTACGTATCAACCACAGATGAAGATCATTCCCTCGTTAGGAGGGTATATAAGCACAAGCCGGGGAACTAAGGATCTACACAACATTTATCCGGCTGAGGAAGCCACATCAAGTGGTGAAACACGTACCAGTACTTTTAAGTACATTGTTCCTTGTTTTATTATATATGTTTCAATAAATGTATGCAAACTTTTACTTTGGTTCCCGGCTTTTAAGAGACATCGATTTAAAGGGGGAGTGTAGCCTTATATGTACACAACACGCTACTATTGAGCCACAGGGGCTCTGTGTTTGCAAGTACTGAGTTGGCATACATTTTTTTTATAATCTTGCTCCTTACTGTACTACCCTAGTGTGTGTTTATAGACTCTTTACCAGGACGGGACATACATTCCCCATAGGGGTGGGTCGCCTAGACGGACCCAGAGGCTATCCACACCGGAGCTAGGTCTTATAGCTCCCTGTTTGTGAGTGTTTTATTTATAAACCTTACTTCTATAATATTTTACTTATTTAAGAGCTGCACTATGTGGTACAATTTAAATTTCTAGGTTCTTGAAGTAATAACACTTAAAAGCATCAATGTTATTGTTTTACGGTACACTTTTTAGATCTTCTATTATCTGTTGGTGTTTTTTGGAAAAGTTGCACTTTTTGGTGTTTAGCTGCTACTGTCACATCTTTTGAGATATTACTCATAAATTTAAGTTTTATACAAGTGCCAGTACCTTTTGTTTTTTATCTAAAGGAATTTCATTTGAATTTAAATATAGAGGAGTTAAAACAAATAATTAGATGGTATAACAAAGATTATTTTAAGATATAAAAAAAAAAAAAAAATATGGGCAAATATGGTATTCTTGCAAAAAGTCACTTTTGAGCTTTTTATAAACTGCGTGAGCATATCTCATACTGTCATTACGGAAACCTTTTCTTTGTTTTTGTTCTACATAATTAAAGGATCGCTATAGTGTCAGGAAAACAAAGCGGTTTTCCTGACACTATAGTTCCCTGAGGGTGCCCACACCCTCAGGGTCCCCCTCCCGTGGTGCTGAAGTTCAGTTACTCACTTTAATCCAGCGCCGGGTTCCCTTGGCGCTGGTGACCTCTCCTCTCCCGCCGACGTCAGCGGAGCCGTCCGACATCATGGGATCTAAATGCGCATGCGTGGCAAGTGCCGCGCACGTGCATTCAAGCGGTCAATAGGAAAGCATTTACCAATGCTTTCCTATGGACGCTCTGCGTGATGGAGGCATAATATGCCTGCAGCGTCGCAGGTGCGCCTCTAGAGGCTGGCTTAACCCTGGAATGTGAACATAGCAGTTTCTCTGAAACTGCTATGTTTGCATCTGAAGGGTTAAACCCTGAGGGACCTGGCACCCAGACCACTTCATTGAGCTGAAGTGGTCTGGGTGACTATAGTGTCCCTTTAAGCAGTTGTTCTAGATGAGATGAAACACCAGTTAGATCACAGCTATTTAAAGGTGAATTAGAATCTACTTCACATTATGGTTTCTCATCAACCTATGGTCTACATGCTGAAGAACTTACCTTCTGTAATAGTGATCAAAGCATTCATTGCAGAAATGCTCTCCACAGGAAAGATGATACCACCTAGATGTATAACCATTTTTGGCACATCTAAGGAAAAGAAATTAAAAAAAACACATGTTCAAGAGTTTATTATATAAAAATGATCTATACAAATACATACGCATGTATAAATATGTTCACACACTTTCTCCTTCATTATCAATATGCCGTTAGTGAAAATACATGATCCACTGACAGCTGTGTAGCCATCCTGCCCCCTAAATGTCATGCAAATCAATCTGCAATATTTACACACAACCACAAGCAAAGTATGGCAGAAAAGTCTGCATTTTAGTAGAGTATTTTTTGTGGGGCAAAAGAAGGGAAATCAATTATTGGTTGGGGTAGATTATAAACCGCCTAATGTTTATATTGAGGAGGAAGAACAGCTGTTAGAGAAAAGTGGGAAAGCTGCACAACTGGGTAACACTTTAATTATTTTAATTACCTGGAAAGAAATTGGGATAGACAAGTAGTTCAGCAAAGGGAATCAGATTTTTTTTAACCTATTAAATGACACCTTCATGTCACAATTGGAACAAACACCAACTAGTAAGGACGCTTGTCTGCATCTGGTTATAACAAACAATGTTGATCTTTTTACAAACATTCCAGTAGGGGAGCACTTCGGAAAGAGTGTTTAAAACATGGAGTCTTTTAAAAAAGACTCAAAAAAAGAAATGCCCATGGGGTATACAAAAAACAATTTTAAAAAGGTAACTTTCAAGAAGATAAGGGCAACTTTACAACTCATTGACTGGCATAAACGCTTTAGTGAAAAACACTGAGGATCAATGGAATATCTTATATTATATATATATATATCTCTCAAATAATAGAAATGTAAACTTCTTAAAATGTACCATTGGGTAATAAATATAAAGGAAACAAACAGAAACCAATGTGGTATATTGGTAACGTAAATTTAAAAATAAGAAAAGGGTATTTAAGATCAGAGGCATCCTATATGAGATATAAGGAAGCCAATAATGCATGAAAAAAGGCAATTCGACGGGCAAAACTTGCAAATGAGAAAGTGATAGACAAAGAGAGTAAAAACCAATCAGGTGTGTCAGTTAATGGAGACAAAGAAAAGTCAGACATTTTAAATAACCTTTTCCTTAGTATACATTAAGGAGGAACCTATGGCAATAGATATGCAAATTAACACTACAAAAAAAGTTAATGTTAACAAAGCCCCTGGGCCTGATGATATTCACTCACGAGTACTTAAGGAGCAAAGTGTGGAAATAATCAAATCTCGATTTTAATCTTTCTATTCACTAAAACTGCTTCATTAAGTCTTTTTGATGCCCACACAATAGGTTAGTGTTCAAATGAAAATAAATCATTCTAGATGAAAACTCTTCTTCTTGGGTAGAATATTGGATTAAAGATGTACAGAAAAGTGTCATCATTGGACATTTTCAAACTAGACAAAAAAGTTGTGTACCTCAAAATTCTGTTCTGGGCCAACTCCTATTCAACATATTTATAAGTGATCTTGAAATGGGCATTAAAAAATCCTGTTTAAGTGTTTGCAGATGACCCAAAACTCTGTAAAGAATACAATGAGAGCAGGATATTACTTTGCTGCGGAGGCATTTAGATAGATTGAGGGGCTGGGCACTTAAATGGCAGATGAAATTTAAAGAATATAAATGTACAGTCATGCACTTTATGGCTGAAGAGTGAAAAAATAACTGACAAGATAAACGGTAGTGAATTAGGGATAACAATACAGTTATAGACAACAAACTAGGCAACTCGATGCAATATCAATCAGCAGTTGCTAAAGCACGTAAGGTATTCTCTCAGGATGAAAATATAATTTTGCCTCTTTATAAATCATGGTAAGAACACACCTTGAATATGCTGTGCAATGTTGGGCATCTGTTCTAAAGAAGAATATTATGGCACTAGGAAAAAGTGCAGAGGTGGGTTACAAAATTAATAAAAGGAGGGGGCGGGGCCTAACCAGCATGGCTGACAGACGTGTGTGAGATCAGCTCCTCACACAAAACGAGGCACACACGGTTCAAACAGAGTTATAACCCCTAAAATCAAAACCAAAGAGATTACGGACTATAAATTACAGACCGGGAACCCTCTCAAGCGAAACTGGAGACTCACCCCGCACCCTAAAGCCAGAACCAGACTCTGCAGTCTACTTACCTGGCGGATCCCACGAGTGGAGGAAGCGGCCGATCCTCCAACTTGGGGCTACCAGACCCATTCCCCCCCCCCCCTTTGGACCGGTGGGGGTCATCCCGGTACCAACTAGCAGACAGGCAGCTAAGTACATCTTAACAGTATATAACGCCTCCCCGTACCGAAGCCGCAACCAAAACGGCCACCACGACAGAGAAATGCACTGCAACAGACTGGGAGACCAACTTCAATGCCAAATTCGACAGGGTGTGCGCAGCGTTCTGGCACAGGATTGAAGCCCGTGCTCAGCAGACGCAGCCACCCACAACTCAGACTTCAAAGCTCCAGCCAGAAGCATTCCTAAAAAACAGCTCTAGCGAGCCGACAAACCCAGCCACACACATGGCCCATGCCGCGGTCTCAACCAAGTTGACCTCTCCTGGGCCGGGTACTCACCTGGAGGTACCCCTCCTCCGCCAGCCACACACCCAGGTTAAAAACCGAACACCGGAACATCCCTGGGACCAGGACCCCCAAGTCGGGATCTGCTACAAGAAGGCGCAAGTCCCCTTTGAGGCCTCAGGCCGAGGACATGCTGCACACAGACTGCGCAAGCCAGTGCTAAGCTGGACACAGCAACCGACAAGAACACCCAAACGACCACCTAAACCGGAGAGACAATCAGGAGAAACACAGGAGACTCCCACTTACAAAAGGGGCAGAAAAAGTCGCACCTTACGACCCGAGCCACAAGCCCCTCACACACGCAACAGCCGAGGGGTTCAACCCAAGCAACCGCGGACGGCACAACGCCCCCCAGTGAATAGGACCCAAACTCCTCCACAGACATACCACCGGGCATACCCCAGAGTGACACTGGCCCGCACACCACTCACCGAACCTCGCTGTCACGGAACTGTGGGCCCAATATCGGGAACTTCGGACCGGTGGATCTCTCACACAAAGCCAGCGGCCTACACGCAACCCCAAAGGACCCACAGAGCAGGTGTTGGCTGACTGCGGACCGAGAACTGAGATCTGAGAGCTCCACCCGAGTACGGGGGAAAGTTTCCAGTGCTGTAACAAGAACTCTCAGTCTGTAAATATATGCTGATTTGCTGTCTCCTTTTAATTACTCTCACATCCTCTCAATGCTATAGGCCAAACTACTAGTAACTTTACTAATGTTAATGATACTCCTAGCTTACCTTACCTGATAACAGCACAGCCTTAAGATGTCTCTAATAGTTTATTTTGTCATACAAGTAGGGTCCTAGGATCAGTCTCAGGGGACACCGCTCCAGATAAACATCAAATTCGGCAATTTGTTTTATCATGTACTTTGAGCAGTTGAATTTATCTGCAAGGTTTAAACTATACCCAGCAATGTTTATCCTGCTTATAATACCCGCGAAGGGTACCTCTTACTCTTACTTTAATTGACAGAAAACGCTAAACGTAATAGGCACAGGATAGCCTTCGGCAGGCTTATAGAAGCACATAATGTACCCTCTACAAGCAGGTGCCTAGACCATTACCCTACGTTTACCTATGCTTTCTTGTTGTTTATGTTTTTTGTTTTCTCTTTTTTTTCTTACTACATTTTTGAACTTTGGACACGTTCACTAAGTTGTAATAACCCACTCACCTTATAAATTACTCTGTTGTCTGGACAGTTAGTCCCCCAATATCTAAGAGCAGGGCACAACAGAATGATCTGCAACACTAGTATAGTTAACCTCTACTAAACTGTACAGTACTCAGATGGGTGCCTGGCTTGCTGACGGCCATGGTGTCAGACTGTGCAGAGTTAGCAAAACATCCAAACAACGTTTCATTCTTGAATGCACGCTATACCTTTTTACTAACGTTGGTCCCCTAGCCTGTTATTATTCAAGTGTTATACTATTATCTATAATGAAGCCTGTTTCTTTAACTTAAAAAAGTGCAATTGTCTCTCATGCCATGACACTGTATACAAATGTTTGACCACATTAAGCTTGTAGATGCTGTTGTGGCGCTACCAGCCTGAATGTTATTTCTTTCTTGCACACCAAAATAAAGAATAAAAAAAAAATAATTAATAAAAGGAAAGGAACATTTTAGGTATAAAGAAAGGTTAACAAACTTAAATCTGTTTAATTTAGAACAACAGTGCGTCAGAGGGGATATTAAAGCATTATTAACTTGTAATATAATTGTATTAATATTTAGTTATACTGTTTTTTGTCTGCTAGGAGGATACATTAGGCTTGTACAAGTTTATGTATATTGATTGGTAATTTGCACTTAGTGGTTTTTATTTTGCACTTGTATAGACTTAATATATAATTACACTTTATGTATGTGGCAATGTGCACATATTATTGTGCTCACATCTGCACATGATTATGTGCTTACAGTTGCTCTGTGATTGCATTCTGCACTTTTATTCACACAATTATGTGCTCACATTGTCACTATTGTGCTCACATTGTACTTATGCACATGATCGATGTGATCATGTTTCTGCACCTATATGTACATACCAGTAACTGTGTTTTCACATTTTGCACTATATGCATTATGTATTTTTGCACATGATATATGTGATCCTCAGCGCCGCCATCTTTGTGTGGGCAGATGAAGTCCCTGTGGACACGTCATCCGCCCACACTAGATAGCGCTATGAAATTCTCGCGCATTCGGACAGGAATTTCATCAATTCATTCATTCATTCGTCAGATACCCGAATTAACGAATAGACATTTCAAACGAATGAATACCTCTTTGTTCGTTCGTTTAGTTTATTACAAGGAGGGAGCTACCGGCTCGCAACTCCCAACTTGTAATATGTGAAAATAGAAGCGGCATGGAGCAGTGCTCCCCGCCACTTCCCAACTCCCCCCATGTCCTCCCTCACTCTATGGGGGTCAATATGACCATCATAATAGCATAAGTGATATTAAAATCTCCTGAATGCCCCTACTCGCTATGCCGCGAGTAGGGGCATGTCTTCTAAACAGTGAGCAGCTCCCCTGTGGCTCCCCAAATCAATTAACAGGGGAGGACATAGTGCCCCCCTCCCAGCCCCACGAGTGGGGGCAATTTAACGAAATGGGCCCCCTGAGTTCCACAGGGTGGGGAAAGCTTTCCCACGCCCTTCAATTTGACTCAGAGTGCTTGGATTGGTTGGCTGAAACCAACCAATAAGAGTGCTCTGACAGGTAAATTGTGAGCCTTACCTGATTGGTAACTTGCAAGGCTCAAATTTACCTATCAGGTAAGGCTCACAATTTACCTATCAGGTAAGGCTCACAATTTACCTGTCAGAGCACTCTAATTGGTTGGTTTCAACCAACCAATCTGAGTGCTCTGAGTCATATTGCAGGGCGTGGGAAGAGCCTTGCAAAGCTCAGTCTGTCGGTGACCTCGCTGGGTGAACATGGATTATTTGTGTCAGATTTTTCTTTTTTTGACGTGTTTTTTTTTTTATTTTGCGTTTTTTTTATTATTTAATAAATTCAATGGAAATTGTGGATTTTTATTTGGCCTTTTTTGGGGCTCAAAAAAGAAGGTTTAAGAAAAAAGAAGACATCTAATGGTATTTCGTTTTTTGTCAGTCCCTCACTATTTTTACGGTGAGGGGGGTAGGTAGTGTATAATTTTATTGGGGTGGGGGGTGACTAGGGGCTTTGGGACCCCTAGTCACCTGTGTGGGGGTGATTTTTTACATTTATTTTCAAGTATTATTATCTTCTTATTTATACATTTTCTAGCACTTTTGGCTGCTGAATGCATATATTAGGTGTACTCCTGTCCAAACCTTAACTTCATTCACAGGCCTAGTGGATTGGTTTTGTTGGGACCCATTTGGACAATAGAAAATGTGTATGATTACCAAGTGCATGTTCTCGCAATTAGACAGATTGCTTTTACCGAATTAGTAGACTACCTATATTGTACTAATGGCATGAAGGCTTTACAACAGACCCTCAGCTATTATTAACTAACCTTTCAGCAGCGCTGGCAAAACAAACAGGGCAAGCGGCAGTACATCCAGCTTTTTCACACTTCCTATATTTCTTTTCGGATGAATCTTCATCTTCGTCTAATGTATCATTTGCTTTCTTCTTTACCTAAACAAAGTGGTGAATAAGAGGGTTGATTGGATTGCTCTAAAATGTACAACAAATTAGGCTTTCAAAACAAAACTAATGATTTGTATACACTATATAGGCCACTATGTAAAAAGCATTAAGACAGTGGTCCCAGTTTCGCTACTTTCATAATGTAGGTGTTAAATCCACCGTGTGCTCAGATCTGTACTCAGTTATTAAGTCTGGTAAATGGCTCTGTGATTAACTTTCCTTTCTAGCTTCCACTGCTCCCTGCTGAACCAGATCTACTTTCCCTGTGGGCCACTGCTCTCCTGAACCACCCTCAGCCTTCTCTCCCGCCTATTGACTGGACCCCTTCCCGCGTTGCCGACTCGGATCACTCAGCAACTAGTCTCTCTCTCGTGCACCCTCTCAGCTCACACAGTAACAGACTTGGACTGGCCCCAGATTGCTTCCCCGTTACTCCTACTAGACTATGCCACAGAAACTGATCTGGCATGGACTAAGACACCTCTTTATCTCTTCCTCATGCCCACTTCACGAAGATCCTTTAGAAACCAGTCATTTGCTCCAGCACTGCTTCAGGACACTCAGCCATCAGCTCACACCCTGCTGCAGGTCATGTTTTACCAAAATCTTGCTAGGTCACTAACCCTTTTGTTGCTGGAGGTGTAATTCCACCTGTGGTATCGCCATTAACCAGCACAGAACAAGGTTCCTGGTTGGGGGATGTCAATTCTGTACAAAATTGATGCCTGACACCAGCAAGCACAGCATCCCGTCACCAGACAGCCAATGGCGGCAAGCCCCTTCCCCCCCCCCAACCCTTTCACTCCAGTGAGGGAAAGTGACGTTAGCCAAGGAGGCTTGGGCTGAGGAAAATTTGGCTTTAACAAGGGATTTTTATTGGAGAGGTGGCAGCATAGAAGCAGTTACTAAAACCATATCAGTGTTTTATGGTTGAAGAAACCTTTTAAATTGTATGTACTTTTAAACTAAATAAAACTTGTGTACAACGACGTACATTTTAATCGAGTTCCTACATGCTTCTTAATTTTGTGTTTTGTCCACACCCTATACAACAAAATTCAAACCACCATGATAAATGTACACAAGCAGATCTTACCTGTCTGCCAGATGATCTTACAGGTAATGTATCAGATGAGATCTCAACGGTATTTGCCTTTTTCTTGGCTCTACTCTTTGCTCCTGACATTGCATCCAATAAGCTGGAGAAAAAAAAAGTGAAAATTCACTTAGTGACCTTGAGTTCAAATTTGAAGTTTAGAATTATGCATACAGCAATTGTCTGGCACCTCCCCCACCCGGCTTTGTTCTAAGATTTAATCACTTGTAGAGTCAAATCAAGGAACCTGAAACAAACAGTAACATTTAAATTAAAGAGCCAGCACGTTTACTGGATATTTTTTTGGGATAAGATGTGCAGAGCAGGAACACTTCTTGTAAACATCAAAGGTTAATGTGCTGCCATTGTCAGCATAACCCAAGCATGTGTTGGACATTTTTTCACAATTCCAACTTCAAATGTCAATAAAATGGATACTACACTCATTTGCATCAAATGTCTGGCAATGTCATCACAATTCTGTTTTAAATACAGACCACAAGTAAACTGTATTAAATAATGAGTTTTATTCTGAATGTTTAAAAGACAAAGGCATGAGAAGAAAAGCAGCATTTCGGTTTTTCAAATTTATAGATGTAATTGTATGCACTTTCAAAAGAGCACAAGTAGTTTTGGGAGCTAAAGTTGCGCTTTCAGGAAAGGACACCCATGAAGAAGTAATGCAATCATGCGCCCTTACGAGGTTTAAAAGGACACTCTAGTAACGCAGACCACTTCATCTCAATGATAAGGTCTTGATGCAGAATCCCTGTCTTTTTAACCTTGCAATAGAAAACATTGTAGATATTCTGAAACTGCAGTGTTTACATTGTAGGTTTAAAGGACCACTATAGTGCCAGGAAAACATACTCGTTTTCCTGGCACTATAGTGCCCTGAGGGTGCCCCCACCCTCAGGGACCCCCTACCGCCGGGCTGGATGGAGAGGAAGGGGTTAAACTTACCTCTTTCTCCAGCGCTGGGCGGGGAGCTCTCCTCCTTCTCTCCGGCTGAATGCGCATGCGTGGCAAGAGCCACGCGCGCATTCAGCCAGTCTCATAGGAAACCATTTACAATGTTTTCCTATGGACGCTGGCGTCTTCTCACTGTGATTTTCACAGTGAGAAGCACGCAAGCGCCTCTAGCGGCTGTCAATGAGACAGCCACTAGAGGCTGGATTTACCCAAATATAAACATAGCAGTTTCTCTGAAACTGCTATGTTTATAGAAAAAAGGGTTAACCCTAGCTGGAACAGGCACCCAGACCACTTCATTAAGCTGAAGTGGTCTGGGTGCCTATAGTGGTCCTTTAAGTCCACTTCTAGTTACTATCAGTATCACAGCCGTGTACAACTCTGTCACCTGATGCAGAACCCCATATAGGAAAGCATTGATTCAATGCTCTGCTATGGGGGATGTTTGAATGCACACAGCGCTCACCTTGCACGTGCGTTAGATCACCAATGCTCCTCTCCTATAGTGTTAGAAATATGTCTTGGCTATGCTTTTTGCCTTTTTTTTTTACTACTATTTATTATTGTCTTTATAACAGTATTGGACTGGTTTTTTTTGCACTGGGTTTTCTCTAAATCCTAGCCTAATGTAATCTTGAGGGCTCATCTGAAAAGTACTGCTCTTATTTCTCAACTACTTGTACACGTATCCCAAAGAGCACACGCACCAAAGGAAAGGGGTGCGCCAAAAGCTGGCCACTATACCACCCCCAAGGAGGCAGCTGGCTGTACGCTAAGGTACTGCTTACCCGGACGGCAGGTGCCTATTCTGCCTAAATAAAATGTCCAGGAGGGGTAGATGGAGACGGACAGGGAATTGTAATCTCCATTATCTTTCAACACTGCTCCATAATGTGCCCTCACTAAAGAACATGCAAGGGAACAGTGCTGGAAGATTACACAAGCCCTACACTGGACACCAGGGAATGGATCCATGCTCCCAAAGTATGTAGGCTGGGTGGAGTTAAATAAAAGTAATACAAAAATAACAATTTGTGAGTGTTTGTGAAATAATGTGTATGTGTCTGTATGTCAGTGTGTGTCCTGACTTTTATACATCAGGTTAATAGTTCATACACTACTCCTTACATACATAATATTCACATTCTGTCATCTTTATTTTTAAAAAAATAATCTTTATTGCCTGTAATCAGGCTTGCTCTCCAATATAAGATTAACCAGAATATCAGTGTCTACACATTTTATTTGGAATTTAAAATCAATATAAATTATTTTCTAGAGGCAGGGGTACTTGGGGAAAAAAAATGTTTAGATCTGCAGGGGTACTTCTTAAAAGGTTGAGAGACACTGCTCTAAAAGATGCGTCATTGTTTTTTTGTGTTTTTTTTTAATGTTGGCCATGTGGATGTGTGCTGGACAGCCATCACTGCAGAATATGTTGGCACACTAGAACAACAATAATTAAAAAGTTGAGACATTACCAATATACTGTCAGTAACAATGTAAGACCAAAAAGAAGGGCGAAATGTACATTGTACACTTCTTTATGAAAACAAGTATAATACAACGTGCCCTACATGATACACATGACCCCCATGCCACAATCCCCCTGTAACTTCCCACTGTAACCTATGTAAGAATATGCTATGAGAGAGCGCCCCCCATGCAGTTAATAGCATCCAACATGTAAACAAGCCTTCCTGCTCTCCACATGGCACAAAATGTCCCACCTGCTCTTCCCTTTTTATCAAGCATACAATAAACTATAAAATTCACAATAAACACATACAGAGGTGATTGCACGTCCGGCTTCGCTCCTCCTCTCTGTGTTCTCCAGGCTCCAAAACCAACTTGCAACTATAATAATGCACAGCCTGAAATGGGCACTGCGCATGCGCACACCGTGCCTTCCTCTTTCTGTTGTTGCCCACTTCCTCATGCGTCATGGCGCCGAGCTGGCTACTGGTTGGAGCTGAAGTGGCGGCCATGTTTGATAAGGGCACCGTACCGTTCAAAGAGGTATCGAACTGCTTATGAATCATCTGGATTCGTAAACTCTAGAATCTCCTAACAACCAGTAAGTTCCAATATATTATTTTTTTTCTTTATTATTTGAACAGGGCTGTATGTTTCAGTACACTCCATAATAAGGATTGCTGTAGGCGTACTGCTACTTTCTCATTTTAACAACTAACTGTAGAGGCATCAGCTTCCTTGACATAAATAGTTGTTTCATACATTGTATCATGCATTATATATTAGCAAGTTTTTCCTTACTACGACCATGTTTTGTAAAGGTTTGTATTCTATATGTGCATCTGATTTTAAGGCACAATTTCATTATTTAAAAAAAACAAAAAAAACAATGGGGATTTGTATGTTTTAAAAAAAAAAAAAAAAAAAACACTTTATGAGATATTGAAGAGACACTCCAGAGCCCAAATACAAAAATAAATACAATCACAATTTACTAGATATGCATTGAGTCTCTCCTTCTGTACAATATTCCAACTTTAAAGAGACAGTACGATACTCAAAATAAATAAAAATCGCTGTTTAATAATGAAAAATTGAAAGCCCATATCGTGGATTGGTAGATTGCACGCAATCAAAATTACACTGCTCCCACGTATACTGTTCCTGTTTCAGGCCCTACCAATTAAAGTGACTAAACAAGATCTACAGACACTCCAGAAACATATAGATAACTTTATCTGGGCACAGAAAAGGCACAGGATAGCTCGACAGGCACTGTACCGACCGAAAGCGAGGGGCGGGCTGGGACTACCGAACCTGTATCAATATTATCTGGCGGCTCAATTGGCCCAAATAATAGCATGGCATACACCAGAAGGCATACAGAGGTGGGTAGATCTAGAGACAAAACTAATGAGCACTGACCTCCCACAATTCTGGATATGGGTACCTAAACAAGACAGACCACCCCTGCGCACAATTTGCCCAGCGATCCTCAACTCCATAAGGATCTGGGACTTGACAGCCACCAAGTATGCACTGAAACACACACCCTCGCCGCTGACTCCGTACCTACGGAATAAAGCATTTGAGCCCGGGCTGAGCGCAAGAGACTTTAGGGGGATAGAAAACACAGGAATGCAAAGATACGGGCACATGTATGACGGGGACTCCTTCAAAACCTTTGACACCCTAAAAACCATGGCACCCCTAACAACCAAGGACGTCTTCCGATATGTACAGTTGCGAGACTTTGCCAAACACCACGACATAAAAAAAGCAGCCCAGACCCCAATGACATTCTATGAACGGTTGTGTAATGCCGAAACAATCCAAAAGGGGTTGATCACGACTATTTATGCACAGCTCAGCGCCCCAGAAAAGGGAGCTACAGACCCAAGATACATACACCAGTGGGAGGCGGACCTAGGGGGAGCATTAGAGGGAGAAGACTGCGTAGACATATGGGAAGCGACGGCTAAAACATCGATCTGTGTACTACACCAGGAACAATCCTACAAAATGCTTATGAGATGGTACACCACACCTGTTCAGCTCCATAAAATGGGGAAACAGGTCCGGTGCAAGGATTTTTGCCGCCCTAGGCAAAAGAAAGATTTGCCGCCCCCATCCTCCCCCCCCCCCCAGTGACATCACAATGCCCTACCCATATGATCTGCCATATGAACTAACGCCAGTGCTGCACACAGTGTGTGTTTACATTAAAAAGCCTGCAGGGACAAACTATAGACACCAGAACTACTTCATTAAGCTGCAGTGGTTCTGGGGACTAAAGTGTCCCTTTAATGTGACGTAAATTAGAGATTAGTGTCACTAATAATATACTAGATTGCCTACTTACAACCAGATGAGGATGGTGATCAGTCTGGCTCCACTGGTCTGGTGTAGAACAGGATCTCTGGAGGCTGTTTGTAACTGTGGTCACAAAATTCAATGTTCTGGGAGAACGGCAAGCAGCTCCATTTTTGGGGCCCCTTACACAGCTCAAGGTGCGTTGAGTGTGTGTAAGATGCATTGTGTTTCTGTGTGTGTGTAAGAGAAGCAATGTGTGTTTGCATGTGTGTGTGTAAGGGATGCATTGTGTGTTTCTGTGTATGTGTGCAAAGGATGCATTGTCTTTATGTGTAAGGGTTGCATTGTGTGTGTGTGTGATGGATGCATTGTGTGTTTCTCTGTGTGTAAGGGAAGCATGTTGTGTTTCTGTGTGTGTAGGGATGCATTGTGTGTTTCTGAGTATGTATAGGGATGCATTGTGTGTGTGTGTGTGTGCATAGTGTGAAAGAGCTCCCTGTCCTGCCCCCTGTCCTATAGAGCTCTCCCTTCCGTCCCTTAGAGATCTCCCCTACCCCTTAGTGGTCTCTCATCTCCTCCCCTCCCCTGTCCCTTAGTGGTCTCTACTCTCCTCCCCCCCACCTCCCTTAGTGGTCTCTACTCTCCCCCCACCCTCCCCTAGTGGTCTATCCTCCACACACACCCTCCCTCCCTTAGTGTTCTCTGCTCTCCCCCCACCCTCCCTTAGCAGTCTCTCCTCACCGCCCTCCCCTAGTGGTCTCTCCACCACCCCCTCCCTCCTTTAGTGATCTCTCCCTCCCCCACATTCTTCTCAACCCCCCTCCCTGTGTTCTCATCCCCCCGTGTTCTCCTCCCCCTCTCCTCTTGTTCTACTCTTCTTCCCCCATGTTCTCCTCTTCTCCCCCCTGTAATCTTCTCTTCTTCTCCCCCTCCCTGTAATCTTCTCTTCTTCTCCCCCCCCCCTGTAATCTCTTCTTCTCCCCCCCGTAATCGTCTCCTCTCCCCCTCCCTCCAATCTCTTCTTATTCTTCCCCCTCCCTCCCTGTAATCTCTGCTTTCCCCCCCTCCCTCCCTGTAATCTCTTCTTCCCCCCCTCTCTTCCTGTAATCTCTTCTCCCCCCTCCCTGTAATCTCTTCTTCCCACCTCTCCCTCCCTGTAATCTCTTCTTCCCCCCTCCCTCCCTGTAATCTCTTCTTTCCCCCTCCCTCCCTGTAATCTCTTCTCCCTCCCCCCCCTGTAATATCTTCTCCCCCCCTGTAATCTCTTCTTCCCACCTGTAATCTCTTCTTTCCCCCCCTCCCTCCCTGTAATCTCTTCTCCCCCTCCCTCCCTGTAATCTCTTCTCCCCCTCCCTCCCTGTAATCTTTTCTCCCCCTCCCTCCCTGTAATCTCTTCTCCCCCTCCCTCCCTGTAATCTCTTCTCCCCCTCCCTCCCTGTAATCTCTTCTCCCCCTCCCTCCCTGTAATCTCTTCTCCCCCTCCCTCCCTGTAATCTCTTCTCCCCCTCCCTCCCTGTAATCTCTTCCTTCCCCCCTCCCTTCCTGTAATCTCTTCTTTCCCCCCTCCCTTCCTGTAATCTCTTCTTTTCCCCCTCCCTTCCTGTAATCTCTTCTTTCCCCCCTCCCCCCGTAATCTCTTCTCCCCCCCGTAATATCTTCTTCCCCCCTCCCTCCCTGTAATCTCTTCTTCCCCCCTCCCTCCCTGTAATCTCTTCTTCCCCCCCTCCCTCCCTGTAATCTCTTCTTCCCCCCCTCCCTCCCTGTAATCTCTTCTTCCCCCCTCCCTCCCTGTAATCTCTTCTTTCCCCCTCCCTGTAATCTCTTCTTTCCCCCCCTCCCTGCCTGTAATCTCTTCTTCTCCCCTCCCTCCCTGTAATCTCTTCTCCCCCCTCCCTTCCTGTAATATCTTCTCCCCCCTCCCTTCCTGTAATATCTTCTCCCCCCTCCCTTCCTGTAATCTCTTCTTCCACCTCCCTTCCTGTAATCTCTTCTTTCCCCCTCCCTCCCTGTAATCTCTTCTACCCCCTCCCTGTAATCTCTTCTACCCCCTCCCTGTAATCTCTTCTCCCCCCTCCCTGTAATCTCTTCCCCTCCCTTCCTGTAATCTCTTCTTTCCCCCTCCCTTCCTGTAATCTCTTCTTCCCCCTCCCTCCCTGTAATCTCTTCTCCCCCTCCTTGTAATCTCTTCTACCCCCCTGTAATCTCTTCTTCCCACCCCTCCCTTCCTGTAATCTCTTCTTCCCCCTCCCTCCCTGTAATCTCTTCTTCCCCCCTCCCTCCCTGTAATCTCTTCTTTCCCTCCCTCCCTGTAATCTCTTCTTTCCCCCCTCCCTCCCTGTAATCTCTTCTTTTCCCCCCTCCCTCCCTGTAATCTCTTCTTCCCCCCTCCCTCCCTGTAATCTCTTCTCCCCCCCTCCCTGTAATCTCTTCTTTCCCCCCCTCCCTCCCTCCCTGTAATCTCTTCTTCCCCCCTCCCTCCCTGTAATCTCTTCTCCCCCCCTCCCTCCCTGTAATCTCTTCTCCCCCCCTCCCTCCCTGTAATCTCTTCTTTCCCCCCCTCCCTCCCTGTAATCTCTCCTTTCCCCCTCCCTCCCTGTAATCTCTCCTCTTCCTCTCCTCTTGTTCTACTCTTCTTCCCCCATGTTCTCCTCTTCTCCCCCCTGTAATCTTCTCTTCTTCTCCCCCTCCCTGTAATCTTCTCTTCTTCTCCCCCCTTCCTGTAATCTCTTCCCCCCCCTCCCTTCCTGTAATCTATTCTTTCCCCCTCCCTCCCTGTAATCTCTTCTCCCCCCCTGTAATCTCTTCTTTCCCCCCTCCCTCCCTGTAATCTTTTCTCCCCTTCCCTCCCTGTAATCTCTTCTCCCCCTCCCTCCATGTAATCTCTTCTTTCCCCCTCCCTCCCTGTAATCTCTTCTTCCCCCCTCCCTCCCTGTAATCTCTTCTTCCCCCTCCCTCCCTGTAATCTCTTCTTTTCCCCCTCCCTCCCTGTAATCTCTTCTTTTCCCCCTCCCTCCCTGTAATCTCTTCTTTTCCCCCTCCCTCCCTGTAATCTCTTCTTCCCCCCTCCCTCCCTGTAATCTCTTCTCCCCCCTCCCTTCCTGTAATCTCTTCTTCCCCCCTCCCTTCCTGTAATCTCTTCTTCCCCCCTCCCTTCCTGTAATCTCTTCTTTCCCCCTCCCTCCCTGTAATCTCTTCTACCCCTCCCTGTAATCTCTTCTTTTCCCCCTCCCTCCCTGTAATCTCTTCTTTTCCCCCTCCCTCCCTGTAATCTCTTCTTTCCCCCCTCCCTCCCTGTAATCTCTTCTTTCCCCCCTCCCTCCCTGTAATCTCTTCTACCCCTCCCTGTAATCTCTTCTTTTCCCCCTCCCTCCCTGTAATCTCTTCTTTTCCCCCTCCCTCCCTGTAATCTCTTCTTCCCCCTCCCTTCCTGTAATCTCTTCTTTCCCCCTCCCTCCCTGTAATCTCTTCTACCCCTCCCTGTAATCTCTTCTACCCCCTCCCTGTAATCTCTTTTACCCCCTCCCTGTAATCTCCTCTACCCCCCTCCCTGTAATCTCTTCCCCTCCCTTCCTGTAATCTCTTCTTCCCCCCTCTCTCCCTGTAATCTCTTCTCCCCCCTCCTTGTAATCTCTTCTCCCCCCTGTAATCTCTTCTTCCCACCCCTCCCTCCCTGTAATCTCTTCTTCCCCCCGCCCTCCCTGTAATCTCTTCTTCCCCCCGTCCCTCCCTGTAATCTCTTCTTTCCCCCCCTCCCTCCCTGTAATCTCTTCCCCCCTCCCTGTAATCTCTTCTTCCCCCCCCCCTCCCTGTAATCTCTTCTTTCCCCCCCTCCCTCCCTGTAATCTCTTCTTTCCCCCCTCCCTATAATCTCCTCTCCCCCCCACTTGTAATCTCTTCTGCCCCTCCCTGTAATCTCTTCTGCCCCCCCTCCCTCCCTGTAATCTCTTCTTTCCCCCTCCCTCCCTGTAATCTCTTCTTTCCCCCTCCCCTCCCTGTAATCTCTTCTTTCCCCCTCCCCTCCCTGTAATCTCTTCTTTCCCCCTCCCCTCCCTGTAATCTCTTCTCCCCCCTCCCTGTAATCTCTTCTCCCCCTCCCTGTAATCTCTTCTTTCCCCCCTCCCTCCCTGTAATCTCTTCTTTCCCCCCTCCCTCCCTGTAATCTCTTCTTTCCCCCCTCCCTCCCTGTAATCTCTTCTTTCCCCTCCCTCCCTGTAATCTCTTCTTTCCCCCCTCCCTCCCTGTAATCTCTTCTTCCCCCCCCTCCCTCCCTGTAATCTCTTCTTTCCCCCTCCCTCCCTGTAATCTCTTCTCCCCCCTCCCTGTAATCTCTTCTTTCCCCCTCCCTTTCTCCCTGTAATCTCTTCTTTCCCCCTCCCTTTCTCCCTGTAATCTCTTCTTTCCCCCCCCTCCCTCCCTGTAATCTCTTCTTTCCCCCCCTCCCTCCCTGTAATCTCTTCTTTCCCCCTCCCTCCCTGTAATCTCTTCTCCCCCCTCCCTGTAATCTTTTCTTTCCCCCTCCCTGTAATCTTTTCTTCCCCCCTCCCCCCTCCTTGTAATCTCTTCTCCCCCCTCCCTCCCTGTAATCTCTAATTCTCTCCCCCTTTTCTCCTTACCTTCCCTTCCTGTAGCGCGGCCGTGCTCCTCTCCGGTCCGCGGTACAGGAGTTTCTGTTTCCTGTACCCGGCCGGACTGACAGGAAATGCACACTAAGTGTGCACTTCCTGTCAGTCCGGCCGGGATCGCGGACCGGAGAGGAGCTCGGCCACGCTACAGGGGAGGTGAGGCAGTGCAGCAGCCACCTGAGCGCTCTTTATAGAGCGCTCAGGTGGCTGCAGCATTTAAAGGGCGCCCTAGGCGGCTGCCTAGTTCGCCTTATAGGAAGCGCCGGCCCTGTGGGGAAAACAACGACAGACACATGTTGGAAAGGATGCGGTGGCAAAGGCACCTTCGTCCACATGTGGTGGGAATGCCCTGAGGTAGCCAAATTCTGGAAGAGAATCCAGTCACTACTAAAGGAGGTCCTCACACGACACATAGACCTAGACCCCTGGGCGATCCTCTTGTCCCGACCAACAGACGGCCTTCCTAGGAAGGAACAACAACTTCTGAATAAACTCACACTGGCTGCTAGAAGAGCACTTGCACAGACGTGGCTAAAACCCACGGTCCCCACTGACAACGACGTGATAGTTAAAATCAAAGACACATATCTGATGGACAAACTCACAGCCCAAATAAGAAACACGGAAAAATCATTTAAAAAAACCTGGCAACCCTGGGAAGTATATACCAACGAATAACTCCTTGTAGCCCGAAAGGGATTAGTAATATTTCAGTGAACCTATACCCGCCAGGCGCCCTGACAAACACTACACCCCTTCATCCCGCAGCCCCGTCCAACACCCCCTCCCCCCACTTCCCAAATGACCAGTCATCTGGTACACCAGCTCAGTTAACAAACCAGGCTAATGTGCCCACCTCGACTTACAGGTAAAATACACAGCGTAAACTAATTAGGCAACCTAAAAAAAAAAGGACGAAACGCCTAGAAAACTAAGGCTGTGTATGCTCACTGTGGAAAGACAACCACCGCACACACGCGACTCAGCTAGCAGACCCGTAGGGATCCCCCCCAAATTTGAAAAAAACACAAAAGGGCCTCCAGCAACTTCACGGAGACTGTCCCCACCGGGGAGCAACCAGCACAGACATAGACGAACATAACCTTACGGGACGGTCCTACAAGGAGACCGATCCCAACTCAGTAGGAAACCAATCCAGACGCGCTAGCGACCACACAAGGAACACAACAATAAGGACTGCTCTGAGCGTTACACAGACAACCACAAGGACGCTGAACCTACCGGGCTAAACTTAGACCCGCACAACGTTAACAGTTTCACATGCTATATAACCATGTACTGTAATGTTTAGACTTAATTTTTGTTCATGTTTGATATATGGGCTGGTAAAGCCCTAAAAATTGAAAAACAGCACCAAGCGGCACACTAATAAGAATACATATGTAACACCTTCACTCATGTTCTGTATAACGAACTGTATCGTATGTAGATAAGCAGCCCCTGCGTGGGCCATCTCACGTTGTCCAGCCGTATTTGATGCTGAAACAAAAATAAAGAATTAAAAAAAAAAAATAATGAAAAATTGCATGAAATTATGATTTATTTATTTTTTCATTGGGGGTATGCCAATCCTTTAGGTGGACCCGCTTTCTTTATTGGTCTGCACATTTGGGCTCTGCTAGTGACAGGATTCTGGCACTGTCCCTCCCGCCCCCTTTCCAACAGGGGTCTTGTGAGTCACGGTTGAGAGGTATGATTGATTGACAAGCAAGGGGGAGTGTAACAAAATTAATTTATAAAAGTGACAATTCCTTTATAACATGAAAAAAGAGGAAACACTTCAAAAAGCAAGCTAAAGTGCTTTAGGTGTTCGGAGTGGTCCTTTAAGGTTTGTTTGAATTTGTGAGTAGGGGTGTGGCTTGCTGATCTGAGATTTTTAAGGTGGCTTACTAATAACAATTTATACAACTAAATTGTAGTTTATAACAAGGTATCTTATTTACACAGGCTGATTTTATAAATGTTTAGTTTGATTTAACATGTTACTGAGTGTATTATTGAGCTATATTATACACTCAGGCACACATACAATCTGGAGGTCCTAGAAAAGAGGGACATCAGGATAGAAAAGAGTGATAGAGTAATGTGGGCCCTAAATAACGACTGTGCCTGCTAAATAAGAACACAGGATACCCATGACAAAAGCCAAATGGTTGAGATCAGAACTAGGAATCTATCTTGGGCATCCAACAAAATTACTAATACTTCTCAATTGTCCCAGTTTGTTCGGCCCATCCCAAATTTGTGGATCTGTCCCATTTTTGTTACCCTGCCATACCCTGCCCAACCTTTACAGGGCCGGTGCAAGGATTTTTGCCGTCCTAGGCAAAAAATATTTTTCTGCCCACCATGTGACATCACAATGCCCCGCCCATATGCTCTGCCATATGGGCCAACGCCAGTGCTGCACACAGTGTCTTTTATCTGAAAAGCAGTGTGTTTACATTAAAAAGCCTGCAGGCACAGGCTATAGACACCAGAACCACTACATTAAGCTGTAGTGCTTCTGGTGACTATAGTATCCATTTAATGTGAGATTAGTGCCACTAATAATATATTGGATTGCCTACTTACCAACAGATGAGGACAAGAGGATGATGGGCAGTCTGGCTCCACACGTCTGGTGTAGAAGAGGCTCTCTGGAGACTGTTTGTAACAGTGCTCACAACAATTAACGAACAGGAAGCAGCTCCATTTTTTGCTGTGCGCTTCCCTCCTGCCGGTCACCTAAATCTAGCGCCCCCTGGGCTGGTGCGCCCTTGGCGACTGCCTAAGTCGCCTATAGGACGCACCGGCCCTGGTCCTTTAAGGGATGCCTTTTTCCAGCTTTTATGATTTGCCTTTTTTATAGCTTTAAGTGGGCTGGTGATATAAGTACCAGGAGCTTTGGCTGGTGTCCTCACAAGATCACAGCCAATAACTAATGTTCATTGTCAGTGTTATCAGCATTTCTGTAACATTTTCTACAGCGCATTGCTGTATTGCAGTTATAGAGTTATATAACAGCAAGTAATTAACAGCAAAAAAAAATAATATGACAGACAGGAGTTGAAGAGGACAAGTCGCAAAATGTTGGGCGGTTTCTGAAATGTTACTGACTTTTGACTCACGTGTTTTTTGTTGTTGTTGTTTTGGTTTTTTTTTTTGTACTTGTCCTTCACGCTCACTGCCTGGTCTTACAGCCCAAGATTGGGTGAATAATGTGGAAGTGTTACTTTTGCATTATCAAAGTGCAGATTTTAAGAACTGTATTGGTTACTGTGCTTAGAGTGCCCTTTACTTATTACATCTATCGTCCAGCATGTGCATTCAGCCATTTGATTGATACTATATATGCATGACCAACTATTGTAATAGTTGTAGAACTAGTATTTCTATCTTTATCTATCTGTGTGTGTGTGTGTGTTTATAAAGTGCATAAAAATCTCTCCGGCAGAAAGGAGAGCAAAGGTCTATCAATAAGTGCATGAAAGTCACTTAATTTTGTTATAAGAACTATAAACAGCACGTGTTTTATTTATTTATTCTTTGTCTCAAGTATTTTCATTTGTTTAAAAAAGAAATAAAAATGCAGCAATCGGAGGAGAAATCAATGCACACTGCATGTTACTATTGTTTTGAAAATGAGCCAATTTTCTTGTTTTCTACTGAAGATGATTTGCTAGCAAAAAGACTACAGGGTTTGGCCAGTTACTGTACTCAGAGTGGAAAGTGTTAAAAATGTTAATAGAGTAAAAATCCTGTTTGGGAGGAGGAACACACATTTTATGTGTGAAGTAGTGCACATTTTATCCATTCAAGACTGGACTGGCAACATAGAGATCAGGCTCCTCACTTGGATTAACAGGTAACAACAGTTTTTTGTGACAATATAACCTCATTACATATATTTATATAACAAAAGACTAGAAGTGTTTTTTTTTTTATTATTTGTTTATCCCTTTGCAGCAGTGATAGTGTATGGTATAGCATAGTCATTTTTTATAATTAATGTTAAATACCCTACACTATATCTGCTGCATGCATATAACATTGCTTAGTTACCTAATTGCCATTTTTATTAGCAGTGTGTTTTCTAAATGTGTTTTAACTGTCCTAAATCATGTGAAAATATGAAGGAAGAATTAATGCATTTTTGGAATGTCTTATTTCTAAACAAAACATTATATTTCGTAGAATAAATAAGTGGTATTTACTTTTACAAAACAAGTTCACCCTTGCAACTCCCTGCTTGGGAGAGAGTCTTATGTTACATTTCCCTTTTTTTTTTTGGTTTTTTTTTTTTGGTTTTTTTTTTTTATAACCTTTACATGACAGAGGACTGTCAGGATATAAAGGAATCGGCTTAACCTATAGTCATGAAGGGGTTACTCACGGATGACACTGTTTGATATTTTATCACACCCAAGTAGAAGTGGTACAAAAGTCACATAGTTTACAAACTAGACAAATTGCAGATAGATTTGCAATCTGCCATGAATTATGCTGAATCATGCTGAGTTTAGAAGAGTACAGTTTATCTATTTAAGAAAAAAAAAAAAAAAACTGTAAATCAAAAACAAATTGAAATACAAAATGTATGCTCTTCACACTTCTTGTGGAGATGGATGCTACTGAATTCATTCATGTGTCAAAATATATTTCCTGGATCTCATAGGTTCTAGGATTAGCTTCATTGAAAACTATTTGACGCTGCACTGCATAGGAGAGGTTTACTAGGTACACTCAACACATTTTAAAATAGATCTTAATAGGTTTTAAACTAACTATTTAGGTTACAAGACCCCCTCCAATCACATTGGGAAAAGTGTTTTTACTCCCTTTTTTCCCCCTGCCTCCTTGGCTGAGATCATCAATTTTTAGATTTTTTTCTGTCACTCATTTTTTATTGAGGTAGATGCACATAATATATTAAGAACAGTGCATACATTGAAAAGCCTTCAAGGGCAGGTTATAGACACCAGACACCATTAAGCTGTAGTGGTTGTGGTGACTATAGTGTCCCTTTAAGATATATTATATTTGGTGTTGAAAATAAAGCTTTTGTTAGTTTAAAAAAATAAAAATAATAAACTGGCTCCTAACTTTTATTTTTTTAGCTTTCTTCTAGACTCGAAGCAAATTAGCCAAGCCAAGTCGTTATAGTAAATATTTAAAACACTGCAGAATAAGTAAATATAAGAGTAATTAAATAGTAAAGACATACTGTGCAAATACAGACAAATTTCTACATGTATTTCTGTTTGAATAATGCAGAGTCATAGTTATTCAGGAAACGTCAATATATCACTGTGTGTACTTCTCTTCCAGCCATGAAAATAGACTAAAACAAAACCCCCCAAAAAAAAGTAATCACTACAGACTACTTATATTCAAGGTCCCTTTGGTAACATGAAAAACCAATAATTGTAAATTTTTTATCAACCAGTAAAAAAACTAATAGTTTAGCAAGCTTTTAGACAGATGTACTTGCATAGTGAGGGTGTAGATCTCAGTAACTCAAATCAGGGCTGTGCATTTCACATGTTAGTCTAGTAATATTTTATATAGCACCAACAAATTCCACAGCGCGGTACAATGCCTGATCTAGACAATGCAAAGGCCTTTTAGTCATTCACTTTAGTCAGGTCCTGATTTGTTTATTAATTTATTGGTGGAGGGAAAGGGTAGGGTGACATAGAAAAAGAGCATTTACTATGGTTTTATGAATCTATATGTGTGTGTAAACTCTCTGGGATCACAGTGCGTTCTGGTGTCATTGACTATCTGGGATCACAATAATTTCTGCTGTGTCATTAACTACCCTGCAGTTTTGGTGTAGTGACCAGCAGATGACCAGCTTTGGGGCACATGGCTGGATATATATTCAGGATTCCATTGGAGTTTCCACTGGAAGGGCAAAGCATGAGGCCAGAAGTGAAAGAATCCTGCTATACAGAGAGGAATTCTTAGCAGCAGTGAAAGGTGAAGGTGTTTCCCTACCTGAACTGATCTGATTGCAGACTGTGAAGTGGTAAGCTTAAAACCTCTCCCCTTGTTTCACAACAGGGAACCCTAAACTGCTTATGATACCGGAGAAACTGACGGAAGCCAAGCACAGAGAGATGGGCACAGGTTTCTTCAGGAAGGAAGAGATTCTTTATTGGATCACCGATCGGGACTCAGAGGGACTAGTGTCACCAAAATACAGCAAGTTCTGAGCCCCGGACAATAGTGCAGGCTCCTTATATAGGCACATAACTCCTCCCATATTAAGCTCCACCCGCACATTCTCTTGACCAATCAATACAAATAAGAATTAACTTCCTGCTTGACCGCATGGCCTGTCCAGCACAATGGAGGAGGGGAATACTATATCCTGTATTCTTGCACATGCTCCGTACACTACTGATCGTATCTTGCCTCGTGCAACCAACTGATCGATACGTCAGCATATGCACGTACACATGCCACGTGGTAATCTCGGCCTACTAAATCTATTTTTACCGAGATTCCACCACATTCCCCCCTTTGATGCCTCTTGATATTTCACAATTACTTGAGGCATCACTTAACCTTAGTTTGCATACACCGCAAGTTACCTTGAACCAGACCAGACTTATCTTATGATGTGAATCGTCAACACTCATCTTCCTGCATTGGTTCTCCCTGATCTAGAGCCTTATATTTATAAATTGCCATTATCTGTGCAGCAGCCTTCCTTTCTGCTATATTTTCTATCAGGCTTTGCACAGACCTAACTACTAAGGGTATAAGACATGGCAGGAGTAGACACAACATTAAAATCAGTAGGACTCCACCTACCACTGCCTTAAGCCCTCCAAACCACTCATACCAGCTACCAAACCAACTACTTGGATTATACCCTTTCCATACCTGAGTAGGCACATGCGCTAGTTTAACCATATGGCTAGTAAGCTCAGCTATTGCTTGCCCTTCATCATCTATTTGAAGACAGCAATTGCTCAGGTTAAACTTCCCACATACACCTCCCTCTACTGCCAAAAGGTAATCCAAGGCTAATCTATTTTGGTAGACTGCTGTCCTCATCCTGGTATTATGCTTCGCTAGAAGATTGAGCGCTTGTGATGTCTCGTTAGTAATGATCTCAACCACCGCCTGTAATCTTATAATACGGTTGAGCATATAAATTGGGGTTCTATAACCAAAGGTACCGTCCTCTGCCCACGTGGCTGGCCCATAATAATCTATAATACGCTGGGGAGGCCATTCATTATCTTCCCAGGCGCCTATCTCTATGGGTCCCCTTTTCTTCCTATGATTCACATCATACACTTTAACACCTAAAGTCTCACCTGTTTCGATAGGTAACAAGAAGAAGGATGGTTTGAGCATACCCAACACACATGCCCCTTCCCAGTCCTGTGGTAACTCCGAATAGGCTTTCTTACCACAGATCCAGTACAAATTTGCTGGGGCTCTCCAGGTAGATATGATGGATAGATCAAACCACACATCCTTTAAATTGGCGTATCTAGCAAACAGGTTAGATGGTTCTGAGACATTTGAAGCCGACCACCAAGTTGTATTCTTCGTATCATCATCATAAGCTTTTTGCCCTAGACAAGTTAATTCTCCTACAGAAGTATTATACATCATTCCTTTCCTTGCTATGCAAACATAACCTATGATGGAGGTCTTTAATCTCCACTCAGATTTACCTCTAACACTCATATGATAATCGGCTTGTGTAGATATTAATTGGTCAACTGCCTCAGAACCAGACATTACCTCCTTTGCTTCCCAAGGCCATTGGTCTCCCATGTTAGTACCTCCACACACATAGCAGTTGGTAACATTAAGACTACCGGCAATACTTTCGGCTAAATCAATAAACAGGTTTTTAGCATTATGGGGAATCTTATTATCTATGCTCATCTCTTCATAAAAGGAATGGTATACTTGATGAGTCTGGGAGGATACCGTATCAGTCTCTATCCCTATAAACCAGGGGTAGGCAACCTTCGGCTCTGCAGATGTTGTGGACTACATATCCCTTGATGCTTTGCCAGCAATATGGCTGTAAAAGCATTATGGGAGATGTAGTCCAAAACATCTGTAGAGCCGAAGGTTGCCTACCCCTGCTATAAACAATACTGTCCCAGGATCTAAACCCGTCCCATATATTTGAAACCCAAATAAATTACCATATTTATCTAAGAACTTGTCGGGGTTATTTATAAGTATATGGACTGGATTGCATTCCATAGACTTACAATATGGACTGGTAGGCAACTTAGTCACAATCATGTCCTTGTCTACTGTCTGTCCCCAAGTTGCCCACCCCACACAAGACCAATATGGGCAAAAGTTATAATCTCTATTTGGGCATCTAGGACTCACGTACTTATTTTTACTACTGGGACAAATATATTTATCGTTAGACCCATACGTCCTCTCCCATCTAAGATCCCCACATACATTCCACGGCTTTCTACCACTTGATATCGCCTTACACGCATCAAACAGCAGAACACCCGAAGAATGTACGGATTCTAATACCGTCTTATTAATTAGGGTCCCCTGAGGATCTCCATTCCTGAGAGTCAACCAAATTGTACGGGGTTGATACTCTGGACTGAAGCACTTAGGTTCTCCTACTCCTAAATGGCACACACTATATTCTATATTTAGGTATCTACATCTTGATACATCTCCTTTACACTCATATTGCGAATGCCAAATTAGGGTTTGGGAAATATGGTTACCTGTTCTTGTAGTCTTAATGCATACCTCACAGCTAGGAGTGTCGGTACCTCTACCTTCCTGAATATAAAAATACACATATAAAAACATTATTAAGAAAACATCTTTCGTCGTCATCCTCAGTCTTCGTCCGTGCGACGGCACCTCAGCTTCCAGGATGTAAGGGCTGCAGGGAATGGAGTTCTGCTCGTCTTCACAGGGGTCCCTTCGAGACTTTTCCTGGCTTATATACTATACGTCGGTGAGCGGACAGGCTTTATTATGGCCGTCTAAACACTCACTTTACCAAATCTCTGAAACAATAAAATTTGTAATCCACAAGGTTCCTCGTCACTCCGACTGAGTCGTGCGCTTTAACCGGATCTTGCAGGGATTCTCTGGATCTGCTGTAGCTTGCCAAGAATCGACTGCTGCTGGTTTAACCCTGGAGTGATGTATCCACGGAGTCACTTCGGCTACTTTTATCGCTGTAGGGGTAGACAAAAGAACAACATAAGGACCTCTCCACTTGGGCCCTAACGGTACATTATTCCACTCTTTAATCCACACTTCGTCTCCTGGGTGGTAACTATGAACTGGGGGATAAATATTCACAGGTAATCTATCTTGTACCCATTTCTGTACCTCCTCCATAGTCTTACCCAACTCTACAACCTGCTGCCGGGTAATTCCTTCTCCCAACTGACTCAAATCCCCCCTTAAGTTACCAAGTACGGGAGGTGGTCGCCCATACATGATTTCAAAAGGAGAGAGGCCCATCCTTCTGGTAGGTGTACTGCGGATTCGCAATAGAGCTATGGGTAAGAGAACGTTCCACTTAAGTTGGGTTTCCTGACACATTTTAGCCAACTGATTCTTAATAGTTCTATTCATTCTCTCTACCTTACCAGAACTCTGGGGTCTATATGCCGTATGAAGCCTCCACTTTATACCAAGCATATGAGTCAGTTGTTGTAGGCATTGGTGCACAAAAGCTGGACCATTGTCCGATCCTATAGAGCAGGGTAGTCCATATCGGGGTATTATTTCTCGTAACAGGAATCTCACAACTTCTCCTGCTTTCTCTGTACGAGTAGGACATGCTTCTACCCAGCCTGAATAGGTGCACACAACTACCAGTAGGTAACGATGTCCACCCGATTTAGGCATCACTGTATAGTCAATTTGTAAATCGGACATGGGGAGTCCCCCCATAAACTGGACTCCTGGTGGCTTTACTGGTCCTTGCCTTGCATTATTTTTAGCACACGTTACACATCTTCGTACAATGGCTTGAGTTAAGTTGGACAATCTTGGTATGTAGAATTTTTTTCTGAGAGATTCTTCTGTACTATCTCTCCCAGAGTGTGTCCCGTTGTGATAGTTTTGGACAATTTCTACCGCTAGTGATGCTGGAATAACTATTCTTCCATCTTCTAACTGATACCATTTGTTCTCCAAGTACTTTCCAGGTTCAGTCTTTAACCACTCCTCTTCTTGAGCTGTATAAACTGGAGTCCATTGAGACAGCGGAGTTGGTATAAGAGCAGCTATATGCCCCACATACTCCTGTCTTCCCGATTCAGCGGCACGCTTAGCTGTACTGTCTGCCATCCGATTTCCTTTGGTTACATCACCATCTCCTCTCAGATGCGCTCGACAATGTATAATACCGACTTCTTTCGGCTCCCACACTGCTTCCAATAGTTGTAGGATTTCAGCTGCGTACTTGATTTCTTTGCCTTCTGAATTTAATAGTCCTCTTTCTTTATACAAAGCTCCGTGGGCATGAGTGGTTAAAAACGCATACTTGGAGTCCGTGTAGATGTTCACTCTTAAACCTTCAGCCAATTGTAACGCTCGTGTCAGTGCTATCAATTCTACCTTTTGTGCTGATGTTCCTTTTGCCAGTGGCCGAGCTTCTATCACCTTGTCTATTGTTGTTACTGCATATCCTGCATAGCGGATCCCTTCTTTCACATAACTACTGCCGTCGGTGTAATATTGAACATCGGGGTTCTGGATGGGAAAATCACGAAGATCTGGTCTACTTGAAAATACTTCATCCATCACTTCCAAACAATCATGTTGACTTTCAGTAGGTTGTGGCAAAAGGGTAGCTGGATTCAAGGTATTTACAGTCTCTAAATGCACTCTTGGGTTTTCACACAACATTGCTTGATACTTGGTCATACGGCTGTTACTAAACCAATGATTTCCTTTGTAATCCAACAACGTCTGTACTGCATGTGGGACTCGTACATAAAGTTCTTGACCCAGAGTGAGTTTATCGGCTTCAGCTACTAGCAGGGCGGCTGCAGCTACGGCTCTTAGACAAGGTGGAAGTCCGCTGGCCACTGCATCCAGTTGCTTAGACATGTAGGCAACAGGTCTTTGCCATGATCCCAAGTACTGTGTCAATACTCCCACAGCCATTCTTCTTTGCTCATGTACATACAGGTAGAATGGTCGTGTGTGATCAGGTAGACCTAATGCTGGGGCACTCATCAAAGCCTTCTTCACATCTTCAAATGCCGTTTGCTGTTCTTGAGTCCATAAGAAGGGGTCGTGCTCTGTACCTTTGATAGCTGCATACAGAGGTTTTGCCAGTATCGCGTAGCTGGGAATCCATATCCTACAGAAGCCTGCTGCCCCCAAGAATTCTCGCACTTGTCTTCTATTCTTGGGTATCGGTATTTGGCACACAGCTTCTTTTCTCTCTGGCCCCATAATTCTTTGACCTTCAGAGATATGGAATCCCAGATATTTGACAGTTGGCAAACACAACTGAGCCTTCTTTCTAGACACCTTGTATCCTGCCTTCCAGAGAATGTGTAGCAGATCGTGCGTTGCTTGCTGACATATTTCCTTTGTAACTGCTGCTATCAACAAGTCATCTACATATTGTAACAATACACACTCTCCTGGGATGGACTCGAAATCCAGTAGATCTTGGCTTAGAGCTGAACCAAATAGGGTAGGTGAATTTTTAAACCCTTGGGGCAGTCTTGTCCAGGTCATTTGGCGTTTTGAGCCCGTCACAGCGTTTTCCCATTGGAAAGCGAAGATACATTGGCTTTCTGCGGCAATTCGGAGGCAAAAGAAGGCATCTTTAAGGTCTAAGACTGTAAAGTAAGTAGCCCCGTCCGGAATTAAAGCAAGCAGGTTATATGGATTGGGTACAACTGGATGTATGCTAACAACCGCATCATTGACTGCTCTCAAGTCCTGCACAGGGCGATACTCATCTGTACCGGGCTTTTGAACAGGCAGCAATGGGGTGTTCCAGGGGGAAGTACAGAATTTTAGGATACCATACCGTATGAACTTATCCAGATAGGATTGGATGTTCTTCTTAGCCTTCTGCGGGATGTGATATTGTCTTAGGCTCACTGGATAAACCCCAAGTTTTAGTTCGATTTTAATAGGTGGAATATTGCGGGCCAGTCCTGGTGGGTTGTTCTCTGCCCAAACTCCTGGTATGTTGAATAGGGATTCATCACTCCTAGGGTTTTGGCTAGTCAACGCTGTATAAAGTCGCCACTCTTCTTCCTTTGGTACGGATAATGTCATAATACCTGAAGGTCCATTAAACTTTAAGGATGTTGTTCCATTTGGTAGGAACGTAATCTGCGCTTGTAACTTGGATAGCATATCACGTCCCAGCAATTGGACTGGACATTCAGGCATATAAAGGAATTGATGTTTTACTACGTGGCCTCCCAATGTACAGAGTCGACTTTTAAGAACCGGTTTTTCAGCACTTCTTCCAGTTGCTCCTATTACAGTAATAGTTCTTCCAGATGGAGGAGCAACTAGATTAGTCACCACCGAATGTTCAGCACCAGTGTCGATCATGAACGCACTCCTTTTTCCCCCTATTGATACATCGACCATAGGCTCCGCTCGACCAAGGGGGATGGAGCCCGGTCGGTATCAATAGTCCTCCATGACCGTGTCAGCCAATCCTACAAAGTCCCTACCTTCTCTATCGCGGGACCTTTGCGCTGCTGGATAGTACCTATCTTCCCTTATACTTCCTCTGTTCCCATTACTCCCTCTATTACCATTGCTCCCTCCGGGGCCTCCTCTACCTCTCGCTCTGCCTCTAAAGTTTCCGTAACCTGCCCTGGGTTGGTCTCTCTCGTACTGCTCTCTTTGCGGACACTCGTTCCTCCAATGCCCTTCTTCCTTGCAATACGCGCACTGATTCCTACTCAAAGGTTCCCTATTCCATCTACTATCGCCTCTATCTGGGCCCCGTCTATCTACGCCTGCGATCGCTACCGCTAGCATATCAGCCTTTTTACGCATCTTGCGCTCTTCCTCTTTCTTACTTTCTGTTTCCCTATTCATATATATTTTATTCATATATACATATATACCTCCATTAGTTGGGTGATAGACATACCTGCAAACCCTTCTAACTTCTGTAGCTTGCGCTTAATATCTCCGTAAGCTTGGCTGACAAAGGCGGAGTTTACCATTCGGGAATTATCAGCGTCTTCCGGATTAAAGGGGGTATACAAGCGGTATGCCTCCAATAATCGGTCATAAAAGACACTGGGCGCTTCATCACTTTTCTGAATCACCTCAACTGTCTTCGACATGTTAATAGCTTTCTTCCCTCCGGCTTTCATGCCAGCAATTATAGCGTCTCTATAGGCTCTGAGTTGAACCATATCTGCGCCATTTACATCCCAATCGGGATCGGTGTTAGGGTAATGTGTTGCGGCCCATGCTGCTGGATTGGCTTGATTCAAAGCACGGGCTCTATCCTCTAGCGCTTTAATGGCCGCTTGATTAATCCTTGTCCTTTCCTCATTATTAAACAAAGTCATTAATAACTGCTGGCAATCAGCCCATGTCGGATTATGTGTCTGAACTATCGAGGTGAACAGATCGGTCATAGCTTGTGGTTTCTCAGTGTACGAGGAATTGTGGGTCTTCCAATTCAAGAGATCGGTAGTAGTGAACGGGACATATACGAAGACTGGGTCAGCATGTGCCATTTGACCTGCGGCATCGATATAGGCTGACCCAGGATTCAGACGAAGAGGCATCTGATAATGTCTAAGTTGTTGGGTACCGGTCAGTTGTCGGGTTAGTATAGGGCTACGTGGAGGGGCGTCAGTTATGGGTTCCAGTCGGGGGGAAATAGGGCATGAGGATGTGGGAGCTTGATTTTGGGAAAAGCTGGTAAATAGAATACTCCCAGCCGAGCTAGAAGAAGCTTGACCGGAAGTTTGAAGTGGCGCCAAATCAGGATATTTATTCTAACGGGGGCTGGTTCTGGTTCCGGAGGGGGAGGTTTAATACGAGGGGGGGTGGATTCTGTACTAGAGGAGGAAGCGGAAGTGGATGAGGGCAATGAGGGGAGGGGTATAGAACTTCCTGCATTCGCGTTACCTCTTCCTGTAGGGAAGTAAGGGGGTGGCAAAGGGATCTCGGACTCAGGGGGCGTGTCCAAAATGGGCCTAACCACAGTCCTAGTGGACAAACAAGTCCTAGCCACCATGAGGCGACATTGCTCCTCGTGGCATATCTGAATCCATTTTGGCGAATCGTTTACGGCCTGTCTCCAACAATCAATATATGGAAACTGCCCGTAAAGTTCAGGCCTACCCGATACAGCCACGTGTACACGCTGTATCAGGGTTGGATCCAAACTACCACGTGGCGGCCATGCCGCAACCAAAGTAGGCCACTCCCTAGTGCACAAGGTGACCAAACGTACAGGAGACATTTTAACCCCAAAATCACATGTTTTGAATCCCTTTTTAAAATTCTTTACCATACAACCTAAGGGATCCGGAATCGTTGACTCCGACGCGCCCATACTTATCAATGGAACGTCGTTGACAACGAATACTATGCACGCGTACTATTCAACAGTCACACCCGTTTCCTCTGGCAACAGCACCACGTGGTACGGTTACCAAGTGAAACGTACACAATAACACAATAAACACTCAGGGAATTCCCGTACACACATAGCTGTTACACCAGTCACTAAATAATCAATATTATGCCCTTTGGCGAAACTATACAGTCACCCACGCTATAATTCTCTATATATGAATTACCCGTCTATAACACACCCCAGTAACATCGTCTTTTACAAATAGCGGTTACAGTACGGTTAGCATAGGTCAAAGCACAATTTAAGGTCACAATACAATTATTAGTGGTTATGGTGTTAAACATGCAATAGACGACAATGATTAGTACTTATATACAGTGTCAGTAAATATACAGGGTTATGGTACCGTGCACTATGATACAGCAACACACTATTAACACTCTCGCTAGACGGCTGAGCTCGCGCTATCTAACAAGATATACACTTTACTAACAATCTTTATCACATTTACAATCCCAACTAAACTATTGGCCAGTACCTTGAATGGACTACCTAAAACTATATACACACGTTTTGGTTAGCCACACTGCCCAAGCACCACATATAGCGAGCTAGAGGACCGAATTTACACAGGCGCCTCTTAGTCGATTACTATCAAAAATCTAGTGGGTTCCAAATTTACACGCCTTCCCACTTAGCCAAGATAGGTTGAGAGCTAGCGAACCGAATTTACACAGGCGCCGCTTAGTCTCCCGGTCCCTCCGACCTAGCGAACGTAATATACACCCTAGAACGCTAGTCTAGACAAGACACCGGTGTCCGGCTAGGGCTATTTACACCAGAACCCCGCCTGACTAACCAAATCAAACGGTCTTACTAAAGAGCGTTCGATTGAGCGGTGCGCCTTCGCTCCTTCCCTCCGACAGAGGGGGCAGATTCCATACACAATTCAAACCCCTTATGGGCCTACCGCACAATCGGTATACCCCTAGTGGGTCTGCCGTCTAAAACAGCAGTTGTCTTACCTCCTCGTTCCTGAACCTGAGTTCACACTCATCGACGGGGACACCCCAGCACTTCTTACGTAGAGGCCGATGATCTCCTGGACAACAGACCAGTGGCGCCGAGACGAAGGGAGGTCCACGCAGAAGTTCAGGGGTGCAGCCGTAGAGAACGTGGGCAAAGATAGACCGTCTCACGCCTCTGCCTCTCAGCTACCGTTGAACGATGAGCTTCCCGGCCAATGCACCAAATGATACCGGAGAAACTGACGGAAGCCAAGCACAGAGAGATGGACACAGGTTTCTTCAGGAAGGAAGAGATTCTTTATTGGATCACCGATCGGGACTCAGAGGGACTAGTGTCACCAAAATACAGCAAGTTCTGAGCCCCGGACAATAGTGCAGGCTCCTTATATAGGCACATAACTCCTCCCATATTAAGCTCCACCCGCACATTCTCTTGACCAATCAATACAAATAAGAATTAACTTCCTGCTTGACCGCATGGCCTGTCCAGCACAATGGAGGAGGGGAATACTATATCCTGTATATCCCGTCTGCCTCTAGGGTGGACCGCAGTATCGATTGTGGGTGAATGAAGTTCATTGTCTATTGCATTATTATTTGACTGCATTTATTTCTGTTATATTCTTGCATGGTGTTTTACTGTGCAATACAGAGTTATATTTGAGTTGGCTCTGTGTCAGTTTTTATTTCTTAGCGGGACCTCGCATCCATACCCTGGATGCCCGGCTGGGTTGGAGGCACTGCCATGTCCCCCAACTCGCAGGAAGCGTAGACTCCGGATCGCCCTGCAGAGCACAAGGAGGTAACTGTGGTAAAGGACTACAGGGGTATAGGTGGGCCTACGCAAAACCACATGTATAATGTTTTAGGCTACCTGTGTACATCTAGAATATTGTAATGGAATTGAATTGTAAATTGGTGATATTCTCACTGTCACCATTGTATTCACACTAAAGATAGTTATATATGTAGTAATATTAAAAAACACCTCAAAACCGTCAGGTTCAGGCTTTCATACATCTGTATCACTGCTGCTGCTCTAAAAGGTGGCTGAATATCCATTGTTGAAGCTAAAAAGAAAATCATCCAAATGTGTTATGCGGGTCTGATTGAACAACCACCTAAAGGAACATGATAGCGTTAGGAAAACAAATCTATATTTTAACACTATAGTGTTCCTGTGCCTACTGGTAAGCCAGTCACACAAACCCTAGGTGCAAAAGTTTTAAAATAAAGTTTTACTCTCCCCACAGGTGCCATCCCCAGGCAATGTCCAATCCAATGCTCCTCATAGAGCACCGCACTTGCCTTCAAACTTTCTTATAGGAAAGCATTGAATCATTCCGCGTCATGTGATCAAGTTTTACTCGGTCTGTTCCACCGAAGCGCCTCTAGTGGCTGTCAGTATGACCGCCACCAGAGGAGAACTTAAAGGGACACTATAGTCACCAAAACAAGTTTAGCTTATTGAAGCAGTTTTGGTGTATAGATAATTTCCCTGCAGTGTCACTGCTCAATTCTCTGCCATTTAGGGGTTAAATTACTTTATTTATGCACCCTAGTCGCACCTCCCTGCATGTGACTTGCACAGCCTTCCTAAACACTTCATGTAAAGAGTCAGCTAATGTTTACACTTCCTTCATTGCAAATTCTATTTAATGTAAAATCTTATTATCTCCTGCACTTTTGATTGCTAGACCCAACAGAAGCATTCTGTGTATGATTAAAGTTAACTTTAGAGAGCAGGTATATTTCATAAATATTGTATCTTCTTTTACAGGGAATGACAGAGCCGCTTTAATTCTGTAGC
This sequence comes from Pelobates fuscus, assembly GCF_036172605.1. Classification (NCBI taxonomy): domain Eukaryota; kingdom Metazoa; phylum Chordata; class Amphibia; order Anura; family Pelobatidae; genus Pelobates; species Pelobates fuscus. Next base: position 155,626,392 of record NC_086320.1, read on the forward strand.
CTGCCTTTGCACTTTTTATAGTAAAATAACACATAAGTGTTAGGAATACAAACCTGTATTGCTAAGGAATATTTTAAAGGTTTTATACCAGAACCACTATATACAGTAAGGGTTTTGATAGGGTCATCTAGGCAAGGTAACGAAGGAAGAAACCCTATATTAAGCATCAAATGCTCCAAGCAAAAAAACAATACTTCCTCTAAGGAAAACAGAAGTTTATAACCCTCTTAGAGGCAGTATTGGTTTTCTGTATTGCTAAGGCAATAGGTTCTTCCTCCCTCTCCTCCACCCCCATTTGCCATTAAAATGAATAATATGCAGGAATTACTAAACTTTTTACCTCTCTGCCCCCACAACATCATGGAGGAGGACTGGCCTCCACCATCATCTGCCAATTTCAATGCTCTTCATGCATGGTGAAAGCTCTGTGCGCATCCAAGCTTCCCATAGGAAAGCATTGGGTCAATGTTTCCTATGGGGGCTTCTGTGTCACATGGCCTGAGTTTTACCCGATCACTTCTGTGGAAGCGCCCCTTATAGATGTCAGGAAGACCGACACGAGAGATGTGTTTAATTGCTATTTCTGGATGGATTTAGTGTTCCTTTAAAACATCCTCTACAATCATTATATGTATATGAATAAAGCACATGATACAAACCGGCTCTGGTTTTAATGAAACTTTTATAATCATCGTAGTTTGCGAGTGGATGAATGTAACCAGCAGACACATTGAGGGAGAGTTAAGAGAGGGGATCAAATATATTTATTTGAATACATTTATCAAAATTTTTGAGTAGATTCCAGCACCTGTAAGGCTGCATAAAGTTGCATTAATAATACATTAGCAGTAAGTTAGTGCTGGTCCTAAAGTTGAAGAACTACAACTCCCTTGATGCTTTGCCAAACCTTAGGCTGAGAAAGCAATGTGGTCATTGTACTTCTACAACAGCAGTAAGTCTACTTGTTGTACGTCTTTTGCATCTCTCTGGGTTTTTTTTATGTTTTTGTTTTTTTAAACATAATACAATATTAGTGCAAAATTTCAACAGTTTGTTTTACCTGTTATTTGTTGTTGATTTAATTTACCGGTATTTCTTATTTTTTTCAACAGATGATGGAAAGCTCAAATCAAGTGCAAAACAGAGTGATGTCTGAAAAGGACTGGATAGACATGTGGGAAAAAAAGAAAATTGGATTTCATGAAGCGGATGTTCATAAGTGCGGTTTTAAAATACATTTAATGTACTCTTTATCTTCTATATTAATTAGAGCTTATAATAATATGTGACCTGTGTCTCTTTTTATTTTAAAGATTGCTTATTGAGTTTCTAGATGACATGGTGAATAACAGAAAACAAATTAAGATTTTTTTCCCTCTTTGTGGAAAAGCAGTGGACATGAATTGGTGAGTTAATATATATTTTTTTTATTTGTTTTCAACCAAGTTCAGATATCTTATTGTGTTGTAATCGGTTTGTGTAATATGCATGCATTTTAAATTTAAAGTAACCCCTACCTCCCCCCAATGCATTGAATACATCATCTATCACAGAGATACATGTTGTATTCATTGTAAAATATATAAAACTCACTTCATGGGATGTTACTCTCCTGTAACACCCACCTGCAGTCCACCTGTTCTCTTGTTTCATTTGTCTTGCTTGTAGACACATTCCTTTGCAGGCAAATCTCCACTGGTTTGAGACTCCTTGCTGCTGGTTAGGGCGTGAAAGGAGACGGTTGGCCTTTACTTTAGGGGGCAATATGACATTCAATACCTCATACCTAAAACCCATTGGTGGAGGGGTGAACAATAGCATGTTGATCCCCCCCCCCCCCCCCCCAATTGATTATTAAATAGTCCCCATGGATTAGGGTAAGGGGGCACAGTTAATTAATATATTAAGTCATCAGCCACCACACGTGTGGGGCTGGGTGTGATATTAAATCCCCTACGTTGGGAGCAAGGAAGCTTTAGCAAGTCCCCCCATGCTGTTGTTTTTTGTTGTTTTTTTAAACACCTACTGGCCAGTGACAGGCCTCCTCCAAGTATTTTACATGTGCCATTTCAGAGTGCATGGGCAGCAATAACTTCATTTTTAATTAATAGTTGATAGGTTTTAGTTGCAGTGACTTTAGTAAATATAAGAATTGGCATTCTGCTTGGAATTCAGCCATTTTCACAGATGTTTGTCCATCTGGACTTATCCTTTTGAAACATTCAAGTAAAACGAGTGGATCAGACTACGCTGCTTCAGACAACAAGTGTTTGAAAAGTTGAACAGGCATGAACAGATTGTAGGGATGATGACAATAATGCTGTCCAGTTTTTGTTGGGGGAAAAAACTTGGATATTTTTAGAGGTGAATATTTTTTATTATTACGCAAGTGCAAATTTATGCATTCTTCTTATGTAATCCAAGAAGAGAGAAATTCCGATCCTTCTTAAAGGAACACTATAGTCACCAAAATTACTTTAGCTAAATAAAGCAGTTTTAGTGTATAGATCATTCCCCTGCAATTTCACTGCTCAATTCACTGTCATTTAGGAGTTAAATCACTTTGTTTCTGTTTATGCAGCCCTAGCCACACCTCCCCTGGCTATGATTGACAGAGCCTGCAGGAAAAAAACAGGTTTCCCTTTCAAACAGATGTTATTTACCTTAAATAATTGTATCTCAATCTCTAAATTGAACTTTAATCACATACAGGAGGCTCTTGCAGGGTCTAGCAAGCTACTAACCTAGCAGGGGATAAGAAAATCTTAATTAAACAGAACTTGCAATAAAGAAAGCCTAAATAGGGCTCTCTTTACAGGAAGTGTTTATGGAAGGCTGTGCAAGTCACATGCAGGGAGGTGTGACTAGGGTTCATAAACAAAGGGATTTAACTCCTAAATGGCAGAGGATTAAGTAGTGAGGCTGCAGGGGCATGTTCTATACACCAAAACTGCTTCATTAAGCTAAAGTTGTTCAGGTGACTATAGTGTCCCTTTAACCCCTTAAGGACACATGACATGTGTGACATGTCATGATTCCCTTTTATTCCAGAAGTTTGGTCCTTAAGGGGTTAAAGTATCCTTTAAAAAAAAAAAAAAAAATCTATATTTTTCCCATGTGTAGTGATCCTTCTATTAGGAAACATACATTTTACTGTTCTAAAATGGTTATGGCAGCACTAAAGGACATATTTGCAATACATCTTCTAATTATCTTGCTCATGTTTCAGGTTAGCTAAAATGGGACATACAATTGTTGGAGTTGATGTCTGTGAAGTGGGATTAAAGGAATTTTTTGAAGAGAGTAATATTCCTTACGTTGAAGAAGCAGTTCCCGGGATTTCTGGAGCAAAAGTGTTTAAGGTTTTAATATTGCTTTGATGTTATTTGTCTTATGATAATGTACTCTTAGGGCCAGGGGAGTACAGAGTAACCCTAAAACTCTGTTTTTAAATTTAGTTTCATTGCATCAAAATAGTGCTGAGAGCTGTAAAAGTGTGTGTGTGCGTGTGTGTGTCTAATATATATATATTACAGCTGCGATATGTAAGCTTAATGGGGTGGGGTATGCACTAACCGCATTGTCACAGACCCTTATTTTCACATGTAATAAGTAAAGACCACCTTTACCACCAGATTCCTAAAATCTGACTTGTAGCATATTAAAATTCAAATTGCAAAATGGAAGCTAAAATAGCTTATCTGGAAACATTTTCCAACTGTGCTATAGCTGCCACTTTATTATTATTTTTTTTAGATTCATATTTACTTTTAAGGTTTTAATTTGCTACATTTTGGAGTTTAACAGACAGATTAAGCTGTTATTTATTACATGCTAATTAAAGGGACGCTACAAAGGGGTTAAGGACACATGACGTGTCTGACACGTCATGATTCCCTTTTATTCCAGAAGTTTGGTCCTTAAGGGGTTAAATTCAGAGATTGCACTTGTTTGCGCGTAGTGTTAAAAGCTTTGCACCATTTTTGATGATCTAAGATACAGTTAAGCTCTATTTCCCTTTTTTTTTTTCTTCTGGGGAAGATTATTTGAATAGTTTATCATTCTAATCACATCTATGGCTTTCGCTAAGACCTTCGGGACTACCTCATTTGAAAAAATATATTTTAATGACTTTGAGACATTTTTCATTGGTTGAGTCAGATGTTTTTGTAAGAAATATTTAACTCTGAGGTATGGAAAGATTTCAGAGTTAGGTCATTTAAATTGTTGAACTAGGGTTTCAAAGGGCATCAGTTTATCTTAATACAATAATTGGGATACCTTATAGATACCCCTCTCTCTCCATCTAGATAAAGATATATCAGTTATACTTGATTCAATACAGAAAGCTTTAGGAAGTCTAAGACAGCATATTTAATCCCTATTTTTCTTTTACTCTCTTCCCAGACCGGAATCACTTGCTCCAGTATTTTATTGTTTTCAATAGGAACTCCCATTGTTTACATTTTTTAGTATTCAAAATCAGACAAGAACTGTTTGTAGCCGAGTTCTATATATATATATGGGTTATTATATTAGCCCAGTAGTAATATCTCATGTTTGGGAAATTTAGACCGCCGTCTGTCGGTTTAAGAGATAAAGCTATTCTATTTATTCTGAGTTTTTTCCCTCTGCTGATGAAAGTTTCAATATTATTTTGTAAGATTGTTAACCAGCTTTCTGGGATTTTGAGGGGGATCATATGGAAGAGAGAGTTCCATTTAGGTATGATATGTATGAATTCACAACATGAATGCTTCCCCACCATGATATCTCCAGATGTCTCCAATCTTTGAGTACTTGATTTGTTATTTTCAGTAGACTCATAAAATCAGTCTGTCCAGATTTTTGGTGATCCAAATTTCCAAATAGTTGAACATGCTACCTGCCCACAAAAATCCGTATTTCCTACTAATTTCAACCCTTGTGTCATTATCTAAACCAGTACTCATTAAAGTTGTCTTAGCATTATTTAGCTTGTAATTAGCTACCTGACTGTAGTTCTTAAATTCTCCCATCATATAGTCTAAATAATTTTTTAGGTCAGTGATTGTAAGCAGAATATCGTCTGTGTACAAGCAGATTTTTAATTCAAGGATCACTATAGGGTCAGGAACACAAACATGTATTCCTGACTCTATAGTGTTAAAACCACCATCTAGCCCCCCTGGGCAATCATGCCTCCATAAATATAACAAAATCTTACTGTATTCAAGTGAGAAGCTGTAGATCTGCATGCTGTTTGCCTCAAAAAGAAAACAAGCAGTCTGCTGACATCATCAGAAGTGGTAGCCGGACCCAATCACAGTGCTTCCCCATAGGATTGGCTGAGACTGCCAAAGAGGCAGATCAAGGGCAGAGCCAGCATGATTCAAACACAGCCCTGGCCAATAAGCATCTCCTCATAGAGGTGAATTGAATCAATGAATCTCTGAGGAAAGTTCAGTGTCTGCACACAGTGGGAGGAGACACTGAATGTCTGGATGCATTTTAGGCAGCCATGACACAGGAAGGATCTCTAACAGCTATCTGAGGAGTGGCCAGTGAAGTTATCACTAGGCTGTAATGTATACACTGCATTTTCTCTGAAAAAACAGTGTTTACAGCAAAAAGCCTGAAGGTAATGATTCTACTCACCAGAACAAATTCAATAAGCTGTAGTTGTTCTGGTGACTATAGTGTCCCTTTCACTATCTCTCGTCATAACACCCTGTATTTTCGGATTATTTCTAATATTCACCGCAAGCTGTTCAATGGGAAGTACATACAACAGGGACAGTGGGCATCCTTGTCTGACGCCATTATTTATTGTAACCCAGTCTGTGCAAACATTTGGCCCCACCATTCAAGCAGAGGGATTTTTATACAATGCCATAATTGCATTTAACATCGTACCACTGATATTATAAGATAATAATACCCGTTCAAGGAATTTCCAGCTTAACCTGTTGAATGCTTTTTCAGCTTTGATTGCTATGGAAAGGAGTGGTATGTTTTTCTTTATGGAGCTATCAAGGATATTTATGACTCTTCTTGTATTAGAACCTGACCATCTGCCTGGTATAAAACCAATTTGATCAATAGAAATTAATTTCTTTATTACATCTTTGAGGCGGTTTGCTAAAAAGGATAAAAATATTTTGACGTTGGTATTTATTAAAGAAATGGGATGGTAGCTAGCGATCTCCGTAGGATTTTTACCATGATTCAAAATCTAGTCATTTCATCTGGGAAGCTGCCTGTCTGAACCGCATTATTAAACGTTAGGGCCAAGTGTTTGCTCAACTGGGATTTGAAGGTGTGAAAACATAAATTAGTAAATCCGTCTGGTCCTGGTGTCTTAGACTTTTGCAGTTTGGAAATAGCAATTTCTACTTCTTCTACATGAATAAGTCTATTAAGGCTGATTGATTGCAACCAATTGATCTTTGGAAGCTTGGTATTGAGTAGATATTGATTTATAGAATCCAACTGGGTATATTCTGGGAGATTATATAATTTACCATAATAATGCTTAAAACTGTTTCCAATGTCCTTGGAATTTATAAATGTTTTGTTGTTATAAACTATCTTTGTTATGCGCGAATTGGCTCGTTGCTTTCTCAGCTTGTTGGTTAGCATTTTCAGTTTTGTTGCTTCTACAGTAGAATTTGAGCTTTAATTTATTAATATTGTTTAGAATTCTATTATTTAAAAATTGTGAGATTTTATCCTGCATATCTATAATTTTCCTGGCTTTTTCAGGTGAGGGATCTGCCTTTTATTTCTGTGGATAACTTATACAGAGAAATATATAGATCAGACACCTCTTTAGCTTTATTTTTATAGTAATCATGGTTCATTTTAATTAGATAACCTCTCAAGACAGCATTAAACGCACAGCATGTCGTCAAGAAAGATCCATCTAAGGGATCATTCTCCTTAAAATAACAATCAATTAGTCTTTCTAATTTATCTCTATTATCTCTGTTAATTTATCTCTATTAAATTATATTATAATTGGCTCTAGAAGAGCAGGAATCTAAATCCTAGGTTCATATTAGACAATGACCGGCTGTAAATACGAGTACAACGGGACAACTCAATGGTTTAACTAGAGATACTGTTTGTTTAATGGGCATGGAGCCTGCACATACAAACACTACTACGGGGTATGAAAGTCCCTCATTGGTACATAGTCCTTTTGGGTCCGATGAGGATGTAGGAATCCTACAAAGAATTACTAAACTTCATTTTTAATCTAGTGTAAGGTTTGTTCACAGTATAATGTGTGTATGCCTGAAAACCTTGCTTGTGTAATAAATCTTACATTGCCCTCTCTGTTTATTGCAGAGCGTGTCTGGAAATATTTCATTGTATTGCTGCAATTTATTTGATCTAAATGAGTAAGTATTAACTGTGTTTGCGAGTGAAGTGAATAACATTTAGCTCTGTCCTACTCTCCTACTATACAAGTCTATCTGAAGTAGACACATTAAAAGAACACATCCTGGTTTGCTGACATGTTTGGTGTAAAGCATTTTGTGTTTATGAACAGTTTTTTTTTTTTTGTTTGTTTGTTTTTTTTGTCTCTCTGCAATGCCCCTCTCACCTGTTCTGGAAAATACAAACAAACTCATATTTATTTACACACACACAAACATTCATACAATAAGGTAACATTCATGTAAGCACACACACTCATATTCATATACAAATGCTCCGATTCATACACTCATTCATATACACTCACATTCATACACAGACACATATACACCTGCACGCACATTTGATTTGTATTTGGCTCATCATTCCTGGTGTCCACAAGTTTTCTTATCTGATCAGTCTGTGCACTGATTCCACAGCTTCCTGCAGCTCTGTACAAACACCCAGGCTGGGATGATGTTACATATTGGTTCCCAGCTTTAGTACAAGAGTGGCGATGGAGCTGTCCAGTAAGAGCTTAGACTGATATCAGCAGCTCCCCCACCACTTGCAAAGTCTGTATCTGCAGAGAATGCACTTGCCAAGTGACAGTCACCACTGGTGAGGAGGTACCTGCTCTGGCAACAAGGGGGTGCTCTGTGCCCCCTGTCATTTGTCACCCCTGGGAACCAGCCATGGAAATTTGGAACCAAACTGTGTATATGTAAGTCTTGCAAGTGAAAGAGATTTACTTGACTGTTGATAATGTGTTCACTGTCCATGTGCGTGAACTACTGAGTGGGGAAGCTATCGTTCCCCATATGACGTCAGTCACAAGATCTTAGTTTGGGCTATCCGTAATGGGAAAATAAAGATAAAACTCATTGGATTGATAATTATTTAAAATGTTTTTAAGGGACGGCTTTCTTATGCTATAATATCTACAATAAGGTGTTTAACGTACTTTAAGTGTCCCTTTAACTGTGCAATTTTAAAAAACGATGTTTTTTTTTAAAATTATGATTTTGTTGTTCCTAGATCAATTGTGGGCAAGTTTGATGGCATCTGGGATCGAGGTAGCATGGTAGCCATGAATCCGATTGATAGAGAACGGTTAGTAATTTCTGTTTTTTTTTTTTATATTGTGAAATCATATCTTATTTCCAGGCACTAGAGGTAAGGTAACTATCCGCTTTATCAAAGAATCACAACAACTTTTTTTTTATTCTAAAATTGTGAAATGATAAATTATGTGCTTCTAATATATCTAATACAGTCACATTTGTTGGATATTTTTGACTAGATTAGTTCACATTAATAAGGACTGTCAATAAACTCTGAATTGTAGTGAATTAACATCTGAAATGCAAAGCGGGAGATAAACTAGCCAGTTTGGGATTATAACAGAGTTGGGGAATTCTTCCACATGAACAATTTTATAAGCAATGTGTAAAACAAAAATTTAAGAAAAAAAACTAGACTCAAGTGGCTCTCTCACATCTGGAGTCTTTGCTAATTTTTCAAAGATCCATGATGGTGACTGCTTAGCTTGGTGTCTGGCAGACGCAGGGTGCAGGAGAAGGTAAGTTTTACTTACCTGAATCTGTCCAATGTGGCCGGAGCTGTTTTCTTCCTGCCTTTTCCTTCTCCGCTTCTGATGCTTCATCTCACATCCGCAAGAGTGTAATACTGAGTTCTTTGGAGGATCCTGCAAAGATGCATTATCTTTTTCCCTACACCTGTCACTAGTGACGGCTGGTGGAAATGACAACATTTTACAGTGGTAGCTCTTCCTTTTGAAATAGCTAAAATTAAAATCCTAGTTTGTTGCAGAAAGTGCATCAAACAGTTTTGTTTTTTTTGCCTTCTTTTGAATCAATCACAAAAAACAGATGTGAGGAAGGCTGAACTTGATGGACGCTTGTCTCTTTCCAGCCTATAAATGTATGCAGAAGCATAACGGACTTGGAGTTTTTAAGTGTTGCTATTTTGGCTTTAAATTTGAAATTGAATTTGAATTCCTGACAATTATCACTTTAGTTAGTGACCTTGTAAATAAATGTTCACAGCATAAAAATATCAGTATTGTAATATTTTGCTAAGCTTGCTGAGCTATTATTCATTTTTTTGATATTAGAATGCTATTATAATATAAAGGAACACTATATAGTTTCAGGAATACAATTTTGTATTCCAGACACTATTGGTATATCTAGCTGTTAAGTCCCGTGCTCCCCCCTTACCTCTGGTTAAAAGGGGGAAGTACCTTGCATGCCATAGGCTGCTGACACCTTTCCTTGTGATTTGTCTAGCAAACTTCAATTTCCAGTCTGACAGTCATTAGAGGCATGTTCTCTTGGAAATATAAACATCGCCATTTCTCTGAAACATCATATAGCAATGCAACTTCCCTGCTAATTCCTAGTATTGGCATCTTACCTTTTGTATGCTTATTATCCTGATCAGACAATTTTACCAGTATGTGTCCTTGGGCCAGAAACCTGGTGATATATATCCTACTATGTACTACCTCAAATCCTCTTAGATTGTAAATCTGTTTTAACAGGGACTTCTTCACCCCTTAAATATCCCTTTTCTATAATTATAAAGTGCTGTATAAAAGCTAACAATACAAATATATTAGGTGTACATACATATAGAAATCTGCGAGTATTTGGTGTCATGTTTTACAGTAATCATACATTATCTGCTGTTCGATTAATATGGCGGTTTATTTGTTACTAAGTTTTCCTTTAGATTGGTGCTTTAACTTGCAATGTGTGTTTTTCATATAGAATAACGTGCATTCTTTACATTTGTTATTTTACATGCAGTTATGCCAATGCGATGATTTCATTAATGGATAAAGATTGTCGTTACCTTCTGATTACTCTTGAATATAATCCAAAATTGCATACGGGTAAGCAACGATGTCAATGGATTTTTGTTGATGGAATATATGTTTTATATTTTTAACTTTAACCCACATTAAAACTGCAAAAATGACTGGGGGTGAAGTCTTATTCATTATTTTGCATATGTAAGCTTTTGACACAGGCATACATTGACACTGTGCTCCTTTCAATAGATGTGGACAAAGTAGATCCTGCAAAAAGTTTATAGCAAAATACCTTTCCGAGGACTTGTAATGCTTTATTTACTTGTCCCTATGTTTAACATGTATTTTAGAGGAGTGAGATATCAAACTAAATGTAGAAATGAATTCCCCTTTATCCTGCAAGTGGGTCCCTTCATCTTAGCCCTTTTTCAAGCATAATTGATATTCCACATAAATAAAGCTTAGAGAGAAGATCAGAAATTAAACTGTGATTCTGTTTCTCATTTTCATTTGCAGTGTTTGCCCTACTGTTGCCATGTCTGAGCCAGTTTGTGATGCAATTTTCTAAATCTTTACTACTTGCCTTCCTTTTTGGTTAAGACTGAAAAGTCGGTCAGTAGAGAAGCAAAATACTCTAGCAAACATTATTTCCCTAGGTCATGAATTTGAAATTTTATTCACACATTCTAACAAACATGGAGGAGATCTTAAGGTCAATGAATAAAGAGGAGTAGCTTAAAAACCTCTGCATACTCCAGGGTAACTCTACCACTCTATATGGTATCATGCCTGCTTACAGATATTTTTTTTCACATTCTGCTGGTATTTTTAGGAATCTGCATTACTACTAATATTCAAAGATCAGCATTCACATCTAAAAGTTAGAAGTTAGCCATTGCTTGTTCTAAACTTTATTTTTATTTATATATATTTTTTCTTCATAGAATATATTTTAACCTGCATGCTGTGCTGAGCACACATGTGAAAGCATGCAAATTGGTTTTCTTTTAACTTACCTCTGCTGCTTTGTTCACCCCAGTAAATGCTGCAATAGCATTTCACAGGAAGTATTAGTACTTTTTTAGGGGGTTAAAGGTGGGGGGGGGGGGGGGGGGGAGGGGCTTGATGTATTACACCTACTGTAATACAGTGTTAGGTAACACAGTTACTTTTGCTTGTATGTTAATATTTCAGATGTGTCTAAAATATTGGCATACCACGTGACCTCTAAATTATTATCCTTTCTGTAAAGAATAAACAAATACAAATTAAAATGTTAAGGGATATACCGTCCATTTTGAAACGACAATTGACTGTGACATGGTGATCGGCCACACCTGCCCAGTTCTTAGTTTACCCAAACTTGTTGATAAATATACATGGTGCCACAGTTAACACATGCATATTTTAAAAGTGCATATATGTACATATACATATAAACATGATCCACACATTTGTGGGCACCAGATTTACTTATTTTTTGTTTTTGTTTATAGTCTGATTGTTAATTGCCATGCATTCTCTTTCAGGCCCACCATTTTATGTTCCAGATGCAGAGTTAGAGAAATTGCTTGGTAAGTGAGATGAGATTAATATATGTTGTTAATGTGTGAAAGTCACTTTGAGTAGGTGTGTGTGTGTGTAGTTATGAATTTGTGAGGGTCAGTAGCTGAATCATCCTATACCACAGTGCTCCAAGGCCTTTAAAAATAATTTGGCACTTGAATCATAACTAATGTAAGTTTATGCACTTTTATAAAGGACCGGATTGACACCTGAGCAGTGCATGCCTGTCTCTCAGTTTGTATTATAAATGTACACAGGGCCGGCCCAAGACATTGTGCTACCTGGGTCCAAGAATGAAATGCTGCCCTCCCACCCCCCCAAAAACAAAAAACAAGCTCACATCCATTATGTTAGCTCAGGTGTAGTCAACCTTTTAATACCTACCGCCCACATTTGTATCTTTGTTAATGGTAAAGAATGTTTTTGTTTTTTTTAAATGTACTTAAATGTATTTTTTTTTCTGTTCTATTTTTTTTTTGTGTGTGTGTGCGTGTGTGTGTGTGAGATGGGTGCATTGTGTGTGTGTGTGTGTGAGAGACAGGGGCAATGTGTGAAGGATGATATGCAGTGTGTATGTGAGGGGTGAATAGGGTCTATATTGTGTGTGAGATGTGTAAATCCAGCTTAATGTCTCCCCCCACTCCCTTCTTCTTACCTTTGTCAGGGAGGGGGCACATAATGCTGCAAGCCCTGGTGGTCCAGCCTGCTCGTGGAAAGAACACAGAGCCTACCAGACCCTTCCCTCCCTTTGCTGGATCAAAGTGCCAGAGGTCCGGTGAAGGAGATGTTTGATCTCCTCACCAGCCCAAGAGGGCTCACAGCAAGGCTGGCTCTGCATGGGATCTCCCCTGTTCTGAAAGGATCTCCCCTGCCGGCCTGCGCATCTCGGCCCACCGGGCTTTTTACGCAGAACCCGCCTGAATTATACACTAGTGTGCAGTAGGGACCAGGTTGATGACCCCTGTGTTAGATCATAATAATGAGTTGATTTACTCTGGATGGGGATGTGGATGGCAAGTCAAGTGCTTCCAAGTGGAAACTGTAGTTGCTATATGTATCAAGGGAGGTCAAATGTCAATATGGCAGACTTACAAATCCCATAATGCTTCGCCAGCCTTATGTTGGCATAGCATCTGGGGGCTATAGTTCCACAATATTTGGCTTCCCTGATTTAAAGGGAACTTTAGTCACCAGAACTATTATAGCTTAATGTAGTAGTTCTGTTGTCTATAGCCTGTTTCTGTAGGCTTGTCAATGTAAACACTGCCTTTTCAGAGAAAATTACTACTGCCTAGTAACATCTCTAGTGGCAGTCACTCAGACGGCCATTAGAGATGCTTCCTAGTCCAGTGCTACAGTGTGCATCACCTACATTCAGTGTCTCCACGCTCTGCATGGAGATGCTGAACATTCCCCATAGAAAGGCATTGATTCAATGCATCTCTAAAGGAGATGCTGATTGGGCCAGCGGGCATTTTTCCATGCATGTGCAATAGACTTCCAGTGCTTTCCTTTGGGAAAACATTGGCCTGGCTTAGATCCTCAATATTGATGAGCTCAGCCATGGAGGTGGGGCCAGCCAAGACAAGACAGGGATGGCCTGGGTAAAAAGGTTTCACATGCGATCGGAGGGGAACCAGTATCTAAACACACACATACTCACAGTCAGGCGCACAGACATACTGACAAACGCACACTTACTGACTTGACTCACACTCACAGACTGATAGAGACACACTCCTTGCTTGACAGACACACACTTATTGATTTGACACACTGACAGACATACAGACACACTTACTCTTGGCTTACACACGCACTGGCAGACACACTTACTTAAACTGACACACACACACGATTACACACTGTCACTGGCAGAAACACTTACTGTTACTGACAGACACAGTCAGACACACACTGTCACTGACTTTTAAACAAAAATAAAACAAACCAAAAGAAAAGCCACTAACTGACAGGTTTTTTTTTTCTAACTGCTGTTGGGCAGCTTACCCGCTTCCAACAATACAAAACACAAATTTTAGCACAGGCCTTTTTCAAATAAATGTTTCCTTTCTCCTTCAGAATATCCCTCTCCCCCACGGCACGTTGTGTATCGGTAGAGTCGGCACCTGCCCTTTGGGGTAAGCGGGTGCCTACTCTGCATTGCTGAGTAGGCGCCGCTCTGGGGCACCCTTGGCTATCACAGAGATTGGCCCGCACGGTGCCCCTACCTCATTGCGCCCGGGCCTATGCAAGTGTCCCCTTTTAGTTCCGCCCCTGTCCAAGTGCCACATCATCCTATGGACGGGCCGGTCCTGAATGTACATTTTTGTTTTAGGGAAGGAGGCGTTTGTAGTCTCAGCTTCATTTGTACCGAAAGGGTCACTCCAGACCCCTAAACAACTTTTAGCTTGGTGAAAAGCTTTGTGTGACCTCTTTATTTAATTTTGCAAAACGTGCAGGTTTCAAAGGAAACTGGCACTTTTACCAATTAAGCTGGTTACAACCCCTTGGCTTTCAAGCGGACAACAGGTAATTTTACTTCCCGGTTTCGTTAGCTCAGTGGAGCTAAATTCAAGAGGCAGCAATTATTCAGGGCACGTGTCTTGCAAAGTCTTCTCATTAAGCTGCATTGGAAGTCTGTGATTGGATAGCCACAGATAGTCTGGGCGGGGGTTTGAAAGAGAGATTATAAAGGCAGCAGACGAGATCAAACCCCAATGAAATTAAATGCATAATTAAATACATGCAAGTTTTCATTTGGGGTATACCTACTAAACAGTGATTTTTATTTATTTTGTATTTGGGTAGTAAAGTGTCCATTAAAGCTACTCACAATTATTCCTGAGAGTATAGGTACTAAATTCCATATAAATAAAAACAAAATAACATGTCCACACCCATTTTAAACAGATGGGTTCATACCTTTACTATTTACTCCAATCTATCTAAAAATACATTAGGCATTTGTAATTGGCTGTGTAGATATTCTAGGAATGAAAAAAAAAGTATTTAACAAAACTTCACCTCTACCAAGTTCTTTCCAAAGCAAAATACATCCATAGTAACGTTGTTTTGATGTAATGATTAGCAGTGGAGAATGGTTCATCGGGTCAGGTGAGGGAAAAAGTGGCATTTTTTGTTGCAGTAAAAAGAAAAAAGTCCTATCTATTGGCGTTGTAAACACTAGTTATTAAATGTGGCTTTTATGTTTAGTTCCTTTCCCTACTCTCTTGTATCTTTTATTGAACCATGGAGTTTCTGCTAATAGACAAAGCAAATAATAATTTCAAGATTTGGGGGTATTTTTGAAAAAAAAATCGCTTTCCCTGGTAATAGACCAGTCAGGCATACTTAGTCTGCTGTAACCGCATTTTGGAAGCCATCTTTTCGCTTTGCATTGGGCTGTCAAATATTGGAAGCCCTAAAATACAGGCCTGCATATTGTTCTGTAGTCTAGGCACTTCACTGGGTAGCAGCATCGGAGGAGGTGGGCGGGGAGGTCAGTGTTTTCCCAAATAAGTGTTTCTACAAGGGTTATGGTGTTGGGCAGAGCATGATCTATTAGTTCCTGGGCTGAGTATGTGGAGCTGAATGGGCCAAACCCACCAAGTGCAAATGCATGTTTATTTAGTAATCATTTTGTGAGTTGTTTTCATGCTAGATTGCTCATCTATGTGCTTTGTTTTAGGTTCACTGTGCATTTATAAGCGTTTGAAGAAAACTGATGCACTTACTGAGAGGCAAAAACAATGGGGACTTGATTTCTTTTATGAGAAAATATTCCTTGTTACCAAAAAATTCCATTCCTAAATGGCCAACATATTGTGTTTAAAGTGAATCAACTGTAAGAATAGCCTGCATTATCATAGAAAAGTAGAATATTTTACTGAATGGTTTGATGTTTCTGGCTGCAGTGTTTTGTATTAAATATATTTAATGCTTTTCTACTCCTGCTCGGTCTCTTATTCCAGTAGCCCTTTCCTTTTCGTATGCTGAAAAGTAATTCTTTAGAGCAAAAATTGCTAAGAAAGACATATGCTACAACAAAAAAAAATCAATTTTATTACAGGTTGTAACACTGCAAAATATGTAAATGTTGTGAAGTAAGTGGGAGGAATACTTGAGACGGATACTGTATGTTCAGACACCACAGTTTTGCATGGGATTTGAAAAAGTAGTTCTAATTTAATTTCAAGATAGAGTGAAGGATGTTAGACTGACCCTGAAGTAAGAGGAACTTTTTTTAAAGTTCTAAATAAATATTTAGTGACCTGGGACCATATAACCACACAGTCTTAATGATAGGAACACCACACAAATCGTATTTCTTGTAAATGCCTTCTTTTTCTTTAGAGGTCTGGCAATTTTAAACAAAAATAAAACAAACCAAAAGAAAAGCCTTGCTCTACTGAGCACTAACTGACAGGTTTTTTTGTTTTTTTTCTAACTGCTGTTGGGCGGCTTACCCGCTTCCAACAATACAAAACACAAATTTTAGCACAGGCCTTTTTCAAACAAATGTTTCCTTTCTCCTTCAGAACATGAAGATTCTTGCACAGAAAAATGCAGTCTCACACACTGGTAGTCCTTCTCCATGTGAATCCCTGGCAGGGACATTTTATAGCAGTCTTGTGCTAACCATTGCCAATAGGTGAGCAACCATCTGGGTGATCTAGAACTCCTGGACTGGATTGCTCACCTGCTGTACTGTATATAAACTGTGGAATGGAGCACTGTCCCTCTCTTCACTCCAAATGCTTCACCCCAGGAATCCATATTAAATTTAAAAAATTGCTGTGACTAAAACAGACAGACCTTCTTTCTGGGGCTATTAATTCACATATTCCAATACTTTTGAAGAGATATACACTCCATCCATAACGATGCTTTGCACTCTGTTACACATTCTCTCCCCTCCTGCCCCCCCAGCTCAAACTTAGTGGGGTGAGCGACCATTGTCATAAGGGTATGTTTTCGTGAAAGGCCATCAGCATTTCCTTGTTTAGAGCCATCCTGTGCTCTACTGTAAAAGGATAGGGTTGTAAACTAAGGAACCAGTGAGTAACTCTACTATTGTTTTCTTTATTTTGACTCATCCAAGTAAGTGGTGCATGATCTGTCACCAACTTGAATTTCCTGCCCAAGTAGTACTTGAGTTTCCACAGCCCACTTAATAGCTAGACACTCTGATACCGGAGAAACTGACGGAAGCCAAGCACAGAGAGATGGACACAGGTTTCTTCAGGAAGGAAGAGATTCTTTATTGGATCACCGATCGGGACTCAGAGGGACTAGCGTCACCAAAATACAGCAAAGTCTGAGTACTGAATACATAGAGTACATTCCTTATATAGCACTGTAGCTCCTCCCACAATTAACTACACCCACACATACCCTTAACCTATTTAATGAATAGAGTCTAAACTCATCCATCCGGTCTAACCACGTGGCTCATCTGATACAAAGGAGAGGGACGCGTAATTCCAGTTCTTACATTCCTGCACCTGGTCAGTACAGTGATGACAGTATCTTAGCTACGTGTAATTAACCAACTGATACTACAAACACATATACATACATATGCCTTGTGGCAATCTTAGCCTGCTAAACTTGTATTTTACTGGAATTACATCACATTCCCCCCTTTGATGCCTCTGATATTTCACAATTACTTGAGGCATCACTTAACCTTGGTTTGCATATACCTCAGGTTACCATGAACCAGACCAGACTTTTCTTATGATGTGAATCTTTTCAACACTCATCTTCCTGCATAGTTTCTCCCTGATCTAAAGCCTTATACTTATATATGGCCATTATCTGTGCAGCAGCCTTCCTCTCTGCTATAGTTCCTATCAGGCTTTGCACAGACCTAACTACTAAGGGTATAAGACACGGCAGGAGTAGACACAACATTAAAATTAGTAGGACTCCACCTACCACTGCCTTAAGCCCTCCAAACCACTCATACCAGCTACCAAACCAACTACTTGGATTGTACCCTTTCCATACCTGAGTAGGCACATGCGCTAGTTTAACCATATGGCTAGTAAGCTCAGCTATTGCTTGCCCTTCGTCATCTATTTGAAGACAGCAATTACTTAGGTTAAACTTCCCACATACACCTCCCTCTACTGCCAAAAGGTAATCCAAGGCTAATCTATTTTGGTAGACTGCTGTCCTCATCCTGGTGTTATGCTTCGCTAGAAGATTGAGCGCTTGTGATGTCTCATTTGTGATAATCTCAACCACCGCCTGTAATCTTATAATACGGTTGAGCATATAAATAGGGGTTCTATAACCAAAGGTACCATCCTCAGCCCACGTGGCTGGCCCATAATAATCTATGATACGCTGGGGAGGCCATTCATCATCTTCCCAGGCGCCTATCTCTATGGGTCCCCTTTTCTTCCTATGATTCACATCATACACTTTAACACCTAAAGTCTCACCTGTTTCAATCGGTAACAAGAAGAAGGATGGTTTGAGCATACCCAACACACATGCCCCTTCCCAGTCCTGTGGCAGCTCCGAATAGGCTTTCTTACCACAGATCCAGTACAAATTTGCTGGGGCTCTCCAAGTAGATGTGATGGATAGATCAAACCACACATCCTTTAAATTGGCATATCTAGCAAACGGGTTAGATGGTTCTGAGACATTTGAAGCCGACCACCAAGTTGTATTCTTTGTATCATCATCATAAGCTTTTTGCCCTAGACAAGTTAATTCTCCTACAGAAGTATTATACATCATTCCTTTCCTTGCTATGCAAACATAACCTATGATGGAGGTCTTTAATCTCCACTCAGATTTACCTCTAACACTCATCTGATAATCGGCTTGTGAAGATATTAATTGGTCAACTGCCTCAGAACCGGACATTACCTCCTTTGCTTCCCAAGGCCATTGGTCTCCCATGTTAGTACCTCCACACACATAGCAGTTGGTAACATTAAGACTACCGGCAATACTTTCAGCTAGATCAATGAACAGGTTTTTAGCATTATGGGGGATCTTATTATCTATACTCATCTCTTCGTAAAAGGAATGGTATACTTGATGAGTCTGGGAGGATACCGTATCAGTCTCTATTCCTATAAACAATAATGTCCCAGGATCTAAACCCGTCCCGTATATTTGAAACCCAAATAAATTTCCATACTTATCTAAGAACTTGTCGGGGTTATTAATGAGTATATGGACTGGGTTGCATTCCATAGACTTACAATAAGGGCTAGTCGGCAACTTAGTCACTATCATGTCTTTGTCTACTGTCTGTCCCCAAGTTGCCCACCCCACACAAGACCAATATGGGCAAAAGTTATAATCTCTATTTGGGCATCTAGGACTTACATATTTATTTTTGCTACTGGGACAAATATATTTATCGTTAGACCCATACGTCCTCTCCCATCTAAGATCCCCACATACATTCCACGGCTTTCTACCACTCGATATCGCTTTACACGCATCAAATAGCAGAACACCCGAAGAATGTACGGATTCTAACACCGTTTTATTAATTAGGGTCCCCTGAGGATCTCCATTCCTGAGAGTCAACCAAATTGTACGAGGTTGATACTCCGGACTGAAGCACTTAGGTTCTCCTACTCCTAAATGGCACACACTATAATCTATATTTAAGTATCTACATCTCGATACATCTCCTTTACACTCGTATTGTGAATGCCAAATTAGGGTTTGGGAAATATGGTTACCTGTTCTCGTAGTCTTAATGCATACCTCACAGCTAGGAGTGTCGGTACCTCTACCTTCCTGAATATAAAAACACATATCAATAAACACTATCAAAAGCACATCTTTCGCCGTCATCCTCAGTCTTCGTCCGTGCGATGGCGCCTCAGCTTCCAGGATGTGAGGGGCTGCAGGGAATGGAGTTCTGCTCATCTTCACAGGTGTCCCTTCGAGACTTTCCTGGCTTATACACTATGTGATGGTAAGCGGACAGGCTTTATTATGGCCTTCTCACTCACACCTGTAACAATAAAATTTGTAATCCACAATAATTCCTCGTTACTCCGACTGAGTAGTGCGTTTTAACCGGATCTTGCAGGGATTCTCTGGATCTGCTGTAACTTGCCAAGAATCGACTGCTGCTGGTTTAACCCTGGAGTGATGTATCCACGGAGTCACTTCTGCTACTTTTATTGCTGTAGGGGTAGACAAGAGAACAACATAAGGACCTCTCCACTTGGGCCCTAACGGTACAGTATTCCACTCTTTAATCCACACTTGGTCTCCTGGATGATAACTATGAACAGGGGGATAAATATTCACAGGTAATCTATCTTGTACCCATTTCTGTACCTCCTCCATAGTCTTACCCAACTCTACAACCTGCTGCCGGGTAATTCCTTCTCCCAACTGACTCAAGTCCCCCCTTAAGTTACCAAGTACGGGAGGTGGTCGCCCATACATGATTTCAAAAGGAGAGAGGCCCATCCTTCTGGTAGGGGTACTGCGGATTCGCAATAAAGCTATGGGTAAGAGAACGTTCCACTTAAGTTGGGTTTCCTGACACATTTTAGCCAACTGGTTCTTTATAGTTCTATTCATTCTCTCTACCTTACCAGAACTCTGGGGTCTATATGCAGTATGAAGCCTCCACTTTATACCAAGCATATGAGTCAGTTGTTGTAGGCACTGGTGAACAAAAGCTGGACCATTGTCCGATCCTATAGAACAGGGTAGTCCATATCGGGGTATTATTTCTCGTAGCAGGAATCTCACAACTTCTCCTGCTTTCTCTGTACGAGTAGGACATGCTTCTACCCAGCCTGAATAGGTGCACACAATTACCAGCAGGTAACGATGTCCACCCGATTTAGGCATCACTGTAAAGTCTATTTGTAGATCGGACATGGGGAGTCCCCCCATAAACTGAACTCCTGGTGGCTTTACTGGTCCTTGTCTTGCATTATTCTTAGCACACGTTACACATCTGCGTACAATGGCCTGAGTCAAGTTGGACAATCTTGGTATGTAGAAATGTTTTCTAAGAGATTCTTCAGTACTGTCTCTCCCAGAATGTGTCCCGTTGTGATAATTTTGGACAATTTCTACCGCTAGCGATGCTGGTATAACTATTCTTCCATCTTCTAGCTGATACCACTTGTTCTCCAGATACTTTCCCGGTTCAGTCTTTAACCACTCCTCTTCTTGAGCTGTATAAACTGGAGTCCATTGGGACAGTGGAGTTGGTATAAGAGCAGCTATATGCCCTACATACTCCTGTCTTCCTGATTCAGCAGCACGCTTAGCTGCACTATCTGCCATCCGATTTCCATTGGTTACATCACCATCTCCTCTCAGATGCGCTCGACAATGTATGATACCGACTTCTTTCGGCTCCCACACTGCTTCCAATAGTTGTAGGATTTCAGCTGCGTACTTGATTTCTTTGCCTTCTGAATTCAGTAGTCCTCTTTCTTTATACAAAGCTCCGTGGGCATGAGTGGTTAAAAACGCATACTTAGAGTCCGTATAGATATTTACTCTTAAACCTTCAGCCAATTGTAACGCTCGTGTTAGTGCTATTAATTCTGCCTTTTGTGCTGATGTTCCTTTCGCCAGTGGCCGAGCTTCTATCACCTTGTCTATTGTTGTCACTGCATATCCTGCATAGCGGATCCCTTCTTTCACATAACTACTGCCGTCGGTGTAATATTGAACATCGGGGTTCTGGATGGGAAAATCACGAAGATCTGGTCTACTTGAGAATACTTCATCCATTACTTCCAAACAATCATGTTGACTTTCAGTAGGTTGTGGCAAAAGGGTAGCTGGATTTAAGGTGTTTACAGTCTCTAAATGCACTCTTGGGTTTTCACACAACATTGCTTGATACTTGGTCATACGGCTATTACTAAACCAATGATTTCCTTTGTAATCCAACAACGTCTGTACTGCATGTGGGACTCGTACATAAAGTTCTTGACCCAGAGTGAGTTTATCGGCTTCAGCTACTAGCAGGGCGGCTGCAGCTACGGCTCTTAGACAAGGTGGAAGTCCGCTGGCCACTGCATCCAATTGTTTAGACATGTAGGCAACAGGTCTTTGCCATGATCCCAAGTACTGTGTCAATACTCCCACAGCCATTCTTCTTTGCTCGTGTACATACAGGTAGAATGGTCGTGTGTGATCAGGTAGACCTAATGCTGGGGCACTCATCAAAGCCTTCTTCACATCTTCAAATGCCGTTTGCTGTTCTTGGGTCCATAGGAAGGGGTCGTGCTCTGTACCTTTGATAGCTGCGTACAGAGGTTTTGCTAGTATCGCATAACTGGGAATCCATATCCTACAGAAGCCTGCTGCCCCCAAGAATTCTCGCACTTGTCTTCTATTCTTGGGTATTGGTATTTGGCAGACAGCCTCTTTTCTCTCTGGCCCCATAATTCTTTGACCTTCAGAGATATGGAATCCTAGATACTTGACAGTTGGCAAACACAACTGAGCCTTCTTTCTAGACACCTTGTATCCTGCCTTCCAGAGAATGTGTAGTAGATCGTGCGTTGCTTGCTGACAGATTTCTTTTGTAACTGCTGCTATCAACAAGTCATCTACATATTGTAACAATACACACTCTCCTGGGATGGACTCGAAATCCAATAGATCTTGACTTAGGGCTGAACCAAATAGGGTAGGTGAATTTTTAAACCCTTGGGGCAGTCTTGTCCAAGTCATTTGGCGTTTTGAGCCCGTTACAGCGTTCTCCCATTGGAAAGCGAAAATACATTGACTTTCTGCGGCAATTCGGAGGCAAAAGAAGGCATCTTTGAGATCTAAGACTGTGAAGTAAGTAGCCCCGCCCGGAATTAAAGCAAGCAGGTTATATGGATTGGGTACAACTGGATGTATGCTAACAACCGCATCATTGACTGCTCTTAAGTCCTGCACAGGTCGATACTCATCTGTGCCGGGCTTTTGAACAGGCAGCAATGGGGTGTTCCAGGGGGAAGTACAGAATTTTAGGATACCATACCGTATGAACTTATCCAGATAGGATTGGATGTTCTTCTTAGCCTTCTGCGGAATGTGATATTGTCTTAGGCTCACTGGATAAACCCCATGTTTCAGTTCAATTTTTATTGGTGGAATATTGCGGGCCAGTCCTGGTGGGTTGTTCTCTGCCCAAACTCCTGGTATGTTAAACAATGTCTCATCACTCCTAGGGTTTTGGCTAGTCAACACTGTATAAAGTCGCCACTCTTCTTCCTTTGGTACGGATAAAGTCATAATACCTGAAGGTCCATTAAACTTTAAAGATGTTGTTCCATCTGGTAGGAACGTAATCTGCGCTTGTAATTTGGATAGCATATCACGTCCCAGCAATTGGACTGGACATTCAGGCATATAAAGGAATTGGTGTTTTACTACGTGGCCTCCCAATGTACAGAGTCGACTTTTAAGAACCGGTCTTTCAGCACTTCTTCCAGTTGCTCCTATCACAGTAATAGTCCTTCCAGATGGAGGAGCAACTAGATTAGTCACCACTGAATGTTCAGCACCAGTGTCGATCATGAACGCACTCCTTTTCCCCCCTATTGATACATCGACCATAGGCTCCGCTCGACCAAGGGGGATGGAGCCCGGTCGGTATCAATAGTCCTCCATGACCGTGTCAGCCAATCCTACAAAGTCCCTACCTTCTCTATCGCGAGACCTTTGCGCTGCTGGAATATACCTGTCTTCCCTAACACTTCCTCTGTTCCCATTACTCCCTCTATAACCATTATTCCCTCCGGGACCTCCTCTACCTCTCGCTCTGCCTCTAAAGTTTCCGTAGCCTGCCCTGGGTTGGTCTCTCTCGTACTGCTCTCTTTGCGGACATTCGTTCCTCCAATGCCCTTCTTCCTTGCAATACGCACACTGATCCCTACTCAAAGGCTCCCTACTCCATCTATTATTGCCTCTATCTGGGCCCCGTTTATCTACGCCTGCGATCGCTACCGCTAGCATATCAGCCTTTTTACGCATCTTGCGCTCCTCCTCTTTCTTGCTTTCTGTTTCCCTATTCATATAGACCTTATTAGCTACCTCCATTAGTTGGGAGATTGACATACCTGCAAACCCTTCTAACTTTTGTAGCTTGCGCTTAATATCTCCGTAAGCTTGGCTGACAAAGGCGGAGTTAACCATTCGGGAATTGTCTGCGTCTTCCGGATTAAAGGGGGTGTACAAGCGGTACGCCTCCAATAATCGGTCATAAAAGACACTGGGCGCTTCATCGCTTTTCTGGATCACCTCAACTGTCTTCGACATGTTAATGGCTTTCTTTCCTCCGGCTTTCATGCCAGCAATTATAGCGTCTCTATAGGCTCTGAGTTGAACCATATCAGCACCATTTACGTTCCAATCGGGATCAGTGTTGGGATAATGTGTTGCGGCCCATGCTGCTGGATTAGCTTGGTTCAAAGCACGGGCTCTATCCTCTAATGCTTTAATGGCTGCTTGATTTATTCTTGTCCTTTCCTCATTGTTAAATAAAGTCATTAATAACTGCTGGCAATCAGCCCATGTCGGATTATGTGTCTGTACTATTGAGGTGAACAGATCAGTCATGGCTTGTGGTTTCTCAGTATACGAGGAATTATGGGTCTTCCAGTTTAAAAGGTCGGTAGTGGTGAAAGGGACATATACGAAGACAGGGTCAGCGTGTGCCATTTGACCTGCGGCATCGATATAAGCTGACCCGGGATTTAAGCGAAGAGGCATCTGATAGTGCTTTAATTGTTGGGCACCAGTCAACTGTCGGGTTTGGATGGGGCTACGTAGGGAAGCGTCAGTCATGGGTTCCGGTCGGGGAGATATAGGGTATGGGGATGTGGGAGGTTGGTTTTGGGAAAAGGTAGTGAATAGAACACTTCGGGCCGAGCTAGATGAAGCTTGACCGGAAGTCTGAAGTGGCGCCAAATCAGGATATTCGTTTCTAATGGGGGTGGGTTCTGGTTCCGGAAGGGGAGATTTAGTACGAGGGGGGGTGGATCCTGTACTGGAGGAGGAAGCGGAAGTGGATGAGGGTAATGAGGGAAGGGTTACAGGACTTCCTGTATTTGCGTCACTTCCTCTTACCGGAAAGTAAGGGGGCGGCAAAGGGATCTCGGACTCAGGGGGCGTGTCCAAAATGGGCCTAACACCAGCCCTAGTGGACGAACAAGTCCTAGCTACCATGAGGCGACACTGTTCCTCGTGGCATGTCCGGAGCCATTTTGGCGAGTCATTTACGGCCTGTCTCCAACAATCAATATAAGGAAACTGGCCGTAAAGTTCAGGCCTACCTGATACAGCCACGTGTAAGCGCTGTACCAGAGTTGGATCCAAACTGCCACGTGGCGGCCATGCCGCAACCAAAGTAGGCCACTCCCTAGTGCACAAAGTGACCAAACGTACAGGGGACATCTTAACCCCAAAATCACAAACTTTGAATCCCTTTTTAAAATTCTTAACCATACATCCTAAGGGATCCGGAATCGTTGACTGCGACGCGCCCATATTTAACAGTGGAACGTCGTCGACAACGATTACTATACACGCGTACTATTCAACAGTCACACCCGTTTCCTCTGGCAACAGCACCACGTGGTATGGTTACCAAGTGAAACGTACACCATAACAATAAACACTCAGGGAATTCCCGTACACACACAGCTGCTACACCAGTCACTATATAATCAATATTATGCCCTTTGGCGTAACTACACAGTCACCCACGCTATAATTCTCTATATACGAATTACCCGTCTATAACACACCCAGTAACATCGTCTTTTACAAATAGCGGTTACAGTACGGTTAGCATAGGTCAAAGCACAAGTTAAGGTCACAATACAATTATTAGTGGTTATGGTGTTAAAACATGCAATGGACGACAATGATTAGTACTTATTATACAATGTCAGTAAATATACAGGGTTATGGTACCGTGCACTATAATACAGCAACACACTATTAACACTCTCGCTAGACGGCTGAGCTCGCGCTATCTAACAAGATATACACTTTACTAAAACAATCGTTAACACATTTACAATTCCCAACTAAACTATTGGCCAGTACCTTGAATGGACTACCTAAAACTATATACACCCGTTTTGGTTAGCCACACTGCCCAATCACCACATATACATAGCGAGCTAGAGATCCGAATTTACACAGGCGCCTCTTAGTCGCACTATACAACGAGCTAGAGATCCGAATTTACACAGGCGCCTCTTAGTCGTACTATCAAAAGTCTAGTGGGTTCCAAATTTACACGCCTTCCCACTTAGCCCAGATAGGATGAGAACTAGCGAACCGAATTTACACAGGCGCCGCTTAGTCTCCCGGTCCCTCCGACCTAGCGAACGTAATATACACCCTAGAACGCTAGTCTAGACAAGACACCGGTGTCCGGCTAGGGCTATCTTACACCAGGACCCCGCCTGACTAACCAAATCAAACGGTCTGACTAAAGAGCGTTCGATCGAGCGGTGCGCCTTCGCTCCTTCCCTCCGACAGAGGGGGCAGATACAGATTCAAAAACCCCTTTGGGCCTACCGCACAATCGGTATACCCCTAGCGGGTCCTGCCGTCTAAAACAGCAGTTATCTTACCTCCTCGTTCCTGAACCTGAGTTCACACTCATCGACGGGGACACCCCAGCACTTCTCACGTAGAGGCCGATGATCTCCTGGACAACAGACCAGTGGCGCCGAGACGAAGGGAGGTCCACGCAGAAGTTCAGGGGTGCAGCCGTAGAGAACGTGGGCAAAGATAGACCGTCTCACGCCTCTGCCTCTCAGCTACCGTTGAACGATGAGCTTCCCGGCCAATGCACCAAATGATACCGGAGAAACTGACGGAAGCCAAGCACAGAGAGATGGACACAGGTTTCTTCAGGAAGGAAGAGATTCTTTATTGGATCACCGATCGGGACTCAGAGGGACTAGCGTCACCAAAATACAGCAAAGTCTGAGTACTGAATACATAGAGTACATTCCTTATATAGCACTGTAGCTCCTCCCACAATTAACTACACCCACACATACCCTTAACCTATTTAATGAATAGAGTCTAAACTCATCCATCCGGTCTAACCACGTGGCTCATCTGATACAAAGGAGAGGGACGCGTAATTCCAGTTCTTACATTCCTGCACCTGGTCAGTACAGTGATGACAGTATCTTAGCTACGTGTAATTAACCAACTGATACTACAAACACATATACATACATATGCCTTGTGGCAATCTTAGCCTGCTAAACTTGTATTTTACTGGAATTACATCACAACTCCTTCTAGACTGTTGAATAATTATTTCTGCTCAGGTACATAATTGGGTGCTCTTCATCTTGACTTTCCTGTGACAGTACTGCTCCAAGTCCTACATCAGATGCATCTGTTTGTAGGATAAATTCCTTGGAATAATTGGGTGTAACCAACACAGGTTGAATGCACATGGCTTCCTTGAGACATTGAAATGCCTGGTCAGCTTCTGGTGACCATTTCACCATGATAGGGGCTTTTGTGAGGTCAGTTAAGGGACTCGCTATGGTGGCAAAATTGGAGATAAATCTCCTGTAATGGCCAATAAGACCAAGGAATGTCCTAACCTGTTTCTAAGTCACAGGTCAAGGCTAATTTCATATTGCTTCAACTTTCCCAAGTTGTGGTTTGACTAACCCTCTCCTAATCGAATAACCTAGATACTTGGCTTCCTCTAGGCCAAGTGTGTGAGTATACGTTTGTTTGTTGGTGTATGTATTACATGTATGTAATAATCATATTTTTCCATTTACTTACTAGGCAGTTTGTGAGTATGTAGCTATAAAGCCGTCTGTGTGTGTGTGTGTGTGTGAGAGGCAACATGTGTATGTATTAGGCAGTGTGTGTGTATTAGGAAGAGTTTGTGAGTATGTTTTGGTGTATGTATTGGGCAGTTTGTGTGTGTGTATTGGGCATTTTGTGTGCATATATGTATAAGGCAGTTTTTTGTGAGTGTGTGTGTATGTATAAGGCAGTTTGCTAAGAGAGAGGAGAGAGTGCTTTATGTCTGTAGTTTGTCATTTTCATGACCGTTTATAAAATTGCTGATTTCAATAGCAATTGGACCTTTTATAATTGGGTTCAAAACATCTCCCTGTGTGTCACAAAGCTAGGAAGGTTTTCTTCCACTTCCTTTAGCTCCACAGAGCTAACAAGAGGCAGATGTGCTGTACTAACATGCACCTGCCTTTCACAGTTTCTCAATGAGCTGAACAACGGAAACATGGGAAAGCTGTGTTTAAGTGTGCATGCGCACAACTACAGCACCAGAACTGAGGCTTCTTAGTGAGAAGCCTCTGATTGGACGGCTTTAAAAAAAAAAAAATCTTTTGGGGTATATCTACTAAATTGTTAAAAGAAATCAGTGAAATGTTTCCTTTTGGAGTCTATGGAATAAACCTGTAGAACTATCTAATGAGGGGGCGGCAAAATGGACCTTTGCCTAGGGCGGCATAATTCCTTGCACTGGCCCTGGGTTATAGTGCCTATAGTGTCCCTTTAATGTAATTTTTTTGTATTTATTTTTTTTTAAATAGAAGGGTGGTATTATTCGTTTTTTATTTTATTTTTACAATATTGTGTTAAAACTAGACTTTTTACTGTGTTTCATTTTAGGTACATTATGCATGTTTAAGTGTTTGAAGATAGTTGATGCACTAACTGATGGACAAAGAAAATTGGGACTTGATTTCTTCTTATCGAAAATATTCTTAATCACTCTGAAACCCCATTAATAATGCACTAGAATATGCCTCACCTATTTTAAACTACACCTCTATTCTATTCTACACACAAGAAAGAGAAACACAGCTCTCTAATTACCAGCCCCTTGTACATATGTGTTCTATCAAAATAATATTTAAAAAAAGAGAGAATTCTTCTGCTGCCACCTGTCTGCCAATGAATCGTGATGACCGCAATCATTTCAAAGTGGTTCGGAAATTGTTGTATGACTCAGAGTAATCAACAATGAGGAAAATTAGCACTGATATGCTGAACTAAACACCACTCTGTGCCAGATTGACATGATCTGCTACTGGGAATCTTGCCTCTGTATTGGTTACTATAGATCAGCAGATCACCTTGATTTACCCCCATAAGGTGGAAATAAGTCTGCTTTATTTATATGCTTCAGAGAAAATTTCACACCTTCCAGGTGCTCTGTCACTAATATCACACCTTATTGGTGCCCTAAATCAGAATGATGCAGACAAACATTACTTCAAGTTCATATAAAGAAAATTAATAAATTTTAGTGAAAAATGGTTCTTTATAAATGTGAGTGATGTCTAGTTATGTGTTAGATGTGTGAGAGTGTGTATGGCTGATTAGTTATAATCATGTGTGTAAAACAGAAAGAGCCAGATTTATTCTGGTTCCTATGTTTTGGCCCAGTCTTCCCGAAGCAGAAGTTTATACTATCAGATTTTGCTCTCAAACAATTAATGATATCCCAACTTGTATATGGTAACACAGACATATGAGTTCAGACTGGAAGCAAAAGTGTTCTAGTTTACACGCATTATCTATTCATTTTAGAATGTCAAAATCTCTCAAATACTGTATCAGTTTGTTTCGTCTGTAAACTTTAATAATTCCCTATACTCAGTTGGGATTTATTCACTAAACTGGGGATTGTGGAGCATTAACAACTGAATTGCAAATTCTATGCTTAGTAAGTAAACACAATTAAATCCAGTGCTACAGAATTTGCTTTAGCTTTGTAAATAAAAAAAATATAGGTGACATAAAACCACATTGGGTATCTCACATCTTGTCCATTTTCAAGAAAGGTACCACTTTACTTTAACCCCTTAAGGACACATGACGTGTGACAGGTCATGATTCTCTTTTATTCCAGCAGTTTGGTCCTTAAGGGGTTAAAGTCCAGGCATGGCACAGATAGATGCATTGCAAGTTATATGAACAATCTCATAGCTGATTTGAAGTGTTAAATAAGACAATAAGAGATTGGTAAAATCATGTCCTAAATGTATTTAAATTAGAAGTTAAGCTCATTTTCTCCTGAACTATCAATTTTCTACGAAACAAAACATGCACTGTATACATAGCTGGCACTATACACATACATTGTATTAATACAGTGAATCTCATGTAAGAGGTACTTTGGTTCATGCTAGGTTCAGTGCCAGATTTTTACAGTTTGCCAACCAAAACATGAACTAGACATTATTATTATTATTTGCCTCTAAAACGAATCATGGAGAATGGACATGATCATTTTTTATTTGAGGCTAAAATAGTGAAACTGAAAAAAAGCCTCCAACTCCGTTATTTTTAGAACTTGGTTATTTTGGCCAAATGTTTCCTGATCATTTCCAGACATAACCCGTTAATTGAATATCAATGGTTTTTTAAAATTTTATTTTAATATGCATGTATTTAAATGTTATTTAAACAAGATACAGATAAAGTTATAGTATAGAGATAAAATATCAGAATAGTTTGGGAACCACACACATTTGAACCATCTAGGAAGCTCTCCTCCTGGGTATAAACCCTGTATGTTTGTTTGTTTGTTTTCATGTAGTACTGCAAGTTTAAAAATGTCACAAACAGGGGGGCGGGGCCTGACAGCCAAGATGGCTGGTCGCACACTCACAGATTATTATTATTTATTATTATTGCAATTTATATAGCGCCAACAGATTCCGTAGCACCCAGATCTCCTACAATGACGGGTAAAAGAGCGCTGCTACATAGAGATCCAAAGGTGCCAGTGGCAAACAGTGACCGGGTACGAGTAGAGAACGACAAGAGCAATCGACTGATACCAGCCCGGCACCTATGCACTGCAGGAAAACTTGCACCAACTTGCGGCCTACACCAGAGCGAAGCCTGGAACCCGGGGGAGGCGGATGCTCTCCTGGCCCGGGACGAGCTCCTAAACGAGAACACACTACAGCCCTGCTACCCCTCCCCCCCCCTCTGGACCGGTGGGGGACATCCCGGTCCTCGCTGGGAACTATCACCCCAGCACTCCTGCCTACCCAAGCAATGAAACCTGCACCCAAACGGAGACGTCAGGGCCCAGCAAAGATGGCGACGCAGCACACGACGGAGCACTCGCCTCCCAAGCCACCCAAACACACAATAGAGTTCTTCCACAAGCTTTGTACATACCTGTGGGTGAAGCTTAAAGCCAGGATACAACCCTTCACACTGGCGGCGAAAGCGGTTGCAGCGTGGATCCGCCCGGCGACTCGCCGCTGCCTCCGGTGGAACCCACCACGTGGCCCCAACATAGCCACCTGACAGGAACAGAGAAGAGGAGCAGCGTGGCGGAAATCTGCGCAGGGCACCTCAGACGACAGTGCATTCGTCCTCAAGCCCGAGCACGGAACCCGCCGGAGTGCCCGACCTGCCTATCACCCAGCGGTCCCAGCAACAGCCGCCCAGCAAAACACAACCCAGCACGGGGGGACCGGCACAGCCGACAGTGACACACATCATGCCGCAGCAAGGTTGGGGACTGACCTGCAGAAAATCTACCCACGACCTACAGGGGAGAGAACACCGAGGGGGCGAGTGCCCTACCGCAAAAGCACATCCATCACTCCACCAAGCGTGCGGGCTACCCCCGGGTGGGACCCCCCCATGATGGACACAACGAAACACCCGGTGGGGTATACTCACAGGCAGGTTCTTAGTTATTAGATTACAGTTACAGCTAAAGCAATGTTCTATGCCTTACAAACGTTGACTATGATTTCCCTTTGGTTATTTACAGTTTACATTGAGCTCTAGTAATGTGCCTAGCTTAGACTGCAAACACTGATCTACCCAAGCTAGTGCAATACTAAGTGTATCATTAAAACAAACAAAAAAAAAAGTGGCTGCCTTGTTTAGGAGTACCATTGTTGTTTTATGTTGCTGTGTAAGCTATTTACTGCCTGACTTAACTACTTGCCTGATATTCTGTACACTGTGAACTCTGCTGTTACCACTACCTAAACCTATCTATACTATAAAATTGTGCATGTTACTCGTATGTCCCTCATGTAAAGTGACGAAAATGTTTGAGGACTGCTTTTGGGGCACCTCAGGCCTGCCTGTACAACTTATATGCACTACAAAAATAAAGAATAAAAAAAAAATAAAAATGTCACAAACATTTGGAATCTCGCCTTTTACATCAAACGAACATTCCAAGGAACTTAACCAATGCAGCCCGCTGTAACGGTTTTAGTGAAAACGTTATACCCTACCCCATATTTTGTTTTGTATGTGCTTCCCTTAAATTATGTTTCATTTGATAACATGCTTGTTCATACAATGTTGACATGGAATTTGTTTGCACTTGTCATTGTTAACCCATTTTGTTTTTCTATTTTGTGTATGTCTGCAGTACCTACATATGAAATTTTCAAGAAAATCATGTAAAAGTGGATTGGTGATTACATTAACACATCTGCTCTTTCCAATATTTTTATTAAGTGGTCTTGCATAGCAAGACCACTTAATGTTATCTCACATATATATTATTATTAAGTGTTCTTGCATAGCAAGACCACTTAATGTTATCTCACATATATATTATTATTAAGTGTTCTTGCATGGCAAGACCACTTAAAGGACCACTCTAGTGCCAGGAAAACATACTCGTTTTCCTGGCACTAGAGTGCCCTGAGGGTGCCCCCACCCTCAGGGACCCCCTCCCGCCCGGCTCTGGAAAGGGGTAAGGGGTTAAAACTTACCTTTTTCCAGCGGTGGGCGGAGAGCTCTCCTCCTCCGATCCTCCTCTTCTCCTCCCCGTCGGCTGAATGCGCACGCGCGGCAAGAGCTGCGCGCGCATTCAGCCGGTCTCAAAGGAAAGCATTTACAATGCTTTCCTATGGACGCTTGCGTGCTCTCACTGTGATTTTCACAGTGAGAATCACGCAAGCGCCTCTAGCGGCTGTCAATGAGACAGCCACTAGAGGATTAGGGGGAAGGCTTAACCCATTCACAAACATAGCAGTTTCTCTGAAACTGCTATGTTTATGAAAAAATGGGTTAACCCTAGAAGGACCTGGCACCCAGACCACTTCATTAAGCTGAAGTGGTCTGGGTGCCTAGAGTGGTCCTTTAATGTTATCTCACAAAAGCTGAAAAATCAGGACATGATTTCTAAACTGCCACCACTCCCTCATTTTCAGGCCCACCTACACAAATCTTATATCAAAACGTTCAGCTATCCCTGCCGACACTAAAAATGTCCACAGCTAAGCCATAGTCCTGATAGTTTTCACAATATAACCATTTGTTTGCAACTCACGCCGTCCATTGACATTCATTGAAACTCCACTCTGCAAAGCTCACATTTGAAGGGTAATTTATAAACTGCGACTGTGCCTTCATTGTTAATATCTCAGAGACATACTATACATCAAAATGTAGGCCTGGGTCTTGTGATTCTCACAATATAAAGCTCTTCACTGTAGGATTTATAGTTTTTAAAATACAACCGTTTGAAGATGGCAACCGCAAAAATACTCTGACCTGTGCCAGGCTGCAGCAGCAAGTGATGTCATAGACGGGGCCTTTTGTACACCTGCTAATGTTTTTATAAATGTATGGTTTAATGTAACTGTGAAGCACTTTGGGCAACAACGTTGCAATTAAATGTGCTATATAAATAAATAATAACACTTACTCCGCCCACTCCAGTTGTAGACTACTGGTGGAGGCAAGAACACTTCACACAATTTCCCCAGAAATTTTAGTTTTTCTAGTTCTTATATGAAACAGCTCTGCTGTGTTTTGTTTTAGGTTCATTTTGCAATTTTAAGTGTTTGAAGACAATTGATGCACTTACCGAGGTTGAGAGAAAGTGGGGACTTGATTTCTTCAACGAGAACTTGGTCTTAGTTACCTTAAAACAGTGACCAACACTCTACCAAAGAAGCAAAATCTCATCAGAATCAAGACCATTTTCTAGATTTACAGCATGTCTGTTTAACATCCTGCATTACAATTCTTTTCAACTTCTACCTCTCTTCCTTACAAATCTACCTATCTTACAATTCTATCTCTCTTCCTCAGTATAGAATAATGCAATTCCCTGTAACTGTTCAAAACAATTTCATTGTTGTCTTTTATCTTAAAGTTATCTAATCCATTATTATCTTTCAAATTATCACCTCCCATTAAATTATTTAATAATATTGTATAAGAGTATTAGTTAAATTAATAAAGTTTGACAATTTTAGTTTCCATAGTATCTGTTTTACTGTAGAATTTCACATTCACAGGCACTCTTGATTTTTCAACTATTTATAACAGCAGCTACTATACAGATTTAACATGCAGTTACTCTACAGCACTGCATAGAATATGCCTCCACGATATATACAGAAATGATAATTACCATTCTGACAATAGATGGTATATGTTACTTAAGTTGTCTGTTCAGTATTATCTACAATCAATTCTATTACCGAATTATGTTTATTATTATATTAAACATTATATTTTGTTGGCAAGGCAAATAGAAGACCGGTAGAAAAAGCTTTTTTTCTATATTCACAAAGTTATTTTCAATGCACAAAATATCAGTAGCCTAATAGTCTCTCAGTTCACCTTTGATATACTTCACTCTATTTGAAATGCTCTTAACAATAACTGAAAGCTTGTTAATCCAGCCCTGTCCTAATATAATGTATGACCCCGCCCTCCGTTCTGCCAAAACACCCCTAATGCGTCAAGGCATGGACTCCACAAATCCTCTGAACATGTCCTGTGGTATCTGGTACTAACACTTTATTTAGGCAGCAGATCATTTATGTCCTGATAGTTCCTAGGTGGGGCATCTATGGATCAGATTTGTTGGTGCAGCACATACCACAAATGCTTAATTGCATTGAGATCTGAGCAATTTAGAGGCCAAGGCAACATCTTGAACTCTTTGTCATGTTTCTCAAACCATTCCTGAACAATTTTTGCAGTGTGGCAGAGTGTATTATCCTGCTGAGAGAAGCTACTTCAATATAGAAACACCATTGCCATGAAGGGGTGTACGTGGCCTGCACTAATCTCTAGGTAGGTGGTATGTGTCAAAGTAACATTGCCTCCACCGACTGGTCTTCTTCTTATAGTGCAAATGTGATTTACCAGGCAATGTTTTTCCATTGCACCACATTCCAGTTTTGAAACTCATGTCTCCTTTGAAGGCGCTTTCAGTGGTAGACAGGGGTCCTCATGGGCACTATAACCAGTCTGCCTGATACACAGCAATTTGCAATGCACTGTTTGTTCTGACACCTTTCTATCATGGCCAGCATTAGCTTTTAAGAAATTTGAGCTAGAGTAGCTCTTTTGTCTGATCCGAACAGACGGGCTAGCCTTCTCTCCCCACATGCATCAGTGAGCCATGGGCGCCCATGACCCTGATGCTGGTTCACCGGTTGCCCTTCCTTGAACCCCTTTTTGTAGATACTAACCACTGCATACCGGGAACACCCCATGAAACTTGCCATCTGGAGATGCTCTGATCCAGTCATCTAGCCATCACTATTTTGTTCTTGTTAAAGTCTCTCAGACTTGTCCATTTTTCCATCTTCCAACACAGGAAATTCATGAACTGACTGTTCACTTGCTGCCTCATATATCCCACCCCTTGACATGTGCCTTGTAATGATATAATCAATGTTATTCAATTCACATGTCAGTGTTTTTTTTATTTTGTTTTCAGCATTTTTTATTTGGTTTCATATATAAACATTATTCAATGAAATAAAATGTAAGAGTATAATATGTTAACAATCATCGTTATACATAAATATTTCTTCATAAGGTATAGGTAGAAGAGAATAAACAAAAATACACATACATGTAATCAGAACATACAAAATTAATAAAGTCCGTAAAAATGTATGAATATTAGTTTAACCATCAACCAGACTTGGAAAGACATATACATATGGTAAATTATCTTCTTTATCCTATTCACTATCTGAACTCAAGTCTATATCCAGAGAGGGAAAAAAAAAAACTATAAAGACAATAACTAAGACTCTACATGAGGCCCCACTCGCTATTAAGAGGACTACATCAAACTATCTCTATAGGATGTCCAAGGTAACCATAATCTTAAATAAGATATCCAGACAGACACCTGCGTTGGAAATAAAATTATGTTCCATTCTATATTGAAAATCTAGTTGTTTCATAATCTCCGCCCATATTATAGGGATTGTTTTATTCCAAGCTCTCGCTATGCAGATTTTTTTTTTTATCTTGGAATGGAAATTCAACATTTAAAAGAAACAGTTGAGGTACATGGTTCGAGGCTCTTGCCCACACCGCCAACATAATCTAGAATAAACTGGCAAGATCCTGTGTAGTCTAACTGGAACCATGTACCACCTATAGATTAGCTTTAAATGAACCTCACAGAGGGAAATACAATGAATAGTACGCTTCACTAATAATGTAGTTTTGATCCATTCCGAGAATAGAAATGTTTTCCCAATATCCAATTCCCATGTTTCAAAAGGGGCAATCTGAGAGGTTTGTTCCATTGATTGAATTAATTTGATAGCTCTGGAAATCAGTCCCCTAGGTTTACTTAGAACTGAGAAAGGGTCTATGGTATGATTACAGGATATTGTCCTAGTCATAACGAAATTTTTAAATATTGGAAAAGTTCTTTGGATGGAAGTTTATATTTTACCTGTAGTTGAGCAAAGGGAATAAGATTATTTTTACAGCATAGGTCTGAGATCTTTGTTATACCATATTGGATCCATTTCTGTACATTGATATCCTCCATCACATATAGTAACATATCCAAAGGAGCATTGTACACTAGCTTATCATGGAGATTACATTTTTTACTTAATATTCTAGAGGTGTTTAACATGCCAATAAGAATTTTATTAGACAAAGCACCAATATCCAATTTCCTTAGATTTAGAATTCCAATCCAAAATAAAATATTCAAATTACAACTAGAACTATCCTTCTGTTCTAGGGCAAGCCACGAATGATTTTCAAATTCTAAATTTAACCACATAGAGAAGTTAGATAGCATACAGGCTTCATGGAGCTTAAAAACATCTGGAAAAGATATGCCTTTTAATATGCCTTTAATACCCTTTAGTAAAGTTTTTATGGAGAATCTTTTGAGATATCTTGGGCTTTCTGTCTGGCCAGATACATTTAGAGAATAGGGGTGCTAAAGGGCAGCCCTGTCTAGTTCCATTTTTTTTTTATCAGAAAAGATTCTGATTCAAAAAAAGGGTTTATTATTTTTGCTGAGGAATTCACATACAATAGCATAGTTCTTTCTCTAAATTGACCCACAACGCCGAATTTCCCATAGACAGAGTCAAGGAATCTCCAATTGACTCTGTCAAAGGCCTTCTCGGCGTCGAGGGCCATATTAGCAGATCCCATCTTATTATTAATCCTATTAATTATATTAAAAATTCTACGCGTATTATCCATAGTACTTCCCCCCCCCTGTCAAAACCCAACTGATCGATGTTAACTAACTCACAACTTATCCCTTCGAAACGATTAGACAAAATCTAGGGAAAATATTTCATGTCTATATTAATAAGAGAGATTGGCCTGTAATTGGTAATATAGTATGGATCCTTGCCCTCTTTTGGTATAGGGATGATTGATGCCAGTAACATCGTGTTGGGTAGGGGATTCTCAGCCGAGGCTTCTAGAAAAAATTTCAAAAGAAAAGGTGTAATAATTCTAGAATTTTTTTTTATAACAAATAGCGGAAAAGCCATCAAGGCCCGGGGCTTTATTTATTTTGAGATGGTCTATTGCTTCTTTAATTTCAGTTAGTACGAATGGAGCATTCAGGAGATCTGTTTTTTATTTATTCAACTTCGGTAATTTAAGGTTGTCAAGGAATTCTTCCATTTCTTTACTAATTTTTAGATTATATAATAATATATAATAATCCCCAAATGATTGGGCGATATCCTTTGGGGAGGTTAATTGTTTGTCCCCAATAAATATTTTTTTACAGACTTATCCTTAACATCGTTCTTGATTTTATTTGAATTGTCCTGATTAATTTTGTTGTTGTTATGGTACCACCTTTGTTTAAGAAATGCAATGTTTTTGTTTACCTTAAAAAATATTAATTGGGGGGGGGGGCGGGGCCTGACAAGCATGGCGACTGGTTGTGTTTCTTGTGAGCTCCCAGGAACACACTAAGCAAAACAGCTATTTTGCCTGAAATAGCCAAAACCGGGCATCAAGCGACTTACCCCTAACTGTACACAGAGAAGACCCGACTTGCGAATGCTTCCATCAGCATTTTCAAGCACTCCAGACGCCGAGCTTCACTGAGGCCTAGTGAGCGCTGAGGAGGGGAGAGGCGGCCGCTCTCCCAGACCGGCGCGACCGAAGTGCTGAACATGTACCTGGAGCCCTGCTACCCCCCCCTTTGGACCGGCGGGGGTTATCCCGGTCCCTACCCTGATGGCTCCCAAACCCTACCGGAGAGCCGCAGCAGAGCCACAAACACCCGCAAGCAAGGTGGAGCATCAGCTAAGATGGCGGACGACACGCGTCCCTATACTCCTGGAGGGGAGATTCCTGATACACACCGGCGCCTAGAGGCAATCTTCGACGCCTTTTGGAAAAAGCTGGAAAGCAGGCTGACACCCACTGAGACCACCGAGGCACCTCCACAACCATCCCGCTACTCACCGAAGCAACCTACTGCACACACCACGAGCCCGACATACCGTAGACAGCGACGACGGCCTAAGCAGCGTAAGGCGGTAAAATTAGCCGGCTGGCAAACCGCAAAGCTTCTTAACCCCAGCTACATGCAGAAGGAAACGCACAGGGTCCGGGAGAGGAGTAGAATGCAAGTGCAGCACAAAAAAATGCAGGAGTCTCCCCTGGCGGACAGCCTGAGAAGCCAAGCACCCTGGGACACTAAATTCCCTATAAGGGGGATAGGCTGACCACCAAGATGGGCCTCTGAACCCAGCGCCTACCCAGTATGGGGTACCTGGGCCGTACTGGACCTCTTAATTGCCATACACGTGTAACTTACTAGTGATGCACCTCACACTTCTTTTACTTTGCCAGGTCCAGAGGGTAATGCAACCTATTCTGCTGCTATTCCTATAATCTATTCTGCTGGGGGGCTGGGGCTATCTGGGGTGGTAAACTCTACTGTATCCCTTACCTTACCATGACTATCTACACATAGTACCTATCTCTTATCAGTAAGGGGATATGTCATGCCATGCTTGTTAATTACCTTTAATACTCTTATGTTTCACAAACGTTACTGCTACCATATAATATAAAATTGTGCATTGTCTAACGATTACCCTACTTGTTACTTATGCTAAGCAGCTCGAGGATTGCCTTTGGGGTACCTCAAGCCAGTTTGTATCCATAATATGCACTGCAAAAAAAAAAAAAAAAAAATATTAATTGGGGACAAACAACTAATCTTCCAAAAGGATATCACCCAATCATATGTTCTTTCTTTAATGCTTTCCCTTAATCTGTCTCTCTCTCTTTCCAGCTCATTGTCAACCTTAATGTTATTTAATCGTTCTTTAGGACCTAGTTTAACCTTTAATTCCGCTAGTGATTCCTCTTTTTTCCTTTTTAAATCTGAACCCAATTTTATCAAGAGGCCCCTTACATAGCTTTTAAAAGTACACCGCACCAATGAAGTAGATGCTTCGCCATTGTCATTTATAGTTACAAAGTGTAGCGAATGTAACCTCGCCACAGGTTCCTGGAGGACCCTGCCTCTTGCCCCAGGACTATGGGCCGTGCAAAAAGAACTGCAAAATACATGTTTAAAAGACTCTCGTTTGGGTTCCCTGTGCTGTTCAGGATCCGAACCGATCTACGAACTAAAGACCACCCCGGAGCTTGTTAAACATTATTAACACTTTGTAATGATCCTGCCAGCGGTGTTCTAAGTGTTCATCTGGGTGGCCGCTGTTCGTATGCCTGAACACATGCTGGTGGCCATCTTGTTCCCGCGAACGCAGGCAGCGGTGTTTGGTCGTCTAGTGCATAGAACTAAAATCGGACACTCAACCTCTCGAACACCGCTGAACTTCCATCCCGCCTGCGTTCGTTACTTTACCTCCTGGAAGAGCACTGTTCGGTGGAATCGTACATCTAAATGAGGTGAACAAGCTCCATGTTATACTTATGGATTAGATTCGGTATTTTGTTCACATGGAACTCCCGAACAGGACCGTCCACAACCACTGAATTCATGGAACTGTTTTGGGCATAGGACCATGTGTGCGAGAGGTCAGAACATTACACCGGTGGCGATTCGGCTGTGTTCGTGGGATCTGAGCACTTTTTGGTTATTTTGGGTGCTCAGATCCAGGCTATCCAGGGATGTATGGGTGATTCCTATGTGGAAGTATGTATTTTTATGTGTTTTTAATATTTTGTACTTTATGCTGAGTCACTACTTCCTATACAGCTATACTCGCTGGAGGAGAGCTCTAACCACTGGGAGCTGGATCCAGCACTTGGGTCCAGGCAGGGCCAGATTAAGAGCCCAGTGAGCATGGTGCTGACAATTATGATGGGGC
The DNA here is from genome assembly GCF_036172605.1 of Pelobates fuscus. Taxonomy (NCBI): domain Eukaryota; kingdom Metazoa; phylum Chordata; class Amphibia; order Anura; family Pelobatidae; genus Pelobates; species Pelobates fuscus. Next base: position 155,666,817 of record NC_086320.1, read on the forward strand.
CTTATTAAAGAATCTTATTGACCAAAAACACTAAAACAGTCATACCTCTCAAGCGTCATGTATCTGATGGAGTTGGTGTTGGAGGGAAACTCAAAGATGTAGCTATAAGAAAACCATACTCTATGCTAATCTCTTTATCTAATGTATGCTTTCATCTTTTAAGTAAATCCATACCCCCTAACACCAGTGTTCAGTGAAGCAGGAAGTCAATATGCAGGGTAAAAGGGTGGGCCACTGATGCAAATCACGTGACCAGAACTGCCAAAATGTCAAGATTACTGTTTGATCCAGCACGTAGAACTGTATAGCACGGATGACAAATAAGTAACGTATTACCGGTCCTTAGAATGGCCGGATTTAACATACATCGAATAGTCAAAATACTAGCCGAGGTCAGGGAACACAGAAAGGGACGCAGCGATGAGGAAAGCAAGGAGTCAGGATACCAGAATATAGAGAAGTCAATAAACAAAGCCAAAGTCAAAAACCAGGTAGAAAACTAATAACAGGAACGCGCTCTCGGACAACCACAAGGGAAACCACGACAGGGTACTGAGCAGGATGAGAACTGGGCCTAAATACCCCTCCTTTAGTTCTGATAGGCTGTAACCGGCCTTTGACCCCAAAGTCAGTTACCAGGTTTCATTTGCATAATTGCTCAGCATTAAAGGGACACTATAGTCACCTGAACAACTTTAGCTTAATGAAGCAGTTTCAGTATATAGAACATGCCCCTGCAGCCTCACTGCTCAATCCTCTGCCATTTAGGAGGTAAATCCCTTTGTTTATTAACCCTAGTCACACCTCCCTGCATGTGACTTGCACAGCCTTCCATAAACACTTCCTGTAAAGAGAGCCCTATTTAGGCTTTCTTTATTGCAAGTTCTGCTTAATTAAGATGTTCTTATCCCCAGCTATGTTAATAGCTTGCTAGACCCTGCAAGAGCTTCCTGTATGTGATTAAAGTTCAATTTAGAGATTGAGATACAATTATTTAAGGTAAATTACATCTGTTTGAAAGTGAAACCAGTTTGTTTTTTTTCATGCAGGCTCTGTCAATCATAGCCAGGGGAGGTGTGGCTAGGGCTGCCTAAACAGAAACAAAGTGATTTAACTCCTAAATGACAGTGAACTGAGCAGTGAAATTGCAGGGGAATGAACTATACACTAGAACAGCTTTATCTAGCTAAAGTAATTTAGGTGACTATAGTGTACCTTTAACCCTTCTGTGGATTAGGTTGCTGCTCGGCACAACTTTTCCTGTGTGGACAGTAAATGTCATTAACCACATTTCTATAAGCGGATGAATACGTGACATTACCCCCCACCTGAAGAACGCCCAACGGGCGGGCAGGACCAGGCTTGAGAGGAAATTTGGCGTGAAAAGCGCGGAACTTACGGCCCGCATGCAGGTCAGGAGCCGAAACCCAAGAACGATCAGCAGAACCGTAACCTTTCCAAACAACCAAGTACTGTAAAGTGCCCCGAGAAAACCTAGAATCCACGATAGAAGATACCTCATACTCCTCCCGACCACCCACCACCACCGGAGGGGGAGGAACACAAGGAACAGTATATCTATTGCAGACAAGAGGTTTGAGTAAGGACACATGAAAAGTGTTGGGAATCCCTAAAGATGCAGGAAGAGCCAGAGAGTAAGACACTGTATTGATCCTACGAAGCACTCTATAGGGACCAAGGAATCTGAGGGCAAACTTCATGCTAGGGACCTTAAGCTTGATGCTGCGAGATGACAACCAAACCCAGTCCCCCACTTGGTACACCGGGTTGGCACTCCTACGCTTATCAGCAAAATGTTTGAAGCGTTCAGCAGCAGCCCCTAGAGCAGTTTGAACCTTAACCCAGGTATCCCGAATAGAGGCCAGACGCTCATCCAGAGCAGGAATGGCAGTATCAGAAAATACCGCAGGGAGAACCGTAGGATGCCTACCATTATTGACAAAAAATGGACTGTGCCCAGAGGAGTCATGAACTGTGCCCAGTGTCAGGATCGGGTCAGGGATCCAACACGCAGAGTACAAAGAGTAGCAGATACGTATACCGGTCCTTAGAATGGCCGGACTTAACGTAAAACTACGATAGAATGGTCAGAGACAAGCCGAGGTCGAGGGAACGAGAAGACAGGTAAGCGAGAGACAAGCCGGGTCAAGGATAACAGAAAGACAGGAGAGTAAATACCAAAGCCGGGTCAGAACCAAAAGGCAAGAGAATAACAGAGCACTGTGTGACTAGGCAGACTAGAACCACGACAGGGCAATGAGTAAATGAGAGAGCCACTGTTAAGTATCCTGGTTAGGGAGAGAAGGCACGCCTCCGGCGAGTCCTGATTCGTCTCCAGAGATTTGAGTGACAGGACGTTCCGGGTTGGCGTCATGACGTCGACCTCCGGTCCTCCTGCTATAAAAGGAAGTGACTCCCTCGCGGCCGGCGTTTGCAAGACCGGGTGAACCGCGAGGAACCGAGGAGACATGCCGTCCGGACGGATAAACTTCTAAGTCTCTACCTCTCTCAGAGGTAGAGGCTTCAGGTACCCTGACAGTACCCCCCCTCTCAGATACGCCCACCGGGCGGAAGGAGCCGGGGCGAGATGGAAAGCGGGAGTGAAATGCCCTGCGAAGGCGAGGAGCATGAACATCCTCTTGTGGTACCCAACTCCTCTCCTCAGGACCATAACCCTTCCAGTCAACCAAATATTGTACTCTCCCCCGGGAGACACGAGAATCAATAATGGAGTTAACCTCATACTCCTCCTGACCCTCCACCTGAACAGGGCGCGGAGGGGCGATTGTGGAGGAGAATCTGTTACAGATTAGAGGTTTCAGCAATGACACGTGAAAGGAGTTCGGGATGCGTAAAGTAGCTGGGAGAGCTAGACGATACGCCACTGGGTTAATTCGAGTCAAGATCCTGTAGGGACCAATATAACGAGGAGCGAATTTCATGGAAGGAACTTTAAGGCGAATATTCCTAGTACTCAACCAAACTCTATCGCCTGGAGCGAAATTCGGAGCCGCCCTTCTACGTTTGTCAGCATGTTTCTTAACCAGCATAGAATTGTGTAGAAGAATCTGTCGAGTCTGATCCCACAACTTCCTCAAATTGGCCACATGGACATCAACCGACGGCACTCCTTGGGAAGAAGAAACCGAGGGAAGAATAGATGGATGAAAGCCATAGTTCATGAAGAAGGGGCTTGAATGCGTAGAGTCACAAACGAGATTGTTGTGCGCAAACTCCGCCCAAGGAATCAAACCGACCCAATCGTCCTGGTGTTCGGAAACAAAACAACGTAAGTACTGCTCAATCTTCTGGTTGGTTCGTTCGGCAGCTCCGTTAGACTGAGGATGATAGGCGGAAGAAAAATTCAGTTTGATGCCTAATTGAGAACAGAATGATCTCCAAAAACGTGAAACAAATTGGGAGCCTCTATCAGAAGTGATCTCCGAAGGAATCCCATGCAAGCGAAAAATCTCTTTAGCAAATATCTCCGCCAATTCAGGAGAAGTCGGAAGTTTAGGCAAAGGTACGAAATGTGCCATCTTGGTAAACCTATCGACTACGGTGAGGATAACAGTGTGCCTTTTAGAAACAGGCAAATCCACAATAAAGTCCATTGCCACACAGGACCAAGGTTTATCAGGAATTTCCAGAGGTTGTAGAAGGCCACAAGGAAGCGAATGCGGTAGTTTAGTTTTAGTACAGACCTCACAAACTCCGATAAAATCCTTAATATCCTTCCGTAACGAAGGCCACCAGAAATCTTTGGAGATCAAAGAATACGTCTTGCGAACACCCGGATGACCAGCCACCTTACTCTCGTGAAGACACTGTAAGAGCTCCAGTTGGAGTTCAGGAGGAACGAAATGTCTGGAAGCAGGAGTCAATCTAGGTGCCAGATGCTGCAAGCTCCTTATCTGCTCAAGTAGCGGAGAGTGGACTTTGAGAGTAGTGTTAGCGATAATGTTACACTTGGGTACTATAGAGGACAAAACCGGCTCAGATATGGCAGCAGGTTCATATTGGCGAGACAAGGCATCGGCTTTAGAATTCTTAGAACCTGGCCTATATGTGAGTATGTAGTTGAAGTGAGTGAGGAATATGGACCAACGAGCCTGTCTGGATGATAGTCGTTTAGCCTCTCCAATATAGGATAAGTTTTTATGATCTGTCAAAATAGTAACAGGATGCAAAGTACCCTCCAATAAATGTCTCCACTCCTTTAAGGCCATTATAACCGCTAGGAGTTCCCTGTCACCAATGTCATATCTGCTTTCAGTACCTGACAATTTTTTGGAAAAGTATCCACAAGGATGTAATGGTTTATCTACACCCAACCTTTGGGACAGAACGGCACCTATACCTGTCTCAGAAGCGTCAACTTCGAGTAGGAAAGGTAGTGTAGTATCAGGGTGAACTAAAATTGGTGCGGAAGCAAACAGCTCCTTGAGTGTCTTAAAAGCCAGAAGTGCTTCAGTAGACCAATTCTTAGTATCAGCCCCTTGTTTGGTCATATTGGTGATGGGAGCAATGATAGAGGAGTATCCCTTAATGAAACGTCTGTAGTAATTGGAGAAACCAATAAATCTCTGGATAGCCTTGAGACCCTTAGGTAAAGGCCAATCCAATATGGATTGGAGCTTCTCCGGATCCATTTCAAACCCCTCTCCAGAAATCACGTAACCAAGAAAGGTAGTTTGGGATTGGTCAAAGCTGCATTTCTCTAATTTGCAGTATAAGCCATGCTGAAGAAGTTTGTGTAAAACCCTTCTGACTTGTCCGTGGTGAGTTTCAATATCCCTGGAATGTATAAGTATATCATCAAGGTATACAATCACACAGTCATCTTGAAACTCCCTAAGAACCTCATTAATAAGGTCCTGAAATACCGCCGGGGCATTGCAGAGACCAAAAGGCATTACAGTATACTCATAGTGGCCATATCGAGTATTGAATGCAGTTTTCCACTCGTCTCCGTCGTGAATTCTCACCAAATTATAAGCACCTCTAAGGTCTAACTTAGTGAAAATCTTAGAACTTTTTAATCGATCAAAAAGCTCGGTGATCAAGGGAATCGGATATACATTTCTAATGGTTATCTTGTTAAGACCTCGGTAGTCAATGCAGGGTCTTAAAGTACCATCCTTCTTTTTAACAAAAAAAAATCCAGCCCCAGCAGGGGAGGAGGATCTTCTAATGAACCCCTTGTCTAGGTTTTCACGAATATACTCCTCTAGAACTAAGTTCTCATTCGTAGACAAAGGATATACATGACCCCTGGGGGGCATAGTACCAGAAAGTAAATTAATTTTGCAATCAAAAGGCCCATGTGGTGGTAAGGTATCAGCCTTTCCTTTGTCAAATACTGCCTTTAAATCTTGATACAAGGACGGTATCTGTACTTTGGTAGAGTCGGTAGCGTTATTAAGTGCGTTGACACTACAGAGAGGTGACACTTTCTTTAAACAATTCTCTTGACAATCCTGACCCCACGAAACTATTTCCCCTGATCTCCAATCTATAACGGGGTTATGTCTCTTAAGCCAGGAGTATCCCAGGACTATGGGAACAGAAGGAGATGAAATGAGTAGTAGGGATATTTCCTCCTTGTGTAGAATACCAGTAGTTAAGTTAAGAGGTGTGGTCTCCCGGAAAATCACAGGCTCAACTAAAGGTCTACCATCAATGGCCTCAACAGCCAAGGGTGTCTTCCTTAACTGGGATGGGATAGTGTGTTTGGTGAGAAACTTTTGGTCGATAAAACTCTCAGCAGCGCCGGAGTCTATCAATGCCATAGTCTCTAAGGTTCCCTTTTCCCAAGTTAAAGAGACCGGTAATAGGAGTCTATGTTCTTTGTAGTTATGAGTAGAGGACAAAATCGAAACACCCAAGGTCTGTCCTCTAGAGAAACTTAGGTGCGAGCGTTTCCCGGACGACTGGGACAGCTCAAACGTACATGACCTCTGGCTCCACAATACATACACAGTCCCTCCCTTCTCCTGTACTGTCTCTCCTCCTCTGACAGACGAGTAAGGCCTAACTGCATAGGTTCTGAAACCTGTGGAGTTTTGGTTTCAGAAATTTGAAATGATGGTGCTAGTCTAAAGGAAGACCCACCAGTTCTATCTCGAGTATTCTGCCTCTCCCTTAGACGTTCGTCAATACGAGAGATAAAGGAAATTAAGTCTTCCAGGTTCTCGGGAAGCTCTCTTGTCGCTACCTCATCAAGTATTACATCGGATAATCCATTTAAAAATACGTCTATATAGGCCTGTTCATTCCATTTTACTTCTGCCGCCAAAGACCTGAACTCTAGTGCGTAATCCACAAGTGTTTGGTTGTCTTGTCTAAGGCGCAACAGTAATCTGGCTGCATTGACCCTCCTGCCAGGGGATCAAAAGTTCTTTTAAAAGCAGCTACAAAGGCATTATAGTTATAGACTAATGGATTATCATTCTCCCACAACGGATTAGCCCATCTCAGAGCTTTCTCAATGAGTAAGGTAATAATAAATCCCACTTTTGCCCTATCAGTAGGGTAAGAACGGGGCTGTAGCTCGAAATGGATACTGATCTGGTTCAAAAACCCACGACACCTCTCAGGAGAACCAGCATAACGTACCGGTGGGGTAACTCGGGAAGAAGCACCTACAGTAGCTACCTCTAGCCCTGAACCCACAGAAGAAGCAGACGTATTACGCATCTCCTCGGGTGGATTAATAGGACGTGATAGCAGCGCCTGTAGTGCTAGAGCCATCTGATCCATCCTATGATCCATGGCGTCAAACCTAGGATCAGGAGAACCAAGCTGACAATTTGTACCTGCAGGATCCATGGCCCTGTCGTAATGTCAGGATCGGGTCAGGGATCCAACACGCAGAGTACAAAGAGTAGCAGATACGTATACCGGTCCTTAGAATGGCCGGACTTAACGTAAAACTACGATAGAATGGTCAGAGACAAGCCGAGGTCGAGGGAACGAGAAGACAGGTAAGCGAGAGACAAGCCGGGTCAAGGATAACAGAAAGACAGGAGAGTAAATACCAAAGCCGGGTCAGAACCAAAAGGCAAGAGAATAACAGAGCACTGTGTGACTAGGCAGACTAGAACCACGACAGGGCAATGAGTAAATGAGAGAGCCACTGTTAAGTATCCTGGTTAGGGAGAGAAGGCACGCCTCCGGCGAGTCCTGATTCGTCTCCAGAGATTTGAGTGACAGGACGTTCCGGGTTGGCGTCATGACGTCGACCTCCGGTCCTCCTGCTATAAAAGGAAGTGACTCCCTCGCGGCCGGCGTTTGCAAGACCGGGTGAACCGCGAGGAACCGAGGAGACATGCCGTCCGGACGGATAAACTTCTAAGTCTCTACCTCTCTCAGAGGTAGAGGCTTCAGGTACCCTGACACCCAGAAGGTCAATAGTACCCAATCTCTTTAGTACTGGTTTTATACATCTCCCCATACACTCTTTACCCCGTTCTAATATCTCCCCATTAGCCCAGTCAATATAGGGATTGTACTTACTCAGCCACGGAAACCCTAATATGATAGGACATGATGGAGAAGTAATAACCTGAAACGTCATCTCCTCCCTATTGGAGGCCCCAATAGAGATCGTAATAGGGACAGTTTTGTGGGTTATAAGCGGTTGTGTGAGTGGTCTACCATCAATAGCCTCTACAACTAGCGGCGTAGGTCTCTCCCTGACCGGTATCTCATTACCCCTAATAATAATAATGGAGATCAATAAAATTTCCAGCAGCACCTGTCCATTAGGGCACTGCAAGAAAACTTCTTGTTATCAAGGGAAATAGATACCTCAAGGAGCAATCTACTTTTGTTTTTGTTAGAGGACAACTCCATCACACCTAAGATCTGTCCCCTTAAGGTTCTTAGGTGCGGAAGTTTTCCGGACGCACTGGGCAATTAGTTATCATATGTCCCTTTCTACCGCAATATAGGCATAACCCCTCCCTTCTCCTATACTGTTTTTCGGCCTCCGACAGTCTAGTGACCCCCAACTGCATAGGTTCGGGTTCGGACTGTACAGGGAGGTTAGACAAAACAGGTTTAGAGAATTGAGGTGCTAGGGAAATAACCGTACGTCTGTTCTTGCTTCTGGTGACTTCTCTGAGTCTTAATCTATTATAAATATGCATGACAAACATAATAAATTCGTTAAGACTGTTAGGTAATTCTTTAGCGGCTATCTCATCTAGTATACTCTCTGAGAGACCCTTTTTGAATGCTGAGATTAACCCATTGTTAGTCCAGTCTACCTCGGAAGCTAAGGTACGGAATTCAATAGCAATATCCGAGATAGACCGGTTACCTTGTCTGATGTGCATTAGGGCAGTGGAGGCGTCATCCTCTCTACCCAATGGCTCAAACGTGAGCTTGAATTCGGCAAGGAATTCCTGGTAATTATGAGCTATGCTCCGATTACTCTCCCACAACGGATTAGCCCAGGCAAGGGCCTTGCCCTTTAATTGATTCATTAGATAACCAATTTTTGCTCTGTCCGTGGGGAACGACCCTGGTGAGGCCTCAAAATGGTACTCCACCTGATTAAGAAAACCCCTGCATTCCTGGATATTGCCATCAAACTGTAGGGATGGCGATAAGGAGATGCTAGGAGTCCTATTAACGGTGGGTGGAGGTACATATGGTAGAGGTGCTATAGGAGGAGACGCTGCAGCCTGCAGATGCGCCATTCTAGCAAGAAGCATACTGAAAGCCTGAGCGAATTGATCCTTGCGGTGATCATTCTCCTCTAATTTCCTCTCGCAAGCAGCTATGTGCTGACACAGTTCTACAGGATCTATGGCCATGTCGTAATGTCAAGATTACTGTTTGATCCAGCATGTAGAACTGTATAGCACGGATGACAAATAAGTAACGTATTACCGGTCCTTAGAATGGCCGGATTTAACATACATCGAATAGTCAAAATACTAGCCGAGGTCAGGGAACACAGAAAGGGACATAGCGACGAGGAAAGCCAGGAGTCAGGATACCAGAATATAGAGAAGTCAATAAACAAAGCCAAAGTCAAAAACCAGGTAGAAAACTAATAACAGGAACGCGCTCTCGGACAACCACAAGGGAAACCACGACAGGGCACTGAGCAGGATGAGAACTGGGCCTAAATACCCCTCCTTTAGTTCTGATAGGCTGTAACCGGCCTTTGCCCCCAAAGTCAGTTACCAGGTTTCATTTGCATAATTGCTGCTCAGCATTAACCCTTCTGTGGATTAGGTTGCTGCTCGGCACAACTTTTCCTGTGTGGACAGTAAATGTCATTAACCACATGGGGGCACTTGTGGATATAGACATGGGGACATTGGGAGACGTGGGGACACTAGGGACACAGAGACATGGGGACACAGACAATGGAAGACTTGGGGACACTGAGACACTGGCTGGGAGACATAGGGACACAGAGATATGGGGACACTGAGACACATGGGGACACAGACATTTGGGGACATTCGGAGACATGGGGACACTGGGAGCCATGGGGACACAGACACTGGGAGACTAGGGGAACCATGGGGACACTCAGACACTAGGGACACTGGCTGGGAGACATGGGGACACTGGGAGACTGTCAGGATCGGGACAGGGATCCAACACGCAGAGTACAAACAGTAGCCAGATACGTATACCGGACCTTAGAATGGCCGGACTAACGTAAGTAGTACAGTATAGAATGGTCAAAGACAAGCCGAGGTCGAGGGTAACAGAAGACAGATAAGCGAGAGACAAGCCGAATCAAGGGTAACAGAGATAAGCAGAGTAAGGTAAACAAGCCGGGTCAAAACCAAAAGGGATAATAGAATACACAAGCACTGAGTGACTAGAACAAGCTAGAACCACGACAGGGCAATGAGCTAATGAAAGAAGCTCTGTTAAATACCCTGTTCAGAGCAGTAACCACGCCTCCGAGGCGTCCTGATTGGTCCTGCAGCAATTGACTGACAGGTCGTTCCGGGGGAGTGTCCTGATGACTACTTCCTGCCTAGATGCTGTAAAAGGCAGTCACTCCCTCGCGGCCGGCCTAGCATGACTGGATAGACCGCGGGGAAGGGAGCCATCAGACCGTCTGGATGGAGGAACAGCTAAGTCTCTACCTCTTTCGGAGGTAGAGACCACAGGTACCCTGACAGTACCCCCCCTCTCAGATACGCCCACCGGGCGGAATGAACCGGGACGAGATGGGAAGCGAGAGTGATACGCCCTGCGGAGACGGGGAGCATGAACATCCTCCTGAGGTACCCAACTCCTCTCCTCAGGACCATATCCCTTCCAATCAACCAGATATTGTACTCTCCCCCGGGAGATTCGAGAATCAATAATAGAGTTAACCTCATACTCCTCCTGACCCTCTACCTGAACGGAGCGAGGAGGGGCTATTGTGGAGGAAAATCTGTTACATATGAGTGGTTTCAGCAATGAAACGTGAAACGAGTTCGGGATGCGTAAGGTATTAGGAAGAGCTAAACGATACGCAACTGGATTGATACGGGTCAGCACCCTGTAGGGTCCAATATAACGAGGAGCGAACTTCATGGAGGGCACTTTTAAACGGATGTTCCTCGTGCTCAGCCATACCCTATCACCTGGAACAAAGACCGGAGCCGCCCTTCTACGTTTATCAGCGTGTTTCTTGACCAACATAGAGTTGTGCACAAGGATTTGTCGAGTTTGATCCCACAACTTCCTCAAATTGTCAACATGAACATCAACCGACGGCACCCCCTGGGAAGGAGAATCCGAAGGAAGAATAGACGGATGAAAACCATAATTCATGAAGAAGGGGCTTGAATGAGTAGAATCGCAAACGAGATTGTTGTGTACAAACTCCGCCCAAGGAATCAAACCGACCCAATCATCCTGGTGTTCAGAAACAAAGCATCGTAAATATTGTTCAATTTTCTGGTTGGTACGTTCAGCAGCTCCGTTAGACTGAGGATGATAGGCAGAAGAAAAGTTTAATTTAATACCAAGTTGAGAGCAGAAGGACCTCCAAAAGCGGGAAACAAATTGGGAACCTCTGTCCGATACAATTTGAGAGGGTATCCCATGTAGGCGAAAAATCTCCTTAGCGAATATCTCTGCCAATTCGGGAGAAGACGGGAGTTTAGGCAGGGGAATGAAGTGTGCCATCTTAGTAAACCTGTCAACCACGGTGAGGATAACAGTCTGTCTTTTAGAGATAGGTAGATCGACAATAAAGTCCATGGCCAAACAGGACCATGGTTTTTCTGGAACCTCCAAGGGTTGCAGGAATCCACATGGAAGCGTATGGGGTTGTTTGGTTTTAGTACAAACTTCACATGCAGCGATGAACTCCTCAATATCCCTCCGTAAAGCAGGCCACCAGAAGTCCTTAGAGATCAACGCGTAAGTTTTGCGAATACCAGGATGTCCCGCCATCTTGCTATTATGTAAACACTGTAAAAGTTCCAGTTGAAGAGCAGGAGGAACGAAATGACGGCCCGCAGGAGTCTGTTTAGGTGCTAGATGTTGCAACTTAATGATCTCGGCCAGTAATGGAGAATGAATCCTGAGATTCGTATTAGCAATGATATTGCATTTCGGAACTATAGAAGAAAGAACTGGTTCAGGTACAGTAGAAGGTTCATATTGGCGAGATAATGCATCGGCTTTAGAGTTTTTAGAACCAGGTCTGTAAGTCAGTACATAATTGAAGTGAGTCAGGAATAAGGACCAACGAGCTTGTCTAGAGGATAAGCGCTTAGCCTCCCCAATATAGGACAAGTTTTTGTGGTCCATCAAAATCGTAATAGGGTGTAGGGTCCCCTCCAACAAATGTCTCCACTCCTTTAAGGCTTTAATGACTGCTAACAGTTCCCTTTCCCCAATGTCATATCTGCTCTCAGGCCCAGAAAATTTCTTAGAGAAGAAACCACAAGGGTGTAACGGTTTATCCACCCCTAACCTTTGAGACAGAACAGCCCCAACTGCTGTCTCAGAGGCATCGACCTCGAGCAAGAAAGGCAGAGTCGTATCAGGATGGACTAGAATGGGAGCCGAGGCAAAAAGTTCCTTGAGAGTCTTGAAAGCACCAAGAGCTTCCTTAGACCAGAACTTAGTATCAGCCCCTTGTTTGGTCATATTGGTAATAGGCGCAATGATAGAGGAGTATCCTTTAATGAAGCGCCTATAGTAGTTGGAAAAACCAATAAACCTTTGGATAGCCTTGAGTCCTTTGGGCAAGGGCCAGTCTAAAATAGATTGGAGTTTTACAGGATCCATTTTAAAACCCTCCCCAGAAATCACGTATCCAAGAAAGTCTACCTGAGACTGATCAAAACTGCACTTCTCCAATTTGCAATATAGACCATGTTGCAGCAGCTTGTGTAATACCTTTCTGACATGTCTATGGTGAGTCTCAATCTCCTTAGAGTGTATTAGTATGTCGTCCAGGTAAACAATAACACAATCATGCTGAAACTCCCTAAGTACCTCATTAATCAAATCTTGAAATACTGCAGGAGCATTGCATAGTCCAAATGGCATAACAGTGTATTCGTAATGGCCATACCGGGTATTGAATGCCGTCATCCACTCGTGACCTTGCTGGATTCTCACCAAATTGTAAGCCCCTCTGAGATCTAACTTGGTGAAGATTTTGGAGCCCTTAAGACGATCAAATAACTCGGTAATCAGTGGGATAGGATAGGCATTTCTGACAGTTATTTTATTAAAGCCTCGGTAATCGATACAAGGTCTCAGCGTGCCATCCTTCTTCTTAATGAAAAAGAACCCAGCCCCAGCCGGAGAAGAAGACCTCCTGATGAATCCCTTTTCTAAATTCTCCCGAATATACTCCTCTAGAACCGAGTTTTCCTGAACAGACAAAGGATATACATGGCCCCTCGGAGGCATAGTGCCGGGTAGAAGCTTAATCTTACAGTCAAATGACCTGTGTGGAGGCAAAGAATCGGCATTCCTCTTGTCAAATACTGCCCTTAAGTCTAGGTAAAGGTCTGGTATTTGTCTTTCTGTGGACTGAGTAGGATTCTCCGGTATGTTAATATTAGCTAATGGAGAAACCTTGCACAAACACCGATCCTGGCAGCCCTGGCCCCACGAGAGTATCTCTCCTAACTCCCAATCGATAATAGGGTTATGTTTTTTCAACCATGGGTACCCCAGAACTATGGGAACGGAAGGAGACGAAATGAGCATAAGAGATAATTTCTCCACGTGTAGGATACCAGCATTTAAATCAATGGGTATGGTCTCACGAAAGATAACAGGGTCTAGTAGTGGTCTACCATCTATGGCCTCAACGGCCAAAGGTGTCTCCCTTAGCTGGGATGGGAAATTGTTCTTACTAGCAAAGGCTTGGTCGATAAAATTCTCAGCAGCACCGGAATCTATCAATGCCATAGCCCTTACTACTTCCTTTCCCCAAGTTAAGGAAACTGGTAGCAGAAGCCTGTGATCTTTATAATCAGGAGTAGAGGACAAAATAGAAACACCCAAGGCCTGTCCTCTAGAGAGACTTAGGTGCGAGCGTTTCCCGGGCGGTTAGAACAGTTCGAGAGTAAATGACCCTTGGCTCCACAATACATACACAAACCCTCTCTTCTCCTGTGCTGTCTTTCCTCCTCAGAGAGGCGGGTATACCCTATCTGCATAGGTTCAGTAAGCAAAGATATCGCGGAGTCAGGACTTGGAACAGCGGGAGCTAACCTAAAAGAAGGTCTCTGGTTCCTCTCTCGAGTGTTCTGTCTCTCTCTTAGACGTTCATCTATACGAGAGATGAACGAAATTAAATCCTCTAAATTCTCAGGGAGTTCTCTGGTAGCAACCTCATCAAGGATTACATCAGATAGGCCATTCAAAAATACATCCATATACGCCTGCTCATTCCACTTGATTTCTGCCGCCAGAGACCTGAACTCTAGTGCATAATCCACCAGTGTTTGGTTCTCCTGTCTCAGGCGCAACAGTAATCTGGCTGCATTAACCTTTCTACCTGGAGGGTCAAATGTTCTTCTAAAAGCAGCTACAAATGCGTTATAGTTATAAACTAATGGGTTATCGTTCTCCCATAGTGGGTTGGCCCATCTCAGAGCTTTCTCAATGAGTAGGGTGATAATAAATCCTACTTTTGCCCTATCTGTAGGATAAGAGCGAGGTTGCAATTCAAAGTGGATACTAATTTGGTTTAAAAAACCACGACACTTCTCAGGAGCCCCACCATAGCGTACTGGGGGGGTAATGCGAGAAGAAGCACCCACTGTGGCTACCTCTAGACCTGAACCGACAGGAGAAACAGGGGTATTACGTATCTCCTCTGGTGGGTTATTGGCATAAGCTAATAGAGCCTGTAGCGCAAGCGCCATCTGATCCATTCTGTGATCCATGGCTTCAAACCTAGGATCAGGAGCAGCCAGCTGACTGTTTGTACTTGCAGGATCCATTGGCCCTGTCGTAATGTCAGGATCGGGACAGGGATCCAACACGCAGAGTACAAACAGTAGCCAGATACGTATACCGGACCTTAGAATGGCCGGACTAACGTAAGTAGTACAGTATAGAATGGTCAAAGACAAGCCGAGGTCGAGGGTAACAGAAGACAGATAAGCGAGAGACAAGCCGAATCAAGGGTAACAGAGATAAGCAGAGTAAGGTAAACAAGCTGGGTCAAAACCAAAAGGGATAATAGAATACACAAGCACTGAGTGACTAGAACAAGCTAGAACCACGACAGGGCAATGAGCTAATGAAAGAAGCTCTGTTAAATACCCTGTTCAGAGCAGTAACCACGCCTCCGAGGCGTCCTGATTGGTCCTGCAGCAATTGACTGACAGGTCGTTCCGGGGGAGTGTCCTGATGACTACTTCCTGCCTAGATGCTGTAAAAGGCAGTCACTCCCTCGCGGCCGGCCTAGCATGACCGGATAGACCGCGGGGAAGGGAGCCATCAGACCGTCTGGATGGAGGAACAGCTAAGTCTCTACCTCTTTCGGAGGTAGAGACCACAGGTACCCTGACAGAGACATGGCGACAGTGTCTCCCTATGCCTCACAGCTCCCCATGTGTCTCAGCATCCCCATGTCTCAGTGTCCCCTAGTGTCTCAGTGTCCCCACATCTCCCAGTGTCCCCTAGTGTCTGTGTCCCCTAGTGTCTCAGTGTCCCTATGTCTCCCTGCTGCCTTTTCCCCCATCCTTCACATACCGGAGCTGTAGGCTGTCTCTGCAGGCTGGGAGCTGCAGTCTGGACTCTCTGTGCTGTGTAGCTGTTCCCCCATAGATCAGTGAGTAGAGAGAGGCAGGGAGATGCTGTAACTTCCTATCCCTGCCTCTCTCCATACACAGTGACCCCTACTGGCCGGTGCTGGTATTGCAGAGTAATCTCAGTTTATACTGAGAACAATATTTGCATTTGTAGTTATTACGGTCACGGCCAGGCAGGCTCAAATACTGGCTGTGCCGTAAAATACCAGTCAGGTGGCAACCCGAAGAGTAGTATGTAAAAAAAGAAAAAAATATATATATATTTTTTTTTAAATGGGCCTATTCCATTCGGCGCGTATATATTAACAAATGTATAAAGAACATCGTTAATTTTAGAAATAAGTATTACAAATCTGCCATTAATGTCACTATAGGAATGCACATATTCAAATGTAACTTTTTTTAAAAATAATAATAGCGATGCCTCTTTTTTTCCGTTTCCCCCTATATATTGGCACTGCATATTATCAGATATTTCTTAAATCTCCATAGTCTGTTTGGGTAGTCAATCCAGTGAGTTTCGTGAACAAAGGCCACATCTATATTATTCTCAATTAAAAATGTATGCACTAAACCCCTTTTTTGTGGGGAGTTTATACCCTGGACATTCCAAGAGATCAGCTGAAGAGTAGCCATTGCAAGTGTAACTTCCAGCTTGCCACATGTCGAGTCTTAAACAAAAAATAAAAATAACACATATAAAAATACATGTAAAAAAAAAGAAGGATACCGACTAAACAGGGAATTTACCAGAGATAAAATCAACACGGTGACCCGAAAACGGTGGCAGAGACTCCCACACTCACTATGGGTCGAAAGAGCAAGAAGTTCAAACCGGAAAAACCCAAGATCAGCATGAACATCGCAGATCTTTTGAGACAAGCGCATGGCGCGACAGGGTCTAAAATGGCCGCCGACTATGATGACTTCTCAGACACCTCAGGAGACTCACTCCTAGACAGGAGAACACCCCTCTCACTGCCTCCACAGCATGCTCCGGCGGTACCTCGGAGTGCTGACACCCAGCCGGTGACCACGGCCACCTTAAAAGACCTTCTGGCGGGTCTCCAGAAAACGCTTCAGGCTGATGTCGCCGCACTGCGCTCCGACCTCACGGGCCTTGTAGGCCGCATTGAGTCTGTCGAAACAGCAAACAAGCAGCAACTCACACAGCTCGGCGCATTGGAAGAAGAAGTGAGAAGTCTTAAAAGACAACAACTATCTTTTGAGCAGCGCTTTGCCCTCCTGGAAGATGCACGGCGCCGCAACAATATCAAGGTACGGGGAGTACCCGACGACCTAGCAGAGGCAGAATTCCCACACATGATACGGAGACTGCTCTGCGCTATACTAACCCCCAAACAAGCCAAGCCCATCCAAGTAGAGGGGACCTTCCGTATACCGAAGCTACGGAGAGCACCAGAATCAGCCTCAGGCAACATAGTGTTAAGACTGACCTGCAACAGGGACAAGGCGACAGTAATGGCGGCACTGAAAGAGAGGTCGCCATACCAATTTGAAAATATGGCGTTGACTTTTTACAACGACTTCTCCAGAGAAACTCTTAAATGGAGAAACTCCCTGCAACCTTTCACGGCAGCTCTGTGAAATGGGGGTATCCCCTATCGATGGCGCTCACCTTGGAAACTACTGGTCACACGGGACAATATTCCTCATGAGGTGCGAGACCTGGAGGAGGCGACCGCACTGCTGGCAACCCTTGGCCTCCCGCCGGACGCTTTGACCAGGCCTGACACACGAGGCACACCGAAACC
The DNA here is from genome assembly GCF_036172605.1 of Pelobates fuscus. NCBI lineage: Eukaryota > Metazoa > Chordata > Amphibia > Anura > Pelobatidae > Pelobates > Pelobates fuscus. The sequence continues at coordinate 155,683,885 of NC_086320.1, forward strand.
GCCGCATGCATGGGACATGGCGAGGATTACCACATTTGTCCCGGCTGACAGACGTGCCACAGCCGCAACCTGAGCGAACACTCCGATTATGTTAAATTGTTTGTTTTATTAGTTAACACCTGCTTAAGCTTCCAACTTAGTTAACACCTGCCAATGCCTTCCACCCACCGACAAGGGTCAGTATGGCCCTTAGCGCAAGCTCGCTCTCCCCCCTGCCTCTGTACCTCTAGTTGATCCTTCTACCATTTAAATTAAACACAGGGGCGTAAAACTAACCAAGCCCAGTATACTACCAAGGTGACAACAGCACGCCAACGCCGCCTTAAGCGACCTTATCACCCACACATAATAGTTTGTTTGGCATAACTGCCGTTACGAACTCTGACCAAGCATATTAGGATCTAAGAGAGCGATTGTTCCTCTGATGTTATTTTGATGCTATCATTTCTTAGGTAGCAGTTAGAATTTATGCAGACATACCTGCCTAGTGTGCCTTACCTCTATCTGGACTAAAATATAGTCATTGCACTGTGCTAATAATAATCTGCAAGAGTCCTCCACTCAGTCACTCACTTTTAAAATTACAGGGCAATTGGTTATTTACTTTTTTACTTCTGGTCTGACTGCTACGTAGATCTGTATTTTACTTATTGGTTTATTGAACATTGTATAAAGTTACCTCTTTTAGAATATCAACATATCATTCCTAATATTACGCTCTCGAGGCATCTAAGCCATTCTACTAGTTGATTATCCACTCATAACCTTAATCGCCACCAGCACTGCTATAGGCGACTTTACTTTTACTCTGACTGAATAATCTGTTAAGCATTTTTTCTTTATTTTTATTTTTATTTTTTTTAGACATATATACACTTGCTGAGAAAAGGCCCTGGGGAGATAGCGCAGCTAAGCGGACAAGGGCACATGTAGGAGTGTGGGGATAGATGCATGGGATTGGTTGGGAAGAATCTGTGGGTGTGATTATGTTCTGTGTAAGACAGTGTGGGGGAGGTCTTACCTCAGTGCCACTTGGGATTCGGGCCAGCAAACAGCTTTCTGTCTCCAGCTCCTGTTTGCCTGGGCCTGCAGGTTACACAGCTTGATGGTTGAGGCTTCTGGCTTCCCTCAGGGCTGCTGCAGCGTGGATGGTGGCCGGCACCTGTGGGAACAATTGGCAAGCAATAATAGAGGTATGGCTACCGGTGTGGGCCCCCCCCCCGCGGCCTACCTCCCCCTGGAGCACCCCCTGTGGTCTCCCCTGCACCTTCCATGTGGCCCCTGCCCCTGGGGGCCGCTCCAGCACTGGCAGGCGTTCCCACCCGCCTGCCAGGCTCTCTCCAAACCCCACTCCTCGGGCCCGGTGTAGGAGCAGGAGCCTGGGCCCGAGGCATCACCAGGACCGCGTGTCTGGGGGCTCCAGACACGCGGCCTGGGTCCTGTGGCCGTGATTTGCGGCCTTCCGTGGCTGCGCGCGTGGCGCAGCCTGCTCCCTCAAGGCCTGAGGTTAAGCCTTCATCTGCTGCGCGCCCTGCGGCCTGGAGGCCTGGTGCGCAGCCTACCCGGCGGGCTCCACATGCCCGGCCGGTTCCCCTGACTCCCGCCCCGGCCGCCAGCGTTGGAACGCGGTCCAGGGCGGTGGGAGGCCCATGAATACTTCCGGGCGGCAGGCGGCCGCCCGGCAACGTGCCAGGTCCCCCGCAGCCGGCGGGGGTGTGGGGCTGCCGCTGGGGCCCCTGTGGTGAGTGGGCCCGCAAGGGCCGCGCGGGGTACCGTGGTACCGCCGTTGGGGGTGCGTGGGGGGTCCCCTTGTGGGTCGGGAGCCTCCTCTGCCGGTGAGGAAGGCTCCCGGTATGCTTTTCCCCTGTCTCCTCCCCCTCCCATGTGGTTTCCGCGAGAGGGGTCCCCTGGGGGGCCCAGCTTCCCACTGACAGGGCCCCCGGGACCCTCTCATCCCTTACTGTCCTCCTCTTACCCCCTACCCCCCCCCTTTCGGCTCTTTGCCCCCCTTTCCTGCCCCCCCCCTTTTTTTTTCTTCCTTTCCTGCCTTTTCCCCCTTATTTCTGCCCTTTAACCCCTGGTGCCTACCCTGCTCTATCTGGGTCCCCTCTGTTCTTCCCGTGCCCCCTATACCTGGCCTGCTCGCCCCCCCCTCCCCCCCCCTGCAGGTCACTTACCTTGGCCTTCTCCTCTGGGGCGTAGGCTCACGTCCTCTCTGCTGCTTCCTTCTCAGGACACTGCTGCAGTTCCTGGATCCATCCAGCAGGTGGCGCCTGGATCACGGCTGATGTCTTCTGTGGATGCTGGAACTGCTGTTTCTTTTCCTCAGCCTGCTGTGAGCGCAGTGCCGGGCTTGGATCGCCAGACTGCGACCGGTGAGTAAATTTCTCCCCTCTTTTAGCGCTTCGCGTACCTACGTTGTTCCTTCCTTTATTCAGTCTAGTTCTCTTTGAACACACACAAAAAAAAAAGATGAAAACAAATTATTACAGGACAGAAATAAACTGTAAATTGCCACATGGAATAATTCACAAAAAAAAAAAAAAAAAAAAATGAGAGATAAAAATACAATGGCAAATACAAGAAGAAGATTAAACGTTCACAAAAAAAAAAAAAAAGAGAGAAACTGAAATATAATCCAACTACTTGGGTGCATGGACGCCGCTTCCCCCTCCCCCTTAATTTTCAGTATGTATCGTATGTTTAAGTGCGCTTTCCTGCAGCGTCCAGGGTTCGCGTGACTCTGGGTGTTGCTGAGCTACTATGGCTCGCTTGGCTTGCGCGCAATGCTAGGGTGCAGATGGGGGGAGGGGCTTTTTACTGCAGGGACGTTCCCTCCTGCCTCGGGGGGTGCCTTGACTAAAAAGGAACATTAAGGGTTCCGGGTGGGTCATGGGGTACGTGCCGTGGACGGTAGCGCCCAATGGCGCATATTCGAATGCACCCTGTGTTCTGGATAGCATGGTCGGGGAGAGGGCTCCCCGAGAATGCGCTGCTGTCAGGTCCCTCTCGGGGCGCATATCGACCCTGGGAGGAGCTGGGTTGGTGGAGGTACGTTTTGCACTTTCGTTGGCGGTGCGACCCTTCTTGGCGTGGGGCTGGATGGGCTTCGGCCACTGGTTATACTTAGGACTCGCCTGGTGCCTCAGCACGGTGCGTTTTCTCGTCCTCTCTGCAATCTGTCGGGGTGGGGACGTGGGCGCTCTCGGTGCAGGACCCTCAGAGAGCTCCTTCGGGTGATGTGGGTCCAGTTTACCAAGAACGCTCGATTAGCTTACTTCCCAATCGTTTTGTGGGCCCCTGGGGTCCACTTTGCGGGTCCCCCCTTGGGGATGTGGTGCCAATGGAGGAACGGGGTTGATGTAGCCTGATTCCTTATTTACTCGGTTGTCGTTTCTTTCCGGGGCTGGGTTTTGAGTCGGTGGCTCACCACAGCGGTCTGCGTGGGTAGGGCTGCGGGGCCCTGGGGCCTTTCTGACGAAGGCGGCTGTGGAATCGGTTTTCCGGCTGCTGCCGGTACGCCCGTCGAGTTGTTGTTTCGGGCTGTGTTTTCTGACGGTCAGGATTAGGTGGCTATGTGCCTCCACGTGAGTTGTTCCTGATGTCGCTTGTGTGGGACCGTCAGTGGTGCACGTACGCGCTCTGCTGCTACAGTGTTTTCTTGGGATTGGAGTTTCGGAGTTCCGTGGCCCGGGCCTTATCCGTGGGTCGGGATGTGTGCTCTTGTCTCCTGGATAGTGGGATCAATTCCTGTAAGGGGAACGTCGGTGCCCCTGGCTGCGGTTTGGGGCATCAGGCAGGAGGCGTCTGTGGTTTGGAGGGGCGTTGTGGGTTTCGGCTGTGCTACTTATGGGCTCTCCTGGGAAAGCTGGGCTTTGCCTGTTGGGGTTGCCCTTGGGACTGTATGGGGTTCCTGCTGGGCCTCTTTTAACGCTGGCTTGTGCAATCTGGCCCCTGAGTCCTTTCCGCTGGCTTCCAACTGTTTTGCCGCCGCAGTAGGTTTTGGGGATTTGGGTCTCGGTGGTGTGCTGCCTCTTGCCCAATACGCTGGCTCTGACGGACTCTGGTGTTCTTGGAGGTCCCCCTTTCTGGTGGCATGGTAGGCATGTGGTACCCAGCTCGCGAACAAGGGGGTGGGTTTTCCTTGGGGACCATCGTGGGGTGATGCTGGCTGTCTTTCACATGTTACAGTACCCTATACCCCGGAGGTACTCTGGTACTCTGGCTCGGTGCTGTTTGAGTCTAGGGGCGGCTGGTCAGGGTTTGTCCGGTGGTTACCGATATGATGGCCGATGCTCTGTCTTGTTCATTATAGAGCGTACTCGGGTGGAGGTGTCACGGGGTCGATTTGTATGGCAGTGGAGGTGTGGTCACTTGGTCCAGCGGTCTGCTGAAGCTGGTCTGTAGGCAATCTCTGGGGCGGCGTGGGGCCCGCTCCAGTAAGATTGGAGGGTGCGGGACGGATGGGTACGTTTCTTTTTGGGTTCCGGGATTTGACTGCTCATATACATGTTTGGTTCTGTTGAGTAAGCGTTGGAATGGACTTCCTTCAGGTTTCGCAGCTCGATGGCTGTTGTCATTGGGAAGGGTAAGTTGGTTGAGGTTGGCTGTTTCATCGATAGAATCTGTGCAATTCTCGGATGTTGCAGGGTTGACTTTCTGCATCCTCCTGGGGTAGGTGGGATGCACGGGGTTATGTTTGGGCTCCTACCAAGCTGTGGAAGTCTCTACCTACCTCTATTGAAGTCTCATTCCATTTTTGGTCCGCTTGGAGTTCCAGTGGAGAGTGGAGACGTCCAGCCGCCCAAGCTTATCCGGGCAGGCACTTGTTCTGGTGATTTATTCACTTTGATCTTGTGAGTGCAATCTTGTATCAGCGCATTATCTTTTCTTTTGCGGTATTACACTATGTAATTTTTTTTTTTTTCTGTTCCTGTTTTAGATTATGTGCAGCCGTATCTCATTCCCCTCTGTGTCTATGTATATGTTGTAAAAGGTCAGGAACTGGGCCACGACCTTGAGAGGCTGTTGTAACTACACCAGATAAGTGTGGGTATATCTAGATGCCATTGTCACTAATTTGGAGGTATCATATGTAGATATACTGTTTGTATTTTGTCCTAGCAAGCTGTAATGGGTTTCCAGGATGGTCTGTAATATACCGTTCCGATCGGGGGCGGTGCAGGGTTCCGTCATTTGCCTGTTTTCGTTGGGAGTACTGTTCCGTCCCTGGGATTGTTCGGCCTCCTCCCCGGTTTGTTTCACGGAGATGGGTTTTTCACCCCCGCGTCCATCTAGTTGGGGTGTTCCTCTTGGGGGCTCGACTTCCTGGATAAGGATGGTGGGGAATTCAAAGGGCATTTATTTTGGTTGGGGGCGGCTACAGACACCGCCAGGCTGGGCGTGCCTGCGCCGATGGTTCAGAGGGCTCGAATGGCGGAGGTTCGGTGGTCTGGCTCCGGCTACGTGAAGGGGGTGTGGCTCCGCCTCATACGGGGTCAGCTGCCCCGCCTCATGGGGTACCAGGGGTTTTGTCATCCCTGGGTGGAATGACGTGGGTCGGTGGTGGTTTAGGACTTGGGTGCTCTTCGATCGGGACATGTTACGCATTCTGTTTCTTCCCTGAGGTTCCCAGGGGCTAGGCTGCGCCTATCGCCCTTTCCTGTTGGCAGTGCACTCCGCAATGTGAGTGCCCTGGTGCGCTGCCGTCGGTCATCAGAATAGATGGGTTTCTAGGTTTGTCATGGCCATAAAAAAAATGACTAAACGTATGACGGACAAAATGAATAACTAAAACATGAACACTTCCAGTTCGCATTTTGGGTTTGGCCAAAGGTGGCCTGGGTATCTCGAAGGGAGGGGTGCGCTTGCTGGAGGTCGGACTTGACCTCTGTTACTCTAGCGCTGCGTGAAGTGGTGGAACAGGCCATGGCTGGTTGTGGTGGGGTCCCCCGCTGATTTAGGCGTAAAACAGCGGGGTTGTGGCGGGGGTATGTCCTTGCCAATTGAGTTTGAGGTTACGTTTAAGTAGATGGAATGAGATGAACAAGTTTTTTAAGGTCTCAAACCTCCCCTGCTCTAAAGGTTTAACTTTAGGTTGCCTGAGGTCTCGTGCCCATCGAGCGTGGATAAGGTCGGCTGATGGCAGGCATTGGAAGGATTTTTATGACGAGGGGGGAGGTGAGAGGGAGTGGTGATTAGGAACCACTCCATGTTTTTATTGGCAAGGACGGTTGGGTCACTGTATAACACTATGGGTGGAGTTATATATGTATATATGTTAATTTATGCTTATTTATGTCTAATGTTTTGGTTACAGAAAAGAAGAGATTTAATAAATAAAGTTATGGATGTGTTATGCAGTAATTTAGTTGTGATAATAAATGCTGTGGCCTGTTTCATCCATACTAAGTGGTCTGTCGTTATTGGGGGGGTTTAATGGGGTTAGATTTTGTTCTAAGCTGCATCGCGATTCCCCACTACGTACATACATGTAGCTAGCATTTTAAAATTGCAACACCTGTGTTATTCTTCAATTGTGAACCTAACACACGCACAACCTATTCCTGCTTGCAGGCTGTTTTTGCAATTCTAATCGCAGTTTCAATGTTGTACCACTTAAGCATGTTTAAAATAAAAACTGTGCCAGCTAATCATTTACCCCGCATGTTACGTGTGGGAAAAGCCTGAGGAATGCTTCTGGGGCACCTCAGGCCTGCCTGTATCATTTACGTGCACATCAAAAATAAATAATAAAAAAAAAAAGAAGGATACCTATCCTCTATTAATCAAGCTGGGAAACATAAATATATATATATATATATATATATATATGTGACGAAGTGCCCTTCGCCACTTGTGCCTGGAGAGGACTAATTGCCAGCCTCCTGCCCTGTGACTATGGCCCCTGGAAGATTTTGCCCCTTTTAGATACTTGGGCATAGTGAATTTTATTAGACTGATTCTGGCCCTTTAAATGCTCTGACAAAGGATCTGCATTTTTGCTATGCACTTCGGATGCAGAGTGTGAAGAAAACCCCTGTTTTATGGACTTAGTTTGACTGTTTTATTCCCCCCTCTTAGAACACCAGTTAAAACCCTTAATAACTGTCATATTTTCAAACACTGACTGACCCTTTTAACTGTCATTTTTTGTTCTCCTCTGAGGAGGAGTTGTTTTCCTGCATGAGTGCTGTTGCTTGTGTGTGCTCATTAAACAGACCTGCTTGACCCTTTCTTGAAGCCTTGGCTCATGTTTGGGGGATGGGATAAGTCTGCAGTGCTGATGGTGTCAGTTGGAGTGCTTGGAGTCCTCGGCAAGCACTAGGAGCATCGATTGGTGGAGGTACTCGGTCGGAGTGCCAGCGGGTCCGTCACATTTTTGTGGCAACGGTGGGATGGCATCCTAGTGCGAGGAGAAGCAGCTCAGAGACACCGGTAACGTGTTGATCATAGTGAGGGCAACGCTAGCATGAGTGCAGCGCCCCTGGAAGCAGAGGTGTCCATTGACTTGGAGCAAGCAAGTATGGCATACTCTGACTCTTGCGAAGATTTTCTGACCGAGGTGAGGCAGCGAGTGGCCTGGTATGGCCCTGATGTGTCCATGGATACCTTCCAGGCGATCTGGAACCAGGTAACCGTCGAAAGAGAAGCAAAGAGGGACCAAGAATTCCTGCTGGCTAAAGCGAGGAAATTAAGCCTCCAACGAAAGGAGGTTAGCCTCTCTCCCCGGAGGCAGACGGAGGTACCCGAAGTAGGGGACCTCATAGACTGGTCCTGTGAGGAACCCCAACATGCAGGTGGAGATGGGACAGAGGTCTCTCTACCGGACCGACAGGGATGCTGGGCAGTCGGCCCAGATCCCCAACTGTACCTGGAGCTACCGGCAGAGGAGGCAGGTGGTCCTTATTCCCAAGTCCTGGGGGACCTCATAGACTTGCACTGGGAAGAAACTCAAATGGCTGGTGGAGATGGGACCGAGGTCTCTCTACTGGCCCTACAGGGATGCTGGGCAGCCGGCCCAGATCCCCAGTTACAGCCAGAGCTACAGAGAGAGGAGGCAGGTGGTCCTTATTCCCAAGTCCTGGGGGACCTCATAGACTGGCACTGGGAGGAACCTCAAATGGCAGGCCCTACAGGGATGCTGGGCAGCCGGCCCAGATCTCCAACTGCAGTTGGAGCCCCAGGGAGAGGAGGCAACCGGTCTCGCTCCCCAGCGGCAGCAGGAGTACCAGGAGGAGGAGGTAGGCGACCTCTCCTCTCCACAGCTAACCCCTAACCCCGGTACTGGGTTTAGTGGAGAAGATGTTAGCCTCCACTGACCCCCTTCCAGCAAAAGAGCTGGCATCCGGACATAGCATTGCTGGCCTCTGCCCACTAGTTCCCCTCAGCAACCTGGGACATACAGGCCAGAGCCGGACACCAGAAATCACCAGGGGCAGTAATGGTGTATTGTGGGTGGGCTACTCTGTTAACTGTCTATTGTGTGTGGGCCACTCGACTAACTCAGGTACTGACCGACAGAAGGTCAGGTACCTGGTTAGTCTCCCCCCCAGAGGGAAGATGTGTGACGAAGTGCCCTTCGCCACTTGTGCCTGGAGAGGACTAATTGCCAGCCTCCTGCCCTGTGACTATGGCCCCTGGAAGATTTTGCCCTTTTAGATACTTGGGCATAGTGAATTTTATTAGACTGATTCTGGCCCTTTAAATGCTCTGACAAAGGACTTGCATTTTTGCTATGCAATTCGGATGCAGAGTGTGAAGAAAACCCCTGTTTTATGGACTTAGTTTGACTGTTTTATTCCCCCCTCTTAGAACACCAGTTAAAACCCTTAATAACTGTCATATTTTCATCAAACACTGACTGACCCTTTTAACTGTCATTTTTTGTTCTCCTCTGAGGAGGAGTTGTTTTCCTGCATGAGTGCTGTTGCTTGTGTGTGCTCATTAAACAGACCTGCTTGACCCTTTCTTGAAGCCTTGGCTCATGTTTGGGGGATGGGATAAGTCTGCAGTGCTGATGGTGTCAGTTGGAGTGCTTGGAGTCCTCGGCAAGCACTAGGAGCATCGATTGGTGGAGGTACTCGGTCGGAGTGCCAGCGGGTCCGTCACTATATATATATATGTTTCTCACTTGATACCCACTGACAAAATTATGCAGGGAAGAGAGTTATGGGGAGAGAAGGAGAATCCCCATTATTATTCAGCGAAAAGAAGAAATAAAGAAATAAGAAATATATGAAGTAAAAAATAATAAAGCAGTAAAAAACAATAGCCAGCACCTTTTACCCTTCCTATCCTGTTGTTTTTTTAGTTTGGTTTTAATTATAAGACCTGGTTCTGACTATACCAAGACAAAAACCCATAATCAATATGATCTAAACAAAGCCAAAAAGTTAAGCAATCATCATACTAGGTTACTTATCCTGTATGGAAAAAAAAATAAGAAGAACCCTAAAAATAGTGAGGGGGGACCAATAAATAGGTACCTGTAAATATTTTTTATTAAACTTGCCATTTGATGTCTTCTTTTTTCTAAAATCTTCTTTTTTCAGCTCCAAAAAAGGCCAAATAAAAATCCATGATAACCGTCGCACCCGAGCGCAAAAAAAAAATCCATCTTCACCCATGGAGGGCTCCGCGCAGACTGAGCTCTGCAGGGCTGGGGAAGGCTTATAAAGCCTTGCCCCGCCCTGCAATTAAGCTCAGAGCCCTCTGGATGGTTGGTTGGTTTAAGCCATCCGATCAGAGTACTCCGACAGGTAAATGAAGGGACTGACAGGTGAGGGCCGGACAGCAGGGGAGGACAATAGGTCCCCCCCTTTTTTAATTTAGGGTCCCCAACCACCGCTCAGGGGTGGGGGCCGGGGGGGGAGGACAATAGCCCCCCCCTTGAAGTAATTTAGGACTCCCACCCAGCGCTCAGGGGTGGGGCGGGGGGGGAGGACAATAGCTGTGTGTGTCCCCCTGTTTTTCTGATATAGTGCCCCCACCTGCCGCTCAGGGGTGGGGGTCAGGGGGGGCAATAGGTCCCCCCTTTAGTTTAAAAGCCCCCACTCGCGCAGCATGGGTGGGGGCTCGGGAGGGGGGTCCCCATTTTTTTGTTTTGTTTTTTAACAGTGAGCAGCCATAGGCTGCTCACTGTTTAATAGATATGCCCCTACTCGTGGTATAGCAAGTAGGGGCAGATTATTTACTAATACTAAGTAATTTTTACTTAGTATTAGTAAATTTCGCTGAAAAGACTAGTTTAGGTCTTGAAGCCTTTTGGTAGATAACTCCCTAATACTGTGGGAATTAGGGAGTTATCTACTAATTATTTTGCTAAATCAATCCTTGAACGCTAAGTAGCACTAATAGATTCTCTAGCTTTGCCTACAGTTCAGGCAAGGTTTGGAGCAAGCAGACAGACTGGATGTAATTTATTTATTCTGTCTAGCTCTATAATGACTAGCACTGTATAGTAGTGCATGGTACTTCAATCAGTGCTGGACTTGTTATATACTAGTCGCTACAGTCGTATATTGCAACATTTTTTTTTGCTACATTTTCGAGTGATTTATCCATCCACATCTAGCAGTAATTACACCTCTATACTTAGAGCTAGACACTGACACTTTCATTCTGTCTGTCTGCAGCGACATTTCTATCAATGTCAACCAATTTAATACTTTTTTAACTCCACATACTATCTCTCTATAATCCCTTTATATGTATATGGCTTTCTGAGAGTAAATTTTTACATAACACACTATTTACTGATTTTTTGGGATTAAAAGTTATGTTTTTACTATCTCCATTCAGGACAGTGTTTCTCTTCTTATGTTTCTATATTCCTAATTAGGGTTAACCAGCTTCCATTCTGTTAATTTTCTTATCTACTAAGCGGCTGCAAGAGAAGTGCCGAAGCCCCGAAATGCTGAAGTTCCGATGTCCCGAATTTCGGAATGCCGAACCGAACCGAATATTTTCCCCATGCACATCCCTAGTGTGTATCTCTGTGTCGGTGTATATCTGTGTGTGTATGTATCTGACACATAGATACATACACACACACACACTGGCACATAGTGTCACACAGACACACAGATACACATACACACACTCAGATACACACAGTGACATATACACACACTTGCACACACAGATACACATACTGGCACAAACACACACTCACAAATACGCACACACACACACATAGGCACATACAAACACACTGATGTACACTGGCACATACACACAGACTGACACACACACTCAGATACAGTAACACATACACAAACCTTGACACACAGATACACACACAGACACTCAGACACACATACTCTTTGACAGACACACATAGAAACAGATAAACACTCTCACTGACAAGTATACATACATTCTCACTGACAAACACATACACACTCATACACTCTCACTGACAAACACACATATACTCTTTGACAGATACACAAGCACATACAAACTCCCTAACACACACACATACAGTTTTATTATTTTTTTAAAAAAAATTTACTCTACCCAGCCTTCCTACTTTTGGGAGTGATGGCATGGAGTCTATATGTCTCTGTGGTCCAGAGGGGCTGCTGGGCTGAGTGTGCTGTCCCTGCGGTCCAGTGGGGCTGCTGAGCGGCTGGCGTGCGGGCGACGAGGGAGCAGAGATCTCCCTGCTCAGCTCCCTCGCGCGCCCCTTAGTGATGCCGGAGCCGGAGTGACGTCATATTCCAGCTCCGGCATCACTGTTGTGCGCGCGAGGGAGCTGAGCAGGGAGATCACTGCTCCCTTGCCCCCCACGGCCATTTTGTTTTTAGAAATTTTGGCGGAACACCAATTGGGAAATGCTGCTCTATATGTTTAACATTCATTGTATGTGATATCATTGAATTTGGTTAATTAATACAAACTTGACTCTGAATTTTGGCCCACCCAGTATTTTAGGTGATAGATGTCTTTTAAAAGCAGCTAAAGCTTAGAACAATCCTAAGAGTTTTCTTTGCCTTGGCATGGGCAGATGAGTTTACACTTAAGTAGAGTGGTACTAAAAGCCTCTATTATTTATTAAAGTATATTGGGTTTGGGGCAGTATGCAGGTACTTTTTATTTTTAGTTAATTGTATTACTTTTTAGTTTAAGAGTTTGGGTTTAACCCCTAAGGACTGAGACAATTGTCCAAGTTCTGACCAAAAAACAAACAAAATAGAATTTGAGTTACATGTCTCTTCAACCATAATTTACCTCGTTCATGTTAAGTGTACCAACACTTATTATATATAATTTTATTCAGGAGAAACAGTGCTTTCATTTCACATCAAATATTTTTATATAAAAAACATAATTGAATATGAATAAAATCTAAAAGTGTAAAAAAATGCATTGCATTTTAACAGTGAATGTCCTAATACTATTAGGGTTTACTACAATTAAACACGTATTTGTATGCTGTGATTTCCTACATATACAATGATGCCCCCATGTACAGGTTTCGTGGTGTTTTGGAAAGTTACAGGGTCAAATAAAGAGCTGGTCCATTTCAGTTTTTACACACTGAAATTTGCCAGATTGGTTTCCTGGGTGTATGTTGCCTTTAACCCCTTAAGGACCAAGCTTCTGGAATAAAAGGGAATCATGACATGTCACACATGTCATGTGTCCTTAAGGGGTTAAGACTGTATGGCAGCCCAGAAACCATCATGGCATATCATATCATATTTGCAAAAGTAGACTACCAAGGGTATTCAAAATGGGGTATGTACTGTCTTTTTTTAGTAGCCACTTACTCACAAACCCTTGCCAAAATTAGTGTTCATGTTTGTTTTTAGCCATTTCCACACACAAACCGCACTTTCACAGATGATAACATCATCACTATACAATTTGCGACTCTGAAACACGCATATTTGTGTTCAGCGATGTCTACAACAGTACCTCCATGTACAGGTTTTATGGGGTTTTGGAAGTTAAAGGGACACTCCAGGCACCCAGACCACTTCTGCCCATTGGAGTGGTCTGGGTGCCAACTCCCACTACTCTTAACCCTGCAAGTGTAATTATTGCAGTTTTTTTATAAACTGCAATAATTACCTTGCAGGGTTAACTCCACCTCTAGTGGCTGTCTGTTAGACAGCCACTAGAGGGGACTTCCTGATTTATAGCAAAGATTTTCTTTGCTAGAGCGTTGCTGGACGTCCTCACGCTGTGTGAGGACCTCCAGCGTCGCTCATCTCCCCACAGGAAAGCATTGAAAATCTTTTTCAATGCTTTCCTATGGGGAGCGCTAATACCGGTGGGCGGGATCAGTCTCGCCCACCAGCCGATGGAGTCAGCAGGAGGAGCGGCGCGGAGGAGGAAGCAGCGACGAGGGACATCGTCGCTGCCTCAGGTAAGTGACTGAAGGAGTTTTCACCCGTTCAGCAACTGGGGATTGAGGGGTGGGAGGGAGAGGGAACCTGCAGTGCCAGGAAAACTGATTGTTTTCCTGGCACTGCAGTTTTCCTTTAACCCCTTAAGGACACATGACATGTCTGACACGTCATGATTCCCTTTTATTCCAGAAGTTTGGTCCTTAAGGGGTTAAATAGAGGGCTAATTATCAGACAGGTCCCTCAATATAAAATTATTGAAATCACATAATTATGTAAAAATAATACATAAATATACAAGAAGAATTTAGTTATATACATATAATTTCATTCTAAGTGTATTTTTATATTTAACTGGCTGTCACTCTTTTAAATGCCATTTATTTGCAAAGTTATACATAAGGAAAAGTTGGGACTTAATGTTAGACACTTTAAGATGGTGGAGCTGTAAAAGAAGACCCAGAAAGACCAGCACATGGCAAAATGTAAGTTGTATCGGCCCTAGAGTCTAAAAAAGATGTGGAGAGAGGAAGGGATCCCTAAACTGTCGAACAAGGGATCCCATAAGTGACAGAACCATTTTAGCATAGTGAATGCAGCTACCCAAGAAATGTAGGAATATGAATACAGGGCTAATTTATGTTTACAACAAGAGGACATAGTCTTAAATTAGAGGGGCAAAGGTTTAAAAATAATATCAGGAAGTATTACTTTACTGAGAGGGTAGTGGATGCATAGAATAGCCTTCCAGCTGAAGTGGTAGAGGTTAACACTGTGAGGGAGTTGAAGCATGCGTGGGATAGGCATAAGGCTATCCTAGACTTAATATAAGGCCAGGGACTAATGAAAGCATTTAGAAAATTAGGCAGACTAGATGGGCCGAATGGTTCTTATCTGCCGTCACATTCTATGTTTCTATGTTTCTACTGTAGGATGCATTCCCCTTCAATTCCAACAGATGGCAGAATTTCACAACACATGTAGCCATGCAATGTCTATTATAATAGTACTGCTGACTGCATCACACTTCTTGGTCACATGACACTTACCAGCGTGACCACCTATTGATATTGCTGGTAAGGATTACAGCTAGAAGCAATGTCATCGCCGGCCTCAAAGGAGATCAGGAGTATGAAAGATTTCTTAAATGAAACAGAAATTAACCTGCTAGAATGCAAGGTTTGCTTTGAAAAGTTCAGCCAGCAGCAGAGGCATAGGCCCAGAAATCTCCCTTGTGGACATGTTATATGCCAGGAATGCGTTTCTTCTCTCTGTCCTCCTGGGAATCCGAGATTAGAGTGTCCGTTCTGCCGTAAGCCTTGTAGAACATTGGAGACTAGTGTCTGCTTACCTATTCTTCATGTGATGGAGCTTATTGGTCGTGTGGTTCCTGATAATGTGGAACATGGATCATCAGCAAATTCAAGTCATCAAGTAACAAAGCTAAAGTCAGCAAGCTTTAACCTTACCAAGTCATTTGGGGGTTGGGGCATACTTTTCAATCCAACGGGCATAGCACTTTGCAAGAAAACGGGCTATCTAGTAGTGTCGCATGATGGGACCAAAAGAATTAGCATATTTACCATGAATGGAACATGCATTCAAAAAATAGGGACAAAGTCGGATCCAGCTAATGGAATAGTTTACCCAAGTGATGTGGCTGTAACATTGGATGGATACATTGTCGTAGCCGATACAGGAGATCACTCCGTTAAAGTATTCAGTCAATCTGGACAACGTCTGTTGGTTCTTAAGCATCCTTTTTGTTTGCCATGGGGTTTGGGTATTAACCCAGAAAATGAGGTAATAGTTTCAGACCCAGATGCAGGAAATCTTATTCTTGTATCTGCTGATTTTAAACAAGGTAAAGTCAAGAAGGTGTTAAATGTTTGTTCACATTTAGATCATCCAAGAGAAGTTGCGGTTTGTCCCACAAGTGGAACTGTTGTCGTGGTTGAACATGTAACAAAAATCAGCAAAAATCCCAGCAGAACCCAGATAAAAATATTTAATAATGGTATGAAGCTCATAAGACAAATTGACAGTTTTGGTTTAAGCTTATATCTTCCTTTACCAGTGCACACAACTGGGGTGGCTTTTGATCAACAGGGTAACATCTTGATAGCCGATATCAATAACAGATGTATCATTTGTGTGGACAAAATGGAAGAACGGAATTTCCTAAAGCACGTGGTCGCTAGTTGCCTCTCTTACCCTGTGGCATTATCCCTATTACCCGACAATTCCATTGCAGTATTAGACAGTGGTAATAATTCTGTAATTGTTTATAGTCCGTAGAATGGTGTTGTGGTTTAGTGCATATATATCATATTCTGACTCTGTTAAATTAAAGGGACACTATAGTCACCAGAACAACTACAGCTTAATGTAGTTGTTCTGGTGAGTATAATCATTATATGCAGGCATTTTCATGCAAATACTGCTTTTTTTTTTTTCTGATGGCCACTGGAGGTGCATCCTGGCTTAGTGCTGCACAGTAGGCAGCACTGCCGTTCAGCATCTCCATGTTTTGCATGGGAAAGCATTGGATTGGCTAAAAATCTGCAATTCTGATTATGTCACCAAAGGGGGCGTGGCCAGTGCCGGCAGACCCGCACGGTGCTGGAAATAAGGTGAATTTTTCATGCTTTCAAGGGGGTGCAAGGGGGCAGGGGACAAGCCACCTTAACGGTGGGTTTTGCACTAATGGGCCAGGAATACATGTTTGTGTTCCTGACCCTATAGTCAGGGCCGGATTAAGAGCCCAGTGGGCCTGGTGCTGATAATTATGATGGGCCTAATTACAAAATCTTATTGACCAAAAACACTAAAACAGTCCTACCTCCTAAGCGTCATGTATCTGATGGAGATGATGCTGTAGGGAAACTCATAGGATGCAACTATGAGAAAACACATACCCTTTGCTAATCTCATGCTCTCATCTTTCAAGTAAACCCATACCCCCTAACAGCAGTGTCCAGTAAAGCAGGAAGTCTATGGATGCGGTAAAAGGGTGGGCTACTGACACAAATCACATAACCAGAACGTCCGAAAGGGCGAACATACACAAAAAGGGGGAATGTCTGTGTCCCTATGTCTCCCAGTCCCTTAGTGTTTGTGTCCTCATGTCTCCCAGTGTCCCCATGTCACTAGGGGACATTGAGAGACATTGGGACACTGGGAGACATGGGGACACAGATACTAGGGAACACTGGAAGACCTGGGAAATCTGAGACTCTTGGGGACACTGGGTGACAGACACGAGGGGACACAGGGAGACATGGGGCACTGAGATACTGTGATATATAGGGGACACTGGAGACTTGATAAAAACCTGGGTACAGGTCAAAATGTTGTGGTGTTCAATAAACCTGCTTAAAGCTATCACAGTGAGTGCCTGAGATTTTTTTCTTTTATACTAGGGGACACTGAGACACTACGGGCACAGAGACACTACGGGCACAGAGACACTACGGGCACAGAGACACTATGGGCACTGAGACACTGATACATAGGGGACACTGATACATAGGGGACATTGGAGACTTGATAAAGACCTGGGTACAGGTCGAAACGTTGCGGTGTCCAATAAACCTGCCTAAATCTATCACATTGAGTGCCTGAGATTTTTTCTTTTATACTAGGGGACACTGAGACACTAGGAGACATGGGGACACAGAGACATTGGGAGACTAGGGGACTTTGGGAGTCTAGGGAACACTGAGACACTAGGGACACTGGCACACTACAGACACAGAGAGACACCAGGGACACATGGCGATACTGAGATACTAGGGACACTGGCTGGGAGACATGGGAACACTGCCATGTCTCCTATGTCTCAGTCGCCCAGTGTCCCCATGTCTCCCTGTGTCTCCATGCCTCTCAGTGTCCCCATGTCGCCCAGTGTCCCCTAGTGTTTGTATCCCCATGTCTCCCAGTGTCCCTTAGAGTCTGTGTCCTCATGTCTCCATGTGTCCTGATGTCACTAGGACACTAGGGGACACTTAGAGACATGGGGACACTGGGAGACATGGGGACACTGAGACACTGGGGACAGTGGCTGGGAGACATGGGGACACAGACTAGGGGCCACTGGGAGACATGGGGCCACTGTGTCCCTAGTGTCTCAGGGTCATGGGCATCCGAATGGGGGGGTAAAGGGGGTACTTGGCCCCCCCGGATTTTTCAGCTTGTGCTGCTATTTTTCGTTTTAGTGTGAGAATACAGTGCAATACCAGCGCTGGCCAGTAGGTGGCGCTGTGAATGGAGAAAGGCAGGAAGCTACAGCTTATCCCTGCCTCTCTATCATGACTGAAACCGCAGGGGAGCAGCACAGAGGCAGCCTACAGAGCAGGTAAGTGAGGGATGGGGGGTGGGGGAGACCGCATAGAGGAAGGTAAAGTAGAAGGAGCAGAAAGGTTCTGCAAGGGGCAGGAGGGGCCAGCAAGGAATAGAAAGGGGCAGCAAGAAGCAGGAAGGGGTCGAAAGGTTTTCAAGGAGCAGGAGGGTAAAGTAGAAGGAGCAGCAAGGAGCAGGAGGGGTCAGCAAGGAGCAGAAAGGGTCTGCAAGAGGCAGGAGGGGTCAGCAAGGAATAGGAAGGGGCAGCAGGAAGGGGTAGGGACGGTCTGCAAGGAGTAGGAAGGGTCTGCAAGGAGCAAGAGGGGTCAGCAAGGAGTAGGAAGAGGCAGCAAGGAGTAGGAAGAGGCAGCAAGGAGCAGGAAGGGGCAGCAAGGAGCAGGAAGGGGCAGCAAGGAGCAGGAAGGGGCAGCAAGGAGTAGGAAGAGGCAGCAAGGAGTAGGAAGAGGCAGCAAGGAGTAGGAAGAGGCAGCAAGGAGTAGGAAGAGGGAGCAGGGAGGGTCTGCAAGGAGCAGGAAGGGGCAGCAAGGAGCAGGAAGGGGCAGGAAGAATCAGAAGGAACAGAAAGGATCAGCAAGGGGCTGCAAGAAGCTGGAAGGGGCAGAAAGAAGCAGGAAGGGCAGTAAGAAGCAGGAAGGGTATGCAAGAAGCAGGAAGGGCCATCAAGAAGCAGGAAGGGCCATCAAGGAGCAGAAAGGGATCAGAAAGAGAGCAGAAGGGCGCAAAATAAGCAGAAAGTAGCAGAAAGGTAAAGGAGCAGAAGGAGCCTCAGAAGGCAAAGAAGACTGTGTCAAATGAAGGAGAAGAAAATGAGATTGGAGCACTTCATTCTGGACACCACATCATTAGGCGTTGGTACCTGGGCCTGGCAGGGAAACTTTGGACCTTCTCATCTCCCCAGGTAAAAACAAACAATATCAGTGTTAATGTGTTCACTTTTATTTACTGAGTGTCAGGAAACACAGAGGGCCGCTGGGTAGGGGTGCCGCTGATTGGCTAGATGGGTCAGCTAGCACTCTAAGCCAATCAGTAGCTCCCCATTCATAAAAACGTAAAACATTTTTATGAATCGGGAACTAGCGATTGGCTTAGAGGGTCAGCTGACCACTCTAGCCAATCTGCAGCACCCATGCCTGACGTCAATCTGCACTTCCTGACACTCTGTTTCAGAAGTTGAATACCACTGAGCGACCTGGAGATCTGGAGGTGAAGGAAGCCTTTGGGGGTAAACCATTTGAGAGCGGTTTAACCCCTTCAAAGAAAGAGCGACCAGGGGCCTCCTTGCATCACATCATTTTCATTTAGATAAAGTTGTTATGGTGACCAGAATGTTCCTGTAATTTGATGAAAGGAACACTATAGTGTAAGGAATACAAACATATATTCCTGACACCATAGTTGTGAAAACGCTATTCACCCTGGCTTTATGTGAAAATGACTATGCTCCTTCCCTTTCATGACACTGTCAAAAAGGGGCCAAGCATGGATGTCATTACAATTATGTCCCCCCTCCCCCCCGGAAAAATTCCTGCGGACGTCCATGCTCAGGGTCCCCATGTTACCCAGTGTCCCAATGTCTCAGCGTCCCCATGTCTCGGAGCTGCTGTCTGGACTCTCTGTGCAGAACTGGTCCCCGCGGATCAGTGAGTAGAGAGAGGCAGGGAGGGAGATGCCGTAACTTCTTATCACTGCCTCTCTCCACACAAACAGCGACCCCTACTGGCCGGCGCTGGTATTGCAGAATAAACTATGTTTATACTGAGACAGACATTTGTATTGCCGGTATTACTGCAATACCGGCACCGGCTAGGCAGCCTCAAATACCTGAGAAATACTTCTGAGAAATACCTGGCAACCCTAAGAAATACATGAGAAATACCTGGCAACCCTAAGAGTAGTGTGTAAAAAAAAAAAAAAAAAAAATTAAAAAAAAAAAAAAATTTTTTTTTTTTTTTTTAAACCAATGGGCCTATTCCATGGGCCTGGGCCTGGAGCTGCAGCTCCATCAGCCCCTATGTTAATCCGGCCCTGCCTATAGTGTTCCCTTAACCTCAATAGATTATTGGGGGGAAAAAAGGCCCTTTTCAGTTCCCCCCACTTGGTAAAAGAAGTGAAGGCTCTGAAGTGCAACCGCACATGCATGTTTAAGCAATCTCCGCACATGCACAACTACAAAATATTAGTTCTGTCAATAGGAATTTGTCCACTCTTACCCGGCTCTTGAAACATTTCCCAGGGTAAAGTGTACAGTTGATTAATTATAAACTCAGCTAAACTGCAACTTTTGGTAATTGTGTCTACCATGTTCCCAGCATGCCCCATGGTTGAGTGCTCAGGGCTTCATATTCCTATAATACCAAGCCTGCATTTTCATTCAAAACCAAAAGAGAAATCATGGAAGATATACATTTTTATAGGATGTCAGACAGTGCCATCAGAGTTTTGAATTTGATACTAGTGTTTTATTTATTTATTTATTTAATTAAAGGAAATTTATTTTCAAGATCACAACTGATGGATAACTCTGTTGGAAACAACTAATTGCATAAGGTGTAATAATACTGCCTCTAAATCAAAATGGGCAGTCTGTTTTTAGTTAACCCCATAACATATGTAAAGTCAAAATACAAAAACTCTAAAATAGTTTGCATTGGTCAACTTCTAAAATATATATATTCTATTTCAGTAGTGCCAAGACAAATAAAGTCCTTTGGAGAAAACTGAAATAATACTGTTATTTACTGTAATGCTTATTAACAGCAATAAAGCAAATGTACAAATTGTGTGTTCATTTTTTGAGTCCCTGTTAAATTAACTCACTCAGAGATATATTAAAGTATCAAACATATTTTGCTGAAAGGAACACAAACATGTATCCCTAACACTATAGTGCTGGATTACTAATTGAGGTTCCTGGACTCCCTCAGATTAGAGATAAAAGGTAGTTTACATCATGCCTTTTCTCCATCGTCGCACTTGTCTCGTCCTGGCTGGCCTGGACTCCATGGCTGACATCATCAATCTTGCTGAGCTCAGTCAGTCCAGTGCTTTCCTATAGGAAAGCTTTGGGTGGACATTGCGCATGCGCGCCAATCAACATCTCATCATAGACATGTAATGAATAAATACTCCTAAGAGGAGCAGACAGCGTCTCCATGCTCTGCATGCACTGAAATAGGAAGCATTTCTAGTTGCCATGTGATTGACAGGACCTAGAAGTGTTATTAAGCAGCAATATAAACATAACCTTTTCTCTGAAAAGGCAGTATTTTCATTGCTGAGCCTGCAGGGACATTCTATAGACATCAGAACCACTACATTAACCTGTAATGGTTCTGTTGACCATAGTGTCCCTTTAATTAAGCATTTTTGGTCTATAGATTATGACTCTTCAGTCTCACCACTTAATTGTCTGTCATTTAGGAGTTTACTCACTTTGTTAATGCAGCCCTAGCCACACCTCCCCTGGCTCTAACTTACATAGCTGTCATGAAATTTTTTTTTCATTTTTATAGCACAGGGTGTTTACTTTAGAAGTTTTTGTCTCCTGCTCTGCTAATCAACCTTTAATTAAACACAGGAGGCTGTTCCAGTCTCAGACAGACGACAGAGTAGGAAACAAGTAAAGACATTTGAGCCTTTTCTCCCCCAGGTACTGTCTAAGAAGGCTATATAAGTCACAGTCAGGGGAGATATGGCTAGTGTTAGATAAACAGAATGGCAGAGAATTAAGGGAATTATTTATAAACTAAAACCACTTCATTAAGCTAGAGCTCTTTTTTGTGCTTAAAAGTTTTCCTTTAACAAATCTAAAATTGCGTGGTATGAAAAATAAAATTAGATATCAAAATAACTCTTTATCCTGCAACTGGGCTCGTCTATCTTGGCTCCCTGTTAATTATTATAAGCTCTGCCCTTGGTACCTAGTAGTCGGCAAAGCATTTAGAAAAGAGGAGAAATAAAACAATGTTCCTATTTATCCTTCTCATTTACAATGGTGGCCCTGGCTGTGCTTTGATTGTTATATCATTTTTAATATAAGTTTAAAAGAAAAGAGAGATATAAAATGTTAAAGAAAGGCTCTGATCACCATAACAACTATGATATGCTGTGCCCAGCAGGAGTACGCTGACACCCCAACATTGTAGGTAGTCACACCTTTTTAGAATGGTTTGACTCCTACCTGGGTCTGCAAACGCACTGCTCTCTGCCTCCACTATAGTCTCTGTGAGAACAGAAACTCTCTGCTTGAGCAGGGCTTAGCTCATTGGCTGCAAGCAATCAGATGATGCTAGCACTTAGCAATAAGCAACGAGCTAGCACTTAGCTAAGGAGAGCTAATGAAAGCTCCTAAGTAGGCAGATGAGAGGAGGCATTGGGCAGCAACTGGCATACCAGAGGTTAGAAGTCAAACCGTTCTAAAACAATTGAGGTTACAAGGGAGGGGTGTCAGGGCACTCATGGCGCCATAATCACTACAACACTCTGTAGTGGTTATAATTATTGGAGTGTTCATTTACATATAAAGACACATTTAATCTAGGTTTTAAAAAGTCCTTTAAGTTCGACCATCCATACATCAATTTCTGCAATTGATCCAAAAGGAGGCAAAAAAATTAAAATTCCAGTTACGTCACAGATAGGAAAAAAAACTATTCTTGATTCCAAAAAGGCAATCCGATATCTCCTTGGGTCGGCATGCTGTTACCACCTACATTAATTATTATACCTTATAATGTGATGTTTTTCACAAAAATTATCCAGACCTGAATCCATTCTTGTCGTTCCTAATGTGAGGAACCTTTTCTCTGTGGTAGGTGTTCCAATCAAGTCTAAATACAGGACTGGTAATCAACAGATTGCTAGGCAGTATTCAATTCAAACTGCTAACAGTAACCTGCACAGCCCTCAATAACTCCACTCCTCACTCCATTGAAGGATATTATCCTCCTGGGTGACGCAGCTCTCATTACAATTGATCTCCTCAGTTCCATCACTTCCACAGCTTAGCTCACTCTCTCTTCTTTCACTGTTTGGTTCTTCCACACATCACGTTTACTACCTTATTTTGAGAGGTATCTTATCCATTGATCCCTTCCCCCCTATGATAAGAATTGGACCAATTATGATGATAGATAGAAATTTAGAAGCTATTGATTTGTTAGGTTAGTTAATAGGAATGTTGAAGGCTCCAAAGTTGAGGGATGGAATATTGGAGAAGAGAAAGGAAGATTAGAGAAGAGCTAGGTGACCCATAGACAACTGTATCATGGGATTTGAGTGGGTTTACAGAGACCTTCCAGTCACACATGCCCTATTCAAGAGTTTTTACCTTTTCCAGTAGCACTGGATATCTCTATGGCTATAACCCACCAGAAGCAGTTTGAAGTCCACTTTCACAGGGCAGGGGTAGGCAACCTACGACACTCGAGGTGTCTTTCCACGGCACTCAAGGCTGCTAGAGGCAAACAGGCTCTGGCCTATCAGGAGTCTCAGTGAAACTTCAGATATCTGCTAATACAAAGAGGTGGCGAAGGACAATACTCAATTTATGCATTGCATTTAGATCACTTGTGAATGGGAATCCACACTGTAGTAGAGCAGCCTGCAGCTGCTGTTGCAACTCCTGTCCTTGACCTGTACCTGGCCAGCCTGGTCCCTACTGGAACCCAGGGAAGCCACCCACACTGCTAGATATACACAGACCTGCAGAGTAAACCTCCCCTCATACAAATAATACGAACAGCCCACACACAAAAATACACACAATCCCCACAAACGCAACACCACTAACAATCCACATACATGCACACAATCCCACATGCAGCCTCTCACATGCAATACCCCAAACAGCCCCCACACATACACACACACAACCAAACACACAATGTGACATATCCATCCACACACAATTCCACAAGCAGCCCTCATACACAACCCACATTCATATGTATCATACACAATGCCATAAACGACTAATGAACATATGCAATATAATAGCCAGTGGCGTACTAAGGGGGGGGGGCGGAGGGAGCGGTCCGCCCCGGGTGCCACTGGGTGGGGGGTGCATGACCCTGGTGTGGGGGCTGTGTGAGCTGTGGCCGCACAGTGCCCCATGGTAGTTAGGGTGCCGGGCGGCCAGAACAGCTCACACACGCAAGGAGCAGCTGAACTGGCCTTACAGAAGGAAAGTGGGGGCGGAGCAAGAAGGAATCCCTGCTTCTCCACCTAACAGGTTTCAGGAGAACTCCAGTGAATCCACTCCTCCTTCAGCTCCTGTCTGTAAGTAAAAGTGTGTGTGTGACTGTGTCTGTAAAACTGTCTTCCTGTAACTGTGTTTGTGTGTGTGTGTCTGCATGCCTGTAACTGTGTTTGTGTGTGCGTGTCTGCATGCCTGTAACTGTGTTTGCGTGTGTGTGTGACTGCATGCCTGTAACTTTGTGTGTGTGTGTGTGTGTGTGTTTGTCTGCCTGTAACTGTGTGTGTGCGTGTCAGTGTGTGTGTGTGACTGCATACCTGTAACTGTGTATGTGTGTGTGTGCCTGCATGCCTGTAACTGTATCAGAAGATAGGGTTTTTTGGGATATCGCTGAAGTGCCTAAAATGAAAGACAGAAAACGTAGTGCAATATTGTCTGAAACCAGTAAAAATGTAAGGTGTAACATAACACTCACAAATTCCAAGCGTTTTAAAACATATTAGAGGTGCCTCCCCATGATATAGATGGGGGTTGAGATAGAAGGCCTCCTTCAATAATGACCGCAGGGTGCCCCGGTTGCTAGGACGTTGCAAATATCCAGCCTCACCAAACAGCTCCCAAAAACGGTTTTAATAGATAAATAAAATCAAAACAAAATACAAAATAACAAATTAAATCAATATAAAAAATGAAATAAAAAGTCCACAGGTCCTATGCGTTTCGTTCTATGCAAGAACTTCCTCAGGCACCAAAATAATAAAACAATGATTAAAATTCATTCATCAAAAAATCAATCTAACAATCAGTTCCAACATACTGCTTTAAATAGGGATAACCCTTAAAGTTCATTGGTGTAATAGATGGGTGTCTTCTCTTTCAGGCTTCTTTCATTTGCTCGTAGAATTTCTTCCATCTGTGAAGTATTGCCGGCTTGATGAAATTTCCGATGGCTTTTTAGGATGACTTCCGTGTTCATACACGTGATTACTGCCTACCCCATAGGGCAATGAGTCTTCATAAAGATAGGATGCTCTCTTGAACTTCTTCCAGGTAAATCAAGGAGACGTTGTTTAGATCCTTGTTTCTCAATCCCAGGGTGTATGCACAACACAGGCAGAACGTATGTCAAGAAGTGGGTAGCTGGCCACCTTAGCACCCCCCTATTGCACACCGCGCGGTGATCCGGAGTATGACGCCCATCCAACTAAACAGCATTTGAGGGATCATTACTGGAAGAGCATGAAGACTTCACAAGCCCCCCCCCCCCCCCCAATAAAAAAAAGATCCCCACTGTCCGTGGGACTCCAGAGGCACCAGCAGCTTTAAATATCTGTTTGCTGCTAAGAAATGGTATTTTAGCAGCTGCTCTCTTGATCCGATGCATGAATCTATTAGAAATCTTCCTCAATGTGCCTTTATCTGCACAAACCTGTCTGTGATCTGAATCAGCCACAAATCTCTTAATAGTGCGATGATCACGCTTAAGTTTTCGTGAAATATCTAATGTTTTCATACCTTGTCCAAGGCATTGAACTATTTCACTCTTTTCGGCAGCAGAGAGATCCTTTTTCTTCCCCATATCGCATGAAAATGGTGCTCTGCTTAATAATGTGGAACAACCTCCTTTAGTAATTTTTCCTTAAATTGGGCTCACCTGGCAATCTAATTATCACAGGTGTCCGAGATTGTTTTCAGTGATCAAAAGAGCCCTGAGACACAATGCCATCCATAAGTTAAACTGAAAAACAAAATATTTAATCTTTGTGACACCTAAACAAAATTTGCATAATAATTTGGAACAGGGTGTATACTTCAGATCAGTGGTGTACACACAACCCATGGGGTCCCGGTGCGAAAACTGATCCGTGGGCCACCCTCCCCCCGCACCCTTACTCTGCGAGGGCCGGGGCCGCAACGACCCCTGCGACCGCGGTATGTACGCCAGTGCATGCAGATACACATACACTTAAAGGACCACTACAGACACCCAGATCACATCAGCTCAATGAAGTGCCAGGTCCTTCTAGTTTTAACCCTGCAGCTGAAAACATAGCAGTTTCAGAGAAACTGCTATATTTCACTGAGGGTTAATCCAGCCTCTAGTGGCTGTCTCATTGACAGCCGCTAGAGTAGCTTACGCGATTCTCACTGTGAAAATCACAGTGAGAAGACGCTGAATGTCCATAGGAAAGCATTGAGTAATGCTTTCCTATGGGCGGTTTGAATGTGTGTGCGGCTCTTGCCGCGCATTCGAAGCTGAGAGGCGGATCGGGCGGAGGGATCCCCAGCGCCAAGGGATTCCGGCGCTGGAGAAAGGTAAGTGCTGAAGACACACACACACACACTCTCACGAACAGACGCATATAAACTAGCTAACAGACACACACACACTCTCACGAACAGACGTATACACACTAGCTAACAGACACACATTTGCTGACAGACATACACACTCACTTAAAAAACACACACACTCACTAACAGACGCACACAAACTAACACACTAACGCACACACTCTAACACACATGTTTTTTTTTTTTAAATTTAATCACCCAGCCTCCCTACCTTTGGGAGTGCTGAGGGGATTCCCTGGGGTCCAGTGGTGTCACCGGGCGGGCAGGCTGGCGCGTGACGGAGCACTCTCCCCTGAGTGCTCCCTGTTCAGCTCCCTCGCGCGCTGGCAGGCTGGCGGGGAGTTCACAGAGCTCTCACTTCCCACCAGTCAGTCATTCTTTGTAGAGTGACTTTGCAGACCGCAATAATATGATATTCTTCTTTCTCTACCCGATCTGACAGGGAGCTGCTTTCTGTTACTGGAAGGGGCAGGGAACCAGCAGTGAGCAGCTTCATCATAGCCCTCAGCACACCCTCAGTTTATCATAGCATCCAGTATTCTATCCACCATCGCTTCTTGCTACAAACTAAAGGGTGCTGACCGTGTGCTCTCTCCCAGACTGAATTCACCCATGTTGCTTAACTGTCCTCTATTAAAACAAATATGAATGGCTGTCCTGGTTTGCCTTCTTTTCCTCCCCCAGGGGTTATCTGGGTTCAATGGATATATTGGAACCCATGACTATACAGCTCTGCTCTGAAAAAAGAGAGAGTGAGCGAGAAACATACTTTGAAACAAGTGACTAAGGTTTGTTCACTAAATAGTGGATCACAGTTAATTTATAATTGTATTCTAAAAACAAGTTTTAAAAAAAAAATTGCAATCTACTTAACTCAATACAAATATAAAAATATAATATATGAAATATAATGTGCAAATTGCAGTATGGGGTTGAGCATAAAATAAGTGAAGCCATCCCTTCCAACATTTCAGACATTTTCCAACATTTCAAATTGACAAAAAATACACTTTAATTTTATATTACTTATGTGATAATTTATAGTGCTACATTATATTTAATGACTATAATATTGTAAGTCATTTACACAGACTGATTTCTATATATACTTATTATTGTTTAAAGACATATTACTGTGGAGTGCTTTATACACACCAACAATATGGAACTTCTAGAAAAGAGGGACAAAGTGATTTGCATCCAATATAGGGACTGTCGTAAGGGTTGTGAAGTATGATCAGATATATGATAACCACTGAATAGAGACAATACTAGGTTGGAAACAAGTAAAAGTAGATATACTCACACTGTGTGGTTTTAAATATCCCTTTTTTTTTTTAAATCTCAATTTGGTTCTGATGATTGTAAAGTTGTATCTATCTTGTATACTGCATCTCTATTTTAACATTACTAACCATTAACTATTTAAATGTTTAATGTTTTAATATTGATATTTTAATTTGTCAGATAGTATATGCATCTCTTATATTGTCTCAGTAATTTTGTAAGTGCACATAGGCATTTGTTTATAATGTCTAACGAATAGTTTTATTTGTTTTACCTATACGGTTTATGCATTATAAGGATGGACATTAATTTGTAAACATGGCCTTTTTGAGCGGTCTGACTGCTATAAGTAATCAGACTGTGTGAGTGATCTGAAGAAGCCGTAGTGACCATGAAACGCATCATCTTGCACCCACGACAGGATGCCTCACCCTCAGATCCCAGGAAGCACAGACAGCATTCGATTTAATCAAAAATCTAAAAAATATTTGGCTGAAATTTGGAGAAAATTCAAGAAGATATACACTGGCAAGAGCCAAGGACTAGGTGAATGGAGATAATTCTGGACTGTTTTTCTGCCTGTGTTATTTATTTATATATAAAGTTATTGTCAGGAACTCTTACCTGAGGTGGGAGTCTGGTAGGCAGAGATATATGCTCCCCCATGCAGATAATCACAGTCCAAGGTGGTCATGTATGAAACCACCAGGACTGTGAATCTCTGCATTGGAGCAGTGCAGGAAAGATGCTCCACAATTCGCAGTACAGACAAGGACACAAGCAGGAGGATAGTCCAAAGTCAGAATAAAACGAGGATAGAAGCCAAGGTCAGGAGCTCTAGAGAACTAGTTCAGGAGACAAAACAGGAACAACACATGATCACCAGAATCAAAGAACTGACAAAGTTCCCAGGGCAAGGCAGTGTTTAAATACCCAGTTGATTAGTGGTCTGCCGCAGGTGAAGCACAGGTATCAGCCACATATTAAGTTCAGCCCCCTAGTGCTGCAGACAAAGCCAACAGGTTCACTTCTGACCCTCCCCCTCCTTTGGTTGTTTCTGGACAGGAGGAGTACAAAGTCTCCTTTATACTCGACTCCAGGCTTACCCAAGGGTCTCTACAGTATTTGGTCGATTGCAAGGGATATGGGCCTGAAGATCGTTCTTGGGTTTCTGCTTCAGACATACATGCGGGCCGCAAAATCCATTCTTTCCATGCCAGGATTCCCCTCAAGCCTGGTCCTGCCCACCGGCTGAGTGGTCTTCAAGTGGGGGGTACTGTCACGGCTCCCAGTGATTCTGCCGGCACATAAAGTAAGCAACCACGCCGACAGAAACAATTCATACTTACCTTGCTCATGGCAGACCACTGACCGGTCTCCCTCTGGTCCGGTGCCCAGCGTGTGCGATGCTCTTAGGAGCGCTGACTGCTGCGGTCCGTCCAGAAAGTAAATTAATAGCGGTGCGGACCTTGACAAAGTCGCTGTTCTAGGTCCTGGGCTTAAGGGCAAAAAGGAGTTCGCAGGGGCGGGGCCTGACCGCAGAAGGGAGCAGACGCATGTCGCTGCTGCTCCCGTAGCTGATCCGATTTCAAGCCGATTCTCGACAAGCGGAGGCCGCGACTGACCTCAACCTGGTACCCACTCGACTGGGGAGCCCGAGACCTGCCGTTAGACACCACAAACGTGGATTTCGGCAGCGGGCCAGAGTCCCCTGATGTTGCGGCCTACAAGCATGGCGGCGGTGGGAGAGACGGCCGCTCTCCCGCCATCCACGGACACAGCAAAACTAAGCCTGAACTCCCGTTCCCCCCCCTACGGACCGGCGGGGGTTATCCCGGTCCTTACTAAGGCAACACTCTCGATCCAACGACCTGCAGCTACCCACTTCAGCCTGGGTTCTGAACACTCCAGACCCGGCAACATGGCGGATGCAACCTTACTCAAGAGGCCAGCGCCCACAAGCTTAGACCTGGCATTTCAGCGGTTCTGGGATAAATGGGAGCAGCTCCTCATGAGACCCTTCCTACCGTCTAGGAACCCGACTGGAGAACCAGTGAAGCAGAGGAACAGTGGGCCTACTCAGGGCTACGCTCACCCTCCTGTCTCAGCAAAGACCACCGGCCTAACACCCGGTCTGAGGGTCAAAGGGAGATTACCTCCACGGCATCGTCCACACCGCCGGAGGTCCAACCGCCGCTGGCGGCGCAGAACCACCAGGGATCTCCGTAGCGCCCCAACAGGGAAAAACTCGGCCTACAAGTACATCCGAGTTTGTGGCACCGGGATGCAGACCCCACATGAGGCCTGGGATCAGGCGGAGGTCCTCACATCCGTGCGACACACTGGCACCCTGCGGATCCGGCCAGCTCCACACACCGCCACACTACGCAAAGGGATCGGCTGAGGAAGCGGGCCGGGACCAGCGACCAAACCAGGAGCTGTGTACCCCATTAGGACTGATCCACGAGGCCCACGACACCGTCTCTGCCAAGTTTCCCCAACCCAGCGATTTCTCCCAGGTCCCAGTATGGCAAAAAGCTGGACTCACTCATATTCTAGCTGTACAACACTGGGGCACCCACTTGACATAACGCAGAGAACTTAATGTAGTATACATACAGGTTTTTTTTTTTTTGTTGTTTCTCTTTTTTATTTTTCTACCTATAATGTGGACTTTATGTATATCTTGAGCTTTACAATGTCCACCCTGCATGGATAATGGCTTACTCTAACTGACATTAAGTTTCCCATGTCTGCATAGTTAAA
Source organism: Pelobates fuscus (assembly GCF_036172605.1). Taxonomy (NCBI): domain Eukaryota; kingdom Metazoa; phylum Chordata; class Amphibia; order Anura; family Pelobatidae; genus Pelobates; species Pelobates fuscus. Next base: position 155,714,212 of record NC_086320.1, read on the forward strand.
ATTAGGCGGCATTCCTGTATATCGCCCGACTGACAACCATAGCATGCATGTAAATAACCTTAACTGATACTAAGCCTACCTACGCTTCAACAAACGTGTAATTAATATTGGCTAATGACTATAATAAGCGTAACCAACATGTTTAGAGCACCCTTGGATGTCTGCTGCTTTGCCCTAATGGCAAGTGGACATGTCTCACAGCGCTAGCTCGCTTAACAAATTAGCCTCTTGACATAACATTTATTGTACTAACATAAGCATTGCCTCAGTATTATTTCATTGAGGATCTGTGGGAGCATAAGCGACAAACTACACTGTTGAAAGCCTTCACTTAAATCGCCTCACTTACAGACGCCCCACATGATAATACTCTCTAATGCAGAGCTTTTACTCGCTGTACTGCATCTTCTTCTAGCTTGTTTAAAACTCGTCTCTACCTAGCGACTCATACAATTAAAACAAAAATAAGGCATTACCACTCTGGAAATGTATGTAACTATGTTTTCAATGTTTTACCACCAAAGATATGTATTACTTTTGCATCTCCTTCTTTTCATTCTGTATCCCTCATATATGCCTTAATAAAAGAAAGATTTACAAAAAAAAAAAAAAAAAAAAAAAAAAAAAAAGGAGTTCGCAATCCATTTTGAAAGCTGTGAAGGAGGAAAGGGAACCATTGAACCTGTCAAGCATCAATACATAGGGCTCTGGATATGCAGGTTCGAGGGTTGGGCGTACCATGTCTTTAATTGACAATACTTCCTTCTGCACCTCCAGAACAGTCTGGGACAGGTTGGTCACTTGCTGCGGACTCCATGAAGGTCAGTTCTTATGTCAGGAACTCTTACCTGAGGTGTGAGTCCGGTAGGCAGAGATGTATGCTCCCCCTTGCAGATAAACACAGTCCAAGGTGATCAGGTAAGAAACCACCAGGACTGTGAATCTGTGCATGGGGGCTGTGCAGGAAAGATGTTCCAATTCGCGGTACAGATAAGAACACAAGTAGGAGGAAAATCGAGGATAAGCCAAAGTCAGATGATTCCAGAGGTCAGGATAAACGAGGATAAGCCAAAGTCAGAGGATGGCAGAGGTCAGGATAAACGAGGATAAGCTAAAGTAAGAGGATGCCAGTGGTCAGGATAATCGAGGATAAGCCAAAGTCAGAGGATGGCAGAGGTCAGGTTAAACGAGGATAAGCTAAAGTAAGAGGATGCCAGTGGTCAGGATAAAAGAGGATAAGCCAAAGTCAGATGATGGCAGAGGTCAGGATAAACAAGGACAGAAGCCAAGGTCAGGAGCCAGGGTCGATCTGGAAAACTAGTTCAGGAGAAAAAACAGGAAGAACACACAATCACCAGAATCAAAGGACTGACAAAGTTCCCAGTGCAAGGCAGTGTTTAAATACCCAGTTGATTAGTGATCTGCCGCAGGTGACGCACAGGTATCAGCCACAGATTAAGTCCAGCCCCTTAGTGCTGCAGACAAAGCGAGGAATAACAAGAATAGAACTTATGCAAAAGAACAGAATCTGCTGTGGTTTAGCAGCAGTATAGCAGGCCTAGGACACAGAAGTATCCAGGTTCATATCCCCTGTTGGGCCCTTCTGGGGTGACCATGTTTGGATGTCATGGTGACAATTGTGACAGTTATTCATCAATCTGCATATGTTGTAATGAGTACCACTGGCCTAAAGTAATATATTTGGATCCGTTACAATTTGAGCAGTCTTTACCTGCTCTGTACTTGTGAGTGCATTGAAATAGTCCTTTTTTCCTATAATTGTATATCATGGTTTTACAGTATATACGTATTTCACTTTTTCATATGCAATATTACGGAAACCATTATTTATGTAGGTGCTTAAACATAAAGAGATGTGGTGATCAAATTATTTAATTTGCACAAGTGTGTTTTTCAAAATAACTTTATATAAACAGTTTTTAAAAGGCAGGCCTATATTTAAAGGCACAGCGCACCTTATATGATCTATTTCAAAATAAAAATGGTATCTCTAATTGGGACAAAAAGGTGTGAAAGTGAAGGGGTTTAAAAAGTTTACTTTTAGATTCGTATAAAATGTATATTAATTATAAAGACTTCTCTTACATGTTTGTTACAGTCCCCTTTTTTATTATATATATATATATATGCATGGAACGCAAGCGTATAACGTAAGAAAAGGTCACGAACCCGGAAATATCTATGCGACCAAACGGAGCACGAAAGACCAACTGAAAATGATCTTCAATCAAGAAGGAAGATATATAAGAACTAAAAAGGGGGATATTTATATGTATTCTGATTTTGTAACTGCTGTATTGTCCCTGATGAAGTCCCTAGAAGGGATGAAACGCGTAGGACGTTTTTATACTTTTATGTGAGTAAATAAATACATTTTTATACTGCACATGCGAATTGCTTACTAATTGGACCTTTTACTATTTCATTACACCACTTGGAGAAAGAAATCCCTCCAATTCCTGGGCTGAATTGCATCTACACCTATTTTGAAGGTAATTATACATCTTACTTTTGTGAGTGGCCATTTGTCATATATGTTAACACTGCAAACAAATAGTTCTGCACTATGTTATGTTATTTCTTCCCTATATAGGATTCAGCCCATTTATATATTGCAATTGTTACATTGTGAAGATTAATAAGAGGAAAATCTTCGGGCCTATATCCTAAGAGAAGTGTATATTATATTTTATTTCAAAATCAAAACACTGGGTGTGAAAGTCACTGTTATATGTTTCTGTCCCTTTTATATTATTAAAGATAATCTTCAGGAACAGTGATGTCATGCTGTGATGTCATAAACATAACTGCTGCTGTAACTGCTGAAACATTTCATTTCCTCCTAGTTATAACTAAGGCGCTGATAGAGCTTCACCTATCTATTCGTGATTCACATCCTATCTCAATAGCATAGAGATCTATGCCTCACTTGGATCTGTCTGAAGACTTGGACCTTGACTACCCTCAATCTGGTCTCAGAAATGGAGGTTTTACTTGGGGGTGTTATATTTTGCACTTCTGTGTTAGATTGTGTAAAAATACAATTTATGTCATACAACTAGTATATTGTGATTGGTAAATTTGGGACATTTTGATTTATAACATGATTTTATTTTAAGGGGCACCTAAAATGCAACTACCTAGTGATCCTTATGGGAAATAAAACTGTGTGGTAGTAAAATGGTGATGAATTCTTTTTGGGTTCACTTTATATTATATTTCCCAAAAGTACACTCTCTTGTGCTCTGATATGTTGGGTTGCCGACCACTTAATTTAATTTATGTTTGTTAGTTTTATGCAGCTATACCACATTTATATAGTCATTATATAGCTGGCGTACTATACTCTGGACTTTATATATGCGTGTGGTCTCGGATTTGTTTGATTCGTTTTATCTGTATCATTTATACATTATAAGGGTGAATATTCATTTGTAAAACGCCCTTTTGGGCGGTCTGACTGCTATAAGTACCCTGAGATTGGACTGTGTTTGTGATTTGGGGAAGCCGCAGTGACAACGAAATGCATGAACATGCACACACGACAGGGCGCCTCAACCTCGCATCCCAGAATGCACGGCTAGAAATTCAGAGGAAATTCAGTGTAAATTTGGTAGGAATTCAGAGGAAATTGTGTCGGACACCATTCGTTTCAGCTGAAATTCTAAAAAACAAAGGCCACAAGATATACTCTGACAGGAGCCAATGACTGTGTGAATGGAGACATTAGAGGTCTGTGTTTTTCCTGCCTGTGGCATTTTAATCTATGAATAAAGTCTACTTCAAGTTATTCATCAATCTGTGTATGTTATATGAACTACCACCGGCCTAAAGTAATACATTATCACAGTCCCTTTTGATAATAAAAAAAGATAATATTCACTTCAGGAACTGTGATCCTTAGCAGTTAAATCATAATCAGTGATGTCATGCTGTGATGTCATAAACATAACTGCTGCTGTAACTGCTTAAACATTTAATTTCCTCCTAGTTATAACTTAGGCGCTGATAGAGCTTCACCTATCTATTCGTGATTCACATCCTATCTCAATGGCATAGAGATCTATGCCTCACTTGGATCTGTCTGAAGACTTGGACCTTGACTACCCTCAATCTGGTCTCAGAAATGGAGGTTTCACATGGGGGTGTTATATTTTTTACAACTACTCCAAAATTGAGGATTCTTTAAAGGGGGTTTTAAGCATTGTGCACATTGCGCTGGGAGGATTGCGTTTTTCTCCGAGGTATCAATATCATCTCTTAATCACTGCTTCACCTGTTTTCGTAATCTTTCTCTCTATGTGTTTGCTTGTCTGTCTTTCTCTGACAAGTTAAATGGTTTATATAAAAGTAAGCCCTGTATTTGCTTCCTAGTGTAAGCCTTTGTATTTGCCTCTTAATGCCAAGAAGGAAGGGCAGTCCTTCAAGCCATGGTTACCCAGATATTTCATCCACAGGAACTTTTTCCTTTCCTAAGTGCTGAGATTCATATAAAATGTATATTAATTATAAAGACTCCTCTTACATGGTTATTACAGTCCCCTTTTATATTATGAAAGATAATCTTCACTTCAGAACCTGTAATCATTAGCAGTTAAATCATAATCAGTGATGTCATGCTGTGATGTCATAAACATAACTACTGCTGTATCTGCTTGAACATTCTGCTTCTTCACAGTTTTAACTGAGGCGATGATAGAGCTTCACCTATCTATGATCGCATCCTGTCTCAGTGGCATAGAGATCTATGCCTCACTTGGATCTGTCTGAAGACTTGGACCTTGACTACCCTCAATCTGGTCTCAGAAAAAGAGGTTTTACAGGAAGGTTTACTAGTTCTATGTCAACGCACCACACTTATATAGTCTTTATATTGCTGATGTGCTATATTCGGGACTTAAAGCAGCACTGTCATGCCGAACGTACCTTTGTTTTATCAATTCTGCTTCTCTCCCTCTGTCAGGATCTGTTCTTCATTTCTTCCTGTCTGTTCTAGTTTTCTTTAAAGGGACACTATAGTCACCCAGACCACTTCAGCTCATTGAAGTGGTCTGGGTGCCAGGTCCCTCAGGTGTTTTTTTTTGACATTCTTTATTTTTCATTTTACGTTGTACATATACATTTCAAAACAACAACAGCGAAGTCTGTTATTGCAATTTTACATCACAAGTGGCGGTGCACTTATATTCACAGTCAAACCATTAGATAGTACCCTTAGGAGCCAAGAGTGCTGGTTCAAACAGAATTTACAACTGTTTCAAATGTGTAATTAAACATTGCAGTGTTGCGTGGAGCCGAAGTCTAGATTTCGGCCGGCTTTACCGGTGTTATGTCGGTAGTGTATGGGCCCTTGTCTGCTAGGGCTGTGTTTCATTAGAGTCTGCTGCTGATGACTTCTTGATTCAGCTTATTCCTTGGTGTTTTCAATTGTAAACACGAGGTAGGTTGGCTAGTGTGAGATATGTGTTGTCTCAGTGGGTTGTTTGGCTTGTGTCACCTGTGTGTTATAAAGTATCAGTCTTGATCAAAGAGGTGGGCTGTATTTAGCTCTAGTTGTCGGGGCGACCTCGTCTTTGCCCTATACGGCCTGTTGTGTTTTTTGTCCTGCATGTAGATGTGTGTTCTGTAGGGCGTCTTTCGACTGTATTAGCTCTGACTAGTTTAGGCAGTTCTGGGTGTTGACTATTTCGGGGTATCTGGTGTAGTTGTCGTCCCCTGTAAGCGTTGGAGTTGCGTGTCGGGTATGTAGACGGTTCTCGTCTCCTGGTGTCATCACTATACTCTGTACTTCTACTTCAGGTGTTTCTATTTGTTTGCTGCCTTGTTGCTTTCCCATATAGTTCTTGGCCTTCCTCCGACGGTCAACTTTCCTTTTTGTGGTGAACTTCAGCCTGTTGTCTCGTTATGTAATGGTGTGGGTGCCTTCGAGAGTCGTGTCTCCCTGAGTCGTCTACGGTCATGTGGGTAGAGAGGGGGGGGATGGGTCAGTTGTGTGGGGGGGTCATTCGTATTTGGTGTTCCTTGTAGTTGTACGTCTGTCTGTCCGGGTGGTTGTGCCAGTACGGGCAGGCCCCCAGACCCTGCCAGGGCTTCTCTTGCAGCTCCATTTGCTGTATATTCCATCCATGGGAACCAGGTCAGGGCGCATTTATCCGAACGTCCCTGCAGGGAGGCTGTCATCATTTCCATGTTAAATATCGTTTCCACTCTGTCTATCCATTGTTGTAAGGTGGGTGCTGCCGTGCTCTTCCATAATAACGGGATTAGCGACTTCGCCGCAGTAAGCAGGTGTATGAGGAGGCCCTTTTTGTATGTCTTCAGGGGTGTGTGTGGTTAAGCAGTAGTGACAGTGGTTGGAAGGGGACGTCCGTTCCCGTGATGTCCTTGATCGTCTGATGTATTCATCTCCAATATGGCTCAATAAGGGGGCACGTCCACCAGATGTGGATACCAGTGTCCTCTTCTGTGCCGCATCTCCAACACTCGCCTGGGATTGATTTATGTATATGCCGTAGGGTGTCTGGCGTCCTGTACCATCGTGTCAATATTTTATAATTGCATTCTTGGAACTTTGTGCTTATGGTCCCTTTGTGTGTCAGTTGGAAGATTTTAAGCCACTCGAGTTCCGTAAGTTCAACCCCTGTCTCTCTTTCCCATCGCTCCGTAAAGCCTAAAGGGCTCTTGTCTCCGTTGCTTTGCAGTGTGGAGTATAAGTGCGACACCCCATGCGTAAGGTGTTGTCTAGCCGCGCATAGTTGTTCTAGGTGTAACAGTGGGTGATGTAGGTGGTCCTTGCCCTTTATAGTGGCAATGTAGGATTTTAGTTGGTGGTAGCGGAATTCATCTAGGCCGCTCGGCCTGCGGTCTTGTAGCAACTCGGCCATGGACTTGAGAGCCGGTCCGTTGCACCACTGGTGTATGTGAACCCACTCCGTTGCTCCGAAGTTCTTTAAGTCAGCTTCGGGTTATTAGTTATGGGCGTGAGCGGGTTGTGCGATGTTGTGAGCCTCTTGGAGTAGCGTATCCCACACCAGACCTTCAGTGTGGCATCTATCATTGGGTTCCCCGTACTCAGTTCCTTGTATGTTGCTTCCCCCAGCCAAAGAACGGCGGGGATTCCACCCTGGGCTTGTTGTTTTTCCAAGTCCACCCACTGATTTGCGCTAGGGCTAGCGTGCCAGTCGACCAGTCGGTGCAGGTGTGTTGCCTGGTAGTACGTGAGGATTGACGGCAGGCCCATGCCTCCTTCGCTCCTAGGGCGTTCTAGGGTCGACTTCCTAATGCGCGCTGGTTTCTGGTTCCAGACAAACTGTCTAATGGTTGTCGTTAGTTTCTGGAAGAACGTCCGCGGGAGACTTGTGGGTAGCGTCTGAAACAAGTATAGTATTCGGGGCATAGCATTCATTTTAATGGCGTTTATACGGCCGAACCATGATATGTATTGGGTTGTCCAGCGTTTTATGTCTTGTTGCAAGGTTGCGAGTAAGGGTGCGAAATTAATTTGGTAGATATGGGTTAAGTCTTTCGGGAGCCACACTCCAAGGTAATGTAGTTTGGTCGTGCATATCTTGAAGGGGAAGTGTGTTCGGATGTGCCGTTGGAGAGTTGTGTCTCGCGTGAGCGGCATCGCCTCGGAATTTATCCAGGTTGAGTTTCAAGTTGGATACCTCTTTGTATTGTCGGAACGCTTCTAGGAGATTTGGTATAGATATTCTGGGCTGCTCCAGGAAAAAGAGTATGTCATCAGCATATGCCGCTACACGGTGCTCTCCCCCGTCCACGCGGCACCCCGTAATACCCCCGTCCCGTCTGACCGCCTCTAGAAAGGGTTCCAGAGTGAGGGCAAACAGGAGTGGGGACAGGGGATCCCTCAGATTTTAACCCTTCAGATGTAAACATAGTTTCAGAGAAACTCCTATGTTTACATAGCAGGTTTAATCCAACCTCTAGTGGCTGTTTTCCTGACAGCTGCTAGAGGCGGATCTGCGACGCTGGATGCAAAATTCGCATCCAGCGTGCAGAACGTCCATAGGAAAGCATTGAGAAATGCTTTCCTATGGACTGTTAGAATGCGCACTGCTGTTCAGAGATGGCAGGCGTAGGAAACCTCCATAAGACAAATAGTCCCTAGTTTGTCTTATGTTTTAAAGAAAACTAGAGCAGACAGGAAGAAATGAAGAACAGCTCCTGACAGAGGGAGAGAAGAGGAATCGATTAAAGAAAGGTAAGTTCGGCATGACAGTGCCGCTTTAATATAATTATGTGCTACAAAACAAAGACAAAAAATAAAAATAGAGTACAAAGAGTTGTCATTAATAGTACATTTTCAAGCTGGACAGAGGTGGAAAGTAGTGCCCCTCAGAGTTCTGTTCTGGGACCCATTCTATTTAACATGTTATTAAATGATCTTGAAAAAAGCCGTGAAAGTCATGTTTCAGTGATTGCAGATGACACAAAACTCTGTAATGTAATACAATATGAGCAGGATATTACTTTGCCGCAGAGGGATTTAGATAGACTGGACACTCAAGTGGCTGATGTAATTTAATGTAGAAAAATTTAAAGTTATGCACTTTGGAGTAAAGAATGCACAAGCAACTTATACCCTAAATGGTAGTAAATTATAGATAACAACACAAGAGAAGGATTTGGGGATGGTTATAGACAACAAACTATGCAATACTGTGCATTGTCAATCAGCAGTGGCTAAAGCCAGTAAGTTATTGGTATGTATAGAAAATGGCATTAATTCTCAGAATGAGATTGTTTTGTCTCTTTATATATCACTGGTAAGACTACATCTTGAATATGCTGTGCAATTTTGGGCACCTGTTCTAAAGAAGGCTAATATAGCACTAGAAAAAATGCAGAGAGGCTGGCTACAAAAAAAAAAAAAAATAATAATAAAAGAGATGGAACATTTTAGCTATGAAGAAAGATTAACAAATTTAAACCTCTTTAGTTTAGAAAAACGTTGCCTCAGAGGGGATATGATAACATTATACAAATATATACGGTGCCAATACAAACCATTGTCTGGAAATCTATTCACAAACAGGACTATAAATAGGACAGAAGGTTATGTGTTTAGACTGAAAGAAAGAAGAATTAGTTTAAGGCAAAGGAAAGGATTTTTTACTGTAAGAACAATAAGGATGTGGAATTCTCTGCCTGAACGAGTGGTTTTGTCAGAGTCTATACAAATAACAGCAACTAGATGCATACTTGCAAAAACATAATATTCAAGGATAACATTTTTCAACTGTAGGGTAAAAGCGTCTTGATCTAAGAATTAATCTGACTGCCATTCTGGGATCAAGAAGGAATTTATTTCCTAGTTTGTTGCAAAATTAGAGGTGCTTTAAACAGTTTTTTTTTTTTTTGCCTTCTTTTGGATCAACAGCAAAAAACAGATGTGACGAAGGCTGAACTGCACCAGGCACATGTCTCTTTTCAGCCTCTGTAAATATGTAACTATGCTCCTTGACCACAGACTATAAATATGGCACCCCTATTTTTGAAGAAAAGAAAAAAATGTTTATTAAGCAACACTGGTAAACACAAAATGTGATGCTGGTATGAAATGAAAAATTCTAGGTATTAGGTCATGCAAGAGAGGGGCTGGGGGGAGAGGCACAGAAAGGGTGCACAGGGATAAAACAGCACAGAGAGGGCATAGTGGAGAGAAAGAAGCACAGAAAGGGACTAGGAGGAGGAGAAAGAGACACACAATATATCTATGCCCTCAGTGCCTCTGTGTGTCTCTTTCTTCTCCTGCTAGTCTCTCCCTGTACTTCTTTCTCTCCCTTTGCCCTTCTCTTTGCCAATTTATAGAGACACACAGACGATAGAGACACACAGAGGCACTGGGGGAAAAGAGACACACATAGGCACTGGGCGGTAAGAAACACAGAGGTACTGGGGGGGGGGGGGGAGAGAAACACATAGGTGCATGGAATAAAAGTTGGCCACAGGTGTATCTTTTTTGTCCTTTGAGCTTCAATAAAATACCCCTACCTTCACCCTACATTGTGACGCCTGTGGACTTTTATACTATTCCTGGTGGATGGCGGACCACCCTCCACAGGGCTCCATAGGCGTGCGCAGCCTATTGCATTAGGGTGTGCACCCTCAAGACCAAGCACACGCGGCGTGTATATATATATATATATATATATATATATATATATGTATATGTATGTATATATATACACATATATATATACACACACACAAAGCTGTGTGTGTGCTGTGTGAGGGTGCTGTTAGTGTGATGTGTGTGTGCTGGTAGTGTACTATGTGGGTGAGGGTGTTTGTGTGTGTGTGCTGTGTGAGGGTGCTGTGAATGTACTGTGTGTCAGGGTGCTGTTTGTGTGTGTGTGTGTGTGTGCACTTGTGAGGGTGCTGTAAATGTGCTGTGTGTCAGGGTGCTGTTTGTGTGTGAGGGTACTGGTAGTGTTTTGTGTGTGTGTGTTTGTTAGGGTCCTGTTTGTGTTTGTGAGGGTGCTGTGTGTGTGGGTGCTGTATGTGTGTGTGGGTGCTGTATGTGTGTGTGGGTGCTGTATGTGTGTGGGTGCTGTGTGTCTGTGGGTGCTGTATGTGTGTAGGTGCTGTATGTCTGTGGGTGCTGTGTATGTCTGTGGGTGATGTGTATGTCTGTGGGTGCTGCGTATGTCTGTGGGTGCTGCATATGTTTCTGGGTGCTGCGTATGTCTGTGGGTGCTGCGTATGTCTGTGGGTGCTGTGTATGTCTGTGGGTGTGCTGTGTATGTCTGTGGGTGTGCTGTGTATGTCTGTGGGTGTGCTGTGTATGTGTGGGTGTGCTGTGTATGTCTGTGGGTGCTGCGTATGTCTGTGGGTGCTGTGTATGTCTGTGGGTGTGCTGTGTATGTCTGTGGGTGTGCTGTGTATGTCTGTGGGTGTGCTGTGTATGTGTGGGTGTGCTGTGTATGTGTGTGGGTGCTGTGTATGTGTGTGGGTGCTGTGTATGTCTGTGGGTGCTGTGTGTGGGTGCTGTGTATGTCTGTGGGTGCTGTGTATGTCTGTGGGTGCTGTGTATGTCTGTGTGTGCTGTGTATGTGTGTGCTGTGTATGTGTGTGCTGTGTATGTGTGTGTGTGTGCTGTGTATGTGTGTGTGTGTGCTGTGTATGTGTGTGTGTGTGTGTGTGTGTGTGTGTGTGCTGTGTATGTGTGTATGTGTGTGGGTGATTGTGGGGGGTGGAGGTGGGGGTACATTACTTAATATCCCCCCTCCCTTCTTACTTTATGTGGGGAGGGGGGATTATTGTTCCTTGTCCCTGGTGGTCCAGTGGAGGTGGGGGCAGATCAGTTATACCCCCTCCCTTCTTACCTTATGCCTGGGAGGGGGGATCCTGCTGCTGCTGCCATCCCTGGTGCTCCAGAGGAGAGTGAACTCTAGCCCCGCAGGGCTAGAGTTCACTCACGCGAGATCTGAGCGTTGCCGCGGCAACGCTCAGATCTCGCGAGAGGAACCCGGCGGAGCTGCTGGCAAGAGCTCCGCCGGTCCTCTCCTGCCTCCCTCACTGCCTGTGGGTCGGTGGGGAGGGAGGCTTAGAGCAGAGCCGGCGCTCGGATAGCGCCGGCTCTGCATGAGCCGGCAGGGGAGATCCTGAGATCTCCCCTGCCGGTCTCAATGCATAGGCGTGCCGCGGGGATTAGGGTGTGCCCAGGCACACCCGGCACACCCCGTGCGCACGCCTATGCAGGGCTCCAAAGTACTTTTAACTTGTGTGCAGTACTCACTGGACTTTTTACAGAGGGGCATAGAGTCAGACACAAGTGCAACACCCCAGTATGCAAAGTTTAATGTCAGTAAGCAAAAGTGTTACCGGGTCTTTTCTACTGCCAGACTTCACAGTAAACAAACAAACAGGTAGATTAGTCAGGACTGGGTAGAGCAGGGGTGGGGAAAGTCCGACCCACGGACCACATAAGGCCCACAAAATCATTTGGTCCAGCCCGTGAAGAGCCGGCCCTGCTGTCTGCCTTTCTCGGGCCAGTCCCTCACACACCAGACTCCTGGCAGTTCAAGTGAGAATGAGGGAGCTAGGACCGGGGAGACTGCTGGATAGGAGGAGGACCCGGGAGGCTGTGATCCTACCACGAGAAGGCAGGTCAAAGCGTTGCCATGGCATGGCACTGTGCTCGCATGAAGAAAAGAGTAAAGTCAGAGTGAAGCCAGAGTAGCTGCAGGCTGAAGTGCACGCGTCACCACTGGACCACCAGGCCTTGCAGTGATATGTCTCCTCCTTCCAGGCCAGAGGTAAGAAGGGGGAGGGAAGGGTGCATAAAGCATTTTTTCCCATTTAAGTAAACAATATATAGATTTTCTCCCTGAAACCCCCCACCACATATAGACCTCTCATACACACTGCACTCCTCACACACGCACTGCACCCTCTCACACGCAACCTACACCACCTCACACACTGGACCCCTCACACACACTCTGCACCCCCTTATACACACACACACACACACACACTACCCCCTCACACATTCCCTGCACCCCCTCACACATACCCTGCACGACACACACATTCTGCACCCCCTCACACATACCCTGCACCCAGGGCTGCCATCAGAAATTTTGGGGCCCCTGACACAGCTCAAGGTCTGTGCCCCCCGGCGCCTGCACCCGAGTCTCCCCCCCCCCCTGAGTCCGCCCAGAGGGATGCAGTGTCTGCAGGGCCGGTGCAAGGATTTTTGCCGCCCTAGGCAAAAGTAAAGTTTGCCGCCCCCCCATGTGACATCACAGTGCCCCACCCATATGATCTGCCATGTTAACTAACACAGTGCTGCAGTGCCGCCATGTTTACAATAAAAGGCCTGCAGGGACAGGCTATAGACACCAGAACCACTACATTAAGCTGCAGTGGTTCTGGGGACTATAGTGTCCCTTTAATGTGAGGTAAATTAAAGATTAGTGCCACGAATAATATACTAGATTGCCTACTTACAACCAGATGAGGATGATGATGGGCTTCAGCTGCCGTCTGGCTCCACTGGTCTGGTGTAGAACAGGCTCTCTGGAGGCGGTTTGTAACTGTGGTCACAAAAATCAATGTTCTGGGAGAACGAGAAGCAGCTCCATTTTTTGAGGGCCCTTTACACAGCTCAAGGTCTGGGTCCCAGGGTCCACCTTCATGTTCCACCAATGAGTTTGTTCACAGGGGTGTGTGTGTGTGTGTGGGGGGGATGTCCTGATGTGTGTAAGGAATGCATTGTGTGAATCTGTGTTTGTATGTGTAAGGGCTGCAAGGTGAGTTTGTGTATGTATGGGATGCAGTGTGTGTGTCTGTAAGGGATGCACTGAGTGTGTGGAAGGGGTGCATTGTGTGTTGCTGTGTGTAAGGGATGCATTGCTTGTGTATGTGTGTCTGTGTGTAATGCATTGTGTGTTTTTCTGTGTGCAAGGGGTGCATTGTGTGTGTGTGTGTGATGGATGTCAATCTCTCCCCCTACCCCGTCAATTTCCTTCTTCTCCCCCCCTCCAATTTCCTTCTTCTCCCCCTCCCTCTCATTTCCTTCTTCTCCCCCTCCCTCTCATTTCCTTCTTCTCCCCCTCCCTCTCATTTCCTTCTTCTCCCCCTCCCTCTCATTTCCTTCTTCTCCCCCTCCCTCTCATTTCCTTCTCCCCCTCCCTCTCATTTCCTTCTCCCCCTCCCTCTCATTGCCTTCTCCCCCCTCCCTCTCATTGCCTTCTCCCCCCTCCAATTTCCTTCCTTCTCCCCCTCCAATTTCCTTCCTTCTCCCCCCTCCAATTTCCTTCCTTCTCCCCCCCTACAATTTCCTTCCTTCTCCCCCCTCCAATTTCCTTCCTTCTCCCCCCTCCAATTTCCTTCCTCTCCCCCTCCAATTTCCTTCCTCCCTCCCCCTCCAATTTCCTTCCTCCCTCCCCCCTCCAATTTCCTTGCTCCATCCCCCCTCAAATTTCCTTCCTCCCTCCCCCCTCAAATTTCCTTCCTCTCCCCCTCAAATTTCCTTCCTCTCCCCCTCCCTCAAATTTCCTTCCTCTCCCCCCCATCCCTCAAATTTCCTTCCTCTCCCCCCTCCCTCAAATTTCCTTCCCCCCCCTCAAATTTCCTCCCTTCCTCTCCCCCCCTCAAATGTCCTCCCTTCCTCTCCCCCCCTCAAATGTCCTCCCTTCCTCTCCCCCCCTCAAATGTCCTCCCTTCCTCTCCCCCTCCCTCAAATTTCCTCCTTTCCTCTCCCCCTCCCTCAAATTTCCTCCCTTCCTCTCCCCCCTCCCTCAAATTTCCTCCCTTCCTCTCCCCCCTCCCTCAAATTTCCTCCCTTCCTCTCCCCCCTCCTTTAAATTTCCTCCCTTCCTCTCCCGCCTCAAATTCCTACCTCTCCCTCCCCTCCCTCAAATTTCCTTCCTCTCCCCCAAAAAATTTCCTTCCTCTGCCCCCCCAAATTTCCTTCCTCTCCCCCCCCAAATTTCCTACCTTCCTCTCCCCCCCCCAAATTTCCTTCCTCTCCCCCCATCAAATTTCCTCCCTTCCTCTCCCCCCCAAATTTCCTCCCTCCCTCTCCCCCCCACTCCTCAAATTTCCTCCCTTCCCTCCCTCTCCCCCCACTCATTCAAATTTCCTCCCTCCCCCTCCCTCAAATTTCCTGCCTTCCCTCTCCCCCCCACTCATTCAAATCCCCCCCCACCCCCACCCACTCAAATTTCCTCCCTTCCCTCCCTCTCCCCCCCACTCATTCATATTTCCTCCCTCCCCCCCTCCCTCAAATTTCCTGCCTTCCCTCTCCCCCCACCCCCACCCACCCACTCAAATTTCCTGACACCCGGTGACCCGGCGGGCGCGCGAGGGAGTACTCTCCTCTGAGTGCTTCCTCTTCAGCTCCCTCGCGCGCCGCGTACTGATGCCGAAGCCGGAAGATGACGTCCTGGGCCCCCCAGGAGAAGAGGCTGGCCCAGTGGGAACATATCGGGGTCGCAGGGCCCCCTGCGACCCGGTATGTTCCGACTGAATGTGAGGCCCGGACGACCTGAGCAGTCCGGGCCCCCCAGGACCGCCGGGCCCATGACAACCGTTGCGGTTGTCATGCCCTGATGGCGGCCCTGCCTGCACCCCACACACACACTGCTCCCCTCACAGACACACACCGCATTCCACTCAGATACAAACAGCACTATCCACACACGCACTGCTCTCCCCCAACGCTGCCCACCCTCACACACCCACACTACACCCCCTCACACACTGCACCCACCCCACACACACACTGCAAGTAGCAACATCATAAATATCAGCTAACATCACCAAAGAGAAGCAGTTCCAGTCATCACATTAAGAGTGAGTTAATTAAACAGTAAAAAAAAAAAAGCACAGAATACAGATAAGAGTGTTACGAACACAAGGGTAAAAGTTCAAAACACACAAGAATAGGTAGTCAGGCCAAATGGTAGAGGGAGTAAAAGTACATAAAAGTTAAATACACAGTAAGTAAAAACCACAATTATCAGTGAATAGCTCTTAAACTGAAAAGAGGGTCACCAATCCTCTGAGTCAATAAATATGCAAATATCACTTACCGGTATATAAATAAGATGAGAAAGTTCCAGGAGCTATAGTGAATCACAATAGTAGCAAGATTTAATAAAAAAAGATCTGACTCAAGTTAATATGTTTCCAAAAATGATAATAAATGAAATAGTCCAAATGTCCAAAAAGTATTCACATAAGATTATCAGTATTAAAATATCTAACAAGATGAAAATTAGTCCACAGAATGTAGCATATGGATAGACACACTGGGCTGTGTATATAGATAATGAACAGCAGTGTGGTTCTTATGTCAGTATAATATAATTTACTGGAAAGCAGTAATTATAATAATAAAAAAAAAATTAAATAAAATGAAAGAGCAACGCAGTATTACATTAACGGTGTGCTAGAAAATACACCAAAGTTAATGAAGAAGAGGGAGAAGTGATTCTTTGAAAATTCCAAACAACTTTAATGAGTCAATAATTTAAAATCTAAATAAATCCAAAAACAGATAGTAGAAAAATAGTACCAACAGTAGCTCAGGATATTCTGCACATTAGCCGCTATGGTGGTTCTCCCAATGGATGTGATGTGTGAGAGCTGCCGTCCTCACTTTACCCGAAGCCTCACTCCAGGGTGTGCTTCCACCGATGTCGGAAAGATCTTCAACACCTCTCCATGTGTGAGTCGAAGTCGGCTTGTGCGCTGGAGTTACTGTTGTAACGTGCATCCAATGAACAGTGGACCTGTTTGTCAATATGCCTTACGCGTTTCGTGAGGAGATAGCCTCGCTTCATCAAAGGCTGAGTTAATTAAATGTTTGACCAAATACAGCAGGCTAATTTTTAAGCTGATAATTTTGTACGGCCCCCGAATGATGTTATAAATCAATGGCCAATAAAGGGTTCCCCACCCCTGAGCTAGGGTCGACAAAAAACTGAAATCAGATAGATAGTAAGATAGATCAGGTCAAGCATACCAGAAAACCAAATAGTCAACTGCAAAGCTGGGTCAATAATAGCAATTCATAGTAGTATAAATTCACTATTGGGTCAAGGTGAAACTACAACAGTACACTGTTCACTTGGACAGCTGTTTTATAGGCTGGGAGGCTTGATTGACACAATCACGCCCCCATAACATCATGGGGTGGTGGTTATGCCTAATTCCATTACTAGTGGTGTCATGACATCGGCACTGTATCCTAAAAAGTGCCGAGCACACAGCGGCCAGCGTCAATGCTGCTGCATGAGACTGCAGGAGCTGGAACTATGGTGGAGCATGACCCATGATTGGCGGACCTATAAGTTACCTTCCTAACACCTTACATATGAGAAGGGAAAAAGAGACACACAAAGGGGCATGGGAAGGGAGGAATGACATGCACAAAGGAAAAGGGGGCCAGAAAGACACACAAAGGGACTGTGGGGAGAAAGACACACAGAGTGGATGTGGGAGAAAGACACACAGCGCTCTGGTCCAGTTCGGACTCTCACATCCCCATTGAAGGTGCGTTCGGTGGTGGACAAGGGTCATCAGAAGCACTCTGACCGGCCTGTGGCTATGCAGTCCCATAACAGCAAACTGTGATGCACTGTGTGTTCTGACACTTTTCTATCATGGCCAACATTAAGTTTTTCCGTATCAAACGGCTTTTATTTGTGTCATCGAAAATGCACAACAGTACAATGGGATAGCAAGATAGGAGACACGCAGGTCTTGCAAAACCGGGAACAGCAATATGATTATAAATGATTGTAAACCTAAACAATATTAACAGTTAGAAGGTATTACAGTATCAGTATCGGTAAACTCATCATGTTACATGCATTCAATATGCAGATGTCTGCATGGTCGTACAGTAAGGGGTGAGTGTGTCACCTCTGGGTGAGCCAGGTAGTGACTGTGTAGTACGTGGCCAAGATTTGCCTGTTATCATAATGATTGCATATAGCCTAGGAGTATCTTCTAGGTGGGTAGGGGCCACTATAGCGTTTGTGGTATAGCTAACCTGAAAGTTTAATTTGTAGGGGGCACTCGTCGTCCCACACAATATTGATAAATAGTGGGTTTCCATTGGGTCTTATTTCCTTTGACCGCGCAGGCCCTGTTTTGTCGTACGGGTGGTATAATTAGTTGGGTCAGTCTATAATAGTGGGCAGTAGCGAGTTAGCGGAGCATCAGTATAACACCTGAGGCCCAAGCCTGCCATACCCTCCTGTTTGGCTGCGGTTGAAACTAGTGCGCACGGTCAGTGAGGTCAGACTCTTGTGCAAGGGCAGGGAAAGAGAGCAAGTGGTGTAGAAAGGAGAACACGAAGACAGGAGAGGATGGGGAAGAGAGAGGAAAGATAAGAGAGAAAAAAAAGGAGGGGGGGAAAGGTGGGGGGAGTCTCAAGGAGCACCAGCATTGTGCCCGTGGTATTCTTGGATCCGTGGTGTTCCGTGCAGTTCAGTGTAACATTAAGTTTTTCAGCAATGTGAGCTACAATAGCTCTGCTGTGTTATCGGACCAGATGGGCTAGCCTTCGCTCTACACGTGCATCAATACGCAATGGGTGCCAATAACAATAAACTGGTTTTAGCTAGGCAACTCTTAAGTTTGTATGCATCATAATGTTCACCTTCTGGTAGACCAGGAATACTGTATAATCTATCATACATTATCGCCCTGAAAATATTTCTGTAATAGACAAATTAACTTTTTTCTTTTTTTTTTTAAATGTTCATGTAAATATTAGACCTTGTCTCTTTTATTCCTGTACATCAATCTATACATGGAGTAGTTTGGATGTGATTTTAAATTCTAGCTACGGTTCCCTTGCTCCAAATAAATGTAACACTGTTTGTACAATAACATGACAGTGAATGGGTTAAAGCCAAAGGAGCTGATTTCCAACAATGGTATGGATGCTTTTACACCTCAGGATCTAAATGGTTAAATCACCATCTGACTAGTGGGACATATTCCATTTTACTAGTAGGACACATTTGTCCAATAAAACATTATTTGCTGTTATTGTGTGAAACACCAGGTGTCAGCCAATACAATACTCAATACAACATTAAATTCCTTTCTACCTTGAGATCCAATTTGGCACAAGCGTCAGGTGCCACGCAGGGATGGAAATGCATAGTGTCAAGGGATTAGATTTTTTCAGTTGCTTATTTGTTTGTTTTAGCTAATAGTTGGCAAGCATGTGGCCATCCCAAATTCCCAGTCACCTGCACTGAAAGTGGAATTTCCATTGTGGTCCTAACACTAGGTATCTTGCTGCACATAGTGTCCTGTAGGTGGCATGGGTAATCTTGGTACTGTGTGAACAAAACCACCCAGACTATAGAAGAAGAAAAAAGAAGGCGGTGGAGGAAGGGAGGAGCTGGCCTGGCCTGGCAGCTCTAGCAATAGGATCAGCTCCTGCCTGCTTAGTGCAGATAATGGCGACAGGGGCAGTGCTGGGATTTGTCCTCTGCCCATAAGGAGACACTGCAGAGGGAATCTGATCGCTAGCGCTGGGCGCTGGTCCTCCTCCTGGACCGTGATGGGCTTTTTCACCGCTGGAGTTCTACTGACTTCGTTCCAGAACCCCAGCGACATCCATCTCCAGCAGCGCTCGGGGGATTTCAATAAACACTTGATCTGAAACGGATACTTTGTCTCCGGGGCGGCGGCGGTGGTTGTGGTAGTGGGTGGGGGGCTGGGAATACCGTCGGATTGTCCTTTCTGGGAGGCTGATTGGATGCAAAAATGTCGGATAGCAAGGTGATAGTCGCCGTGAGGGTCCGGCCCATGAACCGGAGAGGTAATATTATATTCCCTTTGCTGTCTGTCATGTGGAATGAGCGTGCAGAAACTTTTGTCCTGATGGAAGTAATGCAAAGTAACTAGTTAAGTGCCAGATGGTCCCAAGTAGGATGCTTTCCTTACCTCCCTCTGAGACTTTGATGACACAGTTGTTGCCCTCTGTGCCCCTCTCTCCCCCCCTGGCATTATAGACAAGTTCTGTAAAGTTGATACTTTTCCTGGCACTGCATGTGTGGGCAGTGGTCATATTATCACCAGCCCTCTGATTGTTTGCCTTTATAACAGATTATTGAGCCTTATGCCAAGAAACAAATGTATGGCTCTGGCAGTGAGGGTCACTTTAAACGGCATCTTTACTGTTAAAGTTTCACTTGTTTAGTTATTTTTTTCTTTTTTGAGGAGGGGGGAGGAGGGGGGAAGCACTTGCTTGAAGATGATCTTGGCTTTCCCTCCAAGGAGTGAGGTTTGACAGGCATTAGGATGCTTTGCTTGAAATGCTCATCATCCTAAAACCCCTGTGTCATGACCTATTAACCTGTAAACTGCCAGATACATCCATTAGTGCACAGGCACCGACAGTCATGGGATTAACTAATTCAGTGCCATAGCATTGAGAAGGCCACATTGAAGAATTATTAAAATGGTGAAGTTCTGATCTAATCTAAAAAAAGTGAAAAGTATTTATTAGCAGAAAATTAAAGCATTCTGCATTCCTTATGGTGCTATAATGTTAATGTGGGACAGAGTTGAAATTTAGATTCCACATCAGTATTTCTTTTTATACCATCCGATATTATAGTATGAGTAATGATGTGTCTTTCTCTTTGATGGGATTCCTTGGCAAGTAATGGGGATACAGTCAGGGAATAGAAGTGCAGCTTTGTCAGTGCATTAAGGCTTTGGAAATGTAACCATGTGCAAAACACTTGTTTGATTTAGAGATGGATCTGAATACAAAGTGCATTGTGGAGATGGAAGGGAATCAGACAGTGCTGCAACCGCCACCTGTCAATGCCAAGCAAGGAGAGAACAGGTAATCAACACATCAAGAAATAAATAAATAAGAAATGTCATGGGAACACACTCACTCTTGTATGGGAGTGTTTACCAGATCACTGTAAATGTGTAGGGAGGATCAAAGTGGGGAATTAATGGATGTGCTGGTATAGTCACAAATCTTTGACGATTTTCACAAATTGACAACTGAATTACAACATTTAGGAATGATGGAGGATTAACAAGTTGTTAAAAATTTCAGACCAAAATAGCTGCACTAATAAAGTACTGGAGTTGGAGAATTTTTCTGTATTGATTATTTTGGTCTGAAATTTTTAACAACTTGTTAATTCTCCATCATTCACATTCTCTTGAAGAAATCCCTGTTTTCAGAAATAATTTTATTAGTATTAGACAAGAATGTGCTGCGTGTTGCTTTGTTTATGTGGTACGTAGTGGGTAAAACAACTGCTTAGTTATTTATTCATTAAAGTGTGAAGTGTCTGGAATTCGGAGTAAATTGAAACTGAATTTCAGATTTCAAGGGATAATGGCTGACTTGGAAAATCTCCTCTGTGTTTTCAATGTTTTTGGATGTTTTGCAACACAGCTGTTTTGTTTTGTTTGTGTTTCTTAAATATGTCTGTGTTCTATCATTGGTCTGGGCCCATCATGTAAAAAACATGAGTTAAGGAGTTGCTGATACCTGTAGTTCAACTATGAAGTGTTTAAATATTTCTTGTAGATTAACTATTGAGAGCTTTTCATATTAACAATTGTATGTATCAAAATCCTTAAGAAGTCCTAATAAGGCTCTGTATTGTACGGAGTAAGAGAACCCTTACTGTATGAAGTTTATAAGGAACATACTGTGGAATCCCTAAAATGTATCAGCCTCAGGCTCATTTTGGCATTTTCTAATTAACAGAAAAGTTTATATTCATGTGTAAAAGACATTGCGATACCATGCGACAACTTGCAATATAGATTGATTTTAACAACTAGATGTCTTATTAGCTTTCTCATCCATGTGCTAAGCATCTAGAACGCACGTTACAGTCACCTGGGAAATCCAACAGATAACTGTACAGTCCCTCAAAATATCGCTGGAAGTCAGCCAAAATGCCAGTGCACCAGACTGTAAAAATAGATCACTAGCAGAGGCCAGAGCTGGGAAAGGGATGCAGTACAAGGGAGATAAAAATCATGAGAATCTTACATTGAATTATTTCTATTATAATTATAAAATACATCATTTATTTCTTTCTACTTTTCTGTTGAGTTATGGTGAGTTGTAAGAAAAAAAAAAGCCCAGTTAATTGAGTTAAAAATAAAGTGTCCAGTTTGCCTAAATAGAGATATGTAATCGCAGCTAATGTGACCTAAACTTTACGAGTCAAACATCAGCTTATTAAAATATACTATAATACTATTTAGTGAATAAGCCCCCAGCATGTACCTGTTGAGACACAGGATGGCTTTACAGTGCAGTCACTTTGTCAAGCTGTTAAAAAGATTATGGGCTAAATATTACATTACATTGTGCTGTCTACTTGTTTTTATTTGTTTTGTTTAAATATTTATTCATTGTTTTAGACAAAATCCAAAGATGCTTGCACTCCTGGTAAAGATACTAATATTGCCCGGTGCTGATCCAGCACAATGATGTAGATATTCCAATAAATGGATAGCACTCCAGGGTCTTTCAGATGAAAATAAAATGTAACTTTTAATTCATGTTAAAAATAAAAAAATACATAAACGTTTCGGCTCTCCTCTGGAGCCTTCAGGATAACAGACATGATGTCTGTCATACTGAAGAACGCTCCAGAGGAGAGCCGAAACGTTTATGTAATTTTTTATTTTTAACATGAATTAAAAGTTACATTTTATTCCAGAGTGAGGAAGACAAAATGATCTATAATATTAGGCAGAAAGAGACTAAGCAAGTTATAAGAGCTTCCAAATCACACACAGAAGAGAAAATAGCACAGTCAGTAAAAAAAGGGGACAAAACATTTTTTAGATACATAAATGAGAAAAGTTAAATAAAACAAAGATTCATTAGATTAAAAACAAAATAAGGAAAGTATGTAGAAGAGGATAAAGGTCTAGCTGACTGCCTTAATGAATATTTTTGTTCAGTATTTACAGATGAAAATGAAGGAAAGGGACCTCAGTTAGGAAAAAGTACAAATTAGTCATTTCTTACATGTGAGTTTACAGAGGAAGAGGTTCTATTTCAACTGTCAAAAGTAAAGAAAATAAGTCAATGGGACCTGATGGAATATACCCAAAGTTATTAAAAGAGCTAAGTGGTGTACTAGCAAAACCATTAACAGATTTATTTAACCAATCATTGTTAACAGGAGTAGTTCCAGAAGATTGGAAGTTAGCGAGTAGTAGGGAGGAGTTAGGCAACTATAGGCCAGTAAGCCTTACTTCAGTAGTGGGGAAAGTAATGGAAACCATGTTAAAGGATAGGATTGTTGAACATCTACAGGTGATACTCGAAAAATTAGAATATCGTGCAAAAGTTCATTTATTTCAGTAATGCAACGTAAAAGGGGAAACTAATATATGAGATAGACGCATTACATTCAACGCAAGATAGTTCATGCCATGATTTGTCATAAGTGCGATGATTATGGCTTACAGCTCATGAAAACTCCAAATCCACAATCTCAGTAAATTAGAATATTGTGAAAAGGTGCAATATTCTAGGCTCACAGTGTCCCACTCTAATAATCTAAGTAAGCTATAACACCTGCAAAGGGTTTCTGAGCCTTTAAATGGTCTCTCAGTCTGGTTCAGTAGGAATCACAGTCATGGGGAAGACTGCTGACCTGACAAGCTGTGCAGAAAACCATAATTGACACCCTCCATAAGGAGGGAAAGCCTCAAAAGGTAATTGCAAAGGAATTTGAGCACATTAATAGAAAGTTATGTGGAAGGGGAAAGTGTGGAAGAAAAAGGTGCACAAGCAGCAGAGATTACCGCAGCCTGGAGAGGACTGTCAGGAAAAGGCCATTCAAATGTGTTGGGGACTTTCACAAGGAGTGGACTGAGGCTGGAGTCAGTGCATCAAGAGCTGCTACACACAGACGGATTCTGGACATGGGCTTCAGATGTCGTATTCCTCTTGTCAAGCCGCTCCTGAACAACAAACAACGTCAGAAGCGTCTTACCTGGGCTAAAGAAAAACAGACCTGGCTGTTGCTCAGTGGTCCAAAGTCCTCTTTTCTGATGAGAGCAACTTTTGCATCTCATTTGGAAACCAAGGATCCAGATTCTGGAGGAAGAATGGAGAGATGCTTGAAGTCCAGTGTGAAGTTTCCACAGTCTGTGTTGATTTGGGGAGCCATTTCATCGGCTGGTGTTGGTCCACTGTGCTTCATAAAGTCCAGGGTCAAAGCAGCCGTCTACCAGGAGATCTTGGAGCACTTCATGCTTCCTTCCGCAGAAAAGCACCAAAGCCTGGTTCAATGACCGTGGGATTACTGTGCTTGATTGGCCAGCAAACTCGCCTGACCTGAACCCCATAGAGAATCTGTGGGGCATTGCCAAGAGAAAGATGAGAGAGATGAGACCAAACAATGCAGAAGAGCTGTAGGCTGCTATTGAAGCATCCTGGTCTTAGGGGTGATTATTTCTGATGACTTAAAGGTAGGCAGACAATGTAATAGAGCAGCAGGAAATGCTAGCAGAATGCTTGGTTGTATAGAGAGGTATTAGCAATAGAAAGAGGGAAGTGCTCATGCCATTGTACAGACCACTGGTGAGACCTCACTTGGAGTATTGTACGCAGTACTGGAGACCGTATCTCCAGAAGGATATTGATACCTTAGAGAGAGTTCAGAGAAGGGCTACTAAACTGGTTCATGGATTGCAGGATAAAACTTACAAGGAAAGGTTCAAGGAACTTAACAGGTATAGATCGGAGGAAAGACGAGACGGGGGGATATGATAGAAACAATGAAATACATAAAGGGAATCAACACGGTAAAGGAGGAAACGATGTTTAAAAGAAGAAAAACTACCACAACAAGAGGACATAGTCTTAAATTAGAGAGGCAAAGGTTTAAAAATAATATCAGGAATTATTACTTTACTGAGAGGGTAGTGGATGCATGGAATAGTCTTCCAACTGAAGTGGTAGAGGTTAACACAGTGAAGGAGTTTAAGCATGCGGAGGATAGGCATAAGGCTATCCTAACTATAAGATAAGGCCAGGGACTAATGAAAGTATTTAGAAAATTGGGCAGACTAGATGGGCCGAATGGTTCTTATCTGCCGTCACATTCTATATTTCTATGTTTCTTCTATATCAACATATGTCTAAAAATCCAGGACTTGTAAATAACATCATGACCATTTTACAAACACACATCCTTCGTGTAGGAGAGCTGTTTTTTTTTTGTTTTTTGTGACCACAACATGATGTACATTTTATTATGCAAAAGTGACAGTTCTTTAGTGGACTTTAAACAGATTTATTATGAAACATGTACACAAAGAGTGATAGACTCTCAGAATTAAAGGGGAACTCCACTGCCCAATACAAAAAAATATATATCTGTCAGTCTATATATTTATACAAATCTCTATTTAGTAGATATACCGCCAATGAAAAGTTGCATGCATTTAATTATGCATTTTTATTGTGGTGTATGTGAAAACAGCTTGTAAAACCTGTAGATGTCTTATATGTAACCTTTGCACGCTCTCCAGTTCTTCCCCATGCCCAGACTTTCTGTGGCTGTCCAGTCACAGACTTTTCTATACAACTCAATGAGATGTCTTAGCAAGGTAGGTGCACTGGTCAATTGCCAGACTCATGAGTTTAGCTCCACTGAGCTAAACTTCCAGGAAGTAACAGGACCGTTTGTCTGATTGACAGCCAGGAGGGTGTAACAAAGTTAAAGGGACACACTACAGCTTATTGAATTTGTTCTGGTGCATAAAATCATTACCTTCAGGCTTTTTGCTGAAAACACTGTCTTTTCAGAGAAAATGCAGTGTTTACATTATAGCCTAGTGATAACTTCACTGGCCACTCCTCAGATGTCTGTTAGAAATCCTTCCTGGGTCATGGCTGCCTATCATGCAACCAAACATTCAGTGTTTCCTCCCTCTGCATGCAGACACTGAACTTTCCTCATAGAGATTCATTGATTCAATTCATCTCTATGAGGAGATGCTGATTGGCCAGGGCTGTGTTTGAATCATGCTGGCTCTGCCCCTGGTCTGCCTCTTTGTCAGTCTCAGCCAATCCTATGGGGAAGCATTGTGATTGGATAAGGCTACCACTTCTGATGATGTCAGCAGCCTGCTGGTTTTTCTGAGTCAAACAGCATGCAGAGTTACAGCTTCAGGCTTGAATACAGTAAGATTTTGCTATATTTATGTAGGCATGAGGGGCCCAGGGGGCTAGATGGTGGTTTTAACACTATAGGGTCAGGAATACATATTTCTGTTCCTGACCCTATAGTGATCCTTTAATTTATGATATTGCTAATTTGTATTGAAAAAGAAAAGGATAATAAAGTGCAAATGTATTTTAAGTGTTTGGAGTGTACACTTAACTATACATTTGCCCAGGGAGAGACACATAGAGTTATTTACTGAAGTGAGAATTCAAACTGAATTTCAAATTTAATGTCAAAATAGGCAAACTGGAAAAGTACTCGTAGTAAACTATGCTTTTTGTTTGGCTACTCTAGCCTTAAAGGGACACTATAGTCGCCAGAACAACTACAGCTTAATACAGTTGTTCTGGTGAGTATAGTAAGTACTGCAGGCATTTTGCTGTAAACACTGTGTTTTCAGAGAAGGGACACCTCCAGTGGCCACTCGTCAGATGGCTACTAGAGGTGCTTCCTTGGGCAGTGCTTTACTTTGCACAGTGTGCAACATTGACGTTTAACGTCTCGACGCTCCGCATGGAGACGCTGAACTTTCCTCATAGAGATTACCCCGGTTTCTGGGTTCTTGACCCTTGGCTCTGTTTTTCTCAGTTATCTGTTATTTTTCAATCCTTCACCTTGGCCTAAATTTGAATATTCTGTATTTTATACTTTCCTCATATGTTAAGCCCGCCACTAATATTTTCTTTCTCTGTGTAGGGTACTAGTTACCTCATTGTTTGCATGTTGGGAAAGTTGTCCTTGATATATGTGTTTTGCCAAAGCTATCCAAGTTTGGATGGCTTTGGAAAAATATTGTTGCAATTTAACTTTTACATTATACAGAAGGCTGCAGAAGAGCTGAAGTTAGGTGCTAGGGAAAAATCTTTTTTTTTTTAACAAGTGTTGCGAAAAATAGTTTGACAGAAAACTGGTTGATGGTACCCAACTCTCACAGACACATAATCACTATAATGAGCTATAATGATTTGATACATATACATTGCCTTGCAAAAGTATTCACGCCCCTTGGCATTTTTCATGTTTTGTTGCCTCACAACCTGGAATTAACATGGATTGTTTGAGGATTTGCATAATTTAATTTACAGAACATGCCCACAACTTTGAAGATTTTTTAAAAAACATTTTTTTTATTGTGAAGCAAACAACAAATAGGACAAAATAACATAAACAGTCAATGTGCATAACTATTCACCCCCCTAGTCAATACTTTGTAGAACCACATTTTGTGGCAATCACAGCTCCAAGTCTCCAGGTAGCTTTGGATAAGTCTCTATGAGATTGCCACATCTTACCACTGGGATTTTTGCCCATTCCTCCCTGCAAAACTGTTCCAGCTCCTTCAATTTGGATGGTTTGCACTTGTGAACAGTAATCTTTAAGTCTGACCACAGATTTTCTATTGGATTGAGGTCTGGGCTTTGACTAGGCCATTCCAACACATTTACATGTTTCCCATTAAACCACTCAAGTGTTGCTTTAGCAGTGTGTTTGGGGTCATTGTCC
The DNA here is from genome assembly GCF_036172605.1 of Pelobates fuscus. Classification (NCBI taxonomy): domain Eukaryota; kingdom Metazoa; phylum Chordata; class Amphibia; order Anura; family Pelobatidae; genus Pelobates; species Pelobates fuscus. The sequence goes on from NC_086320.1 coordinate 155,741,490, forward strand.
TGCTGAAAGGTGAACCTCCGTCCTAGCCTCAAATCACGCACAGAGTGGTACAGGTTTTGCTCAAGAATATCCCTGTATTTAGCACCATCCATCTTTCCCTCAACTCTGACCAGTTTCCCAGTTCCAGCTGCTGAAAAACATCCTCACAGCATGATGCTGCCACCACCATGTTTCACTGTGGGGATGGTGTTCTTTGGGTGATGTGATGTGTTGGGTTTACGCCAGACATAGCGTTTTCTTTGATTGCCGAAAAGTTAAATTTTAGTCTCATCATACCAGAGCACTTTCCTCCATACATTTTGGGAGTCTCCCACGTGCCTTTTCGCAAACTCAAAACGTGCCATTTTGTTTTTTGCTGAAAGTAATGGCTTTCTTCTGGCCACTCTGCCATAAAGCCCAACTCTATGGAGTGTACGGCTTATTGTCTACCTATGTACAGATACTCCAGTCTCTGCTGTGGAACTCTGCAGCTCCTCCAGGGTTACATTAGGTCTCTGTACTGCCTCTCTGATTAATGCTTGCCTGGTCCTTGAGTTTTGGTGGGTGGCAGTCTCTTGGCAGGTTTGCTGTTATGCCATGTTCTTTCCATTTGGTTATGATAGATTTGATGGTGCTCCTGGGGATCATCAAAGATTTGGATATTTATTTATAACCTAACCCTGACTTGTACTTCTCAACAACATTGTCCCTTACTTGTTTGAAGAGTTCCTTGGTCTTCATGGCAGTGTTTGGTTAGTGGTGCCTCTTGCTTAGGTGTTGCAGCCTCTGGGGCCTTTCAAAAAAGGTGTGTATATGTAATGACATATCATGTAACACTTAGATTGCACTCAGGTGGACATAATTTCACTAATTATGTGACTTCTGCCATTTAGGAGTTAAATCCCTTTGTTTATGAACCCTAGTCACACCTCCCTGCATGTGACTTGCACAGCCTTCCATAAACACTTCCTGTAAAGAGAGCCCTATTTAGGCTTTCTTTATTGCAAGTTCTGTTTAATTAAGATTTTCTTATCCCCTGCTATGTTAATAACTTGCTAGACCCTGCAATAGCTTCCTGTGTGTGATAAAAGTTCAATTTAGAGATTGAGATACAATTATTTAAGGTAAATTACATCTGTTTGAAAGTGAAACCAGTTTTTTTTTCATGCAGGCTCTGTCAATCATAGCCAGGAGAGGTGTGGCTAGGGCTACATAAACAGAAACAAAGTGATTTAACTCCTAAATGACAGTGAATTGAGCAGTGAAATTGCAGGGGAATGATCTATACACTAATACTGCTTTATTTAGATAAAGTAATTTAGGTGACTATAGTGCTCCTTTAAGAAAATAAAAGAAAATGTGCAAACTGCTTGAAGGCATTTGAGAGCCCTTTTCAAGAGACCTTACAGACGAGGAAATCTGTAAGATAAATTGCCCTTGTCCCCCACAGCACTAGCTTTGTATTCTTCACGTTTTCTTGTAGCCCACAAAAATGAGGTCCTGTGAATACAATCATGTCAAATATTACAAGTAATGAAGACAAAGTAGGTTTTGACAACAGTTGCAATTTAGGTTTTTCTGAGTGTAGCAGACAGTGGATGATTAGCCGCTGTAATGATGGAGGTAAATTGGCCATAAGGGTATTAGTGGTCTCTCTTTCTTCGAGGGCCTGTTATGTTTCTACAGTCATCTTTATTTAGGCAAAGCTGTTTTAAAAAAAATACAAATAGATTCGTTCTTTGACACATATGAAAAAGGTCTGCTTTACAAAGGGCTTTCAAAACAACATATGGATGGTGTCTTACTCACTTCTTGTGTAGTTCTAAAGCATTGTCCATATTTTATGCATGTGTGGGGAATCCAAGACTTTCTAAAGTGTGACATTGACACCTAACGTGTCAGAAAAGTGTGCATTTCTTAAGATCAGTGCAGGTTAGGAGTGTGTACCATATGGTACTTTCTGTCAATTGTCGTTTGATGGAACTCAGCAGACGTCTGTCAGATCGCTTTACATTTTTTTATATGCTGAAAACTTTATGTAGTTTTAGTAATGAGAGTAGAATGCAGCAGTTGTTATATCGCTTCCTGTCGAAAAAAACGGCATTGCAAGTTTCCATGCGATGTTCGTAAAATTCTGGACATAAAATTGTAAAATCTGTCTCACAGCAAATTTCCATGTGATGTGCACATAGACATTACTCGAGTTCTGAGAATGACTGAGCATTGTGTTTGGGTAGTGTGAGTATTTCAGTAACACCTGGGTGGTATCGGGACTTTAAAATTGCATCCTTAGGTTTTCTACATAAGCATGTATATAAGTGTGTGTACCCATGGCTGCTTCTTATTCATGAAATACTAGAAGTAGCACATTCACAAATAAATTTAAGCCTAGTAGAGTCATACAGTATTATCTGCCATTAATGATGAGATGAATGCTGCTTTAAAGTTTTATTTACTTATCTATTTTATTGCATTGTGTTATCTGTTTGATGCATTTCATTATCCAATAAATAGTTACTTTCTTTAAACCCTTAAAAAGGAAGAAAGTTGTATGGTTAAAAGACTGTTAGACAAGAAGACGTGCGTTAGACAAGGAGATTCATGTGATGTGAATATCCACATGTGATAATGCATATATTTAACACCACATGTGATAACGATATATTTAACACCCTTTACCTTCCAAAACATGTTAATGTGCACTAATGGGGATCTAGCTGACACTACACATATGTAGATCTTAAACTGTGCTGCCAGAGGTGTAAATCCACCCAGAATTGTTCCGGATTCCTCATGTTAAATTTGTGCATAAAATGTGTCCATAGTCAGTATACATAGCTTGCTTGTGATGAGCATCCAATGGTGGTATGAATGCTCCACCTCCATAACACCTTAACCCCTTAAGGACCAAACTTCTGGAATAAAAGGGAATCATGACATGTCACACATGTCATGTGTCCTTAAGGGGTTAAAGGGACACTATAGACACCTGAACAACTTTAGCTTAATGAAGCAGTTTTGGTGTATAGAACATGCCCCATGCAGCCCGACTGCTCAATCCTCTGCCATTTAGGAGTTAAATCCCTTTGTTTATGAACCCTAGTCACACCTCCCTGCATGTGACTTGCACAGCCTTCCATAAACACTTCCTTTAAAGAGAGCCCTATTTAGGCTTTCTTTATTGCAAATTCTGTTTAATTAAGATTTTCTTATCCCCTGCTATGTTAGCAGCTTGCTAGACCCTGCAAGAGCCTCCTGTATGTGATTAAAGTTCAATTTAGAGATTGAGATACAATTATTTAAGGTAAATGACATCTGTTTGAAAGTGAAACCAGTTTTTTTTTTCATGCAGGCTCTGTCAATCATAGCCAGGGGAGGTGTGGCTAGGGCTACATAAACAGAAACAAAGTGATTTAACCCCTTAACCCCTTAAGGACACATGACATGTGTGACATGTCATGATTCCCTTTTATTCCAGAAGTTTGGTCCTTAAGGGGTTAAGGACCAAACTTCTGGAATAAAAGGGAATCATGACATGTCACACATGTCATGTGTCCTTAAGGGGTTAACTCCTAAATGACAGTGAATTGAGCAGTGAAATTGCAGGGGAATGATCTATACACTAAAACAGCTTTATTTAGCTAAAGTAATTTAGGCGACTATAGTGTTCCTTTAAGGCCTTCTCTACCTCCACCTACAGTGAAATGGAGTTTTATCACCAGAGGAAGATCTAGCTGTAGGGAACTTGAGTATTATATATTATTTATTTATTAATTTATTCATGCATTTGTTGTGCCTGCAACAGTTACTCCAATCAAAAAACAGTGTTCCATTATTATTTAATATTTAAAAAAAAAAATTATTTGAGTAACCCTTTTTACCCTTTAACTCCCGTTTCGAAAGAATAGGAAATAATTATCCTTCCCTTGCAGTTTAGATTTAAACATAACCTTTAATAAATATCCTTTAGTTATAAGACTCTGTCATATGTATTTTAATATACTTTTAGTTTTATCTGAACATTTCTCTACCCAAATAGATTTTGCGTTATTTACTAATTAAATATACTCACCCATTTACTTCCAGTTCTTGCTGGTGCTATAATACAATATTTTTATTCCATAGCCCTGTTAATATTATTCTAGCGTTAATATAACCCATAGCACTGTATGATAGGAATGTAAATCATGAAATAAATTATGAATGCTAAAGGTTGTGCTGTGCCCCATAAGCACTCTTTTACCCACAGAAACAGAAATATTTATGACATCATACAGTAGTGTTTTTGGAACAAAATAAGAAACTCTGCAGATTGGAAAGGGGGCTTTAAAAAAAAAAAAAAAAAAAGGAAACCTATATAAATGTAATTAAAAAGAAAATCTACCCACCACAATGAACTGTAACTTGCGCTAAACATTGCCCTAAGCATGTGGTTGCCTGGAGTGCGTTTACACTGTCGCTATTTAATCCCTTCAAACATGAGCCATTTTTAAGAAACCAAGCGTCCATATTTTAGGATGCAATGGAAAGTAACAGTGTTACTGTGCCGTGAAGCTTTCTTAATGTAGAGTCTGGTTGAGAAAAATCACAAAACAAAAGGCAATTCATGAGCATTAATATACCGTTATTAGGACAGTATGAAACAGACAACAATGAGGAATACCACTAAGCAGGTGATAGAGTTCACGTCAGGTAAATAAGCTTCTTCATAAACAAGTGGGACGACGTGGCTATAATGTATACAGAGTGACAGGGGCTCTGGAATGATGAGGTTGCTTGGCCCCATTGTGAACAATGGAGGCGGAGGCCCCAAAAAGTAACCTGCAAAGAGCCCTGTGAGATCTTTGTCCTTCTCTCAATTTCTATTATATGTTAATGCTACAGTTTTCACTTACATCTAGTGGTTTATTCACTAATCACCAAATTGAAACAAGCGGAAACCTGAATTGCAAAATACAGGCTAAAATCACCTACCTGTGACTATAGATGAGTTAGAGACTTTTCTCAAATCATCACTTTTTGTTTAAATTTAGCAATTTCATTTCAGTTCACTACAGTTGATTGTTTAGTGGATAATGCCTAGTTGATAAACCCTAACAAAATACGTTATGATATGAAGGGAGTTCTCCCAAATAAAAGTGAATTGAAAAACCTACGCTATTGTGTTTGTTTGAGTGGATACCTTCCACACGTCCACATTCAGTAATTAACTCTAGTCATTTTAAATGGGAGCCTTTTATTCTAGTAGTACTTGGTTGGAGCAGACATTGCTACAGAAGCATAAGAGTGATTTCTTGCAGAGGAAACATTTTATATATGTATCTTTTTCATACCTTTTTATATGATCTATTGTAATACATAGAAATGAGTAGTAAAATCCACATTGTAATATCCCTTTTCATCTTTCATTTTTATCACGTTACCACCATTTTTACTATACTCCAGGCTGTGTAGCTTTGATCCATTCTTGATATGTTGATGATGATACTAAGATATGTAACAGGGTTAATTTTCCAGGAGGGATAAGCCAAATGGCAAATGATTTAGGTAAACTAGAAACATGGTCAGAGTTGTGGCAATTTAATGTGAATAAGTGCAAGATAATGCATCTTGGATGTAAAAACCCAAGGGCAGAGTACAGAATATTTGATACAATACTAACTTCAACATCTGAGGAAAGGGATTTAGGGGTAATTATTTCAAACGACTTCAAGGTAGGCAGACAATGTAATAGAGCAGCAGGAAATGCTAGCAGAATGCTTGGTTGTATAGGGAGAGGTATTAGCAGTAGAAAGAGGGAAGTGCTTATGCATAGGCGTGCGCACACCCTTATCCCCAGGGCACACGCATGGATCGAGGCTGGCAGGGGAGATCACAGGATCTCCCCTGTCGGTCCATGCAGAGCCGGCGCTATCTGAGCGCCAGCCCTGCTGTGTGCCTCCATGGGCTGGTGGGGAGATCAAAGATCTTCCTCACTGGCCTGCAGGAAGGGAGGCAGGAGAGGACCCGGGGAGCTATAGCCAGCAACTCTGCCGGGTTCCGCTGCAACGCTCAGATCTCGCGAGAGTGAACTCTAGCTCTGCAGGCTAGAGAGCCGCGGCTCTCGCGAGACTTACACTGGGAGCTGACAGAGGGAGCTGCACAGACCGCGCGGAGGAGGAGAGAGCTGACAGGAGCTGCAGGAAAGGTAAGTACAGCTCTGCCAGCACCCCTCTCCCCCCACTGAACTACCAATGACACTGGACCCCCAGGGAAGGAGCCCCCCTCCCTGGCCAGCTAGCAAGCAGGGAGGGGGGACGAAAAAAAAAAGATAATTTAAAAAAAAATAATTAATAATAATTAAATAATAATACAAAAAAAAATAATAATATAAAAAAAAAAAATTAATAATATATCAAATGCCCACCCCCACCAACACATACACAAACACACACTGCATCACACACTCACACTTCATTCATATACACACACTGCGCTCATACACGCACTGCACTCATACACGCACTGCACTCATACACGCACTGCACTCATACACGCACTGCACTCATACACGTACTGCACTCATACACGCACTGCACTCATACACGCACTGCACTCATACACACACACACTGGAAATAAATATTCAATTAATATATACGCACACACACTGCACTCATACACACACACTGCACTCATACACGCACTGCACTCACACACTGCACTCATACATGCACTGCACACACAAACTGCACTCATACACACACACACTGCACTCACGCACTGCATTCATACACGCACTGCACTCATACGCACACTGCATTCATACGCACACACTGCATTCATTATATACACACACTGTAAATAAATATTCAATTAATATAATTTTTTTAGGATCTAATTTTATTTAGAAATTTACCAGTAGCTGCTGCATTTCCCACCCTAGTCTTATACTCGAGTCAATACGTTTTCCCAGTTTTTTGGGGTAAAATTAGGGGCCTCGGCTTATATTCGGGTCGGCTTATACTCGAGTATATACGGTATACTGTAAGATCTGAATGTGGCATGAAATCATAGAATATAGAGATTAGTTCCAAATGTGCTAATTTGGTTTGAAGTAATTTAAAAAATGTAAGAATTATAAACAAATTATAAGATATACATTTGTCAAATGGAGAATTGATCTCAAATGTCCATTTAGAGGCAGTTCCTAAAGCCTTGCATAGTTTAATGATATTTAAGCAATATCTTGGATGGTCTATTCCTCAATATACTTACTCCTCTCCTGCATTGCTATGAGGTTATATTTAAAGTCAGAGGATTGGACTGAAACAACGACTTTGTGATATGCAAACTGCCATAAGCAGCTACGTTGCATTTAAAAAGACCAGTGAGTATGTCCCTTTGTTGGGATTGTGTGTGCATGTATATATATATATCCATTTTATAAATATAATGCATGGGATTACAGCACTTGTCTTGGAGCAGCAGTATGTAAGTCGGATCATTTTCACAGGCCTTGTTGAAGTATTATAAAGTCTGGGAGGAGGCTGGCAATGTTCCAGCCATAACATATGATTACCCACAGCTTGTCTGCAATGCAGCTGTTAAACAGCATCAACTTGCAGCACAATTTACTTTGTCTAAACTATATCTTTTACCTTTTAAAGCTCATTTCACCCTTATTAGGCACAGTATCAAGAGGAGCAGCTTTCTGACTAGTAATTGTGCACAGAATCCATTTAGCTCTTTCTTTGTTTCAATTCAGACCCTTGTTCCATGTGGTGCAGTTAACAAAACTCTCCTTAATAAATCTTCCAATATATCTTAAGAAGTCTCTTGGATGTTGACAGTCTTCTAGCTTCTATAGAACAATCTTCTTCTTCCTCGGTGGAACTGTCGTCCAGTAAAAGTGTGAGATCTGTTCTTTTCACAGTCCTTCTTTGTTGGTGTAGTTGCTTAACCCCTTAAGGACCAAACTTCTGGAATAAAAGGGAATCATGACATGTCACACATGTCATGTGTCCTTAAGGGGTTAAATTGGTTGTTGCATCAATAATTAGCATTTAAGTTTGAGTCATTGCTTGATTCGAAGCTTCACTGAAACAGTTATAATTAGGGGCTGCCATTTACAAAAACATTTTGATGTTGCTTTCATAAAGGAAGGGCTGAAATGTTCCACTTTGAAGCCAAAATGCACCACTAATACAAGCAACTGTTCCCAGTTAAGTATTTTTAATGTTTCTTCTGGCTTTTAACATTTGACTTTGTTTGTACCTGTAACGTCTGAGAGATCTCATGTTTCAAATTGTGAATACGGTTGCTAAAAAGTAAATTGTCTAATGCTGGTAATATGAATTCTTGCCATGCGTGCATTATTATTTTTTTAGTAATGGGCTTATGAGGTAACCTGATGACTTTTCAGGCTGTTTACTGTATGCCTAGGAAGTAAATACCGGTCGCTAATCGGCCTACGTTCTGCTGTGCATTTCATTGAAACAAACAGAGGAAATAGTAGAAGACTGTGGGAATGCTGGGATTTTTTCAGATGTTTACTGGTCATGGATACAGTAAGCTCTAAGATAATTCATGCAGTTATGTTTCATAAAGCTTTTAAATTGACACTATAGTGTCAGGAATACAAATATGTATATTAAACACTATAGAGCTGGTTTCTATAGCCTGTAGGCACATGCTATAGATACATTAATCTGTAGTGGTGCTGGTGATTATAGTGTTCCTTTGACAGGGGGTAATGATGAATTATTAGTGGTAGTTGTTTATTTACAACCTGTAAATAAACGGATGACACACACCAGTTGAGGTTGGCACTCAAAATAAAGTAAATCAGAGAGGTTCATCTCAGCCACGAGAGAGTACTTCAAACCATCTTGACCACTGGCTCCGACACCCTTTTGCTCTAAGCTTGGCTGTTATTATTAGCCATTGTAGCTTTTGTTATTATTACTCAGTGATACTTATTTTAATGACCTGAGAATGACTGATTTAAAGGGACACTATAGTCCCCAAACAACTACAGCTTATTGTATTTGTTCTGGTGAGTATAATCATTCCCTTCAGGCTTTTTGCAGTAAACATTGTGTTTTCAGAGAAGGGACACCTCCAGTGGCCACTCCTCATATGGCCGGTAGAGGTGCTTCCTGGGGCTGTGCTGCACAATGTGACCAAAATTCAGTGTCTCCAGCCTCTGCATGGAGACACTGAACTTTCCTCATAAATATGCATTGATTCAATGCATCTCTATGAGGAGATGCTAATTGGCTAGGGCTTGTGTTTGGGTGTTTGGCTTGTGCTGGCTCTGCCCCTTATCTGCCTCCTTGACCGTCTCATCCAATCGAATAGGAAAGCGTTGTGATTGGCTTTTGTTCAGCACTTCTGATGATGTCAGGTAAGCAGGCAAATCAGCGGCAGAGCCAGATGAGCAGACTGGAATTCAAGTAAGAATTAAAGGGAAACTCCAGTGCCAGGAAAACGATCAGTTTTCCTGGCACTGGAGGGTCCCTCTCCCTCCCACCCCCCAATCCCCGGTTACTGAAGGGGTGAAAACCCCTTCAGTGACTTACCTGAGGCAGCGGCGATGTCCCTCGTCGCTGTCTCCGCCTCCGCAACGCTCCTCCTCTTCATTGCGTCGGCATTACGTCTCCCCATAGGAAAGCATTGAAAAATCATTTCAATGCTTTCCTATGGGGTTTTGAGCGACGCTGGAGGTTCTCACACAGCGTGAGGATGTCCAGCGACGCTCTAGCCCAGCGTGAGGATGTCCAGCGACTTATTTTAATGACCTGAGAATGACTGATTTAAAGGGACACTATAGTCCCCAAACAACTACAGCTTATTGTATTTGTTCTGGTGAGTATAATCATTCCCTTCAGGCTTTTTGCAGTAAACATTGTGTTTTCAGAGAAGGGACACCTCCAGTGGCCACTCCTCATATGGCCGGTAGAGGTGCTTCCTGGGGCTGTGCTGCACAATGTGACCAAAATTCAGTGTCTCCAGCCTCTGCATGGAGACACTGAACTTTCCTCATAAATATGCATTGATTCAATGCATCTCTATGAGGAGATGCTAATTGGCTAGGGCTTGAGTTTGGGTGTTTGGCTTGTGCTGGCTCTGCCCCTTATCTGCCTCCTTGACCGTCTCATCCAATCGAATAGGAAAGCGTTGTGATTGGCTTTTGTTCAGCACTTCTGATGATGTCAGGTAAGCAGGCAAATCAGCGGCAGAGCCAGATGAGCAGACTGGAATTCAAGTAAGAATTAAAGGGAAACTCCAGTGCCAGGAAAACGATCAGTTTTCCTGGCACTGGAGGGTCCCTCTCCCTCCCACCCCCCAATCCCCGGTTACTGAAGGGGTGAAAACCCCTTCAGTGACTTACCTTAGGCAGCGGCGATGTCCCTCGTCGCTGTCTCCGTCTCCGCGACGCTCCTCCTCTTCATTGCGTCGGCATTACGTCTCCCCATAGGAAAGCATTGAAAAATCATTTCAATGCTTTCCTATGGGGTTTTGAGCGACGCTGGAAGTTCTCACACAGCGTGAGGATGTCCAGCGACGCTCTAGCCCAGGTTTCCTGTGCTAGAACCCAGGAAGTGATCTCTAGTGGCTGTCTAATAGACAGACACTAGAGGTGGAGTTAACCCTGCAATGTAATTATTGCAGTTTATAAAAAACTGCAATAATTACAGTTGCAGGGTCAAGAGTAGTGGGAGTTGGCACCCAGACCACTCCAATGAGCAGAAGTGGTCTGGGTGCCTAGAGTGTCCCTTTAAATATGGGGGGCTAAGAGGGAGCCAGTGGGGCTAGATGATGTTTTTAGCTGCACTGTTACCTTTGAGTTTATCATAGTGAATGCGGCTTATTGTAATGGTTGTGCTGCAAAAAACATTTGGTTACAATATTTCACAACCTCTTTGTTGCCACCAATATAACAAACCTTTTTCATTATACAGCCAAATTAAGATGGCAGTCATAGACTATGTGTACATGGAGGGGGGCAGCTGTTTAGTACAGTCTGAATTTGTACGGATAATGATAAAGTTAAATTCCTCGTTATGCTGGCAGCAGCATTTGGGCTAGGGTTTGGCTGTCAGGATACCTCTCAAAAACATTTTGACAAAACCTGGTATGATGGCTCCCAAAGATTCCTTGCTATAACTATCAAATTACAGAAACACAATCAGAGGTACAAAGGGTTAAACAATGACCTCACCACGTAATGAAAGTAGGTGCAGCACTTTCAAAACAGGCATTTTGGCACAGATACCCCTTTGTAAATGTGTAGAAAAACCCCAAATGAACATAGAACACTTACCAACATTTAAACCTCTCCACCCATCAAACACCCACGAGTGGCACTCTCCAATCCTTCCATAAACATAACATAAAATCATATAAAATCACATATTGCACATGTGCGAAAGTACTGCACTAAGGTCTCTGGAGGATCCTGTGAGACTGCTGGAGCTTCCATAGATGTCTCACGATGAGCGAGACAATGTCTTTTGACACCAGCTGTTGCTAAAGATGGCTGAGGGAAGTGACAAAATGCAACAAAAGTATCTCTACTTTTTTGTCAAGCAGAGCAAAAAAATACATATGCCAAAGTAGTCATGGGCAGAGGACAACAAAATGCCTGAGCCCAGATATTGAAGTCTGGAACAAAGAAGATACGATTATAAATATGGAAAAAGCCACGTGTCAAGGGGAATCATTAACATACAGGTGGAATAAGGAAAGGAAAACTGAAAGAAAAATAAGATGTCAAAGTTGTTTTCCTGGCACTATAGCTCCTTATAGTGCCCCTCAACTTCGCATCATTCCTCCCCTCCCGGGGCAAAAGGGGTTAAAACACCCTTTTCACTCACCCGAGTCCAGCACTGATGTTCCTTGGTGCTGGTTCAGGCTCCGCCTTTGCTCCTCGGCGGGGGAAACCAAATGCGCATGTGTGGCATGGGCCGTGCTCGCCTTATTTCCACCATAGGAAAGCATGTATAATGCTTTCCTATGGGGTTTTACATGATGCTGGATGTATTCGCCTATCGACCCAGAAGCCTGACTAGTGGCTGTTTGGTAGACAGCAACTAGAGGTGGAGTTAACCCTCAAAGGTAATTATTGCAGTTTATTAAAAACTGCAATAATTACCTTTGCGAAGTTAAGGGATCAATGAGCTGAAGTGGTCTGGGTGCCTATAGTGTCCCTTTAAGGTTTGCTGAGAATCTTGGGACATCTATTTCAGAAACACTTAGGGTGTCAGTGGTCAACCATAACTTGTTCAGGCTGAGGTTTAATTATTTTTATATTGGTTCAAATATAGCTTGCAGAACAATTTAAAAGAATTACTACGACATAAAAAAATCCACCATGTGTATTAAATATGGCAAAAGATATGGTGAATGATTTATTTTGCTTAGTTATTAATTGATACTAACATCTGTTTTTAATTGCTAAGTGACAAACTGTATTGACATTATATAAACTGAGATCCCCAGACATAAACAAGAGATTCATTCTCCTTTTTATGGGATGTCCCATTGCCACTTTCTTCAAAGTCTGTGGGTGGAGGAGTTCAGATCATAAGAGACTGAGGGTGTTTGCAGCAGTTCAGAAAGGTCAGCAGAAGTTGCCATGTTAAAAGAGAAATAACAGCTGTTTAGAATTTACTTATCATTGAACATTATCTGCAGTCAAAAGGCTTTACCAACTTTCACATTGGTGCCTGCAGGATTGCTATATTAAACCTACCAGACAGGCATGCAAACCTTTTGTAGTCACCTCTAATGACTATTTTAGAGGTCTGGTCACATTTGGAATTATTTACACATTTAAAGTAACTTTAACTAGACTCTGTTTCCTGTGTAAAAGCTAATTTAGTAATATTCAAATAAATATGTCCATACTTTTGTTATAACATATGTGCACTTAAAGGAATGCTCTAAGCATTATAACACACAGGACCAGATTCTCCCTTAGGCAGCATAGGCACCTGCCTACAGGCATCTGTCCTGTATGGCGAGCTTATTTACAGCACTTATCATGTGCCATTTTTTTGTTGTTGTTGTTATTCTTTATTTTATTTGAGACGTTATGAACAACAGAAAATAGCAGTAGGAGCAATCAGCACGTTAACATTAAATGCAGTCAAGTAAGATAGGCTCTGTGAACAAACAGCCTCTTTTTTTTTTTGTCATGAGTAAAGGCAGACATAACAGTGTATATAGAAAAGCTGATATACAAGCTAAACATGTTATCTGGATGCATATTCTTTCAGATAGGACAATAGTTAGGTATTTATATTTATTTATTTATTTATAAAATATTTTACCAGGAAAGATACATTGAGATTTCTCTCGTTTTCAAGTATGTCCTGGGTCCACAAATCATTGCATTGTTACAGTTAGTGTACAATAAAATACAAAATTAATATACAATATATACAACATTTAACATAGAACAGGTAGGAAAAATATAATCAACCATGACAGGTACATTCTGTTTTGAGGTATGTAGAGATGGATCTCTTAAAGGACTTTAAACTTAGGGAAGATTTTAATTTGTGCGGGAGGTCGTTCCACAAATGCGGTGCTCTGTAGGAGAAGGAGGATCGGGCTGCTTTCTTTTTATATTGAGGTAGACTAAGTAAAGTGTTGGTACTGGATCGGAGGTTGTAGGAAGTGGGAACAGCCGGGGAAAGCATTGCGTTCAGGTAGGGTGGGAGTTTCCCAGAAAAGCTCTTAAACACAAGGCTAGAAAGATGAAGGGTGCGTCTGGATTCCAGCGACAGCCAGTTTAGTTCTTTTAGCATGTCACAATGGTGGGTCCTGTAATTACATTGTAGCACAAATCGGCAGAACGAGTTATACAATGTGTTGAGTTTATTAATGTGGGATTGCGATGCAGATGCATATACTACATCCCCATAATCAATGATTGGCATCAGCATTTGCTGTACAATCTTTTCCTTTACTGAAGGGCTTAGGCAGGATTTGTTTCTGTACAGGGCACCTAGTTTTGGATAAAGTTTAGATGCAAGCTTTTCTATGTGCAGGCCAAAAGATAGATTGGGGTCTAACATCATACCCAAGTATTTGAAAGAGTGGACTGCGGTCAGTGTGCCATTTGAAATTGTTTTGATGGATATGAAACAAGAGAGATAATGCCACTGGTGCTGACTGGAATACTGTTGTTTTGCAGAGAGCAGACATAAGCAAACACAAGAGCATAAAAGAAAACATGGGGAAACATAAGGAAACTGCTGCCTCAAGTATGCTAAAGGGTCAGTTTAAGGAAGGATTGAGGGACTTAGGCTTAGGCTTTTGTTTTTACTCATCTTATCCTACGCCCTTCTGGCATTGCTGTGGACCTGACAGAGTTTTATTGTCTAAGTCCCATATAGCAGTGCCCCACTTGCCCCTGGCTCTAGTACAGTCCAGTGCACCTTGCCCTCCGGTCCAGGCATGCCCTGCTTCCCATACGTGGTCTCCGGATCTGCCGCCTGTGACCTGCTTTGCGTACAGAGCCTCTGTATCCTGTAAATGTGGGATATGTCTTGGGATTTGTTCCAGGTTGGATTGGGGCCCAGGTGAGTGAAGGCTGCCATAGGTGTAGTGTTTCTGTGTTCGGTGCACTTTCGGCTTTCTCCTCCTCCGCCTTCCCGGTTTTGGTGTCGAGGTACAGTAGGGAAATGTGGGCTTTGCAGGCTTGAGCCGTATTGAGGCTGTGGTCCTCAGTGATTGTCGCTGGGTTTGGATGGGTGAGATGGGAGAGCATGTGCGGCTTGCTATGCGAGCCCAGAAGTCATGACAGAGTTTGTCGAATCTGTCCGTGAAGCTTTTCACCCAGTCTGAGCTCTCTGGGTCTGCTTGGCTCCCTGGGACAGTCGGCGCGTCGGCCATCTTTGTCCCGCCATGCAGTCTCAAGATCATCAGGGATCGATGTGATCGCGGCGACGTGGTTAGTATTCCCAGTGGGGACCGGGATCTCCCCCGCCGGTCCAGAGGGGGAGGGGGGGTTTGGGGCCCCAGAGTCCTGGGGCTGCAGTGAGATGTGCACTCCAAGGTGGGAGGTTGGCCGCCTCTCTCCACCTTCAGGCTGCTAGTCACTCCAGGCCGGACGAGGTCTCCTTCAGGCAGATCAGTTTTGTTCAGGCTGGAACTGCTCTTCAGGCTGTGGTTTCTGTTTGCTATGAGTGGCTGGCTTAGTTTATCCAGGATTGAAGCCTCATATTCTGAGGTTTGGCTCGTATTTTGCAGGAGCTAGTTGAAGACACATCCGGCCATCTTGTACGTCAGGCCCCGCCCCCATCATGTGCCTTTTTGGAGCTTAGGTGGGTTGGTAAGGGGAGATGATTATCAAACGCTTTGACCAATTCCTTTGTATTTCAGCCATCCTCCTATACATAATAGCAGAGATGCAGTAACAGTCATGGATGGCAGGTCTGGACTGGCCTATTGGGCTGTAACATTTATGGCTCAAGCACTGGCCCAGAGAAGCAACTTCATATCCAGTGGGGAGATCAAAGATCTCCGCCACCAGCCAGGCCACCCTGATGTTAAGTGGGAGGTGATAAAACCTGGACTGCACTTCCTTCAGGTAGAGACCAAGGCATTACCTGAGGTCACCATGGCAATACTCTGATACTTTTCCTGGTACTGGCTGGAAGAAGCTGTCTGAACCTGCCAGTGGTGCAGACAAGCAGCATCTTCCACTGAACCACTAGGTATCAGGCCACTCCCTGGCCCAAATATGCTTCAGAGAGAGAAGATAAACTTTAGTTTTATTATTATTATTATTATTATTTTTAAAAATACATATTGCCCTTATTTCCCTAATACTGCCCCTACACCCCTTTCACTCTCACAATGTCTTATTTTTCACTAGAGCCACTTTCCTTACACACACCGCAGCCCTTATCCTGACCATATAGCCCCAGTTTAAAGCACCACATATAGAGCAATCAGTGGATACAAGTTATTGGTTGCTATGGTGGTTGCTATGGTGGTTGCTGTAAGTTGTTCCACATGATCAGTTGGACACACAATCACTGGAACATATGGGGTATGTCATATGGGGTAAAACACTGAATGTGCGTTTGGCATTACACTAAAAACTGCTAGTGATTAGAATTCATTGTCATCATGTATATATATTTGGGACAAATGTAAACATTAGAAAAGTAATTAAACAACAAAGAAATCATCTTCAATTTTGTTATTCAATGTGTTATTACATTTGATTAATATTTGCATGTCATGAATGGGACGTAGAAAAATATCATGTATTTTCTTTCTGAACAAGTAAAAAGGCGTGTTTGTTGGACCAACATATGGTTCAGTTTACAAATATTAATTTCTTACTAAACAGATTGTACAGCATCTCAAGGGACCCATTGGAGTTTGAAAACTTGTAAATATAACCCTACGTTGTTCCTATAAAAGTATTATACAAGCTACATATGCTCTGTGATCTTCTGCTGACCTGAAAGATATAAAAACATACCACCTTTCTCTGTAATTTACCGAAAAGGCAGTTAAACACAGCTAAAGCCAAAGAACTCAACCCTGTCTGCTGAAAGCAATGGACACGTTTAGATTGTAAACTCATTAGGACAAGGCCCTCTTCACCAACTGCTCCTGTAGACATAATATTTAGTTCTATGCCGCCGCAACCGCTTTAAAGCCCATTTAAATGGGGACGGCATAGAACGCCGTAAGGGCGTTAAGGGGTTAAACTTCAATAGATGTGTTTAGAAATCAATCCGTGTAAATAAGATACATTGTTCTAAATTACATTTTAGTTGCATAAATTGCTATTAGTAAGTAACCTAAATTTACTCAGAACAGCCCTGCCCCTGGCCATACTCCAACTCACACCCCTAAATTTAAAATGTCCCTCTTTGTCCATTTGAAATGTTGGGTGGTATGCATATCTTAAACGTGTTTTGTCAGAATAGGTTTTCTTATTTGACCTATTGTACAACGCTCCAGAATTGTAATTGTAATAAATAATTGTAATTGCTATAAAATGCAATAGCTGAATGAAAAATATATTGCCTTTATTTATTGTGTATTTTCTCCTATTTTACCTGCCTGCAAGAGAAACTGTCACCCCAGTCTCAAGCTACTGACACAGTTACTGGAGAAAGGAATGCACTGGAGGAAGTCAAAAATAAAACAGATAAACAAAAAAATAGAACAACAACATATGTATCTCTGCAATTGAATGTGTGTGTTACTATCTATGTTACAATATTTATGTATGATTGGGCTCCTGGCATCATGGAAGTCACAGTGTTTGCCATTTCTTGCTAGATTTGTATGTATAGCTTCACATTATATAGATAAAAACAAGCATTCCCCTCAAGTAGTGCTAGCCATGGTTAAAGGATCACTATAGTGTCAGCAAAACAAATCGGTTTTCCTGACACTATAGTACCCTGAGGGTGCCCCCACCCTCAGGGTCCCCCTCCCGTGGTGCTGAAGGGGTTAACTACAAACAAGTCACTCAGCAAGGCCAAACAAGCACATTGTCCCATTCAGCACTTTGTCACTCCACTTCCTTTCTTAAATTTATATTAATACAGCAATTAGTGGACTACAATACTAATAAAATGACAGTTACATATTGTGTTATGAGGCAGCATCCCACAAACCTCTGTATATTACTGACTCAGGGGGTCAAATGCCACATGTCCCCCTTGCCAGCCATCCACTGGGTATATGGGATACTATGATGTTTACATATTGCATAGGATATAACATGCTGTTGAAGGTACGAAGCAAACCTTTACTAAATTTCGTGTATTAAGTGAGGTGGGCTATTCTGCTTCCAGGTATTTTTCTGACTGTGCTCCCAGAGTTCTGTATGGTATTTTCACTTTGGACAAAGGAGAAGTAAGTAGATTTCTATGATACTTTAGTCCTTATCAATCCTATTTGGTCATTATAAGGTGAATTTTTATGAACAAAACCGTAATTTGGGTTAAAAATGTATTCCTTGCCTGTTACAACAAGGCAAAATGGCCACGTAACCCCTCTGCCTTCCCAGAAAAGAAAATGTGTGACAGCAGTGACTAGAATATTTTTAAGTAACTGACCACAGAACTGACCATACTCAGGTTACTTTGTGGTGTGCCCATACCTACCTAATGTTTTTGAGGATCAGATATTGGTGTTCCAGGTTTCCCAGTTTGTCATTGTAGGGAAGCATGTTTAGTGAACATTAAAGAATAGCTAACCTCCATACTTGGCCTGTACTTGCTTCACAAAACATGCATTGGGGTAGATACATGGGGCAGACCTCAGATAAGAAGTCAAATAGTTCAAAATTGACATGATTTCTTTCAATAAAGTGGTGTCAGGGAGCTATTGGCTATGGTGCCTGGAATGTTCCTTCACGAAGAAAAAGCCACATTCTTTTAATTTTAATCTTTTTTTTTTTTGGTTAAAACCACAAACAGCAGACCCTTTTAACCCCTTAAGGACCAAACCTCTGGAATAAAATGGAATCATGACGTGTCAGGCATGTCATGTGTCCTTAAGGGGTTAAACAAAGCATACGAGTAAGTAGAACAAACAAATAGATTGGAACTAATACAGTATAAAGAAAGGAACACTAATGCAGATCTTCAGAGTTTTAATTTTAATTTCATTTGTGATTTTAATAGTGACAATAGACAACTACAAAAAATAATTAGAAGACATTGGTCAATTCTGAGGGATGACCCTACCCTCTACCCCTTATAACCAGAAAAACCTAGGATTACATACAGGGGTATACCAAGTTTAAAGAGTAATCTAGTCCATAATCACATTCCCCCCAAGATACAAATGAAACAATACTTTAATGAAGCACCTGGGTTTTATGGATGCGGCTCTTGCACGGCTTGTAAGAATACAAACAGTAAAAAGCGTGTTATAAAAGACTTCCAGCATCCTAGAGACAACACAAGAAAATTTAAAATCAAGGAGCTGATCACATGCCATTCCACTAAAATCATATACATGATAAAATGCCCTTGTGGTTTAGTGTATGTTGGAAGAACCACAAGAGCACTAAGGATCAGAATACAGGAGCATGTGCGAAATGTGAAAAAAGGCTTCGATAAACATAGTGTGTCCCTTCATTTTAGGGACCACCATAATTGTGACCCCAGCGGAATAGAGTTCCTAGGTATACAAACAATTAACACTAACTGGAGGGGAGGTGATCTAATCAAGACCATAGGAAGAGCAGAAATGAAATGGGTTTTTAGTCTGGAGACTATGCAACCCCATGGATTGAACGACGACTTTGAGCTATGCCATTTTTTATAATTACATATTGTGTTTTTTATATTATTATTTTTTTATATATTTGTAGTGTTTTTTAGCTTAACATGTGTAGTGGACTACGTATGTATTTATATTCAGTAGTAGGTGGGTTGGCAGATTATATTCATATTAGTGTATATTTACCAATGGTTGGACCTTTTTGTATATATATATTAGCACGGGGTCGTCTTTCAATACCATTATATTTGTATATTGATCGCATTGTATATAGAAGGTCAGCTATTTTAGAGAATATTGTATATATTTATTTATTTCTAAATATTATTATTTTTCTACATTATGGTAATTTGCATTACTATTTTCTATTTTCCATTTCACATTTCATTTCAATATCTGGGAATGAGCTACTCTTCACATATCTACATGTTAATGGACTTTGCCAGTAACAAAGATGGCCACCTCCTATATGAAGAAACCGGACTTTTAGCCACAACACTAAAGACCAGCTAATGAAGGGATTGTGACTGTCGAGGATTTCCACTTCCGGGTTCAGAAGAACGTAGGATTGGCGTCCCATATGTGACGTCATCCGCACGGCGTATGGTGCGTGATGTCATCACAAGGGGGACAGATTACGCACTATCAACATCACCTGACAGGCGGGGTAACTACAACTAGCGATTGGCTAGAATATCGGCCTGGCGCACCAATGATGTGAGTGTGTGAGTTATTTAAATCATGTGTAGCAGAGAATGTATTACCAATTGATAAAGCTGAATCCAATCAGCGAAAAGCGTTTTGGACGGGTTCCCGACACCGGCATTATTTGTATGTATTTTCTATTTGAATAAATATTTTATTACGAGCTGGCTTGAAGGAACTCCACTTTCTGCTACCAAGAAGGGCTAATATCACCCTGAATTGATATATTTGTGCATACGCTGAGAGCCGAGTCATAGGCTCTTTAGAAGGTGAGCAACTACTTGTATTAGCAATTTATATATTGAATACACCAAAGGTCTCTACACCAGGGTCGGTTTGGCTTCCCTGTTTTCTCCGTTTTTTGTTCCCCTTTCTGAGGTTGTGATTTATACAAGAAAGGTGTTTGTCACCTTAAAGTACACGTCTGCATACAAGATCAGAGCCGGTCATTCATAGGCTCTGAACCACGTGAGTGCGTTCTTGTTAAATACCTATAAAGTACGTTTGTTGTACAGTACTACTCTATATTTGGACTTTATATACCCTTTTAGGATTCCATTACAGTTGTACACTCCTCTTTAACCCCGAGGGGTAAGTGTATGGTTTAAGCGCTCCACTCTTGAGCACCATTTTCCCACTGTGTGAGGTTATGGTGTTTATTTTGCTATCTGTTACTTTGTATTAGGCTGAAGGGTTCCTATTTGGGTGGTAGCTGCTATTGTATTACTATTGTTTCCACATTGTGTAAGCGCCTACTTCACAGATATCCACACATAGTCTATTATTTTGTCCTCATTAAAACATTAATTGTGTTAAGAAAAAATATATTTTATATGACAGCGTGTTGTGCCGAATTATCCTGATGAGAAATTTCCCTTAAGTTCCACCATGGATATTATATAAAATAACAGCAAAATTCTATTAGAACTGTTTTGCTTGTAGGCTAACCACGTATCAACTAAAGACAAAAGCCAGCTTGTGTGAGTTTCTTGTGCTGTTTTTCCTTTAAAGTAATTTATGTTTGTGTCACATTCAAACATTGCTCCACGATCACAATATATCATGCTCCGCCTCCTTTTACTTATTATTTAAAGGGTTATACCAACCAAGAAGACCACTTCTGGGTTTAGAAGTGGTTATGGTGGTAGGTGCCTGTATGTGCAACATTTCTGCTTGAAACACGGCACATAAAGAGATGTTTGCACTTGTATGCCGGGGCTCGTTACACCCCCAGCAAAAGTGAACTCTGTTCCGGACAGCTAAATATCAATTCAGTGCAAAATTTCCCTCTGTCATCAGAGTGTGCAGTTCCTGAGGAAGCTTCCTTGTGTCCTTCCTCCTTCCCTCTTTCATTTAATACCTTCCCACTGTCCCCGCCTCCCTATCTCCTTAATTTGATTTTTTTTTTAAATATACCCTCTTTATCCTGTCCACCATCCACTCCCTCCTCATTCACTGGCTCTGAGTGCATGTGTGTGCTCTGAGCCTGTGAGAATGTCCAATCAAATGCTTCTCTATGAGAAGCATTTGATTGGACCTTGCCAGGAAAGCTGTGACAACATAGGAGGCATGGAACAGAGCGAGGGAGCTTTGCCCTGTGCTGGATTCTAGGTACATTTAAAGGATCACTATAGGGTCAGGAACAGAAACATGTATTCCTGACCCTATAGTGTTAACACCACCATCTTGCCCCCTTGGGCCCCTCATGCCTCCATAATTATAGTAAAAATCTTACTGTATTCAAGCCAGAAGCTGTAAATCTGCATGCTGTTAGACTCGGAAAAACAAGCAGTCTGCTGACATGTGGTAGCCTGATCCAATCACAATGCTCTCCCATAGGATTGGTTGAGACTGACAAGGAGGCAGATCAGGGGCAGAGCCAGCATGATTCAAACACAGCCCTGGCCAATCAGCATCTCCTCATAGAGATGAATTGAATCAATGAATCTCTATGAGGAAAGTTCAGTGTCTGCATGCAGAGGGAGAAGATACTGAATCACAGGATGCTGTGCACAGTGTTGCCCTGTGCTCGGCTGACAGCAGACCTTCCTCCATCAACTCGGAAGTCCCTCTGGTGGCAGTCTGAGTGACTGCAACTGGAGGTGTTCCTAGCTTTCAATGTAAACACTGTATTTTCTCAGAAAATACAGTGTTTACATGAGAAAGGCTGCAGGGAGCTATAGTTCTAACCTGAACAACCTCATTAAGCTGAAGTTGTTCAGGTGACTATAGTGTCCCTTTAACCCCTTAAGGACCAAGCTTCTGGAATAAAAGGGAATCATGACATGTCACACATGTCATGTGTCCTTGAGGGTTTAAGCCTTTGATTTAGGTTTAGTTTTTTTATAAATAATAAATAGGGCATTGCGGATTCAAAAAAGTGTGCACTTAAAAATGGTTGGAGGGAGGGGCAGTGCCTGTGATCCATGGCAGCTGGACGTGCATCGAGTGAGCTTCCAGCCTGAGATTGATTATTAGTCGATTTCTCGATACCTAGCTCACAAAAGCTAAACGATCTGTAGTATACCTACCTCTGGAGTCTGCTGGGGCGCCCAGGAACACTTGTGCTGAGTACCAATTGCTCATTCCATGGTGGCCCCAACGAGGCCTAGTGCAACAGCCGGGTGGGTGACTTCCATTAAACAGAATGCTTTACCCCTTCATGAAGTCTTGGCTCATGTTTGGGGGATTAGAGAACTACATACACTCAGGGGATTGCTATATAACAATACTCCCCTGAGTATAATCACCAGCTCTTCTAAGAGATGTTCCTGCTATACTCTCTGGAGTAAGAGCGAGGTCTACCTACTGGAAGCTAGATCCTGGTCTTGGGTCCAGGGTGGGTGGAGGACGGCGAGACCCCAACCAAGCTGCGGCGGTTCGTGGAGTCTACAGTGCTTATGGTGTCTAGTGGAGTGCTTGGAGCCCTCGGTGAGCACTAGGAGTATTGATTGATGGAGGCACCTGGTCGGGGCGCCAGGCGATCCGTCACACGGTCCGTCACACAAATGCCATACCTATGTTAAACTCTGTCTGACATGATGCTTGCTTTAGCTGTTGTGGCATGGCAAGTGTTTGTGTAATTGTCTTTTCTGAACAGCAAAAACAAATACCGGTAATAATAATAATAAATGGTTGGAGAACTCTTCAATTCCAGTGTTTACAGCAGAGATGCCACTGGTTCTAAGGCATGCTATTAGTGTCTAATGAATTACTCAAGTCGTTTTTATAAGCACAAATTCTGTCAATCTCACCTTCATAGTGTATAATTTTTGCACTTACGTAATTGTGTGGCTTAAAAATTTATCTCACTGTATATGTTTAGTAAAAGATTACCTGCAGTGGCAGTCAATACCTGACAGAGGAAATCTTAAGTAAACTCATTGACAAACACATGTAGGAGTTTGTCTGTCATCACCTGCCTTCTGTGCTGAGCATGTCATGTGCAGATAGATGGCATAGCTGTAACATAGATAACACAAAATTGAAAACATAACTGTGTTCATCATACAACAGTTAGATTGGAACATTAAGCATATGTATTGTACAGCGCTATGGAATTTGATGGCGCTTTATAAATAATAATAATAATAATAATATAGACTCAAGACCAAGATTTAGATTGGAGCAGAATTAACATAGTAACTATTGGAACCAGCAGAAACATTTCTAAGTACACAGCCACACTTTTATACCTCTGCCTGATGTATCGAAATAGTTTGTATAAATGTTTTTTTTATGTATTATCTGTATTGACGTGAACTTTAGTTATGTTCTTTTGAGTGGGAACATTATCTTTGCATATACCGTAGTTATCCATACAGTTTTATGACTGCAGATCTCATTGCCCTCATGGCAAGCCGTTGATTTTCAGATGCTGCACATTTTAGCTTATTGTGCAAGTGCTGGGGTTAAATCAATGATCTGTAGGCGCTAAATACTAAAATACTTTGTATTGAATTACATTTTTTTTTCCTGTTATCGATTGTTTCCTGTCTGCATCAGCCTAGTTTGTACGTCTGAAAACTGATAACTTGCCAGCTCCTGATGCTAAAATTAGTGGAATAATGATAAAAAGCAAGCATGGAAAATACATTTATCCTTTTGTTACTGAAATTCAATCTGCAAGGTCACAAAAGTGTTGAAATAATGACTTATAATGTTATTAACTACAGTGCAGCCGTAGTGTCATCGTCTTACTCATTACTTAGGCCATGAGACAGAAACTTCGGCCTGTCCTTCACAGTGAACAGGAGGTGTAAAAACATTGTGGGGGAGATCTGTCAAGGCAGGGCAGGTGCTACTCAGGCAGGGGTGCTAAGTTTAAAAAAAACAAAGCACATATTTTTGTTACCGTGGCAATTGTTTTTTATTTAGCTAACATCCTACAAATAAAAAAAAATCACCCAGATGTTTTCTCCAAATAAACCATATATAAATAGGAAAACAACACCAAAAGTGTTATTTCAACGAAGACTCAGAACAAACACAAAACAAACAATCCAATATATAGTGAAGCATAAATAAAATGCACACTGTTATTTTATTTAGAAGGTCAATATAGGATTAAAGGGACACCAAACAACATAACAGATCATTAGATTGTAGTACAAAAAGGTCAGCTATATACTACTATAACTGCAAAAATTACTGCAACTATACAACCACTCTTTTCCTTTTGATGTCAAAGGAGTGACTTATATTTCCCCCTTTACTGTCCGTATTGTTTTGCACACATTTTGCAAGTCCCTACAGTCTCTCTCCAGTCACATTCGGAGTCACAGCTGTGTACATCCAGAGACAGCAATTCAAGTGAACTCGGTACATAACCCCCATTCACAAACTGCAAATTGAGCTGTCAGTTGGCTGATAGCAGCTGCTTTCCTCTATGGCAGGGGTTCCCAGCCCAGTCCTCAAGTACCCCCTACCAGTCCAGGATTTAGGGATTACACTGTTGTTGTTTTTTTCTTCTAAAAACGCCTTAGACACAGCTGGAAAATACCTAAATTCTGGACTGTTAGGGGGTACTTGAGGACTGGGTTGAGAACCATTTCTCTATGACATATCTGAGTGAGAAGATGGGCATATAGCTGCGGCGAGTTCTCCAAATCGCTACAGTTATAAGACACTTTGTAAAAGAAGAACGCATCCATAGGTCATGATAGTGCAACCAAGGACAAATTATAAGGAGGTCACTTGAAAATGAATTTTATATGGGGGCATGAAATGATGCAACAGGAGTGAACAGAAAGGATTGTTGTGTTAGTGATAAATTATGTGAATGTTCATTGACTAGTTCTGAATTCTGAATCAAATAAGTCTATACTATATTAATAAGTAACTTATTAATGTAATGTTTGCAGTCAAACGATCTGCCATGAATAGGATTGGAAACAGTTCTGTGAAGTGTAAATCCCAATAAAATGCCGTATTAAAGCTCGCCATTGGTTGTAAGAAATAATGGAGTGGGTGGTATAGGGATTATATAATGCTCCTGACCTTGAAGTTATTGTCTGAACGACTTAAGACATGTAAACGCTTGCTGCACAGTGCCTATTCGGGTAAAATTACAGCTTTGTCACTTATATTTCAAACAGTTATATAAAATGATCTGTCATCATGCATTTAAATGATTATATTTATGTTTAAACACAGCCCTGATTCCAAATTAGCACCTTAGATTATACACCTTAGAATACTAATATTAAATAAATGCATCATATTAAGAATTTGACACGACAAGTCTTTGGGAGGAACTGTGGTTCATTTTATGTAATTTTTTATAATCATATTCATTTTCAATGCAGCATTAATGAAGCGTTATTATTTTTGCAATTTATATAAATGTGTTTTAGCACGAAAAACTGCATGACAGAGAGGGCCTGAAGGTTGGTTAAAAGAACAAGTTTATTGGATTTTGTGTTAAACACCTTATACTTACAGAAGTGACCAAAGGTTTGTAGGCTTTTGTCCCTTTTAATAAGATTACAAGGACGCAACAGGGTTTATTCACTAATCCAAGAGTTTTAGCTACTGGGTTAGAAAGCTTAAACCCTGGGAACCTGGTTGCACATAGACTGATCTTGGCTGAGGGCACTCTGCTATTTCACCATCTCCTGGAGTATCAGCATCCAGGTCACATAGAACAGTTGGCTTTTTCAATTTGGCTGTTGGCTCGGCATGTAGTACCAAGGTTAACTGTGGCTGTTTTATGGAGAGATTTGTGACCATTGTTTGTATTTCATACAGTACAATGATATTAAGCGAATTTAAAAGACATTCAATAATGTGCGTCATAAAAAGTACACGTGTGGCAGTTAAAATAACACTGACGTTAACAGCCTACTATTATATTAAAGGGAGGTTCGCTTTTAGCAAAAACATCTCCTTATGTACTACATCTATCATTTATCATAGCAATAGATGACCTGTTTATTTATTTAGAGGATGGTAAATAATTTCCTCTTTTTGAGTCCCAAATGCAACATGGGTGCTATCCTACGGTCTAACTAACTCTCTATTCCCACATATCTCATGGACACAGGATGCATTTCCTCGATGATGCCAACATGCTGGCTTAATTGCCAGCGTATCAGCATCAGAACAGATTGACATACGGTAATTCTCTCCAATCATGTAGTCCTTCAAATAGAACACATAATGAGGAATGACCACAGCAACTACAGTGCATGTGATCCCCATCACTCAATTCCCAACATCAAGGACTGGTACTGTCCTGAGAACTGATTGACACATGAAAGGAGGGACCATATCTTAATATTACCTTATTGCTAAATCTATGTTTGTTAGCAAGGCAAACATTAAATCGTATGATGTTTAATCTAATGTTATCATGTGTGTTGCATGACAGAAACTATTTAACTCATGATCTATTCCATATGAGTTATGTTAGCAAAGAAACTGTTGACATTGTGATTGCTGGGAAATCAGTATGTTTGTCTGAGCTGTATTGGTTATATTAAAGGAGCACTATAGGGTGAGGAACACAAACATGTATTCCTGGCCCTATAGTGTAAAATCCACTATTTAGGTGGCTTGCCATCCCTTAGCCCCCTTAAAAGGAATTAAAAGTCACCTTATTTCCAGCCGCACGGGTCTGGGACATCATCAGTATTGCCGATTTTTAGCCAATCCAATGCTTTCCCACAGGGGGCGGGGCCAAATGCAGTTTTGACCGATCAGCACCTCCTCATAGAGATGCATTGAATCAATGCATCTCTATGAGGAAAATTCAGCGTCCCCATGCAAAGCGTGGAGACGCTGAACGGCAGGGCTGCCTACTGTGCAGCACTGAGCCAGGAAGCACCTCCAGTAGCCATCTAAGGAGTGGCCACTTGGAGGTGTCCCTAGGAGCAATGTAAACACTGCCGTTTCTCAGAAAAGGCAGTGTTTACAGCAAAATGGCTACAGGGACTTACTATTCTAACCAGAACAACTACATTAAGCTGTATTTGTTCTGGTGACTATAGTGTCCCTTTAATATTTACACTGTAGAGTGGAGTTTCACAAGCTGTTTCATGCTCTATGAAACCACAACCACTCACACCTATTGAACATTTTTGGTGCATTGGAGCTTAATTGAAAAGGTTTGCTGAAGGATTCTACTTTTTCTTTTTTTTTTATCAGTTCAAACATTTTTATTGGGTTGCTGTACAGATTTCAAATGTTTTGGGAGTTTAAAAAAAGGTAAAATTGTCACCATCTTCTGCACAACAGCCAGTTAACAAAGGGAGTAATGCATTGCAATATCAAACAACAGTGAAAACAATCTACTTTTTGTCTCATTGAGATGTTTTAATTTATATGCTGCTTGTATATTAAATTAAGTCTCAAACCAATTTAGTACGGTTTGCCAACTTACCCAATTGCCCTCTGGCATTGGCAACTGTAAACTGTATCCAGTGTTCAGCAGTAGTAACCGGATAGCACTATTTAGCAGAACTGCAGTCTTTGGCTAAGAGCGCCCAACTGACACTCTCCACCAGTGAGCACAGTCCTGTATTGCCCAACTTTGCTCATACGGAAGATGACAGTATGTGGTGGGATTTCCTTGTAAGCTGTCAAGTGTGAGACAGCACCAGGGCACTCCTGGTACCATAATTACAATAGCAAGCTGTAGTGGCTATGGCACTTAGAGCGTTTGTTTAATTAAAAAAACTGCTTGTTGGTGCTTCTGCTTTTTTCTTTATTTTAGTATCATAAAAACTGGTAGTACACTGAGTCGGCAAGCTTTGGCTGTCTTGACTCAACTTGTTGCCTGGCATTGGTGTGTTCTTCTGTTAATTGGTGTGTTAACTCAGACCATGAGTCATGCACCTTTATGTAAGGGGACGCGCATTATTTGAACCCGATCTTTGATGTAATTTCACTACAACATTAATCGGCAGGTAATATCATAATGACTCATGGTTCAATTGTTGCCCTAAAGATTGAAACGCGCTATAGTAAAAAAAAAAAAAAAAAAAATCATTTGATTAAAACCATTTGAAAACTAGATATTCAGAAAATACACTAATGTGCAAATGGTTTAGGCATATGTTAAAAACTGATTTCAAAGTAAGAATGCTTTTAAAAATATTAATGCTAGTAGTTTATTTCTATTAACTGTCCTAATGTGTTTTACACCCCACCTCCTATAGAATGTAAGCTCGATTGAGCAGGGTCCTCTTCAACCTATTGTTCCTGTAAGTTTATTTGTAATTGTCCTATTTATAGTTAAATCCCCTCTAATAATATTGTAAAGCGCTATGGAATCTGTTGGTGCTATATAAATGGCAATAATAAATAAATAAATTAATTAATTAACAAAATGTACAGTGAGTTAACAGAAGAAAACTCTGAATCAAATCAATATTTGGTGTCGTGATTATCTACACAAAATAAAAATTAAAAGGTTTCT
Organism: Pelobates fuscus; assembly: GCF_036172605.1. Taxonomy (NCBI): domain Eukaryota; kingdom Metazoa; phylum Chordata; class Amphibia; order Anura; family Pelobatidae; genus Pelobates; species Pelobates fuscus. The sequence continues at coordinate 155,770,356 of NC_086320.1, forward strand.
CCAAGCACCATGACTACCTCAGTTATTTGAAGTGGTCATGGTGCCTGTAGTCTGTGCAGTGTTTCGTTATGATATGCACATACAGAGATTAACCTCTTTGCTGCCGGAGTTGTAACTCCACATCCAGTAGCGTCATTACTCAAACTCGGTGTACATTTGACGTCTGACGCCAGCACGCACAGGTCATTGGTGCCAGAAACCAGCCGTGCTAGATGCAAACTTCTTCCTAGTATGAGCAAAACCTACTGCAGGAAGCTAGGAAGTCTAGGGATATGCAGCAAACACAGAAACTTTAAAGGATTTTGCTATTCTACATTTATGTTCCTATATCAAGCTTAAGAGGACAAAATGGTTTGTTGTAGCACCAATATTTTCCAACATTTGGTAGGTTCAGGTTGTGAGTCAATTGTTAAGTTAACTAAATCTTAGCTGGAGGTTTGGGTTCACAATCAGAATTTAAGGTTAACAGATAGTATTAGAGGTTAAAGGGACACTGTAGGCACCACAATCACTACTGCTTAATGTAAGCATTAAAAGCATTAAAATATCAGTCTATGCACTATAACCACTTAGCATTACTGCAAAATGCATGATAGTGGAGTTTCATGAGTTTATTAATATTTTTGAGAATGATTTGTCATGGTTCTCAAAAAGCAGCAAGGACATTTCGTTCCGGGATGCCTTCTCTCAGTTTTGTCCATATTGTGTGTTCAACGTACACAAACTATAGGGAAGGCACTCTGCTCCCTGGAAAAAGCTGATCCACAGACTGGGCCAAAAGCAGAACACATCCCACTTCACTAAACAGTAAACTTGATTGTATATAAATGGATGATAGTGGTATGGCCGCAATTCATTTATAATGCAGTTCCAGTCATGTGATGATTGAAACAGTAAGTGAATGGAAGCTACGGAACCATAACATCCTGCTGGACAGGTGATTATGGGATAATATCAGCCCCTATAGACTAGACTAATACTCTTCTGTTTTGAGCATCTCAAACTGGTGTCGACGGGCCATGCCTGACTCACTAAACAGTGCATTCAATGCATATTTCGCGGTTAAGTATCTTTATTTTCTCAATTTTTCTTTCAATGCGTTATTTATATTATTAATTATAAATAGTGGGGTGACATTATACCTAGTCAATCCCTTTAATGTTTGGGTTAAAGGTCAAAGTTGTGGCTTAGACATTACTTATAAAACCATTTACATCAAACATAAGATTTGAATATGGAGGTTCCATTATGCCCTAGATCAGGGGTAGGCAACCATCGCACTCCAGCTGTTGTGGACTACATCTTCCCTTTTGCAGCATTATGGCTGTAATAGCATTATGGGAGATGTAGTTCACAATAACTGAAGTGCAGAATATTGCCTACCAGTACCAAAGAGACCCTCAAAAAGGTAAACCAGGTAAACTGCAGATACATTTTCCAGCTTTACTATGTTGTTACTCTGGCTTTCATTTTTCAAGTCAGTTGTCTTATCACTAAAGCATGTAGTTTAGTAAATAGGCTGTTTTATGTAACCCTTATGAAGTAGGTAAAATTAAGTCTCAATGTTATTGTTTGATGGGGGAAAAAATGTTGTCAGTTAGAGGGAACAGAGCTTGCGATTAATGAGATTTCATGGGAACAAGGCATTTTTCCACATGCATGAGTGCTTTGTTCTGACTTTGCAATAGCATCCTTCATGCCAAAGCCTATTCACTCCATTAAGGAAACAATTGCTTTTCAGTGACAATAGTTCTTACAAATAGACCATCCGTTGTGTTTGTTTTGAAGGTGGAACTCTATGGAAGTTACAAAGACATACTTTTTAACAGATTTAGCACACACATTGTATGAATAGATCCCCTCCAACTGTTCAACCAGCTATGAACATAGAGACATAGATTTTGACTGGAGATTACCAATCGGTGAATATTGTGAAAACAATCCATGTCAAGAAGCACTGCTTTTAATGATTTCATATATTTCAAACTGGACTACCCACACAGGGTTTTTTCAATAAAACCTGAATTGTGTAGCTTTTAAAATAAATGTAAAATGTTGGGCCAAAATAGCAACAACAACAAAAGATACAAATACAAAATGGAGAAATGGAGCTTTCTTTTCAATTTTGGTATTTTACATTTCCTAGCAATTGACAGTTTAGTGAATAATCCTAATATTGTATATTCTTCAGCTGTCCTCTGCTGTGTTATATTCCAGGACTAGCTTTTTAAGATATGAGCAGGCCTCCCAACAGTCACAATTTTGTCAGGACTGTCACGATTTTGGGATCCTGTCCAGTCCTCGCAATTTTGTTTTCTTGTGTCTCCCATCCGGGAAGACCAGGTAACTGTCCTCGGGGCTGCACAGCACAAGCACATTATTAGACATGCTCCCACTGTGAGCAGGCTTTGGGAAAATGATGAGAGTGTCTCAGAAGCATCCAAGATTTAATTTGCTTACAATGACATTTCCTTTTTATGTTTTTTCTTTATTGGAGAATTGGACAGTTAAATTGCCTGAGAGTTGGGTAGCAGGAGCTTTGACACTTTTGGACTTAACACACATGGCAACGGGCAGCTTGTTCAAGACATTTGAGGTTAGCATGCTAATTGTACTGTGCTGACACCATATGTAGTTGCACAAAGGAAATATTACCATCGATGAAGGGAGTATTCCAACTGGTTGATTGACAGCCCAGGAAGGTGGTCTTATACAGATTAAAAAATAAAAAGGTATTTTTGAACAAAATTAAAAATATGTTAAAAGAAAGGTTACAGAAACAGGCTATGTGTACCATAACTACTTCAATAAGATGAAATGGTTAAGTTACTTATAATGTCCCTTTTATTAATAATACATATATTGTTCCTTTTTGATCAGTTGGTTAGGGTAGAGAAGAGGAGGCATGAATGTATGACCCATAGCACTTAGTAAGCAAACTAGGAGAACTGGCCAGGGCACAAGTCATTTCTTTCAGTTTTGTTATGGGGGTGCACTGTTGTGACTAAAGGTTTTGAACATCTTCTGGGTCATTGTTATTATTGCCACCTCACCACCCCCCTTCCGTTGCATGATGATGTTGATAGAGCCAGGATATTGCATTGCCCCAGATTTGTATCATATTCTTCTTGTCGGCCTCTCCCTGATTTATTGTGAGGTCCTAGATGTCCCTTCTCAATATTTTGGAGGTGTGAGAGAGAGTGGTTGAACTTTCTCATGGCTAAGTGAACATATATGTAACATCATATAACGTATTTTTGTGCTGTTGCACGGATAGGGTGAGTGCAGCATTGCACATACTCAGTTTTTGTAGCTATTTGCGGCTGTCGGCTTGTGTAGCCTAGGGCACTATTAGGGAAAAGTTTAGGTAGGGTCTATAAGCAGCACAGACAAGTGAATAGCCTTGGGCGCTATAATTGACTCATAATGTCTGTATGTCTGTCAATGTGTAGCTTACAGCCACACAACACCTGTTAGAATGGAAATTGGGACTAAATATGTTAAAGGGAATCTCCAGTGCCAGGAAAACGGATTGTTCCCTCTCCCTCCTACCCCCCAATCCCCGGTTACTGAAGGGGTAAAAACCCCTTCAGTCACTTACCTGAGGCAGCGACGATGTCCCTCGTCGCTGTCTCCTCCTCCGCGCCGCTCCTCCTACTGGCTCCATCGGCCGGTGATCGAGACTGATCCCGCCCACCGTCTGAGGAGACCTAATGCGCATGCGCGGCAATGCCGCGCATGCGCATTAGGTCTCCCCATAGGAAAGCATTGAAAACTAATTTCAATGCTTTCCTATGGGGATTTGAGCGACGCTGGTCCTCACACAGCGTAATGTGATAATTGTATAGATAATCTGGGCAGCCACTAGAGGTGGAGTTAACCCTGCAAGGTAATTATTGCAGTTTATAAAAAAAACTGCAATAAGTACACTTGCAGGGTTAAGAGTAGTGGGAGTTGGCAACCAGACCACTCCAATGGGCAGAAGTGGTCTGGGTGCCTGGAGTGTCCCTTTAAAGAACAGTGTTTTTGTTTTTGTGCAGCTTAGTAAGTCAAACCCTGCAGGATTAATTCACAAACCATTTTTAGTGAATTGAAACAGTTCAATTATTGCTAAAATGCTGGGACTATTTACCAACCGAGCTGTTTCCATAATTTAGCAAATCGGCTAGCAAGCTTTAAAGGGACACTATAGTCACCAGAACAACTACAGCTTATTGAATTTGTTCTGGTGAGTAGAATCATTACCTTCAGGCCTTTTGCTGTAAACACAGTCTTTTCAGAGAAAATGCAGTGTTTACATTACAGCCTAGTGATAACTTCATTGGCCACTCCTCAGATAGCTGTTAGAGATCCTTCCTGGGTCATGGCTGCCTAAAATGCATCCAAACATTCAGTATCTCCTCCCTCTGCATGCAGACACTGAACTTTCCTCATATAGATTTATTGATTCAATTCATCTCTATGAGGAGATGCTGATTGGCAAGGGCTGTGTTGAATCATGCTGGCTCATCCCCTGATCTGCTTCTTTGTCGGTCTCAGCCAATCCTATGGGGAAGCATTGTGATTGGATCAGACTACAACTTCTGAAGATGTCAGCAGACAGCTTGTTTTTCTGAGGCAAACAGCATGCAGAGTTACAGCTTCAGGCTTGAATACAGTAGGATTTTGCTATATTTATGGAGACATGTGGGACCCAGGGAGGGGGCTAGATGGGGGTTTTAACACTATAAGGTCAGGAATACATGTTTGTGTTCCTGACCTTATACTGATCCTTTAATGAACAAACCGTTGTGTGTTCAATATTATTCCCTGTTCCCCGAAAAGCATTATTCTTTCATACACATGAGTAATGGTCAAGCGTTTGTATCTATGTGTATATTCACTCATACATATAAATAATGGAACCATCCAATAAAAAACCAACAGCAACCAAACATCTAACAGATGGGCAAAATGTTTGTTTTATGGTGCTTTATTAAATATGTATAACAGATCTTCCCTTTCAGAAATGTAGACACGACTTACCATTTAGTGGTTTTTAAGTTAAGATATGTTTTTGATTTTTATTGATATATTATACTATCCTTTCTATTACTGTTTAGCTTTTAATTCCAAGAACAAACATGACACTAAAGGCACTATCTGTCACATGGCTAGCAGAAAGCTTAGAACGGCTTAATGCAGTGTTTTAAAGGTCTAGTGTGTTAATGTGGCATATGGCAGTGCTTTTTAGCTAAGATAATTTGTATCAGATTACTGATGTGCTGATTAAAGTGTGCAAAATGCATTGTAAAAAGGGAATGCATGATTGTTAAAATGCATATATACATGTTTTATTAATTATTCATTGTTTTCTGATAATTTTATGATGTTTTAAGTCTTGGTGATGAATATTAGATAGTATTTTCAAATATTAAAATTACATATTGTTTTTAAAGGAACATTCAAAACACCAGAACCACTACAGAGTGATGTAGTGGTTATGGTATCAGGAGTGCCCCTCCCCACTGTAAGCAGTTAAACCATTTTAGAACAGTTTCTTAAAGTGGCACTATAGTGTCAGGAACACAAACGTGTGTTCTTGATATTATAGTTCTAAAACCACCATTTAGGTGTTTGGGCACCCCATACCTGGGATTAGAAAGATGATTTACTCCCCTTTTTCCAGCATGGCACGGGGCTCCTCGTACCTGACCCCGCCCCCAGTCCGGCTTCTTTGCTGACATCATCCTATCGGAAAGCATTGGGTTGCCTGAGATCGTCATTTCTTATGATCTCAGGCAAGAACGCAAGCCAGCGGATATAGCCAAATGCCGACCTGGCCTGTCAGCATCTCCTCATAAAGGTGCATTGACTCAATGCATCTCTAGGCGGGGGAAGTTCAGCGTCTCCATGCAGAGCTTGGAGACACTGAATATGCAGCACTGCCCCCAGGAGCACATCTAGTGGCCATCTGAGGAGTCAATAAGCTGTAGTTGTTCTGGTGACTATAGTGTCATTTTAACCTGGAACCCATGGGACACTGCTCTTTGCATCTAACTCAGAGAGCTGGAAGTTCCTGCTTGGCAGCATCTGTGAGCTTTCCTGAGCTAATCCCTGCAGTGCATGGGTCGCTCATTGGCTGAGAGCATCAGCTGATCAATCTCAGTCAATGAGCTAAACCCAAATAGTAACATGTGTTAAAGTTAGGGAAAAAGAAGGAACACCATGCTTTGCTGGACACATATGGCTTTTTATGATGATGGACAACACGTGAATAGCGCCGTGCTCTGCGTAGCTTTCAAAGCTGCAAGAGGAAAAACAAGTAAACGAACAGTCTAGGCACCATAACCACTACAGCTTGATGTAAAGTTATGGTGACAGGATTGTCACGTTACCTTATTCCTGTCATTCTTTTGGGATGCATCCCTTGATAAATTAAGACGTTTCCTTTCTGCAGCACATGGATTCTCCATATTGCAAGACATCCTGTTTTGTGAACTTAACTCTACATTTGCCCAGAGAGACACATAGAGTTATTTACTAAAGTGAGAATTCAACGTGAATTAAATGTTAAAATAGACAAACTGGAAAAATTCTCTAAGTCAGCTACGCTTTTTAATTCGGCTGCTCTGGCCTTTAATTTGTCATTCAGTTTGAATTCCAACTTTGGTAAATACCGTATATACTCGAGTATAAGCCGACCCGAATATAAGCCGAGGCCCCTAATTTGACCCCAAAAAACTGGGAAAACTTATTGACTCGAGTATAAGACTAGGGTGGGAAATGCAGCAGCTACTGGTAAATTTCTAAATAAAATTAGATCCTAAAAAAAATATATTAATTGAATATTTATTTACAGTGTGTGTATAATGAATGCAGTGTGTGTGTATGAATGCAGTGTGAGTGTATGAATGCAGTGTGTGTGTATGAATGCAGTGTGTGTGTGTAAGAATGCAGTGTGTGTATGAGTGCATTGTGTGTGTACGAATGCAGTGTGTGTGTATGAGTGCAGTGTGTGTGTACGAGTGCAGTGTGTGTATGAATGCAGTGTGTGTATGAATGCAGTGTGTGTGTATGAGTGCAGTGTGTGTATGAATGCAGTGTGTGTGTATGAATGCAGTGTGTGTGTGTATGAGTGCAGTGTGTGTATGAATGCAGTGTGTGTATGAATGCAGTGTGTGTATGAATGCAGTGTGTGTGTATGAGTGCAGTGTGTGTGTATGAGTGCAGTGTGTGTATGAGTGCAGTGTGTGTATGAGTGCAGTGTGTGTATGAGTGCAGTGTGTGTGTATGAGTGCAGTGTGTGTATGAATGCAGTGTGTGTGTGTGTATGAGTGCAGTGTGTGTGTGTGTATGAGTGCAGTGTGTGTGTATGAGTACAGTGTGTGTGTATGAGTGCAGTGTGTGTGTGTGTGTGTGTGTGTGTGTTGCAGAGCCTTGGTGGGGGGTGGGCAATTTTTAAAAAAAAAAATTTTATTTTAATTGTTTATTATTATTAAGTAAACTCTCTGCCAGCCCCCACAGCCCCTGTCTGTATTATGACAAAAAATGTGCTGAAAAACTCGGCTTATACTCGAGTATATACGGTAACCCTATTTGAATGGATATACTTATTGCTATAGCTATAGAATTGTTATATTAAAATACATTCCCAGCATATATCTATTATAAGTAAAATATTAGACAAAACATCTTCTTTCCCACCACGCTGTTGTTGGGTGTGATTCCTAATGCCGTGCCACTTTTTCCATTCTGGAAATTAGTGTTCTTTCCAGACACCCCACCCATCTTTATATTATTATTTTTATCCATTGTTCTTGCTGTACTGTAAAATGCATGAGGATTATCTTTTGCTGCTCTTTGCTCTTTAATTATGAAAAGGAGGTCAGTACTATCCTACCAAGGGCTTCTTTCCAATATTATTGTTAGATATCAGCCATGAGTGCTTGCTATTACTTACACCTGGTAGATGTTTATGGACAAAAACAAATACCATCACATTTCCAACCTGATGATTAGCAGCCTACAGATACTAACATCCACCCCTACCGATACCGTATATGCCTTAGTGTTAAACTAAGTCTTTGACATTGCAGGCACAACTGTACGGTTTAAAAACGTGCACGTCACCTGTGATCGACTGTAAAGGCATAGACGCAGAAGATATTTGTATTTAACCAGGAAAGGTACATTCAGATTACTCTGGTTTTCAAGTATGTTCTGGGGATGTTACCTTAGCCCAATATCCAGGGGTTGTTACTATTACCCAATTTAACGGTACTCATTTTATCTACCTCAGAAGGATGAAGGGCTGCTGAGTCAACCCTGCTGGGATTAGGACCCTTGGGTCAAGGGTTGAACAGATTCTACTGATGATGCTTTAGCCCACTGAGCAATCTCCCCAGCCTTTGATGCACATTTCAATAAACACATACACTAGACGTATTGAACTGTGATTGTGTCCTATGCCATATTGTGTGATAGCTCTGTGGGTCCAAGTCCAAGTGACTTAAAGTGTAAATCCCTCTGATAGTGATATGCCCACTTTGTGTGTGGAGGCTAGGTGGAGTGAAGCTGATGGTAGTTATACTTACCTGAAACTTTCCCTCAATCGCTGCCACCTTCCTTTTTCAGTTCCTTGAGCTTCATGCTGCAATAGTCGGTGTCACAGCTGTGCTCACTGAGGACTAAGGAGATTCCTGCAAGACCATACTATCCTCCATAGACCAACTCTTGCACTGTAAGCCTCTTTTGTCAAACTCAGACTTCACCATAAGGCAAAGTACCTGCACTTTACTTACATAAAGATTAATTTAATTTTTATCTCAATGTCTTTCGATTTCTTTATATTGATGATTATTTTATTGATGATTATTGATTAGCTTTGAGATGTCCTCTAGAGTTTAATGTAATGACAGTGTTTAAGTAATGACATGCATTTTTTTTATTTATTTTTTTGGTGTTTCATGTATTGAGAGATATAAGTTTACATTTTGTTTTACATTTTTCTTTACTCTGCTGTGACATGAATTACTTTTTGTGAGATTCTGCCAGCTGGTAAAATTTAGCTTGTAGCATAGAAATGCATCCGTAAATAGCTCTTAAAATGACACGATCGGAGACAAAGTGGTTTGGATGACATGTCTCTGTAGTTTTAACCCTACAACTGAAAAAAGTGCCATTTTGCAGAAATGACAATGTATACATTGCAGGATTAACATGCCTTTAGTGGCTGCATAGTGAGAGCCACTACATATGCTTCCACCAATAGAGGAGCTTCCGCCACAATAGACGACTGAAACTCTGCTATTTCAATCAGATGGTCTCATTTGATTGATGAAGAGCAGTGTTTTGCTGCAAATGCGCACTAGCCTCCCAATGCTTCACTATGGGGAAACATTGGAATGGCTACGATCATCTACATTGATGATCTCTACCAAGAGGCAGGGGCGGCAGTGAGGAGAGCAGCGCAATCGTGGTTAAGGTAAGTAACACTGCACACTCTAAACTGCATTAGTAATTTGGAAATCTGACTACATTTGGTTTGACCTATATTTGCCTTCAAAACAGCATCAATTCTTCTAGTAAGGGCTCTCTAACCAAAAATACAAGTCACTCTAGTTATATAGTAAGCAAACATTCTGTGCAGGATTGTGTATCTGCAGTGATGTCACTATATTAGGGGATATAGCTCAGTGATTTTTATAAATTGCTCTACATATAATTAACAGACTGGTAGTCCCCCTCTGCACGTCCATACCCCCACCCACCCCCACCCCAGGTTTTTGCAATCCTTAACGGAACATCTGTCACTAATATCTGTTAGAAACAGAACTTTATGTGGAGCTTGTAGATATCTGTATTTAACACATGGACATGGACCAGGAAAAAATCAAGATCTCAGCACTTAGGTGCCTGGAATGTGTCCATCACTAGGACCCTGATAAGAAAGAATATCCAGCACTACGAGCCCCATAAAGCCATAACTCACTAGTAGGATTTAAATCCACACTTTTGTTTCTATTCCATTATAAGGAATATCCGTGTAATTCACACATTAAGAAACATAAGAGAACTGCTTCACAAATTTATACGTTTCACCTCAATGGCTTAGTCATAGATCTTAACTGAATACAATATATACTCTTAACTATAAATTAGATTTTGGAATACCGGTATATTGTGGTTTATTCCCTAACCACAAACTGAATTACAACATTCTGGCTAAATATCCAAGCTGTAGCTGAGGTGGAGAATTTTTTCAAAGCATCTATGTTTGTCTGAATTTGGTAATATGGGTCTTTATTCACTACAATTCAGAGTTTATAAAATGAACTCCATAATTTTTTTGAATCTCGGTCTTCTTGATTAGCACTTTCAGGACTAGATTTTTTTGTGTGTGTGAAATGACTAAATAAATAAAAACCTGGAATTATAAAGCTGTGTATTAAAACAGACCTGACAAGTCACCTGATTGCTCTGGGTGAAATTGTATTTTTTTCCTAAATTCTCCCAGCTGCCTGACACTCTGCCTCTGCCACCCTGTTGAAGCTTGAGAGAAAGTGTAGTGTGAGGGTGCATGGCAGTTTAAGTCAATTTCAGGGCATTTAAGGACAATCACGAGCATTTCAGCAGCTCTCTGCTTATGGACTGTACTTATTGGCTTTCATCTGTGCAGCCATTCAACCTGACATGCATGAGTGCCAGGATGGTCCACCTTAACGTACATAGTACATTGTCTCTGATTGAATTAGCGTACCTGCCAACCAAGCTCTGTCCACCCAGCCCTTTCCAAACATCAACCCTGACAAATGTTACGGTCTGTTTAAAGAGACTAAGCACTGGAATTATTTCCATCACATTTGGTTACAGCCAAGGAAGCATGTTGTTGTCTTGAGGGCCTATGCTTTGTTTCCTGCCTGTGAATTGTGCCTTAGAGACTTGATAGAAAGAAATGTCCAGACTGTAACCATTAAAAGAACCAAGACATTCCTGGACCATGCCCTACCTTCTTGCAAAAAGTTGCAGTCATTTTCTTTAAAACTGTATTTGCCATTAAACATATCCTAGCATAGAGCCTGATTTATTGGGGAAATACATTTGCAAGGAATTCAGTAAAACAAAATAATGCTCCAGGTTCCCATAGGATCTTCCATTTCTTTAACACTATTTACATAATATCTAAATATGACAGACAAAAAGGATACATACACAGGCGGAACTGTTTTTGCAACCATTATAATTGAAATAAAGTATTTTTTACAATACCAGGAGAACAATTAGATTGCTTCTGCTGTGAAATTTTGTTTGGAAAGCTGAACTTTTATTTGGTTTTATTTATTTATTTTGATCATTTTATTGATGTAAACTTTAATAGTGCTGTTTTACTTCTTTCCATTATGTTGTGTGACACACTTTGTTGTATTTTATCGTTCTCCTTTGGATCATGATGCTTGTAAACCTATCCGTACAGCCGTGCCAATCTGATCTTCAAAGTACGAGTCTTGTAATATTTTTTACAGGAAGGTCGTAATTATACAGAACATTTGTTAGGCATGGACTATTGTTTATCAGGAATTCAGGAATTTGTATTTTCCTCTTTCATATCCACCCAATCACGTGTCCTAAGATTTAGCTGCATTTTCCCTCTTACAGAACTCTTAGTCTAAAAGGTAAGCTTTCATAACAGCCAGAAGGACATGTGATGTACTGCTGGAATGTAAATCTGTGTGGTTTTGCTGTGGATTATAGTAATGCTATTGCTGTGTGAAATCTGACAAAATGTGTACTTTTCTTTGTCTTGGATGCCCTGTTAGACATATATTCACAATATCTAAGCTTTGAACTGAGTCTTGACAGATTCGTAGAAATAAGTCAGACTTAAAGATTCAGGGGTCCATCCAAAACATTCTTTCACACACTAAAACCCTCAGATTTAGTCAGTTATACATTGAATAATAGCTGAGCTGCCATTATGTATATTCAAATATTTGATTTATAACTATTTCCTGATACTTTGCCGGGTTGGTTCTTCAAATCTGAGCTTTCAGGTGAGAAGCTTTTGGTGTCCTGTACAACTATTCAATACAAAAAGAAAGAGTATTACCATGATAAATAATAATAATAATAATATTATATTATTTATATTTTATATAATGGAACAATTATATAATGGATAATAAACTACCGGGGGGGACAAACATGTGGCTTCCTTTTCCCTGTACTGTGCGCAAGGCTCCCTGGGGCTGAATGACAATTCCCACATATTCCTTCTATGATGTGCAGAAAAACTGAGTTTTAATATGCAGACTGGTGGCCACTCAGATAGCGTGGTTTCCCTCATCTTTTACAGTCCATGAACAAGTTCTTCATGTTCTCTATTAATCAGTTGAGAGCCCAGGACCTACTCCATTCTAGTAATATAATATACTTACCTGAACATACGTACCTGTACATTTGCGCTACAAAACTACAGCATTGGTCCCCTATGGAATAACACTACCATTACAGCCTATAATATAGAACGAAAGTAAAATCAGTAGCATTCATATATACATGGTCCTGGTTCATGTCAAACCACTTAAAAACTGGTTGACAATAACTGGAGAGACTGCTTCTGTTGCATTAAATAAACTGTAGTGGGTATGGAGCTCTAAGTATATATGAATCTCAAATCTATAATACTCCACATATAAGAATATTGTGGCAAATAAGGTAATATTGTGGCAAATAAAGTAATATTTTGGCAAATAAGGTAATATTATGGCAAATAACAATACAGACACTCTCACTTGCCGACCGGGTTCCGTTCCTACGACCCGGACGTAGAACGAATTGGTCGGTTAGTGAGGAGTTGACAGATTCCCTGCTCTGGTGCGTTTGTTTCCCTGCTCTGGTGCATTCGTTTATGTTCAGGGAAACTTCATCGAACATAGACAAACGCACCAGAGCGGGGAACCCCTCTAATCTATGTTCAGGGAAATTAACCCAAACATAGATTAGAGGGATTCCCTGCTCTCGTGCATTCGTCTATGTTTGGGGAAGTTTCCCCGAACATAAACGAACGCACCAGAGCAGGGAATCCCCATGACGGCTCGCACTAACGCCTGGTCGTAAGTGCGAGCCGTCGTAAAACAGGTAGGTCGCTAAATGAGGACCACCTGTATAATAAAACACTCTATTAGTACATTTCTTAGGTAATTCTCTGGTCTTACTGGATCACATCGGGGTTTGCTGAGTAAACTTCTCTGTTGGGGTTCATTCAATAAATAACGATTGTATTACATTAAAAAACAAATTAAAAAAATTCAGGCGAATAGAGCTGATTTTGAAAAAGTGCATTATTTTGAAATTCAGTCTTTAACTCACCACAACTCTCAGTTTATTGACTAAATCCCACAGAATACATTTTTGTTTCCTTGTTGAAAAGTATGCCTGCTTTATATTTAATCTACTAAACCCCATTAAAGTGTAATTAATATATGATGAGCCCAGTTTAAAAATGAATTAACGGTAAAACTATAGTTTGATTTCGGATCCTGTCCCAAAAATGTTTGCTATGCTACATCAGAATGTAAGAATACAACTTTCACTCTCACTCTTTCCAGGGCATTTCGGCTGCTACGGCAAACTAGGATTAAATCTAAAAATCTAGCAGCTGTCTTTTATGACTAATCTCTGAACAAATGTTGCAAACATAGGATTGGAAGCTTTGAAAGTATTCTTTGAATTTGTGTGTGTGCGTGTATCTGCTGCTGCTGCCATTGTGAAGATTACTTGCAGGTGCACCCTTTAGTGCCCTTGGCTCCAGGAATCCTAGAGTGGGTAGGAGAGATTAGAGGTAGAGGAAGCAAATGTAGACAAACAACAGAACACAGACAGAAATCATAGAATTCGTCCAACCCGGCATTCACATAAACATGTGCAGACCATGACTATCCTGAACAAGTTTATAGTAGATTTACTGTATTGTTTTGTAAAGTTATAAAAAGGTGCAGCTGAGCAGAAATCATGAAATCTTTTTTTTTCCCTTTTTTTTTTACTATAATTTACCGCTACCTTTTAACCCCTTAAGGACCAAACTTCTGGAATAAAAGGGAATCATTACATGTCACACATGTCATGTGTCCTTAAGGGGTTAAAGGGACACTATAGTCACCTGAACAACTTTAGCTTAATGAAGCAGTTTTGGTGTATATAACATGCCCCTGCAGCCTCACTGCTCAATCCTCTGCCATTTAGGAGTTAAATCCCTTTGTTTATGAACCCTAGTCACACCTCCCTGCATGTGACTTGCACAGCCTTCCATAAACACTTCCTGTAAAGAGAGCCCTATTTAGGCTTTCTTTATTGCAAGTTCTGTTTAATTAAGATCGTCTTATCCCCTGCTATGTTAGTAGCTTGCTAGACCCTGCAAGAGCTTCCTGTATGTGATTAAAGTTCAATTTAGAGATTGAGATACAATTATTTAAGGTAAATTACATCTGTTTGAAAGTGAAACCAGTTTTTTTTTTCCTGCAGGCTCTGTCAATCATAGCCAGGGGAGGTGTGGCTAGGGCTGCATAAACAGAAACAAAGTGATTTAACTCCTAAATGACAGTGAATTGAGCAGTGAAACTGCAGGGGAATGATTTATACACTAAAACAGCTTTATCTAGCTAAAGTAATTTAGGTGACTATAGTGTTCCTTTAAAGAAGAACTGTCACCTCTAAAAAATGTGATGGTACCTTGTTCTTTCACCCCTTTAAACACCATTGCAGTGTTTGCTAGGGTTAATGCAGCAGAGGTACACAAAAAAAAAGTGACTTACCTTAACTACACCTCCATGTTGCAATAATTCACTGCTCCATAATGCTTAGGACCCTCATATGTGGTCGGACATCTATGAGTGAAACAAACGGCACTGCTACATAAAATGTTGAGTGCACAGGAGATTGTACGCCATTTCTCCATTAGATGCACGTTCATGCAGGCACTTGGCATTTTATTCAGTAATGACGTTCACGCAACGATGTTCATTTATTAATTTATGTCATTGGAAATAAACTATAAAGAATGTTAAATTAATTTTAGTGAAAAATAGCTAAATTTCTAAGAGTTAAATTTGCGCTAAAATTGAAAACATGACAGATCCAGTTTAAACATGCATACACAAAAAACGAAAGTCAGTCTCTCATGGCAAACACAATTTTGTTTTAAATTTGTATCTATGTATTGTGCTAGCAGTACTGCTGGAAAAGTTTGGGAAAACCCATTAAGACATAGTAGTTCCCCTTTCCATTCAATAGTGGGATTCTGAAAATGAAATAATATGGGAGAGGGAAAAAAAAATAACTTTCTTGTTTAAGTAGTTCAGCGACTACAGTTCATGTGCTGTAATTGCTTTGCTTATTCTTTTAGCAAACAAGTCACTTTGATAGACACATTTAGGAATGTGGTTACAGGTGTAACTCTTTTCAGATACTGATGTGATGGCCATGGTGCCAGCATGTTGGCATCATGGGGAAGGTGTGCCATTTTTGGGTAAGTGTTCTTAAGCAGGACCAATCCAGAAAGAGAGGGAAGTTTGTAGGTGGGAGCACAGACCCAGCAGTTGTCGACAGTAAATGAGACAACAGGGTTCCGCCTACAGTGCTGAAGAATGACTTTAAAAGCCTTTGTGGCGAAACCAACCTCGCCACTGGGCCCTGGAGAAGCCTGTTTGCTAGCCTCCTACCTGCTGACTATGGCCCCTGGGTTATTTGGGGCATATTGTACTTTATATTGCTGCTACTGGCCCTTTAAAATCAGCGATGGACATATTGGGACTTTTGGGACTACTGTCCCTTTAAGACTGTGGAGCATATTCCAGTATACTGCCTTTAATATTACATATGTATTCATGTGTTGAGTTTAACCTGGGATATGTATGCAGCATTCATCTGATTGTTCGGTAGAATCACTCCATTCATTATATTGAGTGAAACTACCGAACAACCAGACCACCCAGGAATAAGTGTGCCTCCAATTACAGTTTGCAACAATGTTGCAAACGGGTAATTGGCAATCAGTGTAATGTATTCTTTGTCCTCTGGGTGGCCGCCATTCGGGAAACAAAAAACACGTGGCGGCGGCCATCTTAAACTACCGAACAGCGGTGTTTTGCCGTCGAGTGTCTGGAACTAAAATCGGACACTTGACTAGGCAAACACCGCTGAGACCTCCATACTTCCAGAAATTCGTATAGAAACTACCGAATGACCCGCCGTTCGGTAGAAAGAACCCCACAAACAAGGGAATTCATTCAAACCCTCTCCAGGCTCTATAACACAGGCAATTCGTCTGTTTTCATTCCCTTGTTTGTGACCGACCGCAGGGCCAAAATGCATGGAACTGTTTTCGGATACTTTACCCATGCGGTCGGTCAAATCTTTGGAACCTCATATCTCCCGAACTGTTCATCCGAATGACTTGAATTTTGGATATGTTGTCCCCCTGAATAAGGGCTATCCAGCGATGCTGGATTTAAAGGTGTACCCCCTGTTTTTGGGGTACATCCAGAACTTGGCTGGAAAAGTGTACCGGATAATTGGGTTTAATGTTATCTGAGGGGAGGGGATGTGTGGGCTGAACCATGTATGTGATTGGTTATTTTATGCCTCCCCCTGGGTGTGGCCTGTATGTGGATTAGTGTAATAAAAGCCAGGCTGGATGAGCCAGTCCAGAGTTCCTGTTTTACCCTCAAAGTGATGTGTCGTCTCATTATTGGGGGGGAAGGATTTATTGCATGCTGTTCCAGTTGACTGCTAGGAGTACAAGCCTATTTGTATGGTTCCTATTCAATGGTCTACAGCATTCATATGCTTGGGAGAATTTAAAAGGTTTCTCGGATTCGGTGATTGTGGTGTCTGCCAGAGTGCTTGGAGTCCTCAGGAAGCACTAGGAGCATCCATTAACGGAGGTACTCAGTCGGGGTGCCAGGTGATCCGTTACAGCCTTTAAGTGAATGTACCCTTTTATGTGAATAACTGCAGTACACCGAAATTTGTGGAAACTACATGTGCCATATGCCAAACTCTTGAAACAACTTATTCCTTATTTTGTAAGTCTTCCACTACACATATTACAGCTTTATTTCTGGAGAGTGCTTCCTATTTATGTACAAGATAAAAACCATTATGCAGCCATAAAAGAATTTCCTTAGAACATCAGCCAATGCTAACATGTGTCTGCTATTGTTTCTGATAGGAGAGGAAAGGTGAGATAATAGCTACTGTGTTTACCAGCCTCTATAAGAGATGATACTATATTAATCCTTCATGTGTTTGTCTATTGTTGTAGGTAACATAAAGCACGTATTAAAGGTTTGAAAATAATTGTATTCAAATATGCAACATAGGGGGGGTACGATAGAAACATTTAAATACATAAAGGGAATCAACATAGTAAAGGAGTAGACTATATTTAAAAGAAGAAAAACTACCACAACAAGATGACAGTCTTAAATTAGAGGGGCAAAGGTTTAAAAATAATATCAAGAAGTATTACTTTACTGAGAGGGTAGTGGGTGCATGGAATAGCCTTCCAGCTGAAGTGGTAGAGGTTAAGGAATTTAAGCATGCATGGGATAGGCATGAGACTATCCTAACTATAAGATAAGGCCAGGGACTAATAAAAGTATTTAGAAAACTGGGCAGACTAGATGGGCCGAATGGTTCTTATCTGTTGTCACATTCTATATTGTTTTGTGGCAATTACTTGTAGTATATAGCATAAGGGGTATGTACACAATCCCTCTTTATAAGATGTCTTTCATATTTCTATGTACTATATGCTTGCTTCATAAGTAATATAGTTGTGCTTAAATTAACCATAACATGTAAAAATGAAGAGAAGATATTTAAATGTACTCCCAGCGCATACCACAAAACTTTCCCTATTTAGGTGGGACAGCCCTTTTTTTGGGCTGAATTCCCTATGTCCCTCTTTTCTATCCTAACATCCCCCTTTCTAGGAGCTCCATGTCGTTGATTAACAGTCCATAGAGGTGACTGGCCTTAATATGGTGAACTTTTGTTTCTGTTTATGCAGCCATAGCCACACCTCCCCTGGCTGTGACTCACAAAGCCTTCATGAAAACAAAATGGTTTCATTTTTAATCAGATATAACTTACTTTCAAGGTTTTATCTCCTGCTCTGTAATTTGAACTTTAATTATATACAGTAAGTTCCTGCATGATCTAGGAAGTTATTAACAGAGCAGCAGATAAGACATTATAAATGAAACAGATGTTGCAATAAAGGAAGTATAAACATTAGATGACTCTTTACAGGAAGTGGTTAGGAAAGCTGGGTAAGTCACATGCAGAGAGGTGTGACTAGGGAGGTGTGCATAAACAAAATGATTTACCTTCTAAATTAAAGAGAATTGAGCAGTGAGAATGCAGGGAATGATCTATACACCAAAATTGCTTTATTAAGCTAAAGTTGTTTGGTGACTATAGTGTCCCTTTAACTATAGAAATGCATCTGATCTATTAATTCTTCGTCCCTGTGACATGGTATTTTTCCAGTTGTGTTCCTTTACCCCTTCCTCGTAAATTTTAAGATAATTTCAAGAGAACCTCAAACTCTTGTGCCTGTCAACAGTATTTTTATCCGTCAATAACTTGTTGTTAAATAACCTTACCTTATAATTGCAAGTAAGATAAAATGCTGGATGTATAGAAATGCTAATTATAATTTTAGCTGACTTCATATCCTAACAATTGATGTAGCTGGAATTGTAATTTAGAAGTAGACTAAAGTAAGTTATTGACACATAATGTCTTCTAAAGAAATGTATTGTGTTTTAAAGACAGAACTGTAAACTATATTTTGTAAAATTGTTATAATTCACTACACACCAATATATTGGACCGCCTGCAAAAAGAGACAAAGAGGGTTTTGGAACTACAGTTGGGACAGGCATCCCTAAAGAGATATATTGGGCGTTTTTCATAAACCTTATGGAACAGCTGATTTTGTTTTTTAATTTTAGCTAAATTGTCAGATTTCTTCTTCTTTTAGCAAGCAGATGAACCGCAGCTCTTAGAAATCTTTGTTGTGCATTTCTGATTGCAGAATGATTGGAGCAAAAATGGGAAACATTATAGGTTTTGAGGGAGAGCTTATGGAGTATAATTTTATCAAAATCAAGGCTAACAATTATTTTAAAAATACAATTATTTGTACCCTACATATACCACCTAATGTGTATTTCTGGAGTGCCGATTTAAGGAGCTTGATGAAATTACACCAACTCCAACACGTCAATATCTGACTATACTTTTGAAGTGAACCCATTATGAATAATTTAACTTGCCTTAAATTGCTCCCATATACATTAAATATACCATAAATCACAAAGATACGTGGTATAGTCAATGTAAAATATAAAGATTTACTCACATTTCCTCTGTTCCAGGTTGACATCTTCATGCTCTCTGGGTGGAACTCTTTGTGTAAAACCCACCTCTGGACCATCCTCCACTCCACCTCTGCTCTGCCTCTGTTCTTCTTTGATTTGTCCTGCATGGGGACGAATCCCTTAACAGAGCAAATCTCATCAGTGACGTCGATACGCTGGCTTCGTTCGCTACATTCGTATTCTCTCTAGCCAAAGCTAGGTTGTTTCAATGGCAACCGCAGCGCATGCGCTGTGATTGCTATGGGAGGAGAGCAGATGAACTTCCTGTTGGAGGTCTTTTCTTTCTTCCATATCAGTCGATGACAGCTGAGAGAAAAAACTATTTTTATATAGATTTTTCTCCTAATCTATAAATTTGCTAGCACAATATATATATATATATATATATATATATATATATATATATATATATATATATATATATATATATATATATATATATATATATATGAAACCTTACGCAAAATCTAAAGAGCATAAGTTGTTGCATAACAGGTGCCCTTTTAGTCACATTGTGTCAAAGGAAAACATTGCCTTTTTACTTGCACACATTCAATAGAAAAATAAAACATAACGTGACATCATTAGTATGTTCTAGCATTTGCTTACCTTTTGTTTTGAACAGGTGCTGCTTAGGTTCCGTTTAATATTTTTACCTTCTTTTGCTTATCCAGGCAAAGTGTGCACCACACCTTGCTTAATTTTTTATTCTTTATATGATACTAAAATGCCTTAAGCCTCATGTAAACAATAAGGAAATAATTGACTGAAAAGACCAGTTTATTTGAAAGGCAAAACAGAAACATTGCACGCCTGCCTTATTTCCAAATGTCTTGTCTGTTATTACCACACCCTGTATATATTGCTGACTGGCTTAGAATCCATTTAAGAAGAACAGCATCCCAAGTGGGTGCTGCCAAATGTGTGTTTGTGAAACTAACTCATGTCTCACAATAACGGGTTATTTATACTTTTTTTTTTTTATATCTAAAGAGAATTTTCATATTTTTAAAAACAAAATTTCTTTTGTTTGTTATTTATTAAAGGGACACTCCAAACAATGTAATCGCTATAACTTACTGTAGTGCTAATTGTGCAGGGAGCAGTTACTTTTTTTTTTCTGAAAACCGTTTGAAAAAAAAAGTTTTACAAAAACTTAGTCGAATCAGCGGTGCCCAAAGTCCATCGGTAACATAGAATGTGACGTAAACATAGAAACATAGAATGTGACGGCAGACAAGAACCATTCGGCCCATCTAGTCTGCCCAGTTTTCTAAATACTTTCATTAGTCCCTGACCTTATCTGATAGTTAGGATAGCCTTATGCCTATCCCACGCATGCTTAAACTCCTTTACTGTGTTAACCTCTACCACTTCTGCTGGAAGGCTATTCCATGCATCCACTACCCTCTCAGTAAAGTAATACTTCCTGATATTATTTTTAAACCTTTGTCCCTCTAATTTAAGACTATGTCCTCTTGTTGTGGTAGTTTTTCTTCTTTTAAATATAGTCTCCTCCTTTACTGTGTTGATTCCCTTTATGTATTTAAATGTTTCTATCATATCCCCCCTGTCTCGTCTTTCATCCATGCTATACATGTTAAGATCCTTTAACCTTTCCTGGTAAGTTTTATCCTGCAATCCATGAACCAGTTTAGTAGCCCTTCTTTGAACTCTCTCTAAGGTATCAATATCCTTCTGAAGATATGGTCTCCAGTACTGTGTACAGTACTCCAAGTGAGGTCTCACCAGTGTTCTGTACAATGGCATGAGCACTTCCCTCTTTCTACTGCTAATACCTCTCCCTATACAACCAAGCATTCTGCTAGCATTTCCTGCTGCTCTATTACATTGTCTGCCTACCTTTAAGTCATCAGAAATAATCACCCCTAAATCCCTTTCCTCAGATGTTGAGGTTAGGACTCTATCAAATATTCTGTACTCTGCCCTTGGGTTTTTACGTCCAAGATGCATTATCTTGCACTTATCCACATTAAATGTCAGTTGCCACAACTCTGACCATTTTTCTAGTTTACCTAAATCATTAGCCATTTGGCTTATCCCTCCTGGAACATCAACCCTGTTACATATCTTAGTATCATCCGCAAAAAGACACACCTTACCATCAAGACCTTCTGCAATATCACTAATAAAAATATTAAAGAGAATGGGTCCAAGTACAGATCCCTGAGGTACCCCACTGGTGACAAGCCCATGCTTCGAATATACTCCATTGACTACAACCCTCTGTTGCCTGTCACTCAGCCACTGCCTTACCCATTCAACAATATTGGAATCCAAACTCAAAACTCAAAACATCGTAATGAAAAAGATGTAACTTCTTTATTATTTGTTCAGCATGAATGTATGTTATGTGCTTAAACCAAGCAAGGAAAACTCAGAGTGCCAGGGTATAGGATGATTTGGCTGTGCTGAATTGCAGCCTTTTATGTGGCCCTGATTTGAGGAGTCTAAAGCAGATTCTTTGTGTCATTATGACAAGGCTAAAGTTACTCTTTGATTCTAGAGGCGTCCTGACCTACTATAAACTGGGCAGGACCAACTGTCCTATAACTCAGCTCTCTGAATCCTAACACATGAACAAAACCCCAAACATTGGTGTCCCGAGAAGTGGATGTCAGCTAAAGGGGCTGGCCAATTATTGCCCTGCCCTAAGGGGATGGACCGATCCGGAAAGTGGCTTGTAGAGATAACTTTAAAGCACCTCTGTCACTTTTTAATTTTGTTGCTAGATCCATAATTACATGTTTTAAAGTAATTTATTGATCTGCTGGGTCTTATTTTTCTGTTCATTGCCATCCTTGGTATTCTTTAATGGTGGGATTTTGTGACATTTTCTGCCTTCACTGGATGTGCACTTATTACGCGTTTCACCTCTGCTAACTGTATATTATTTTATTGAGATCCCTTGGGATAAAATGCTGAATTAGGCGAGTATTCCTGGACAAACATATAGCGGAGCTTGACAGTAAGGTAGTAGTTACGCCTCCTTATGAACTTAAAAAAGCAAGTGGCAAAAAAGGGAATTAAAGGGACACTATACTCACCAGAACAACTACAGCTTATTGAATTTGTTCTGGTGAGCAGAATCATTACCTTCAGGCTTTTTGCTGTAAACACAGTCTTTTTAGAGAAAATGCAGCGTTTACATTACAGCCTAGTGATAACTTCACTGGTCACTCCTCATAGAGATTAATTGATTCAATTTATCTCTATGAGGAGATGCTGATTGGCCAGGGCTGTGTTTGAATTGTGCTTTCTCTGCCCCTGATCTGCCTCCTTGTCAGTCTCAGCCAATCCTATGGAGAAGCATTGTGATTGGATCAGGCCACCACTTCTGATGATGTCAGCAGACTGCTTGTTTTTCTGAGGAAAACAGCATGCAGAGCTACAGCTTCAGGCTTGAATACAAGAAAGATTTCGCTTTATTTATGGAGGCACGAGGGGCTCAGGGGGGCTAGTTGGTGGTTTTAACACTATAGGGTCAGGAATACATGTTTGTGTCCCTGACTCTATAGTGTTCCTTTAAATGAATATATAGAATCAATTAGGAAAGGATTCTGGGTTACAGCAATTAACTTAAATCGACTTGCACTATAGGTATCTCTTCCATCCCTTACGCCCTTGAGTTTTTTTGTTGCATGTGCAGCGAACAATTTTACAGATGCTCGATGTCATCATGCAGAGTGCGAGGACATCCAGCATCAGTTAGTTGACCTAAAGTCGCCTAACAAGCAGGAAGCGCCTCTACTGGCTGACGGGTAGACAGCCTCCGATGCTGTCAGGGTGGCGGTCCGGTGCCCGGAACCCAGACACAGTGTCCAGGCGGCGCATGGACTGGGACCCAATATGCCTGATGTTAAGTGGGAGTCTTCAGCGTGGAGGTGGATTAGCAGGGTCTGGTGCAGGGTAACCGCACGCCCCCTGGTGTTGAGCACCAGCGTTTGTGCAGCCACATACCAAGACCCTGATTCAGCTTGTGCGGATAACAGGAACTAGGAGCAAGGAAATTAGCAGACCTCCCAGGAGCTGAATAGGGAGGCTCTGCAGCAAGATTGTATCCAGTACTAGAAACAAGGCAAGACTAGAGATAGGCACCAAACATGAAAACAAGACAGAACTAGTAGAACCCAGAACCAGAGAAGGATAGTAAGCTAAACCCAGAACATATACACAAGACATGAGGAAAACATGAACATAACATGGGCAGGACTGTACATGGACTGGGTATACAAACTAAAACAAGACAAGATAACATAGGCAAAACAAGAGGAGAAATAACTAAGTACTACATATGGAAATCATGGGGATTTAGTCACACTATATGATCATACATTGCATAAGCCTGCCAACAACGCCAATGTACCCCATATCTGGCAGGTCCTACACTGCCTAATGTATACTAAAACAACCACAGATTCAGAACACATATATAGTACTTACCTGCAAGAAAGGACAGAAGCAGAAAGCAGCTGCCTGCAGGAACTCAGACACATAATGAATGACTGAAACAAATGGGTGTGGCAAATAAAACAAACATTTAAAGGAAACCTGGAGACTGGGAAATCCAGGAACGAACTATAGGAATGAACCCAGAAATCCCAGCATAAAGAAAACCAGACATAGAATAGAAAACCAAAAACTAAGATACTAAACAAGAATAGTAAAAGGAGTACTGGATACCAGAAGCCATTACCAGACTGATCCGCAACCAGGAACAGAACGTGACAGATGCTGTCTTAGTCCTACAATGTAAACATTGCAATTTCTTTAAAACTGCAACGTTTTACATTGCCGGACTAAGGGCATTAGGGACATTGTACCCAGACCACTTCAATGAGATGAAGTGGGCTGCGTGCCTGTAGTATCCCTTCAGGTGAAAATTGATGGGAATAATGTAGTTCTGTAGTAATCTATGTTGAAAGAAAGACTAAAGCCCATCAAGCTCAACCTTGAAGTCAATTCTTGAATGCTGTTAATAAAAAACAAGGCAAAATACCCTAATTGTAGCAATTCCCATGCCACAAAAGGGGGAAAATGCCTTCTTGAATCCATAATGACAATCAGAATTCTCCATGGATCAACAACCTGTTCACATACATATCAACTACATACTTGAATATTCTATTTTTGCAAAAAAGCATCCAGATCTTTATTTTAAAACTATAAGACAACCTGTTTAGGTTGAGAATTCCACATCTTTATTGTTTTTACTGTAAATAACCTTTTCCTGTGCTCTAAGGAAATACACATTTCTTCCAGTCTCAATTGGTGATCCCTTGTCTGTTGTAGAATCCTGCTAATGAACAGGTTAGCCCATAGCGGTTTGTACTGACCCTATAAGTATTTGTATATTGGCATCATATCCCCTCTGAGTCGCCTTTTTTCTAAGAGAATCAAATGTAGTTTTTCTAGCACTTCTTAAAGGACCACTATAGGCACCCAGACCACTTCAGCTCAATGAAGTGGTCTGGGTGCCAGGTCCTTCTAGGGTTAACCCTGCCTGCTGTAAACATAGCAGTTTCAGAGAAACTGCTATGTTTACATTAGGGTTAATCCAGCCTCTAGTGGCTGTGTCATTGACAGCTGCTAGAGGCGCTTCCGCGCTTCTTACTGTCATTTTCACAGTGAGAAGATGCCAGCGTCCATAGGAAAGCATTGAAAATGCTTTCCTATGGACTGACTGAATGCGCGCGCGGTTCTTGCCATGCATGCGCATTCAGCCGATGACGTTGGAAGGAGGAGGAGAGTCCCCAGAGCCTAGGGAGCCCGGCGCTGGAGAAAGGTAAGTGTTTAACCCCTTCCTCCAACTTCAGCCCGGCGGGAGTGGGACCCTGAGGGTGGGGGCACTATAGTGCCAGGAGTTTGTTTTCCTGGCACTATAGTGGTCCTTTAATATTTTATGTTTTCCATTTCCCTTTTTAATTTTGTAGATTGCCTCGCCACTAGTTTTGCAATAAATTCTCAGGGAATTCAAAGTGGATTTCAGATTTAAGGCCAAACGCGCAAAACTAAAAACCTAATTGACATGGGGGAATGTTTCTAATTTAGCTATTCTGGCCTAGCTTTCAAAATTCAGCTTTCAAAATTCAATTCAAATCTTCAGAAATTCGCACTTTAGTGAATAACCCTGAAAACAAGGGAAAAAGAAGAAATATACTAGTAATCCAAGTAGGAGGGAGAGAGTCAAAAAGAAATTATCTCATACAAACCTCCCCAGCTGGAGCTAGTGCAAAAATAGCATCCCTAAGAAATACATGTTGACTGTGATAAAATATAACTTTTAATAGAAAGATTAAAATAATATCAAAAAACGAAAATCAGTAAAAGAACTAAAGGCTGACATGTAAAGCCCATCTAAGTTAATATAGATAGACTTAGTTGCCCTTATCTGGTGGCAACATCCGTGGGTATAGTACAGGGTAAATAGTAGAAAGACCCTACTTCAGGTTTAGTCTAAAATTTCACATAGTAGACCCTCCAACTCCCAACTCTCTAAGCCACCTGTAAGGCAATCGAGTCTGAACTCACAGCGGTAAAAAAACGTTGACGGACGAACTCTCAGCCGGCTAATATCTAATATCACATCTAGAAATCATCTAAGCTAGGTAGTTTAACTGGAGAGCTTTAGTCTAATAATTAATGTCTATCCCCTGTCAAAACTCCACCACCCACTAGCTAGTAAGTTAACGTCCCGACGCGCGTTTCGCCGAAACTCGGCTCTTCCAAGGGAACCCTGAAAACAACTATGTAAGGAGAAAGTGATTTAGTAGTATATAACGTATGTCAGATCAGATTGGATTCATTGATTAACCAATGTTGAAATGGTTTAACTCTTTAAAACAGCTGTATATTATAATCAATAGAGAAAACTACCTCAATAAAGAGATAGAAAGTGTTTCTTTACAGTGCCCAAAATTTAAAAGCTGCTCAACACTAAAAGTGGAATACCCCTTACCCACAATAAAAAACAAATATACAGAAATAAGGTATACAAATTATACTAAACAAGTGGAGCGCTCTAAACAGTAGAGGGGTTTACTCACCCCTTTGGTACAGTGACAGTCTTGAAAAACTTGAATGTACATATAAAAGGAAACAAAAACAAGAAAAACAAAAATATAGTGCAGATGTTCCAAAAATGGATAATTGGTAGTAAGTAATGACTGAAACCACTCACATGGACAGGAGCCTATATGGTATTGGCTCCGTAAAAGGATCCTTTATGCTTTTAGGGCAGCAACACACCCCTTTATCCCAGGTAGTGTCCCTCCAGGAGTATACAACGAGAAGAAAAGCAGAAAAACAACTGTGTAGAATTGCACATACTATAATGGTATTTTGAAATATAAATAGTTGTGCTCACCTTCTGCAGAGCCCTGAAATCCCGGCTCTGAGGTTGATAAACAATGTGCTACTTTAGAGGGGGAATAGCACTCTCCCCAATGGAGTTCCT
Source organism: Pelobates fuscus (assembly GCF_036172605.1). NCBI lineage: Eukaryota > Metazoa > Chordata > Amphibia > Anura > Pelobatidae > Pelobates > Pelobates fuscus. The sequence goes on from NC_086320.1 coordinate 155,797,263, forward strand.
GATGGCTAGAAAGGACTTTGGACTAAAGTATAAAATAGTAAATAACATTTATTGTTAATACATTAAAAACAAAATAAATGGGTACTTATAAAGTAAAAAGATCCAATAAAAGTCCAATAAAAAGTCCAGAATAATCAGCTAAACGCGTTTCACTCTATGAGCTGCAGCTCATAGAGTGAAACGCGTTTAGCTGATTATTCTGGACTTTTTATTGGACTTTTATTGGATCTTTTTACTTTATAAGTACCCATTTATTTTGTTTTTAATGTATTAACAATAAATGTTATTTACTATTTTATACTTTAGTCCAAAGTCCTTTCTAGCCATCAGGAACTCCATTGGGGAGAGTGCTATTCCCCCTCTAAAGTAGCACATTGTTTATCAACCTCAGAGCCGGGATTTCAGGGCTCTGCAGAAGGTGAGCACAACTATTTATATTTCAAAATACCATTATAGTATGTGCAATTCTACACAGTTGTTTTTCTGCTTTTCTTCTCGTTGTATACTCCTGGAGGGACACTACCTGGGATAAAGGGGTGTGTTGCTGCCCTAAAAGCATAAAGGATCCTTTTACGGAGCCAATACCATATAGGCTCCTGTCCATGTGAGTGGTTTCAGTCATTACTTACTACCAATTATCCATTTTTGGAACATCTGCACTATATTTTTGTTTTTCTTGTTTTTGTTTCCTTTTATATGTACATTCAAGTTTTTCAAGACTGTCACTGTACCAAAGGGGTGAGTAAACCCCTCTACTGTTTAGAGCGCTCCACTTGTTTGGTATAATTTGTATACCTTATTTCTGTATAGCTGTATATTATAACTGTATTATGTTGCAAACGAAAAATACAGATATGTAAATTTTGCAGTGCGTAATACTGACTGTTTTTTCTCAATCTTTTTTCCTCTGTTCCTGATGGTTCATGTAATCATTTTGCTGTTCATCATGTATCGTCTTTTAGAAAACCACCAAAAGTAAGTTGTTTTTTCTTCAAACTCTATTTGTCTCAGCTTTTTTAAATCACTGGTATCTGGAAAAAAATGAACATGTACAGGACCAGATATTACCGTCTAATTAGCCACATACTGTAACTGCACCTCATCTTTTGTTCCCTTTCTGTCAATTTATTTTTTCAGATTCTAGTCTCCATTACCTTTCTTTACCCAATTAACTCCATACCCCTTCTTCACTCACGAGGCACTACTTTCTCTTCTTTATCCCACCAACCACCAATTAGGAACTACTACTCCTTTCTTCTCCAATCAGCCACTGCTTCCCATTCCTCTCCCATCAGCCACTGCCTCATTTTCTTCTCCCATCACCCACTGCTTCCCATTTCTTTGAGTGGATGTGCACTCATTTTGCCCATTTTGGGGACTGTCTTTGGAGTCCCAGTAATGAGACACCAGAAAAGAAACCTGAGACTGACACATGGGACCCCAAATTTGGGTGCAGTTTATAGATTGATTGTAATATAGCATTTGCTTTGGTTGTCAACCATCAAACCATGTATGGGTTTAATATAAAACATATAATAAAATTAAAAAGATGTTGCAAAAAACCCATATGTAGAACCTGGCAGTGTAACCATGGAAGCCAATGGACTGTTCCTTTTGATTGCTGTGGATTGAGGATATTGCCCCAGAATTATTATGTTCCAATTCAATTTTTAATGGCTGCCTTGATGTTTAACCCCTTAAGGACACATGACTTGTGTGACACGTCATGATTCCCTTTTATTCCAGAAGTTTGGTCCTTAAGGGGTTAAAGAACTAAACTATTAAATTGGCTGATATTTCAAGTGTAGTCTTGAAATTTTCTAAAGAGTTTATAGCCATTACTTTGGAAAGTGGTTTTTCAGTAGAATGAGCCAGAGTATACTACTGCATCAGGGTATTCCTGTGCTGAAGTCATGCAACATTGTCCATTGTGCACCTATTAACATAATTAAATAATGGGAAAAAAATGTCCATGTCACAGCTGCCAGGAACCAAGGACAACATTTCATGATGTCAGTGCTGAATCTGTGTTAAATTATATATTTTAATGCCTTGTGAGCTGTTATTAGTTGGTAACCCTAGCATGACAGGTTCAAAAGAGAACATTACCATGTATTCTGTATTTTTTTTTTTGCATCTATCTTGCATCTGTTTGTGTATGAATATATAGTCCTTTAAATGCTCTCCAGGACAAACTTGAATTTTAAATATTCAGTTCATACTTCCACAAATTTTAGCATTTTCCTATATGCATATATTTATTTATGGATCTATACAGCTAATAAAAAGATACCCAAGAGTTTGCTTCTTGGGATCTATACACCAATGTAGACACTCCAGTAGTGTCAAAAGGGCTTAGCCCTAATAATAACAACACAGGAAATATTCTCCTAATCTCCTATAAAGTGGATGAGGTAAAAACTGGAAAAATGTTATCAGTATCCTGAGGTAAATGGGATCATAGTCCACTCTTCATGCACCAATACACAAACCACATATACCCCCAGTGCAAGTTAAATATACTAGTATAGATAATTGATAACCATTGGATTATCCAGACAGGTGCTTAAAATATTAATATACAAGCTTTATTAATCAGGCTTATTTGTAGCACTGTAGCACTTTTGATAATCCTTTGTAGGTAAGTAGTGCACTGGAAAATAAACCCCTTGGTTATACCATAGTATTAGTGTTAAAAAACATGGATTAACTAGAGATTAAACCATAGCTCTGTCCGTATAAAGCAGCAAGTTAATAGTACCTCTCTTAGCCCTTGGTAGGTAAATAGTGAACTGGAAAAGTATACCAGTGTACCCAGGTAGACAAGGGGTTAAACCATGGTCTAAGTGTTAAGTAACAGAGATTGACTCAAGGTTGGACCATAGTACTATCCAAGTGAAGCATGAATAAACATAGATTGGATAATAGAGTACTATAGTATATTCAGCTGCAACCTAAAATATATATATAAAAAAAAAATTTAAATTACAATGTACAGGAAAGTGATATAGGAAATAGGTCGAGCATAAGACAGTAAAGTGTAGTAAAGCCTCTCTCCCTGTTAAACTGACTGGATAGGTAGAGGAGTGAAAGAATAAAGGAGTGAAGAACCAAATTTAAAAAAAAAAAAACTAGTGAGAGTGAGGCATGGCTATAAATCAGATTGACATCCTACAGTGCATATTGATAAGTGCCCTAAACACACTCCAAACAAAACGCCCAACGCGCCTTTTGGTGCAGTACAATGTGCACCTTTATCAGGTGGATCTATAATTGCAAGGTTGAAGGAATTTGAACTAAAAATATTCTCATATTTGGACTTTTTTACGGCAGGTCCTTCGGGGGTTCAGATCAGCTTGCCTGTAATTTATTAGTTCTGACTGTACAGATTATTTTATCATGGCCCAGTAATGAAATAGTGTATTGAAGAATGTCAGTATCCGCTATCTGCCAGGTGTGGTTATAACGTCATGTAGAACGCTTGCAACGTGCAATCTAAGGGTGAGTACTTTAAAGGGACACTATAGTCACCAAAACAACTTTAGCTTAATGAAGCAGTTTTTGTGTATAGATCATTCCCTGCATTCTCACTGCTCAATTGTCTGCAGTTTGGGAGTTAAATCACTTTTATTTCTGTTTATGCAGCTCTAGCCACACCTCCCCTAGCTGTGACTCACACTGCCAACATAAAAAAAAAAAAAAAATCAGCAGGGCCGAATTTCCCATTAGACAGAGTAGGCGTCTGACCACTCGAAGGTGCCTGTTTTCAGCACTTATAATGGGCCTTTTTGAGCTTAAACAGGCTGGTAGCTGGTGGGGAGAGATAAATACTAGGAGCCTTGGGCAGTGAAGTTGTTAAGCTGCCAGAATGCCCCTAGATGCACTCTTACCTTAAGGGATTAAACTATTCTTGAACCCCAAAGTAAGCCTCCGGCGCCAAGCCTCAGGTACCCCAGACAGCATCCGGCTTCTGAATCACTGGTTCAGGAAGTGCAGAGTGCCAAAGGGCAGGGCCGCCGGTGATTGGCTGAGAGCTTCAACTGACCGCTTTCAGCCAGTCAAGACGCCCATGCCCGGCAGCACTCTGTCAAGTTGCTATTAACTGTCCCTTTATTAGCAGAGCTGCAGGAACAGTGATAGAGGGTGTAAAACTCAGTATTGTCCCAACTACTCCAATGTCTATGTATGGGGCCAGAAAGTACATGGAAGGGATCACTGTTCATCTGCCCACTAACAGCCTCTCACGCAGGAAATGCCTTACAGGAGGAGCAGGGGAAACTTAGTAATACACACTGCATAACAGCTCCTGCAGCTCTGATATCATCAATCTGACTGGTCTACAGAAGACATAAAAGGGGAAAGTACTTTGTAAATAATACTTCAAACTCCAGCACCTTAATCCCGTGTTTAACTACAATATTGAATTTAACCCCACTCTAACCCTAGACTCAATAATCCTAAATAGCCTTTATACTATAATGTTGACATCTTTTTTTTTTTTTGGTTTTAAAATGATCTTTATTAAGTATAAAGGTGTAATACAGTACAAACAGATTAATACATTTGGATTGATCAGTCGGATAGGCAAGAGTGGTATACAAAATATTTCAGAGCTGCCAACTAGTGACTGTACAGAACATCAAGTATCTCAGTACCGTTACATTGAGAGGTAGAAACATTAGTGACAGTGATTAGTAATCGATGTAAGGTAGCGGGTGATTGACTGTCTGGTTATCTTTGTCCATACTAAGACTAGAGTACCTGGAAAAGTTGATAAATACTACATATTGAGTGAAGAACACATACCTGTCAGATACCGATAACAGTTAGCTGGTCATAGTCTTTCGTACCGTTACTAGCGACCCTAACGATGTGGGCGGTGTATGTGTTGTTGGGATAGCCATCTGTGGGATCTACATGAGTGTAGCTGTGTCTAAGAGATGTCTTTGTCCGCCAAGAATGCAGCCCATTGTCGCCATATAAGCGTGTGGGTCAGCAATGTCTTTGATTTGGAGGAGGTAATCTCTTCCATCTGCCTGATATTCTCTACTTTTTGGATCCATTCTCTGATGGGGGGGGGGGGGGGGCAGGGCCTGTTTCCAATGAATAGGAATCAGGAGGTTGGCTGCTATTAGTAAGTGCGTGAGTAGAGTGAAGTTTTGTTTTTTTGAGCTTTTTGGAGGGGACAAAAGGAATAGCATATATTCTGGGGCAAATGGGTATTGTATGTCCGTTATATTTTGTGGGAGAGTGTGGATGCGCTTCCAATATTTGGAAATGGTCGAGCAGGACCACCACATGTGTGAGGAGTGTGCATTTGGATGCTTGCAACGCCAGCATTCGTCTTTGAAATTCTTGTGCATCTGGCTAAGATGATGTAGTGTGTGCCCTATTGATAATCTGTTGCCATTGGGACGTGGTAAGCGATACCGGTAATTTTGATGACCATTTGTGTGTGAAGGTTGGGAGAGACTGTGTATGATCTGTTTGTAAGAGTTTATACATTGTCGATAGTGTTTTTTTCTTTAGTGGATGGGATTGGCATAGTTGTTCAAATTATGTAGTGTCTCTCGCTCCTCTCGGGAGTAAAGAGAGTTTACGGATAAAGTGGCAAATCTGGTTGTGAAACAGGTGATGAGTGCTTGTAAGAGTGGAGTCAGGGAGTAGGTCTGTTATGTCTCTAATCGTATTACCTTGGGTAACGTCTTGCAATGAGAGGTAGGAGGTTGTCTTGGTTAGCTGTTTCGTCCAACGTGGTGCGCTTATTTGAAAAAGTGGGTTATGTGTTAACGGATATAATGGGGATGGGTAAGGTGCCAAATGAAGACGTCTGAATGTTGACATCTTTTAAGATGTTAATCTTAACACTAAACACCCTATATAATGTAATTCTGTCATTAAACTCCCTTAACCCTAACCACTTCTAACGTTTTATTTAACCCTGCATAAAGTTACACAGCTGCTCACACTCACTATACTCAGATTCAAACATAATACATTACAAGCAGAGCAAAAATATGCATGTTTTTAGATGCTTTTAGGCCTGTAGTGTCCCGTTAATAAAGTGGTTTTGGGGAGGAGGAACCACTGGTTGTTTTTTTGCCTACATGCATCTTACATGTAAATTCGGCCCTAGGTTTCAGATCTTACTTACTTTAGAAGTTTTTATCTCCTACTCTGTTAATTTAAATTTAATCTCACATGGGAGAATCCTGTATGCTCTAGCAGGCTATTAACAGAAGGAGATAATACATTCTAAATTAAACAGATTGTGCAGTAAAGGAAGTTTAAACAGTATATCTTTCTTTGCAGGAATGTGTAGGGAGACTGCGTAGGTCACATGCAGGGGAGATGTGACTAGGGCTGCATAAACAAAGTAAAGTAAAACCTAAATGGTGGAGAAATGAGAAGTGAGACTGCAGGACCATGTTCTATACACCAAAACTGCTGCAATAAGCTAACGTTGTTTTGGCGTGAATTGCCAAAACCTCAATGTGGATTTCAAATTTTGCTCCAAAATAACCAAAATGGAAAAAATCTTCAAGTCGGCTATGATTGCATATGGGTATTTTGGAGTTAAATTTTAAATTCACTTTGAATTTCCAACAATTCACACTTTAATGAACCAACTTGATCAAGATCCTATGATTCAGAAAGTTCTCATGGACAAATCTAGGGAAAGCAAATGAAAGAGCGATAAAGAGGTAAACAGTATGTCATTAATAAGATGTGTGTGGTAGGTGAAAATTAAATATTAATGTCTCTTCAATTTTACCACCAAACAAGTTTATTCTAGTCCTTGATCCTTGTGTTTCCACCTTGGGGGGCAAAAATGTAGACCCCACACCCTGTGCTAAACAAGGACACATTATAATCAAAAGATACAGTACATAATCCTGGCATAACAAAGTATTACTTTATTTTAGAAGTTATTAGGAGAATAAACACAGTTCTGTCCCACTATGTTAATATTTATCAAGAATTTAAAGAGCTTTTTTCTGTTGGACTTGGGAAATTAGCAGGATTTAAAAAGACTAGGGGAAATGTACATTGCTTTTAGAGTTTATTAAAAAACAAAATACTAATACAATACAAAGCCGTTTTACAGTTTATACAGTTTACATAAACTGGGCATACCATGTCTTTATTTAAATGTTTAATCTCTTGTCCTGTATTCAGAGGTGCAGGTAAGGCTACTATTTTAAAGTTGGAATTAACCCATTTGTTATGTTGAACGTCATAATACTGTTAGCTATTACTGCAATAAAATGCACATATTTGTATTCAGCAAAGTCTCACGAGTACAACAGTACCCCCCATGTACAGATTTTATGGTGTTTTGGAAAGTTACAGGGTCAAATATAGCACATTTCATGTTCTGTTTATACACATTGAAATTTGCTGGTTATGTTGCCTTTGAGACTGTATCGTAGCCCAGGAATGAGAAATACCCCTATGATGGCATACCGTTTGCAAAAGTAGACAACTCAAAGTATTTAATATGGGGTATGTCCAGTTTTTTTTGGTAGTACGTGTAAACATAGAAACATAGAATGTGACGGCAGATAGGAACCATTCAGCCCATCTAGCCTGCCCAATTTTCGAACTACTTTAATTTGTCTCATGGCTATCCCACACATGCTTAAACTCCCTTACTGTGTTAATCTCTACCACTTCAGCTGGAAGGCTATGCCATGCATCCACTACCCTCTCTGTAAAGTAATACTTCCTGAAATTCTTTTTAAACCTTTGCCCCTCTAATTTAAGACAATGTCCTCTTGTTGTGGTAGTTTTTCTTCTTTTAAATATAGTTTCCTCCTTTACTGTGTTGATTCCCTTTATGTATTTAAATGTTTCTCTCATATCCCCCCTGTCTCGTCTTTCCTCCAAGCTATACATGTTAAGATCCTTTAAAGGACCACTATAGTTTCCACTATAGTTTTCCTGGCACTATAGTGCCCTGAGGGTGCCCCCACCCTCAGGGTCCCACTCCCATGGCGCTGAAGGAGGAGGAAGGGGTTAATCCCTTACCTTTTTTCCAGTGCCGTGCTCCCTCGCCGCTGGGACTCTTATCCCTCTTCTTCCGTCATCTGCTGAATGCGCATGCGCGGCAAGAGCCGCGCGCGCATTCAGCCAGTCTCATAGTAAAGCTTTATCAATGCTTTCCTATGGACGCTGGCGTCTTCTCAATGTGAAAATCACAGTGAGAAGCGCGGAAGCGCCTCTAGCGGCTGTCAATGAGACAGCCACTAGAGGCTGGATTAACCCATAGGTAAACATAGCAGTTTCTTTGAAACTGCTATGTTTTCTGCAAAAAGGGTTAAACCTAGCTGGACCTGGCACCCAGACCACTTCATCAAGCTGAAGTGGTCTGGGTGCCTATAGTGGTCCTTCAACCTTTCCTGGTAAGTTTTATCCTGCAATCCATGAACCAGTTTAGTAGCCCTTCTCTGAACTCTTTCCAAAGTATCAATATCCTTCTGGAGATACAGCTTCCAGTACTGGGTACAATACTCCAAGTGAGGTCTCACCAGTGTTCTGTACAATGGCATGAGCACTTCCCTCTTTCTACTAATACCTCTCCCTATACAACCAAGCATTCTGCTAGCATTTCCTACTGCTCTATTACATTGTCTGTCTACCTTTAAGTCATCTGAAATAATTACTCCTAAATCCCTTTCCTCAGATGTTGAGCTTATCAAATATTCTATACTCTGCCCTTAGGTTTTTTCGCCCAACATGCATTATCTTGCACTTATCCACATTAAATGTCAGTTGCCACAACTCTGACCATTTTTCTAGTTTACCTAATTCTTTTGCCATTTGGCTTATCCCTCCTGGAACATCAACCCTGTTACATATCTTAGTATCATCAGCAAAAAGACATACCTTACCATCAAGACCTTCTGCAATATCACTAATAAAAATGTTAAAGAGAATGGGTCCAAGTACAGATCCCTGAGGTACCCCACTGGTGACAAGCCCAAGCATTGAATATACTCCATTGATTACAACCCTCTGTTGCCTGTCACTCAGTCACTGCCTTACCCATTCAACAATATTGGAATACAAACTTATATTTGTATATGGATATATTTATAGTTGCAAGAAAAAGTATGTGACAAAGAATGAAATGTTGCCATGTTTTTATTGAACACACCATGTAAACATTCACAGTGCAGGTGGAAAAAGTATGTGAACCCCTAGACTAATGACATCTCCAAGAGCTAATTGGAGTTAGATGTCAGCCAACTGGAGTCCAATCAATGAGATGAGATTGGAGGTCTTGGTTACAGCTGACCTGCCCTATAAAAACACACACCAGTTCTGGGTTTGCTTTTCACAAGAAGCATTGCCTGATGTGAATGATGCCTCGCACAAAAGAGCTCTCAGGAGACCTAAGATTAAGAATTGTTGACTTGCATAAAGCTGGAAAGGGTTATAAAAGTATCTCCAAAAGCCTTGCTGTTCATCAGTCCACGGTAAGACAAATTGTCTATAAATGGAGAAAGTTCAGCACTGCTGTTACTCTCCCTAGGAGTGGCCGTCCTGTAAAGATGACTGCAAGAGCACAGCGCAGACTGCTCAATGAGGTGAAGAAGAATCCTAGAGTGTCAGCTAAAGACTTACAAAAGTCACTGGCAAATGCTAACATCCCTGTTAGCGAATCTACAATACGTAAAACACTAAACAAGAATGGATTTCATGGCAGGATACCACAGAGGAAGCCACTGCTGTCCAAACAAAACATTGCTGCATGTTTACAGTTTGCACAAGAGCACCTGGATGTTCCACAGCAGTACTGGCAAAATATTCTGTGGACAGATGAAACCAAAGTTGAGTTGTTTCGAAGAAACACACAACACTATGTGTGGCGAAAAAGAGGCACAGCACACCAACATCAAAACCTCATCCCAACTGTGAAGTATGGTGGTGGGGGCATCATGGTTTGGGGCTGCTTTGCTTGCTATCATTGAAGGAAAAATGAATTCCCAAGTTTATCAAGACATTTTGCAGGAGAACTTAAGGCCATCTGTCTACCAGCTGAAGCTCAACAGAAGATGGGTGTTGCAACAGGACAATGACCCAAAGCATAGAAGTAAATCAACAACAGAATGGCTTAAGCAGAAGAAAATACGCCTTCTGAAGTGGCCCAGTCAGAGTCCTGACCTCAACCCGATTGAGATGCTGTGGCATGACCTCAAGAAAGCGATTCACACCAGACATCCCAAGAATATTGCGGAACTGAAACAGTTCTGTAAAGAGGAATGGTCAAGAATTACTCCTGACCGTTGTGCACGTCTGATCTGCAACTACAGGAAACGTTTGGTTTAAGTTATTGCTGCCAAAGGAGGTTCAACCAGTTATTAAATCCAAGGGTTCACATACTTTTTCCACCTGAACTGTGAATGTTTACATGGTGTGTTCAATTTGTTATTAGTTTAAACAGACTGTGATTGTCTATTGTTGTGACTTAGATGATGATCAGATCACATTTTATGCATTTTATGCAGAACACAATTTGTGCAGAAATCCAAATCATTCCAAAGGGTTCACATACTTTTTCTTGCAACTGTATATCTGCCTGACAGCACAGGCAATCCCCCTCAGGCCGCACTATGGACGCCTATTGCGGCTATGTGACCGCTCTTTCAGAGCGATCACATGGCCCGCAGGCACCTAGTTTGCTGGGGGGGCTCTCTGGGTTGTCAGGCAGTCCCCCACTTACCGGCAGTGGGGGAACGGCGGTGATCGGGTAAGTCAGGTGGATGTCGAGGACATTCTATGCGGCCTGCCGGCGTTTATGAGTGGCTCCTTAAGGACGGCATAGAACGTTCTTCAGGTGATAAACAGAAGCACAAGTGATTGAACTCATAAATTGCAGAGAATTGAGCAGTGAGACCTCAGGGGCATGATCTGTACACCAAATAGCTACATAAAGCAACTATATAGCTACTATAGTGTCACTTTATATGGAAAATTAAAATGAATACATAAATTTGACGTCCATGCTTTTGCTGTACCATTTGCAGCATTTATTGCAAGCTCTACCTACAGGAATAGTAGAACAGTTGCCAAGACTAACAGCTGTACAAAACTCCAGTGTAATTGATACAATTACACTGCAGGATGGAATGGAGAGGCATAAAAGGAGCAAAAGTATTTATTACTAAAATAAATAAATAAAAACGAATGCATTAAAAACCACTCAGCATAACTAAGTGTATCCTAACTTACACATTGCTGTTATTTCTTTTTAAGCATTTTGTTTTGATTCAATTGGAAAAGTCGCAATCCCAGACGTCTCTTTGACACCTTTAATTCTCTTCTTCGCCCTGCTGTGGCCACCCACCAAACTAACCTTACTGCTGATAACTTTGCATGTTACTTTACTGACAAGATTGAAAAGCTAAGGAAATAATTCTCCCCTCCTTGCCATTCTGTTCCTCAACCACACATAGATCATGCCTTTCCTACCCTTCAGACATTCTCCCCGGCTACTGACCAAGAGGTGGCTGCTCTTCTCTGTTCCTCTCGCACCACCACTTGCCCACTCGATCCTGTCCCATCTCACCTTATTAGATCTCCACTTGTCTCGTGCCTTCCTTAACTCACATCTTCAACTGCTCTCTCTCTTCTGGCATTGTCCCTGCTGACCTTAAACTGCCACTGTAGTACCTATACTAAAAAAAACATCCCTCGACCCGTCCCCCCCCCTCTAACTATCGTCCCATATCCCTGCTCCCTTTTTCCTCAAAGCTTCTGGGAAGACTTGTCTTTACCCGTGTGTCTCATTTCCTCAATTACAACTCTCTCCTTGACCCTCTTCAATCTGGTTTCCGCCCTCTCCACTCTACTGAGACTGCACTTATCAAAGTTACTAACGACCTAATCGCAGCTAAATCCAAAGGCCACTACTCCATACTAATTCTTCTTGACCTCTCAGTGGCCTTTGACACCATTGATCATTCTCTCCTTCTTCAAACTCTTCAATCACTTGGTCTCTGTGACTCTGTCCCCTCATGGTTTTTCTCTTATCTCTCCCAATGCTCATTCAGTGTCTCTTTTTCTAATGATACCTCCTCCCCTCGTCCTGTCTCGGTTGGAGTCCCCCAAGTCTCTGTCCTTGGTCCCCTTCTATTTCCTCTTTATACTGCCTCTCTTGGAAAACTTATTACCTCTTTTGGATTCCGCTACCACCTGTACGCTGATGACACCCAGTTATATCTCTCCTCCTCGGACCTCTCCCCTGCCGCCCTGCAACGTGTCACTGCTTGCCTTTCTTCCATCTATGGCTGGATGTCCTCCCACTTTCTGAAACTCAATCTCTCTAAAACTGAGCTCCTTGTCTTTCCTCCTTCGAATACTGATCCTCCTCTTTCGCTCTCCCTTCAAGTTTTTTTTTTTTAATTTGTATTTTATTGGTGTTTTCACAATGTAAAATACATCTGGTACGTAATATAATAAGTTAGAAAGTTTACATATTAATTCTGGTACATTAAAACAATGAATAAGCAACATGTGGATTAGTGGCAGTCAAAGGGTTCGCAGTATGGGTTTGACCGTGCTGAGCCTCATGGATAGAGATAGGAACTCTCCCTTCAAGTTTGTGGTACCCACATCAGTCCATCCTTGCAAGCGCGCTGTCTTGGCGTCATACTTGATTCTGGCCTCACCTTTGAGCCTCACATCCAGCATGTTGCCAAATCCTGTAGATTCCATTTTAAAAACATAGCCCGCATCCGCCCCTTTCTTGCACCAGATGCTACCAAGGAGCTTGTCCATGCTCTAGTAATTTCCCGCATGGATTATTGTAACCCTCTCCTGATTGGTCTTCACAAAAGCCGTACTGCACCTCTACAGTCCGTAATGAACGCTGCTGCCAGACTGATTTTCCTCTCTAGTCGTTTCTCTCACACCTCACCCCTCTGTCAGTCCTTACATTTGCTTCCTGTATGCTATAGGAGTCAATTCAAGGTACTAACTCACACCTATAAAGCACTGAACAACTCTAGCCCCTTTTATATCTCCTCACAGATCCATAGGTATGTCCCTTCTCGGTCTCTCTGCTCTGCCCGTGACCACCTCCTGTCCGTTGTCCGCACCCGTACGGCCAACTCACGCTTGCAGGACTTCTCGCGGGCGGCTCCCTTCCTATGGAATAGCCTGCCTACCTCCATCAGACTCTCCCTAGTCTTGCATCTATTAAGAAGTGCCTTAAAACCCATGGCCTCCCAGACTAACCTCTACCTCACATACCTGTCTCTTGCTCTCTGCTAAAGGGCAACCCACCTTATTTGACTGCAAATTCCTGTCCTAATGTGTTTTACACCCCACCTCCTATAGACTGTAAGCTCAATTGAGCAGGGTCCTCTTCAACCTATTGTTCCCGTAAGTTCTTTGTAATTGTCCTATTTATAGTTAAATCTCCCTCTCATAATATTGTAAAGCACTACGGAATCTGTTGGCGCTATATAAATGGCAATAATAATCAGGGCCGGCGCGTCCATAAGGCGGCACAGGCGGCCGCCTTAGGGCGCACGGGCTCTGGGGGCGCAAGATTTCAGTGACCGGCAGGAGGGAAGCTCTCCCTCCTGCCGGCCACCATCTTGGCCCCCGGTGCGGCGTGCGGCTGTGCTGTAATCAGACGCGGCGAGGGAGCTCTAACCTCTCTGCTCTGCTCCCTCGCACGCTGCCTGTCTGCTGATACCGCGGGAGCCGGAATATGACGTCATATTCCGGCTCCCGCGGTATCAGCAGACAGCGCGCGAGGGAGCAGAGCAGAGAGGTTAGAGCTCCCTTGCCGCGTCTGATTACAGCACAGCCGCACGCCGCCCAGCAGCTGGACCCCAGGGAAGGATTCATCATCCACACCAGCTCTCCAGGTAGGGAGGCTGGGTGGAAAATATTTATTTGTAAAATAATTAGTGAGTGTCTGTGTGTCTGTGTGTATGTGTCTGTGTCTGTGTGTATGTGTCTGTGTGTATGTGTCTGTGTCTGTGTGTATGTGTCTGTGTCTGTGTGTGTCTGTGTCTGTGTGTGTATGTGTCTGTGTGTGTATGTGTCTGTGTGTGAGTGACAGCGTGTGCGCCTGCGAGTGACAGCGTGTGCGCCTGCGAGTGACAGCGTGTGCGCCTGCGAGTGACAGAGTCTGTCAGAGTATGATGAGTGTGTTTGTCAGTGTATGATGAGTGTGTTTGTCAGTGTATGATGAGTGTGTTTGTCAGTGTATGAGTGTGTGTCTGTCAAATCAGTGAGAGTATGTTTGTCATTGAGTCTGTGTGTGACTATCAGTGTGTCTGTCAATGAGTCTGTGTCGGTCAGTGACGTCTGTGTGTTTGTCATTGAGTGTGTGACTGTCAGTGTGTACAGAGTGTAGCGGAGCGGAGCGCGGTACAGGAGCTTCAGTTTCCTGTACCTGGCCAGACTGACAGGAGGTGCTCACAGAGAGAGCACTCCCTGTCAGTTCGGCCGGGTACAGAAAACTGAAGCTCCTGTACCGCGCTCCGCTCCGCTACACTCTGTACACACTGACACACCAGGAAGGGGAGTGTGACCACTAAAGGAGTGTGGGGTGCACCAAGGGACAGGGAGGGAATGGGAGAGAAACACCAAGAGACAGGGAAAAGAGGGGGGAGGGGAGAAGAACACTAAGGGACAGGGAAGGGACCATTAGGGGCTGGTTAAGAGGCACATAGGTGAAGATGTTTTTTTTGGGGGGGGGGGGGAGGGCGGAAAAATGCATCTTCGCCTATGTACCTAAAAATCCAAGCACCGGCCCTGATAATAATAATAATAAATGTACCCTACTTTAGTAGTGAAAAGGTTAATAAAGGTCAGGAAATCAAATCCTTTTTTTTTTTTTTTTGGTCTGTTGCATTCATAAAATGTTTCCACTTGTATCATTCCTTCTGCTCACACAAAAGGAGAATTATGTCAGAAATGCTGAGCCTTAGTGACTGCTTACTATATAATTCTGCTGCACTGTTGTTTGTATATATTTGTCTTCCATTAATGCGTGACGTTGTAAATATTTTGTATTGTGTCGAGTGGGTATCTTGTAAATAGTTTATAAGGCCTGTCATGGAAAATGAAAACATATAACTTACTTTTTTTTATTATGTCAAGGAACCGATTGTTGATGTCCGTGCTATCTCCAGTGTCTTCCAATGCAACATGGCACAGTGAATTGTCATGTTCAAATGACAATTACCACAGTTATAAATGGGGCTAGGCTTGGATCTGCTCCCTGGTTTCTCACTTTGAAAAGCGCACCAGATTTCCCCGAACATAGATTAGAGGGGTTCCCTGCTCTGGTGCCTTCGTCTATGTTCGGGGAAAGTTTCCCCGAACATAGACGACGCACTAGAGCAGGGAATCCCTTTAACTCCTCACTTACCGACTAAATCATTCTACGACTGGGTCATAGGAATGGAACCTGGTCGGTAAGTGAGGAGTGTCTGTAGAACTGTGAGCAAGGACTATAACAATAATAGGTGCATGGATATCCTTTAATTGGGCTTGCCAGTCTGGGTGGAAATCTTCCTGGTGTGTAATTTTCATGTGGGTCATATTAATCTTAGAAACCTCTGTCACTTTATCACTGGACAATATGGAACACATGATATCAAATTGAAAATTGGAAGGCACAATGGAACTTTATAACTGGATAGTTAGGGACACACTTGATCCATAGTTCATTTTGGACGACCGCTTAAATTTCAGAGAGTCAGGAAAATCAGCTCTGTGAAAAATTTATTTGGTGCAAAATTAATGTCGGACAGCTATTTTATATTGTTTTTATTGTTATTTTTGTACCAAATAAACTTTTCACTAAGCTGAATTTCCTGACTCTCTGAAATTTATTGTGGACCAGTCCTGCACCTGGAGGAACCTAAAGAAGGTGATAGCCCCCCAGTCTACACCAGGGGAGGCACCCCAAGGCGCATTTTCCTCAACACACTGTGAGCGCATTTTTAAAAAGCGCAGATACATGGTATCCAATTGTATTACACTATGTTTGGTTTATTTATTCTTTTTTAGATGATGATTTTAGACTCCCAAATATCGTTTTTGTTTGCATGTTAAAAGGGTGGTGATTTGGTAGTACCACCTGGGAAGCTACATCTCATTGGAAGTTAAGTACCTTTTGCTGTATATTTATTTCTTCTTTTTTTGTATAGTAGTACATCTTGGAATTAATGCATTTACCTATTACTTGATTTCCTCTGGAATTTAGGTATGACTCATATCCCTTATCAAAAAAATACTTGCACATGAGAAGGAAAAGAAAAACACCCAGAAATTGTTTTCTGTTACTGAATATATTGTTTCTCAACCCTGATTATGATTTTGTGTGATTTCATAGAATGTGTAGCCCATATGAGGTTAGATTTATTTTCCTGCTGCTTTATAGCATTCAGGGTTGAGAAGGAAATTGCCTGAAAACTAGGGTCAAGCTTTTAAACAGACACAGAGGAAGTAACGCAGGATTGTAAGAAATTGTATTTGTGATAGCAATTCCACCGCTTCTCTGAATGATAGGCCAGCAGTTTAACATAGTGCAAGTCATTGCTGAACCCCAGATAGTGAATAACTTAACAAAATGTCACAGGATTAATTTGGATGCAGTTAATAAAATATTCATTTATTGACATCTGTTCCCCATATGGCTTTAAAATATGTACGAATTTCTCACATAGCAAATGATGTTATTATTAGTATACTAATTATATTAGTATAATACATTTGTATTTTTGTGAGTTATTAGGGGTAATAAACTGCAGTGTAATTATACACGTGTCCCACAGTGTTCTTTTTCCAGATGCTATTTCCAATAGACTGACATTCTTTTCACCTGCGACTTACAAATTATAATTCTTGTTAATCTACGCACAAACGAATTGATCTGTTTCCTAAATCCCAGACAGATTGATTAGTTCGGGCTAGATTAACAGGAAACTTGAGTTATCCTTTGCAGGTGTAAAGGATTTGTGTCTAATCTCAGGGCTAGAATATGACACCGTGGGGGAGGTAAACATCAACAACTCAAAGCAGGGATGCACACACATGAAAGAAAGTGTTGACACCCTGGTGCCTTACGGACCAGGGAGACTACCAATCCATTTAAACATATCAGATGAAGGAAAAAGATGTCCAGGGACACACAGAATATATCCCAACTGGCATACTTTATTGGAGTTGGGGAGGTAAACCGAGACGGCATCCTTTCTGCTCCTTTTTCAATAAATAAATAAATAAAGGACTGCTGGAAGGGTTTTCAACCACAGGAGCTTTGTTGGTTCAGGTTGTGGTACAGTTGAAGTACCTGCGATTCCTGATGTTATACAGCAAAATGATGGCCTTGTGTTCAGTTCATTAATCTGTGTCATGTACAATAATTTTATGTAACTATCCTTATCGCCAGACGGTTCTTCTATCCTTTCTTGTCAAACACCTCAAAAATAGTTTGACTAAACAAAAACAAGGACATCACTCCCAATGGCTTATTGCAACACAACCTCCTATAAGCTTTGCATTTCTTGTTTGGCTTCTGAGACAGACGATGAATGAAAATTCCATCTTGTATATAAGTATAATATTGAAACGTAGGTATGTTCTCCTTTGTTGTATAAGTAAAAGAAAGAATTGGATGGGAGGGTGGATGGATAGATACCAGCTATTGGCAAAGTCCTACAACTTGGAAGCTGAGAAGCAATCATTAAGAACAGTATCACATGATTTGCTGGATTGGGTTACCCTGCAGGTGTGTGGCAGTTCACCTTCCAAAAAAACTATTATTATTGCTAGCTCAAATTCCTAAGTTCAGCAGAGGACTACTCAGTATTTTCTTTAATGTTCGAAAGGACATTTTTAGAAATATGTTTGTGAAAGGCCAGGTGGGAGTCTAGAATTTGATGGTGGCAAAGAAACAGGGTTCTTTACAAACAAAGGAGATATTGTATTAAGCTGTATTTTTATATATACTACCGTGTTTCCTCGAAAATAAGACCGGGTCTTATATTAATTTTAGTCACAAAAAACACACTAGGGCTTATTTTCAGGGTAGGGCTTATTTATTTACGGTACCGGTATGTACATTGAACCCCCCCTTTAATTAATCCACCCCCCCCTTTAATTAATCCACCCCCTCTAATTAATCCACCCCCTCTAATTAATCCACCCCCTCTAATTAATCCACCCTCCTTTAATAAATTCACCACCCCTCTAATTAATCCACCCCCTCTAATTAATCCACCCCCCTTTAATAAATCCACCCCCTCTAATTAATCCACCCCCTCTAATTAATCCACCCCCTCTAATTAATCCACCCCCTTTAATAAATCCACCCCCTTTAATAAATCCACCCCCTCTAATTAATCCACCCCCCCTCTAATTAATCCACCACCCCTTTAATTAATCCACCCCCTCTTTAATTAATCCACCCCCTCTAATTAATCCACCCCCTCTAATTAATCCACCCCCCCTTAATTAATCCACCCCCTCTAATTAATCCACCCCCTCTAATTAATCCACCCCTCTAATCCACCCCTCTAATTAATCCACCCCCTTTAATTAATCCACCCCCCTTTAATAAATCCACCCCCCCTTTAATTAATCCACCCCCCTTTAATAAATCCACCCCCCTTTAATTTATCCACCCCCCTTTAATAAATCCACCCCCTTTAATAAATCCACCCCCCTTTAATAAATCCACCCCTCCTCTAATTAATCCAGCCCCCCTCTAATTAATCCAGCCCCCCTTTAATTAATCCACCCCCCTTTAATAAATCCACCCCCCTTTAATAAATCCACCCCCTTTAATTAATCCAGCCCCCCCCTTAATTAATTCACCCCCCCTTTAATTAATTCACCGCCCCCTTTAATTAATTCACCCCCCCTTTAATTAATTCACCGCCCCCTTTAATTAATTCACCCCCCCTTTAATTAATTCACCGCCCCCTTTAATTAATTCAGTCCCATAAAATAGACATAAAATATCTACTCACATTTCAAAGATGCCTTCCTTGCCCGCCGAGTCCGACCACTGGGTGCCTCACCGCCCGGAAATGGATCCTTCCGCTGAAGATCCGTGAAGGCAGACTGATGGCGCTGCGCGCGTCGTCATCACGTTGCGCGATGCCGCGGCCCGCAACGCTCCTCCTCCTCCTCCTCATAGAAGAAGGAAGTCCCGCTGGGCCGCAAAGGTGCAATGCCTAGGTCTTATTTTCGGGGTAGGGCTTATATTGCAGCCCACCCCGAAAATTCAGCTAGGGCTTATTTTCGGGGTAGGGTGTATTTTCGGGGAAACACGGTATACGCCAAATCCTATAGGCTAATTACAAGCATCCAAACTCATTCATAGTTGAGCACTCTTAGCTGTTTGAATGTACTTCTTCTGGGAACATGCGTATCTGCAGGAGTCAAAAGCATGATCAGTATAGACACTCATGCTTAGATGTCATTTATTAGAAAGAAAGGGTAGTTTCTGAAGTTTTAAGTGTGAAGTCACTTGTTTCATCTTGCCACATGCTCATTTTCTGCTGTAGGACTTATTGACAAGCATTTTATGGCCAGCTTCCACAGACCAAGCTCTTAGCTGCTTACCCCACTATTATTTTGGTAGCTGCTCATACCTTACTGCTCACTGTTTGAAGGATTTGTATGGGTAATGTGGAGGTAAAACTTCCCTTAAAGGGACACTATAGGCACTCAGACCACTTCATCAAAATGATGATGCCATTTTCCCTGTCGTTTTGACCCTGCAGTATAAAACATTGTCTGTTCTGCAGGAACAGTGCTGTGTTTAAATGCTCCTCTCTGATGGCCACTAGAGGTGCTTCCTCGGAAATAGCAGAGTAAAACTCTATTTACATCAGATGGTCTCAGAGAATGACTTTTTTGTGAGCTTTTCTATTTTGTCAAACAGTTCAAAATGGTTAGACAAAAAAAGGACATCACTCCCATTGACTTCTTCCAACATAACCGCTATAATAATCTATAGAGTTTACAGTGTTCAGAATGGTATTTTAAGTGATCTTTTGGTGCGCTTTGGAGTTACGATAGACAGAGCCAGATTCATTCACCAATATTCTAGTGATCTTTATGCATGTTGTATTCTGTAAGAACTGCTGAAGCATAGGTCCAGTGAGTGTGGAGTCTTTGGAACAATGGAGCTTTGTGTGGTTTTGTCACTAAATGACGCTGGTAGCTGCTAATTCAAGAAAACAAAGTTCTTTTCTTTTTTGTTTTTTGCTATCCCAGATAAAATGTCTATCCAAAGATTTTTGGCTGATCTTCAAATATTCTGCAGCATGTTTTGATATTTTCCAAAAATGCTGTGCATGTTTCAGTGCTATCAGTTGTACAACATGTGAATAATTAACCAGGAGCCATCAGCAATCACATGAAAAATTCCAAAAGCACAGAGCACATCTCTGAGCTGATTGCTTGGTGGATGATCAAGACAAGGCAACACCGCCTCCCATCAACTTTAATAAAAGAAGAGAAATCTGGTACTTGACAGGGCAAATATAGGGACTTTTATTACTCCAGCAAAAGAAGGCTTCCATTGGGACTCCCTGTCTTTCATCCATTCCCAAACATAGCCGCCTTTTGTTGGCATAATAAAAGTCCCTGTTTTGACCCTGTCAACTTCCAGACATCTTTGCCTTTGTGATAGAGAAACAAAATGGCCATATGATTATTCCTAAAGGCGTATTTACTAAACAGTGAGTTTGTGAATTGCGAAAATTAAATCAGATGGAAATAAATCTTAAGCTTCTCTAATCTTGGAGGTCACATCCCAATTCAGGAGTATGAATCTCTGCTTTTAATATCATTAATAATAGTATTGTTATTATAGACCCAACTTCTGCAGTGTTTTACAATGATATAGTGGGGATGTAACAGCAATTAATTGACAGACAAAACAAATGTTTTGAGGTATATGAGGTATAGAAGGCTGTGTTTTATGCTGAAAGTTTATGATATCTGTTCCTTATGACATAATGACTACATGCGCTGCTGGTGGGTGGTTTAAGGATTACTGGGAAACCGCACCACACTGAGAAAGTGACATATATATTTCTAACGAAGATATAAACTTTATTTATATATCAGTCAAAAAAAGAAACAGCAGGTGCGTAAATGAGCAACTAAGAATAGCTGAATAAAATATTTGTATAAACTTCAAACTCTAAATGCTTCTAGCCCCTAATGCAAGTTGCCCAACCTCTAGTTTGATGGCAAGAAGATTTACTGAGGGTTCCTTCCTGGCTCCCAGCAGCCTTCTTTTTATACAGCAATACTAACTCTTAAAGGACCAGTTTGGGCATCATAACAACTTCATCAAAAGGAAGTTGTTTTGGTGCCAGGAGGTCCCTGGCACTGGCTCACCTTAACGGGGTTAAGTCTGTGTTTAAGCTCC
Source organism: Pelobates fuscus (assembly GCF_036172605.1). Lineage (NCBI taxonomy): Eukaryota > Metazoa > Chordata > Amphibia > Anura > Pelobatidae > Pelobates > Pelobates fuscus. The sequence continues at coordinate 155,818,693 of NC_086320.1, forward strand.
AAATCTCCTGCCTCGCTATCCTTACGTTTTCTCAAAATCAGCAAATCCTTGTGCAGAATCGGGCACCGCTGATTGGCTCAGAGAGGTCAGCTGACACTCCATTAGTAGATCTGGTTTGAAAGAGGCAAGTTTCTTTTTTTAAGCCAGTTTTATGAGTGATGCCGCTGCCTTGTTCTGCAAGAGCCTTCCGGTTTCCTGATTTTGAGAAATCGTAAGGATAGTGAGGCAGGTAGGTTCGGTGCTGGAACACAGACTCTGATGTATTACCTTCGAGAACAGTTTAATTCCTTAAAATGAGCCAGCACCATCCAGAGATCTACTGGCACTATGACAACTTAATTTTTATGAAGTTGCTATGGTGCCGCGAGTGTTCCTTTAAATCATTCAGCACACTGAACATTACATTGTTTAGCAACTTTTTACCCGAATGAATCTGAATGTACACCATATTGCATGCTGGGTTGATATAAAAATGTTCCACCGTTTTATCAGTATTAGCAATGATGGAACTACACCTATGAACATCTGGTTCCTGTGCTGTGCAGAATATTACTTAAAGGAAAACATACAGTATAGTATAGTGGTTATCATGTCAATAGTGCCCTTGCGCCTCCCCACAATGTGTTAAGTAGTCAAACCATTTGCATGGGCAGATGCCGGTAAGATGTCAATCAAGCAAAAGGTTGGACTGCTTACATTGCCAACACAACCACTAAAGCACTCTGTAGTGGTTATGGTGCTTGAAATGTTCCTTTAATCACCACATTGTTCTTTTTTGCTTTGCCTAACATGAGGATTCTAAATTAGGACTGATGATAGACACATAGGAGGTTTATTACAGATGCATACAATTCTAAGCCCTTACAGTGACCATACACAGAACAAACGCACATACACAATCACAATGCAAACATAGACACATATATACTCTCACAATTGTTTTATATACAGAACGGTTGCGCACATGTTCTCATGTATTACACATACAATATATAAATGTATTTATAGACATAGTTACCAACATGGGAAAAAATTCCAGGAACACTTTGGGAGAGATTTATCAAAATGTTGTTGACACTTTTACATCTCATTTTCAGCAAATATTTATTCTCACTTGTAACTCTGCCAGGTTTTCTTCATCTTCCTTTGTGCTCTAACCATACGTTTTGAATATACGTCATCTACTGATAATCACTAAATAGACAGAGTGCTAAATAAAGTTTTTATTTGTTTAAAAATTTATTCAGGACTCATGAGTTGCAGGTAAAAATACACGCAGATACAGCTGTAGGACAGTGTAAAGTGAAACCAATGATGTGTATAAACAATGTTAGTAGGGAAATCCTTAAAGGCATACTATTTTGCCAGAAATACAAAGCTGTAACCCTGGCACCATAGCTCCCTTGGCCACCCCCTTACTATATTAACTAAATATTAACTAAATATTAACTAAATAAAGGGTTAAACACCTCTTATTTACCTACCTCAGTGCTGGGTCACGGCTCTTCCTCCTCCGACGGAGCTCGATGCGGGGTTCCTAGTGCGCATGCGTCAGTTACTGGACCAAAAATCCGTTAGGATCTAGGAAACATCTCAAGTGGCTGTCTAGACACTGAAGCCACTCAAGCCAGACGTAGAGTTTCTATAAAACTGTAATGTTTTACATTGCAGCACGAAGTGCAATAGGGACAGTGCACCCAGACCACTTCAGTGAGCTGAAGTGGTCTTGTTATGGTACTTTTTAGCAGTAAACAAAGATGTTTAAATGTCTATCTGTTCCTGTCCAAATTAAAGAAAATTTAATTGCGTATATACGCTGAAGTAATTCAGACTGACACACGGAGTTCAGGTTAAAATAACTTCGAGGAAATTTATTGGCAAGTGAAGCAAGAACGGGCTCGCAGGCCCTTTTAAGAGGCATTTTGCATCATCATTGATTATCAAGATATCAGTAAATAAACATCATTGATTGGATTAATTGTTAAGTGTCTGGGTTAGTGTCCACCTATCAATATAATTAATTGGCTCAAAAACTAAGTGGTTAGCTAAGTGTCCACCCACCGAGAGGTGGTATTGTTTTGGACACGGGTGGGGACAGGGGGCTCAAGCGCCATCTTCCCTATCATGAGGTTTACTCGGTGGAAAGGGGGGCTTGAGCGTCATTTTACACAGTCAGTGATGTCAGGTCTTGTAGTCAGGTGCAAGGTCTCTTATGAATAGAACATTTCATTAATACAGTGTTCTCATGGCCTTCAAATTATACTATGTTGCGAGTTAGGTGAAATTCAGCAGTTTCTGAGTTAGTCATGTCTTTATAGAAAATACAGTCTTTGTCCATTGTGTTAGATGTGCTGGGAAATTCTGTCATGTAATGTAGTTTTAAAATGGAGAAGTCAGGTTATGAGGACAAAATGGAGGATTTGTCACAGTATAGGGTTAAAATGGAGTTAGTGCAATAATTCAATACAAGTTCAATAAAGATTTTTAATAATTCTACATCAGTCCCCCCTATGAAATGTTAGATTCTAAGATATGAACTTTATTTGTTAATACCAGAAGACGTGTTAGCCCAAAGGCACAGAAACCCCGTGGCCGCTAGCTAGGTGTTAATGCAAAGTGCAAGTCTGTCCCTAAATCTGACCCTAATAGGCTAACTCATCGTCAGTATGGCTCTCGAACACTTCACTCCCATGGGTGGCCCATGGTGGCTTGCCCACCACTTCTCCACACGGGGTCTTTACCATTCACTGACAGATGCTGTCCCTAAGCTGGTCCCTTCCTAGAATTCTCGCACTTTATCAACAAAAGGGATAGTTTGTAGCGGTAAGCAGGGTGAGTTGAGATCTTGGAAATCTTGGTCATCAACTTCGAGATGTGTGAAAGTGGGTGCCGCTTGGTCAACAGTCTTTATGAGGGATTTTCTCAGACAAGGGAGGACACAACAAAAGAGAAGAGCAAAGATAAAAAGAAAAATTAGTATTGCTATACCAATATGCATTAAAGCCTTTTGCCATCCTGTCATCCAGCCAAACCATCTTTCCCAGGGATCTTTTATCCCAGAATTCCGTTTTAACTCTTCAGAGAGTTCATTTAATTTTTCTATGGCTAATGTAACTTTACCATTAGGGCCTGTGTTTTCTGGGATGTAGGTACAACATGTCATGGTGTCGGGCAAAATTTTACATACACCCCCTTTTACGGCTAGAATCATATCTAAGGCCATTCTATTTTGAAAGGCCATTTGGGATGTGGCCTGCAACTGTTCGGCTAATCCCTGGAGGGCATCTCTGGTGTAATTAACAAAGCGCTGTTGGTTATAATAAATGTAATTTATCCAATTTAAATTCTTGTTTGCGGTAACTATGGTAAAAAGTGATTCAAATCCTGCAGCAACTTCATCTCTTGCTTTAAATTCATTGGGCACCCCCCTAGGTACCCCAATGGCATCAATATAAACGTGAGGATCAAAACTTCCTTTCACTGGGGCTTCGCGCTTAACCTTAGTGTGGCTGGACTCATGAGTGTTGAGGTGTGTGTCAGAGATAATGTGTATGGGCATGATGGCTTTAGCCAAAGTACACTCCCCCCACCATTCTTTGTCCATTCTGGATCTTAGCTGTAAATCCCCACACAACCAGTAAATATCCCCTAATGACCTGGTATGAAACTGCAACAAGTTCATGGAGACATTTCTGTAGGTAGCACAATACCCCTTAGAGAAGTTACCCAAGAATTTACCAATTCCATCATAATTAGCATAACAAGTGTAATTACCTTTATATACTGTAATACCATCTGGGGGTTTGACATCCTGGGTTAGAAGAGGATACTCTACTGTCCATGCTTTACATATGGACCTGTTGAAATCATAGTGATAGGCAAAAAGACTCAAAACACATTCTTCTATATCTACTGGTAGGGTTAAAGGCACAGTGCCCAGGTGAGGCCGGGCACCGCCACACACATAGCATGCGGTCTTGTTATGCTTATTAGCATTATATTTAATCCATTCTAACCATAGGTTAACATCATTAAAACCTGTTTCAGCGGCCATGGTATCTTCAAAGGTGGGGTTAGCAATGGCCATCATGTCTTGAAAGGTCTGGATGTGTGGTTTTAATGGGTTAGGGACCATATGGGTGGCCCCTTGCCACTCAGAAGAGTTGCACATATCTTTGAGGTAGAAATGCCCTAACTTTGTAGTAGGAACCCTTTTTCCAATACATTCCCATTACATATTGGTCTGCATCTGTTGGGCTTGGATGCTCAATATTAAGGATTAATTTCATTGGTGTACCCCCCCCCCAGGCTTTCTCAAAGTCATTCTCTGGAGAAGGGATCTATGAATTATACCAGAAGGTGTACCCACTAACATCTTTGGTGATGGCTACTTGCTGGGCCTTAATTGAACTAATTAAGGAGATGATGTACCAGAGGTACATGCTTGTGCGGTATCTGCTTCCTCTGGGGCAGGAGACTTCTTGCAGTGGGAAGCGTGGATCCAATGTGGCCTGCCGGACAATTTGACGGAGGTTGCGGTGATCAGGAGAACTTGGAATGGACCGTCAAATCTTGGTTCCAGGGTATTTTTCCGCACAAATTTCTTAACCAGAACCCAATCTCCGGGAAGCAGGTTGTGGGTACCTGTATCCAAATCGGGATCTGGAATTGAAGAGAAAACTTGGGCATGTATTTTGTTTAAGGCACTTGCAAGTTCAGTTACATAGTCTACTAAAATATCTGATTGAAGCTGTAACTGTTTCGGATAATAACAACCTAGTCTGGGAGCTGTCCCAAATAGAATCTCATATGGGGATAATGAGTGCTTCCCTCTAGGTGTGTGCCTAACGCTGAATAAAGCTATTGACAGGCTTTCTGGCCAGGGCATCTTTGTTTCTTGTGACATTTTTAACATTCTGGCTTTTAAAGTGCCGTTCATGCGCTCTACTTTACCACTACTTTGTGGGTGGTAAGGGGTGTGAAAGGCTAGGGTCACCCCCAGAGCAGTCCAAATTTCTTTAGTCACTGTTGCTGTAAAAGCTGGGCCCTGATCACTTTCAATGACTTCTGGAAGTCCGAATCTACATACAATATCTGTAAGTAGGCGCCTTGCGGTTGTTTTTGCAGTGATATTGGCCACTGGGTAAGCTTCTGACCAGCCTGAGAACATGTCCACTATTACTAGTGCATATTCATGAGGCCCACTCTTGGGCATTTGGATATGGTCAATTTGAATTCTCTGGAATGGGTACATGGGTTTTGCCAGGTGTTTTGAAGGCACTTTGATTGGTTTTCCTGGTTTTCCATTTTGCACAAATGACACAGGCCCTGCAGAAGCTGTTGCTCAATGTTGTGATTCCGGGTGCTTCATAATACTTTTGTATGAGGGCGGCCATTAAGTCTTTTGACAGGTGTGCAGGCCCATGTGCCCATTGGACAACTGCTGGATATAAATTTTTGGGAAGGCAGAATTTAAAGTTGTTGTAATATATTCCGTCCTTTAGGATAGCTCCTTTCTTCTTCCATTTCTGGATTTCTTCAGGGGTAATTGCAGCTTGCTGTTCTCGCAAAATTCTTAAATCAGTAGGAAGGGTTTGTAGAGCAAAAATAGGAACTTCTTCTTCTTGTCCGGACACTTCTTCATCCACTTCCTGCAAATCTCTGGCTGCTTGCTTAGCGGCCTGGTCAGCCAAATGGTTGCCCTTTGCTTCATCTGTATCCAACTTCCCATGTGCCTTGACTTTCAAAACGGCCACTTCTTCAGGGAGTAGGAGGGCATCCATTAGTTCCTTGATTGCAGAGCTGTGTTTGACTGGTGTACCGGCGGTGGTAAGAAATCCTCTTGTCTTCCAAATGAGGCCGAAGTCATGTGCCACACCCAGAGCATATCTTGAATCTGTATAGATGTTGGCACGTTTTCCTTCGGAAATTTTGCATGCTGAAGTCAGGGCTTGTAATTCAGCTTCTTGCGCAGACATTGCTGGCGGTAAAGATGATGATTTGATAACTTCATCTGTTGTGGTTACGGCATACCCTGTATGGTATTTTCCTTCTTCATCAGCATACCTTGAACCGTCCACAAACAGGGTAAAATCTGGATCTGGCAATGGATTCTCATGCACAGTTGGTAAGTGCACTGTCTCCATTTTCATCTGTTCAAAACAGTCATGAGGTGTTTCTGGGTCATAATCATTCACTATGACCAGATCTTGAAATTCCTTTTCCAGGAAATGGCGTGGCCATGCTTCAAGAAGATCAGTTGTTGGGTATTTGGCAATACCATTTTCCTGTAACTGTAATTCATCCATGGTGGCCCATAATTTTGCCCTGGGCCCAAGATCATTCCATGACCTGGTTTTTAACTTGGTAACGGGGATATGTGGGATAGCAGTATCCCAATGACGGTACAGGTAATTGAGTTCTGGAGGTAGTTGGATCAGGACCATGCTATTGCCTTCAGAGTCACAATAGAAATCTTGAGCAGTGAGCTTCACATCAATCCAGTGATAAAGCTCATCTTCATAGCAAGGTTCAGGAGTAATGTTTGGCTTGTACCACATGGTACAGAAGGCATAATCCGGGCCTTCACAGAGAGGTGTCTTTTCTTCATAAAATGTTAAATCTGGATGCATTTTCTTGATACACCCACAGAGAAGGTAGATGTAGGTTTCATCCGTGATAAACCCATAGTAGATACCCCCCTCAGGGAGTGGAAGAAGAGTGGATGGATTAAGAACTTGACATCTTTGTATGGAAATGTTGTCAGGCAGAAGAAGATGACATTGTAGGCGCAGGTGTCTGGCTGGAGACACGTGCTTGAGCTGGACTTGGTTGATAATGGCAGAGATGTCATGAGGGGCCAAAACAACCAGAGGGTGGCCAAGGACTAGGTCTGTAGTTCTTTCAATGAGTTCTCTTGCAGCAAAAACAGCCCTAAGGCAGGAAGGGGTCCCTCTGGCCACAATGTCCAGTTGACATGAGAAATATCCAATAGGCCTCTGGCGGCCTCTTAAGTCATTAGTTTGGGTAAGAACTCCTGTAGCATGGCCTTGCCTTTCAGAGACAAATAATTTTAAAGGTTTGGTATAGTCTGGTAGGCCCAAGGCAGGAGCAGAAGCTATGGCACGTTTAAGAGATTTGAAATTATCCAGAGCTTCATTGGTCAGGCAGAATGGGTCTGACTTGAGTGCATCATAGAGAGGTTGCATGAGCAGAGAGGCTTCTGGGATCCATGCTCTGCAGTAAGAAATGAGGCCTAAGAAGGCATGAAGAGATTTTGAAGTCCTTGGAGGTGGGATATCCAGTACTGCCCTTACCCGGTCCCGAATAAGGTGTCTGGTACCTTGAGATAGGCAATGACCAAGGAAAATTACTGAAGGTTGGCAGAATTGCAGCTTGAGGAGTGAAGCTTTGCATCCTTGTTCTGCCAAATAGCAAAGGAGACTAATTGAACACTTTTCAGTAGTGGGTATATCATCTCCACAGAGCAGTAAATCATCCACATACTGGAGCAAAACAACTTCTGGGTGTTCAGCTTGCCATGGGTCAAGGATGGTGCACATGGCTCTTGCAAATTGACTTGGAGAATTTTGTGCCCCTTGGGGCATGACAGTCCAGGTATACTGTTGCATTTCATGGGTGAAAGCAAACAGGTATTGACAGGTTGGGTCCAGTGGAACACTGAAGAAGGCATTAGCCAGGTCAATGACCGTGAAGTACTTTGCAGATGGTGGGACTCCAGAGAGCAGAGTGTGAGGGTTTGGTACAAGAGGGGTGTCCAGGACAGTTGCTTCATTGACAGCACGGAGATCCTGAACCATCCTGTACTTCTCTGGCTCACCTTTTGGAGTTTTCTTCTTCACAGGAAATAATGGAGTATTACATTCTGATTTACATTTCACTAGAGCACCCTTCTCTAAGAGTGCTTTGATTTGAATAGAAATGGCTGCAGCCTGTGCTGGTTTTAAAGGATATTGTGGTTTTCTTGGTAACTTAGCTCCTGGAATAAGCTTCACCACCACAGGTGGGACATTTAGGTGACCTATGTCCTCTGGGCCTGAGGACCATAATTTAGCAGGCACCTGTGTTTTTAACACATCTGGGAAATTGGACCTCGGTTCTGCTGCTTCCCCACGGGGTCCTTCTAAATGCAGCATCAGAGGTAGGGAGCACAAGGCTGAGGTGTCTGATTCAGATAGAGGTGTAGACATTTCTACTTGTCCATCTGGAGTGAAGGTGATAGATGCCTGCAGGCGTGAGAGGACATCAGCGCCTAACAGGTTAATTGGGCATGTGGAGGATACCACAAAACGAGCAAGCAGGCTAGTGCCAACTCGTAGTGGAGTTGTTAAAGGAATGTGTCTTGGCTGGCCATCCACTCCAACACAAGAGACATCAATATTTGACAGAAAAGATGGGTCTGGCAGGTCTTGTTCTCGCAGAACACTTCGGGCTGCACCTGTGTCAACAAGAAATGTGGTTGGTTGGCCCTCAATGGGTAAAGTCACTGTAGCAAGTGGCCCCCCCTTATCCCCTGTAGACACTGCCATGACAGGGGTTACAGACACAGGCTTGCCAATTTCCTAATCATCAGGTTCCTCAACTATTGGAACCGTTGTCTCGGCCTTGGGGGCCGGGGCAGGCTTGAACGGCTTTCTTGGCTCTCTTTTAGGTTCTGGGCAATCATTTTTAAAATGTCCTTTAGCCTTGCAATTAAAACAATATCCACCCTCTGGTTTGGTGCCTTTGGGAACAGGGGTGGTGCGGGACACCATAAGAGGAGCGGAACTGGGCCTTCTGGGGGTCTGGGCAGATTCCAGACCCCTAGCAACTAAGAGTAAAGTATCCAGAGGAACAACCTTATATTCAGGGCGTGCAGCAATGATTCCCTTGCGTATGGAGTCTTTAACACCTTGGACAAATGCACCAGACAGCATTTGTGAATGAATCTTATCAGTAAGATCAAACCCCAAATCTGTAAACATTTGATACAGTCTTGCATGAAACCTTTCCACTGATTCTCCTTTATCTTGTATAATATCAGTAAGGCCAGCAGCCTGCTCTGCAAGTTTGTCCTTAGCCCATTCTCTCAATTGGTTGCAAAAAGTTACTCCGGAGGGGTAATCAACATCACTGGTGAGCAGATCTGTACTGAGGTGGTGGGCCATGCTGGGCCAATATGCATCCCCTGCTTTAATAGCACAAATGCTCAGTAAATCACGCCATGCGGCGGAATAAGTCTTTTGAATTTGAACTATCCCTCGGTAAAAAGGCATAGGCTTCTTTTCTGGGTCAGGGAGTGATTTCATTAAAGCACTAGCTTGAGTGGGGTTAAAGGCAACATATTTAGGAGGGGCCCGTTCTCCCCGACCCTTGTGTCCAAAAGGATCATCGATGGAACGGTGGGCTGAGGCTCCCGTAGCCTCCAATGTTTCCTGGGATACCCTGTCATCCTCTTCCTCCTCTATTTCTACGATCTGGGCCCTTCTACGTGAGGGGCCCGCTTGAGGTGACAGAACCGGGGGATGGGAGGGAGTCCCAGATGCGGGGGTGGCTAGCGGGTCATAGTCTTGGGATAAGTAGTCACCGGGAAGTACCGGCATCAGGGGTGCTGAATGACTGGGGGCCGCCATATTGGGGGCGTGAAAGGAAGCTGCATTGGGGTTAAGGGAAGAAGTGGTGGCCATGTTGGATGTGGGCACATCCGGGGCAGACTGTGCCGGACTGGGCATGACCGGAACCTGGGGAGTGGCTTGGGGAAGGGGGTATGGATAATTTGGATAGGGCAGGGCCATGGGATATGGGAAAGGGTATGGCCAGGCTGGGGAGGGCAGGAGAGTTGGGTGGGGATTTGGGAAGGAGGTGGGATATTGGGCCGGGGTAGGGGCGGGTACGGAAGAGGACGGAGAGGAATTGGTAGGGGTGGGTGTAGAAGGAGGAGCCGGAGCGGGTGTAGTGGGATTGGCAGCAGCAAGGGAGGAGGGGTTAGTTAGCTGGGCGGATGCAGATGGGAGGGTAGGGTTATCAACGGAGAGAGAGTGTAGAGAAGAAATGGCAGATGAAATATTAGGAATAGGTACAGAAGATAGTGTAGGGATGGATGAGGATGATGAGAATGTTAGGGATGGGGAAGGGGAAAAGAAAGATCCATCAGAATTCAGGACCGGGCAGACAGGGGAGGTGACGGGATGGGCATCGGGAGGATTGGGAGTGGGGAACATAGTCAGCTGGCTATCACCTATTGCTGACTGAACCTTGGGGATAGACATCCCCTGGGCGCCATTTTGGGGCACTGGATGAGGGAATACCCCAGCAACACAGTTATTATGATACACAAACAATTTCACACCTTTGTGATTTATTTCTTCCTCAACCAAACCTTCCTGCTGAATAGCCTTCGCTACTCTGTACCACGCTTCAGCAGTCTTTAATAAATCGTTATCTGTGAGCTTGCCTTTCTTCTCTGTCAGTAATCTACGCCAGCTTTCTGGCTGCAATCTACCACATGAAGGCACAGCAATTTTACACACTTTAGCAATTCTTTCAACACCTTTAACCATCTCCTCTCCCTCTCTGTCTTCGACTAAATCACATGCGAGCCAGCCCCTACCGGGCTTACTCAATTCCTGCCCCATATTCCCCCTCCCCCTACACCAGCGTCCTAGATATAGGGAAAGAAAAGGAAAATGAACAAGAACGTCTACAATGCTCGACTGCCACTCGAGGAAGGGTGGGTCCCCCCTCAAGTGCGTCTTCCCAAAACGTAGACTAGTCACTGAATCCGCCTACCCGGGGTGGTAGACACGGATTGGAGCGAGGTGAGAAGTGTGTGACCAATCACTTCTCTATCAAGAGAAATAGGAGTGGATAGAGTAATAATATAGGAAGTGTAGAGAAGGTAAAAAGGTTAGGAGTTATCCTTAGAGACAGACACAGGAGTTTGAATGACTCCTAATTAAACAAACAAGACAACAATACAATTGAAATACAGTGCATGCATCACAGTTCAAATAAAATCAACAGTAATCCTTTCCTTTACTCGCGTGACCTAAGTCACCTCCCTCAACCTCGTAGTGTCCCCGCTCGGAGAACGACTTCCTCAAGTCTCACTACCAGCGGCCACGGAAAACAACTGACACCGGTCCGAGATCCGTAAGCCTCCCTCGTTACAGCAGTCCACTAAGAGTGGCCACCTCTATCCTCACACTCATAGTGCCCCTATGAAACCCACTCATAAGTCCCACTACCCCGTGGTGATGAAGACAGCAATGCCTGCCCGAATCCACGCACCACAAATAACAATTGGAATGACTCCAGCTCAGCGCTCAAAGCTGGAGGGTACCACCTCTCTGCAAACAGAGTTATGTGCACAATGAGGCTAGCTAGGCTATCAAAGTGACACCAGAAGGATCCCCAGGAAACTATGAGTCTACACAATCTCCACAGATCCAACACCCCTCTTTTTCCATACAGCCACAGCCACAAGGCTCCTAAAAGAGGTAAACAGGCAAAGAAGACCCCCAGGAAAACTTCCACAGGTCAACCCCCCTTTTCCCCTACAGCCACAGCCACGTGGCTCCTAAAAGGAGTAAACAGGCAACAGGATTCCAGGCAAATCCCCCGGGTCCACCCACCCTTTAACCCAAAAGGGGTAAACAAGCAAACAGGCAAACAGAGGACCCCAGGCAAAACCCCCGCAGGTCCACCCCCCTTTATCCCAAAAAGGGGAAAACAGGCAAACAGAGGACCCCAGGCAAAACCCCCGCAGGTCCACCCCCCTTTATCCCAAAAAGGGGAAACAGGCAAACAATTCAAACACACCCAGGCAACAGATAGACTAAATGCAGGTAAACAAGTGAGTAACGAGACACCGGGCAAGATTTTACCTGTCTTTGATGTCCTCCCGGGAAGCAGTCACAGACACGTGGACGGGTCAATCAAAGGGGCCGGAACATACCGGTGGCTCTGCAGAAGTCTCTACCGTGTACCTGGAGGTGATCAGTCTCCTTTCCTTCCCCCCGGATTCCTCCGTCCAACAGCGTCTTCCTTAGGACGGCTCACCGGCCAGACATAGCCCGGTGCCCCACGTTGGGCGCCAAAGTTGTTATGGTACTTTTTAGCAGTAAACAAAGATGTTTAAATGTCTATCTGTTCCTGTCCAAATTAAAGAAAATCGAATTGCGTATATACGCTGAAGTAATTCAGACTGACACACGGAGTTCAGGTTAAAATAACTTCGAGGAAATTTATTGGCAAGTGAAGCAAGAACGGGCTCGCAGGCCCTTTTAAGAGGCATTTTGCATCATCATTGATTATCAAGATATCAGTAAATAAACATCATTGATTGGATTAATTGTTAAGTGTCTGGGTTAGTGTCCACCTATCAATATAATTAATTGGCTCAAAAACTAAGTGGTTAGCTAAGTGTCCACCCACCGAGAGGTGGTATTGTTTTGGACACGGGTGGGGACAGGGGGCTCAAGCGCCATCTTCCCTATCATGAGGTTTACTCGGTGGAAAGGGGGGCTTGAGCGTCATTTTACACAGTCAGTGACAGTCAGTGAGCCTATAGTGTCCCTTTAAGTAAAATGTATATGATTGGGTGAAAGGTTTTCTGATTATCTTTATTTGTATAGTGGTATGGAATCATGCAGGTAAACAGAGCTTGGGGAAATACCAAACAATGATAGGCAAGCACATTTTGCATAGCTCTAAACTTTAGAAAGATATATTGCCATTTATAACACTGGTGTCTGGATTTCAATGGAATTATAATCTGTCAATACACGTTTTTTTTACATTAATATATTTTGCAATTCTAAGGGTAAAATGTCCATGTTATATTTTCATATTGCTAGTTGTTAACATAAAATATAATTGTAATAACCACAAAAATAGCCAAAAAAATCATATGAATAGACCTGGCATGGAAATATTCTCCAAGGCTCATGCATTATGAGAGATGATAATGTGCAACATAGTTCACATATTTTTTAATTGTGCAAGAGGGGAGGAATAGAAAGTATCTTCTAAGAATGTGTGCTCTGTGAAATCCTTGAAGATGGTGTGTGAAGGTTTATATGCACAATGTTTTAGCCTGTTTTAAGGTTATTCACCAAAGTGAGACTTGTCGGTTATTCAACGTGCAGGAATTTAAAATTTAAAGGGCTACTCCAAGCACCATGAGCATTTATGCTTTTAGAAGCGGTCATGGTACCACCATTTGTACTTGAAACACTGCACATCCAAAGACATCTGCACTAATGTGCTGAGGCCCAGTTATCCCACCATCACACATCAATTTGGCAGACCGAAACTCTGGTTTGCTCGGCACTGGACTTGTGGTTAGTAATCGCTTTTTTTTTTTTTAGAGTAATCGTAGAGTAAGGGAAGCTAAAGAATAATGCCCATTAGGAGTATCCCTTTAAAGCTAAAATAGACATGCTTCAAATTTAACTATTTTGCCTTAGATTTAAAATGTACTTAGAATTCCTTACAATTTTCACCTCCACAAATAACTCTGATACGGAGAAAAAGACGCTCGTGTTTTAAACGAAGTGATTTTGAAGTGAATTATGTAATTGAAAGAATTGATATGGTTCTAAGTTTAATGAAAAGATTCCAGACTAGCCCTGACTAGGAATGTCTGTTATTTATATTAACAACTAGTATTCTCCACAACACAGAAATACAGAGCAGATATTCCAACCCCTCTTCTGACCAATAGTTTTATGTTTAAAGGGACACCATAGTCACCAATACAAGTTTAGATTAATGAAGCAGTTGTGTGTATAGATCACCCCCTGAAGTCTTATTGTGCTATTCACTGCCATTTAGGAGTTAAATAACTTTTGTTTCAGTTTATGCAGCCCTAGCCACACCTCCCCCGGCCGTGACTGAAACAGCCTGCATGAAAACAAAATGTTTTCATTTTCAATCAAATGTAATTGTTAAAAGTTTTTATCTCCTGCTCTGCAAATTGAACTTGAGAGTCCCCTGCCACTATAGTGCCAGGAAAACGAGTTTGTTTTCCTGACACTATAGTGGTCCTTTAAAGGCACAGTACACCAACAAAATTACTTTAGCTTACCTGCTACCAATTAAGGTGCCCTTAACCCCTTAACCCCTTAAGGACACATGACATGTGTGACACGTCATGATTCCCTTTTATTCCAGAAGTTTGGTCCTTAAGGGGTTAAGGACACATGACATGTGTGACATGTCATTATTCCCTTTTATTCCAGAAGTTTGGTCCTTAAGGGGTTAAAGGCACAGTTGAGGACCATTGATATAGCTCCATATATTCAGGTTAATACCTTATGGACTATTTAATATATAATATATGCTTTTCCTGCTGATACTCCAGTCCAACCAGTTGTTTCTGTCATTACCCCTGATTGTACTTTTTTATTTGCTACAACAGATGTAAACTGTATTTTTTTTTTTTCTCTCTTTTTTCTTTTCTTTTTCCTGTAGGGTCTATCAATTTATAGATTATTTGCACGATAGAACCTCCTTTTTCACTGTGTGATACCTATAGATATATTTCTTTTTTAATTATAACAATAAAGATAAGTTTTAAATATCATATTTTATTTTTTATTGGTACATATCTGTAGGCAATGTTCTAATTCTAACTAAATATGTATTACCAGGGGTTACTCCCTTAAAACCCTGCATGAGCTCTGTTCTGGTGTCATATACAACCTCCAAAGCAACATTTTGAGAAGCCTTTTTTTATAGAACATTTTTATAGAAATCAGTCTGAAGAAAAATGTTTAGATTTTATTCCCCATGATACAGTATAACTAGTTGTAAAACCTAGACAATTGTCTTAAACTGTAGGAGTTCGCTAAGCAGCTCTCAGTACCTTATTTAGCCATACCATCGTCTTTCCCTAATATATCATGTCACCTTCTGTTTGTCCCTAATCAATAATGCATCAGTCAAGTGCCTGTGATAAAGCTAAGGACATGACATGCACCTTCTGCTCGTGCACTGCGTCATTTTGGCACCCTTTGCCTGATCCCACCTAATTTTGTTTTCCTCAGTCTGGTCCCGCTTCATTCTGGCATCAACTGTGACTCTGAATGCTGTGTCATGGTGTCAAATTATGATGCAGCATCAAGTTGTCAAAATAATGATGTGGGTTACATTTTGTCACCTTATTATTGTCACCCACGTTCATCCTGGACACACAGGGAATGACTTAAACAGCAACAGCTTTACAAAACTTATCAAAGCCCCATTCTGATAGAAAGCTAACACTCCGTTATGGTCTCTCTAGTACTTAGTAGCCATTCCTTATTTGTTGTAGCACTCTTGTCCTTAATCTATCTGTCTAACAATTTCCTAGTCTGTTTTTGTATTAAGCCTGGCCATCCAGTTATTATAGGTTAAGTTCTACGTCCTGGAATACCTACGCGACTGGTAGCTGCCTTGGCATAAGACAGTGGTTGTTGATAGGAATTTGAGAAGTAAAAATGTTATTGCCATCATTTTCTGCCATCAATGGCCCATACCTAAATATGCCAACTTTGCTCTTATTCATTATTATTATTTATCATAAGCATCTTGTTGCATTTAAAAGGGAACTATGACTTCACAATATTAAGCTTACTTATCATCTATAGTTAAAGAACATTTCTTTGTGAGGTCTGTAAAATGATTAAATATATAAATCCATAAATCCAAATCTTTAATATATATTTTAAAGAAAACACAACATTGTATAAAGAAAATGTTAATACAAGTTGTAGGTGATTTTCAATGTTTAATGTAATAGTTTAATTTCCATAAAAGTGTTAGTTCCCTTTCTAATTATATATAACATTTTATATTTATTCAACATTTTACTCATTGGTGTAGGACTGTATAATACCCACAAATACATCTTTTTTTTTTTTTTTTTTTTTTTATATAAAGAAGACTTTCAACCATAAAAAGTGAAATATTGCTTAAATGCTATAGATCAAATAGTTGTTTTGGAGCAGTAATAGAAATGCATGTTTCATTTCATTTCATTTAGGACAAGTGACTTTTTTTTAATAAAATTATATTTAAGAGTATTTTATTTTTTTTAAAGAAAGAAATTAAAGTTTATATTTACTCAAATCTTATTCTAGATCTTTTTGCCAAAAACTGTACATTATATTAATGGGAAATACTGTTTTGTTCTGTGTGAAGCTCCACTGAGAGGCACCGTTTTTACTAATGATAACATTAATAGAGAAACCCAGAGAATAAACTTCAAACTTTATTTAAATAGGATAGCATGAGCTCTATAAAGAGAGGTTAAATGTTCAGGAAGCAGCTGATACCCATTCACTGTTTGGAGCGTGGACTCCAAAGACAATCACACTGAATAATATGAATAATAAAGTGCAGTATTTTCATGCATGATCCCAGTACAAGACTTTTCTTTAGGGAGAAAATAGAACAAGAGCCTAAAAGGACTAGAGTTATTATACTGAGACTGTAGTTCGTAATTACAGGAAATGAATCTGAACTCTGTCTGCTTACTCTGAATGCCAACATTGTGGATAAAATAGTCACCCACCATCTCCGTAAAGGACCATTTTGTGATGCAGCCGTATCTGCATCTTGGGCTGCATCCCAGGATCCCCTAATGTGTGTAGTGTATTTATTTAGGGCACAGTATAGCACTGTGATGGGTGGATCGGGATGCCCAGCAGACTTTATTGGTTTGCTATATAACTGTCACATTTTGTGTATGCATATTAACAAGCAATGGCACAAAGCTAAAATTCTAAAATAGTGCAATGCGGCTCTGCAGAGCTAAGATACTATAACAGCGCCATGCTCCTCTGCAGAGCCAAGATACTATAATAGCGCACTGCGCCTCTGCAGAGCCAAGATTCTATAATTGTGCTCTATGCCTCTATAGAACCAAGATTTTATAATAGCGCACTGTGCCTCTGCAGAGCCAAGATACTATAATAGCGCACTGCTCCTCTGCAGTGCCAAGATACTATAATAGCGCACTGCGCCTCTGCAGTGCCAAGATTCTATAATAGTGTACTACACCTCTATAGAGCCAAGATTCTATAATAACACACTGCGCCTCTGCAGAGCCAAGATACTATAATAGTGCATTGCGCCTCTGCAGAGCCAAGATTCTATAATTGTGCTCTATGCCTCTATAGAACCAAGATTTTATAATAGCGCACTCTGCCTCTGCAGAGCCAAGATACTATAATAGCGCACTGCTCCTCTGCAGTGCCAAGATTCTATAATAGCGCACTGTGGCTCTGCAGTGCCAAGATTCTATAATAGCGCACTGCTCCGATGCAGAGCCAAAATTCTATAATAGCACACTGTGCCTCTGCAGAGACAAGATACTATAATAGCACACTGCGCCTCTGCAGAGCCAAGATCCTATTATAGTGCACTGCGCCTCTGCAGAGCTAAGATTCTATAATAGCGCACTGCGCCTCTGCAGAGGCGTTTGGTTTGGTTTGTTACGTTTGATCTGACAAACAGTTTGCCTTTATAAACCACATAGATAGACTGGCATCTACCATATTTACTCTAATCTAATGCGCACCTTTATTGGCAAAATAGAGTCTCCAAAATGTCAATACGCATTAGATTCAATGGCGCATTAGATTCACGTACAAATGGCGCATTAGATATGACAGGCATAAGCTGCAAATTTGATGGAAGGAAATTTGCATTCGCATTGCTGTGACATTGTTAAGACTTGGTTTCTGTGTACAGTACAGCTGTACCTTGCATCTTTGTTGCAATGCGAATTTCAGAGGGCGGTTCTCGCTTATCGATTTATATGATGTATAGTAGTATCTTCTGGTACAAATGCGCATTACATTCCCCAGCAAAAATATTTGTTGTCTTCCAGGTTTCAAAATTTGAATGAGCATTAAATTCAGTGGTGTATTAGATTTAAGTAAATATGTTATGCAGCTGCATGTAATTTCTCTGGCCGTATGAAACCGGGGTAGATTGGACTTTTGTTATTGCAGGTATATATAAGGTGGAGTATCTTACATGCACATTCAGGAGTAAATCTGTATAATTGGTAAAATCCTACAATAAAACATGAAAGAAAGACAAATAATAGTGCAATATTGTCTGTACTTCTAATTAAAGTGCCAAATTTACTGATAAGTTACACTCACAAGTGTGGAGCCAATAATTGTTAGGCTCAGATATTCAGCTTTCTGGGATATAAGAGGTCCCACTCCCTTGGACTTCTGTTATTGTTTGCTCGTACTGGCCTTATATATTTTTAAAGGGATCCTATAGTGGCAGGAAAACAAACCAGATTTCCTGGCAATATAGGGTTATTAGGTCCCCACCTCCCTCAGAGCCCCCCTCTCGCAGGGCTGAAGGGATAAACCAATTACCTGAATCCAGCGCCGATGTCCCTCGGCACTGAGTCATGCTCCGCTCGCGCAATGGCTGCGCGTGCATTAGACCTCCCCATGCTTTCCTATGGGGAAAATCCAACGCTGGAGGTTCATGAGGACGTCCGGCATCAGATAACTGACCAAAGGTCGGTTTGGATTTCGTAAGCCCTCTAGTGGCTGTCTAAGAGACTAAGAGCTGCAATGTAAACATTGCAGTTCTCTGGAACTGCAATGTTTAATATTGCAGCACTAAGTACAAAAGGGTCACAACACCCAGACTACTTCTATGAGCTGAAGTGGTCTGGGTGCCTACATTGTCCCTTTAACTTCACCCAAAGCATGTTAGCTTCTTTAGTCACATTAGACTTGCCTACTGCTCTGATTCATGAAATACTAAATGTAATTTACTCATCATTGCGATGGAATGACTATTGCTGCTAATTATGTACCTTTCATATCCAATCTGTGGATACTGCTCTCTGTCAAATGTTATCATACAGATGTATAAACAGATGTATATAACATTTGTGTTATCTGTTTTGGCTTGTGTATGTTGTACTGTATAGTGTGTTCTAATGTGTTTTCAACCCTAGCTTTAAGATTTTATCTTGGATAGTAGGGTATCGGACAGACAATCCCCATCCTTAAAGAATTAAGTAGCCACCAAATCAAGATCATTTTCAACTATGCAATTATGCCTATTGAGCGAAATCATTGTAACAATTGGATCTGATTAATAATGCCAAAAAGAAAGCTTTATCAGTGTCCAGATCACTAGCAGTATTACACTTTGATCATGGGTGGAATTTTCCTGGAATTATATTTACTTGCTGAATTCTGCACATTATGTTAATAAACAAATTGAAGATGCTGATTTCAATGGGGAGGGGGGGGGGGAGAGGGGGTCCTTATTTTGCTATCTAGAATGGTAACAGATTTTGTGATTCTGTTGTATTCAGCATTTTATGTAACTATATCAATGGATTTTAGCTCTTTGTAGACTGTCACTAAAGTCAAACATTCCTACTGAATTTCATTGAAATAGTAGCGGACCGTTGTCATGAATGTGATATTTATTTGTTTAAACAGTGTTATGTTGTAAAATGTATTTTTGTCAATTATTATTATTTTTTTTTACACATTTCATTATGAACCACTCGAAAATGCTGAAATAATCTTTTAGTTTCCAGTTTCACTGCCAACAATAATATTTTCATGTGCGCTTTCCTCCTAACCAAGAAATTAGATGGACACAACACAGATCTGAAAGTTTCAATAACTCCTTAGAAACTATTGTATTGGTAGATTATTCTTCTGGGGTCCAGCTTTCTTCTCTCTTTAATTTTCTTAATCTCCTCTTTCTTACCTTCTACATTTGCAAGTTTAAGTGTTTCCTCTCTCGCCCATTTTTTTTCAATATCTTACCAAGAAGTCCCTGTGTCATTAATGGTGCTTTACTGTAATGTTGGATGGGTCAGCTAGCTTATTTCTGACATATATGTGTTTCTCCTTTTTTATAAAAATCAATTTACATTAAAAAAAAACCTTCTAAGTGAACACAAAATGAAATAATTTGTTAATTTGTTTGCTAAAGGAGCAGAATCAGTTTAAACACAAGTTTGTAAAGTTGTTTCACATATGCCAGCAGGTGACATACCTGTGAAATGTTTCACTTTTGATGCGTTTAATGATTAGTTAATAATGATTTATTTACTGTTTTTACAGATCTTTGCATTTGATTACTGTTTCTGGTCCATGGATGAATCCAACACATCAAAATATGCAGGTATGTCTGAAATTATGCATTATTCAATTATTACTTTGTGCCTTTAACATCTGTTGCATTTCTTTCTACTTTAATGTATGTACATATACATTTAAAAAAATTATTTTCTCACCCCTCCTGGGTGGTATGTTTATTCCTCATTCTCGGGTCCTCTAGCAGAGGCCTGGGAGTTTGAGGGTTCGGCGCAGTATCTTCCTAGAACTGCACTCTTCTTACAGAGATCTCAGATGTCCCTCCTGGAATCTGTTGAAGCCACTTCCCTAACTTGGGTGTCACAGCCCCGAGTGCTCCTTTCATAACTGGGACTACTACTGCCTTCACTTTACACATTCTTTCTAGTTCTTCTTTCAGTCCTTGGTATTTGTCCACCTTCTCATGTTCCTTCTTCCTGATGTTATAGTCACTGGGTATTTCCACATCCACGACGACTGCAGTCTTTCTTTCCTTGACTACCACCACAATGTCTGGTTGGTTGGACAGCACTTGCTTGTCCATCTGGATCTTGAAGTCCCACAGGATCTTAGCCCTGTCATTCTCAACTACCCTTGGTGGTATCTCCCATCTGGACTTAGGCAGGTCCAATCCATATTCTGTGCAGATGTTTTGGTACACAATCCCAGCAACTTGGTTGTGTCTGTCCGTGTATGCTGTTCCTGCTAACATATTGCATCCTGCTACTAGGTGCTGGACTGTCTCAGAGGCCTCTTTGCACAGTCTGCAGCTTGGATCTTGCCTGGTGTGGTAGACTCCATCTTCTATTGATCTGGTGCTGAGTGCCTTCTCCTGTGTTGCTAGGATTGGTGCCTCAGTACTATCTTTCAGTCCTGCCTTTTCCAACCACTGGTAGGATTTTGTCATGTGAGCCACATCCCATATCTGCCAGTGGTACACCCCATGGAGAGGTTTGTCTTGCCAAGGAACCTCCTCTTTTTCTGCATCCTCAATCTGTGGAAGTCTCAGGCATTCCCTTAGCAGTTTATCTTTGGGAGCCATCTTCATGATGTACTTGTGGATGCTCTGTGTTTCATTCAGGACTGTGGCCTTGACACTCATCAGGCCCTGACCTCCTTCCTTCTGGCAGGTGTACAGTCTCTGGGTGCTGGATTTCGCGTGGAATCCTCCATTCATAGTGAGTAGTTTCCTGGTCTTGACATCCATGGTGACCAGTTCTTCTCTTGGCCAGGTTATTATTCCAGCTGGATACCTGATGACCAGTAGGAAATATGTGTTGATGGCTTGGATCTTGTTCTTGCCATTGAGCTGGGACTTCAGGACCTGTCTGACTCTTTGGAGGTACTTGGATGTTGCTATCCTACTTGTCTTTTCCTCATGGTTGTCATGCATTTGTTGTACCCCCAGGTACTTGTAGCTGTTCTCTACATCTTCTATTTGGCCTTCTGGAACTTTAACTCCTTCTGTCCTGATAATCTTCCCTCTTTTTGCTATCATCCGCCCGCACTTCTCTAGTCCGAACGATATTCCGATGTCCTTGCTGTATATCCTAGTTAGGTGGATCAGTGTGTCAATGTCTCACTCATTCTTGGCATACAGCTTGATGTCGTCCATGTAGAGTAGGTGGCTGATGGTAGCTCCACTCTTGAACCTGTATCCACTCTTCTTGATGATCTGGCTAAGGGGGCTGAGGCCTATGCAGAACAGCATTGGGGAAAGTGCATCACCTTGGTATATGCCACATTTAATGTTCACTTGAGTTATTGTCCTGGAATTGGCTTCTACAAGATGCACTCACAGAATATGACACCTAACATTGACAGCAAAAATAATAATGATTTAGTAACAGTATACAATATTAAATTGCATAAGCCTGTCACCATGCCAATGTACCCCATTCTTGGCAGGTCCTACTCAGGCAGCCTAATGCTTGCTCTAATGAGACTACCCCACATACTTGTGAAAAACTTTTGTCCTCGGACTCTCTGCAGGGCAAGGTTAAATAGGCCCCTGGAATGAGGCACCTGTGACAGGGAGAGGTGCAAAACCGGGTTGTTGGCATAGACTGCCAAATATATTTATATATGAAATCAAGAGGGCTGCATTCACCCAAACATGCAAGGGTGCGGCCTGGACTATTCATAAAACAAACAAAATCATGCACACTCACTCATTCACTAAACAGCAATTTCAAAGCTTACAGAGTGTCATAGTTTTGTTTTGTTTTTTTTAACACCTCACCTAGGCAAAAATAATAGGGGTTTAGTCACAGTATATGACCATGCATTACATAAGCCTGCCACAATGCCAATGTGTCCCATGTGTGTCAGGTCCTATCCTAGCAATCTAAAGTCTTCGCTCTCTCTCTCTCTTACAAAAAATAAACAATATAACAAAGCAGGATAATATACTGTATATGTTTAATATTAATAAAGCAAATGCACAAATACAAGCACAATAGTTAGTTCAATGTTGGTAGACAGTATTTTTCTTTCTCGAATGTTAAAAAAATATTTTTGCCCTTTGGTTCTTAGACCCAAAATGAAAAAAATAAATAAAATGACTTTGCATACACTAATTGTTTTTTGTTAAACCACATTTAACCAATTAAAATATGTTGTCTTGGTGACTTGGTAAACTCTGGACCCCTTTCTTTAATTTGTTTACAAAACTTGGGTGGCAAACCAAACTGTACTATGTGTTTAAATTTTCACAAATCATCAACCTATTATTCCAGAAGATGTTGTTCTTGATTTGTTCCCCTTTTGATGGGTTTGGAAGGGGGATTTAAATTAAATCCATGCCTATCTACCCGGTTCACATGATTCTCCTGACATATATCCATGTGTACAGTTGTATATGTAATTTGTGGAATAAAACTGTTACTACTAAAAAAATTTGTGGGTCACACTACTTGTTCCTTCTTCCTTTCCCAAGATCTCGAGTTTTTTAACAACCTAAACTTGAAATCAGAAATCAAAGCTATGACTTTTATAATATATATTTATAATATAGGATATGCCAAACTATATAATGTGTCTGAGTGCGTGGTTAAATGCTCTGCACTCCACATGTTATGTAGCATTGCTGAATATTGTGCAATTTCTTTATATCATCATTCATCATGTCATGTAAACATTTGAGAGAGATTTGAAAGATCCCTAGAACTGCAAAGCTTTATCTATAGGCTTTAAATTAAGGGTATATGATATCTGTGTTTCATGACGGTTTAAGAGTTTGAAAAGCATACTTTTAGTGGATGATTTGCTTAAAGTCAATGAAGGGTGAGACGACAACTGTATTTGACAGGAGTTAAACATTTTAGCTCAGTTGGCAACTTAGCAGGATTGACAGTGTTAGAATAACAAACTTAAACTATTTTCACTCCAAAAATTACTAAACTTGGAGAGTTGTGTTTACACTGATGAAGTGATGACTGTTCACCTACTGAATTTTTATCTATTTGGACATTGCCCTTAGAAACATGAATCACAAATTCTTACCATGGTCCATGTTTATCACCTGATGGTTTTGAGACCTAAACGTTAAGCCAATGGAGAAAGGACTACCAAAAATGAAATAAAATGAGTTAATATATAAATATATTTCCTAATCGGGGAGATTGATCAAAGTCTCACTAACCCTTTTATGTCTCATTTTGTAAATTTTTAATAAACACCTTTTTTTGAGTGACACGATGGATTTAGGAATTTCTCTAACACTTTTTTGGACAGAAAAGTATTCTGTTTCACTTGTCTTTTTTTCCATCACTCTAAATTTGATGACTTTCTAAAATGGAAATTTCTGCAAAATCTGGAGGAATTAACAATCACTTGTTAGATCACTTTTAGAACACTTTCATGTATATAATTAAAAAAAAATGATGGAATTTAACTTCTTTTCAGAACATTTTGCAAAATATTCCCATATATATATATTTTTTTTTTCTTTCTTTATTTTCAGTGCAACAACAGTGATACAGACATTTCTGTTTATGCCACGACTGCATAAGGTTAAGTTGGTGTAACAAGCATGTCCATACAGTGGTTTGGCTATAACATTAAATGCACATTTTTTTGTATAGTGGCCTGGTGGGTTATAGCGAGGTGCCTACGAAAGTACTGACAATTGCTAGGCGAGAAATTGCGATACAGTGATTCATCACCGTTATGACCATTATGGGGGTGTGGTGACTGTTTTGGGCTTGAAGCTTTTAGGACATTTGTCCCACTACCTGGCATTCTACGTGTTGGGTCACCTCGTATGCTGGTGGGTGTATAGTTCCCTCTTTACTTCTGGTGTCCCTTATCTCTGTGTCTCGGAGTTGCCTATGGAAGTGACAGGAGGGGGAAAACTGGGGTAATTTAACTTGTTTGTCCTATCGTAGTGGTCTGGCATACCCTCATCGTTTTGTGACGGTGGAGTCTTCCACGTCCCCCTATGTGTAGGATTGATTCAGAATGTTTTTCTGCCTAGCTAAAAGGACATCTTCTATATGGGGATGGGTTGTGGTTCGGAGCTTGGGTGCCTATTTAGTTCTTGGGGTCCGCCTATTGTGGCTATGCGCTTTGGTTATGTGTCCCCTGTTTGTCTGGTTCCCGGTGTGGGGTGTAGCACTCCATGGTTGGCTGTGCCCCATGACCCTGGGGCACTAGGGGGGGAGGGGGGGGAGGAGGGAGTTGTGTAGTCGGATCGCGGAGCTGCCGCTTCGTGGTTTGAGCCCGACATAAAGAGTGTGTGTGTGGTTATGTATAATCGAACCTTAAAACATAGGTAAAACATTAACGTAAACAACATGTGCTTTTTGTGAGTTCAGGTTGCTGGGCCTCCTTCTTCTTCTCTGTCCGTGAGATTAGGGGTGTCTTCTATGCTGTGTGTGTGCTGGGTGTTTCTGGAGCGGGTAGTCCCTGTGGAGTGAGGCCCAGTGCTGTCCGTAAGGCAGGGCTGTCTGCAGGGTCTGACGCCTTGTATGTGACCAGCAGCGTTCTGGGTGTTGACCATCTGTATGTTAGTCCTGCTGTTTGGAGGACTTTCGTGATGGGCTGCATTCCCTTTCTCCATAACAGTGTAGATCTGCTCAAGTCCTGAAAGACTGATATGGTGCTGGTTTCAAATTTGTACGGGGTTTTCCCTTTAAGGGCAGCTAGTAGGCCCATTTTGTCCGTTAGCGAGTGGCAACGGAGGATGATGTCCCGTGGTGCTGCGGTGGGGGCTCGTGGGGATTTAGTTATCCTGTATACCCCATCGAAGGTAAAGTGTTTAGCCTGTCGCGTTGGGATGAGAGAAGACACCAGCCTTCTGATGAAGTGTGGTAGTTCCTCTAAGGGTACTGGTTCTAAGACTCCTCTGAGCTTGATGTTTTTCCTTCTGCCCCTGTTGTCTATTATGCTGACTTGGTTAGTGAGGTTGGCTTGGTGGGCTTGTATCTGATGCATCTGGTCGTTTAGTGCTTTTAGGCCCTGTCTGAGGATAAGTATATCTGTCTCCTTCGTTTCGGTGCGAGCATTTAGTGTTTGTACCTCTGTTTTCAGTACTGCCAGGTCAGCTTCCCACATTTGTCGGAGGTTTCTTTGAAGGTTAGTTAGCATGTCCTGTATGTCCCCCTTTGTTGCTGGGGCTGTGTCTTCTGCCCTGTATGAGGTAGTTTTCCTGGTTTCTGTTGGGGTTTGTTCGTGGTAAGATTCCGCTCCATCCACCTGTTGATTCTGGGCTGTGTTTGGCCCTGGCGTTCGCAGCATCTGGCCAATGTCACGGTGAGTCTGGGAAGTGTTTATAGGTTGTTTCTGGGACTTCCGACCCATCTCCTCCGTTATGTGTGTGTTCGTGTCTGTTAGGCCAAGGTCGCTCCACATCCAGGGGAGCCCAGTCTGCCTCGAGTTGGAGGTTTCCCGTGCGGTAGGCCTTGGAGTCGCGGCTGCGGGTTTTTCTTGCCGCGGGTTGGAAGAACGGCATCAACGGGTTTAGCGGGACGTACCCTGTTGTTTTCTGGTCCTTTCGTGGTTAGTTGGGGTTCGGTGTATTTGATATTTGCAAGGTATTGCTCTCTTTTGTCGGAGCTCGGGAGTACGGCGACTCTCGTGCGCTGTCAGGCTCCGCCCCCTATATATATATTTTAAATGGTTACAAAAGTAAAAAATTGAATGTTAGCTGTGCTGAATTTTAAAAATGGAGGTTTGTTTTTGTGTGTATATTTATGTTGTTGACTGGTGGGGTGATAACATTATTTAGCTGTACTGATGGGAATAATCAGAGTTAATTATTTATAGAGAACAACCATAATAGCTAAATAACTATGAACTATGAGACTTTTAGTATAGATGTTAAATAATGGAAGATCTCAATGACGATAATTTTCCAATGTATAGAAGATGTATTGAGCATGCCAAGCCTGCATCAGTACAGCTGTGAGTCCTGGCTTATAAATAGTATCTTACCAGGGATAGGCAACCTTCGGCTCTCCAGATGTTGTGGACTACATCCCCCATAATGCTCTTACACACATAATGCTGGCAAAGCATCATGGGAGGTGTAGTCCAAAACATCTGGAGAGCCGAAGGTTGCCTATCCCTGCAGGCTTAAACTCTTCACTTATCCTCTAAATTAAATGCATCAGAAACACATTATTAACCTTAAATGCTCACTGGCTGGGTACCCTCTGTATTTTTATTTTCCTAGAATAAGTTGTGTGTGGAGGATCAGATTTTTGGTTTTCCCGAGGGCATCCATATTTAGCATGTGGGACCTGGCGGCTTCTAAGTATTGTGCTGCCAAATGTCCCACATTTGCAGGACAGATTCTTCCCTAAATTCTCTTGCAGTATTCAGATGCCATGAGATTATTTATCTAAATTGGAAGTTTTCTCGGTGTTTGGCTTATAATAATTAACATATTAAGTGTTATAGTATAATTACACCTTTTCTGCTACCATGGGCTTCTTATCTAAGATGTCTGCTCACTAAACAGAGAGTTTTTGTAAGTTGTGATCAGTCTGGCAAAATTGTTTAGAAATTAGCGATGTAAATCCTTCAAATTTGTTAATTAAAGATTTACTAATATCATATATGCTAATTTAAATATTGTAAATCGGTCCTAAAGTGTACCATGTTTTTTTTTAAATATCACAAAAAAATTTTTTAAAAAAAAAATAGCTCAATTAAAACATTAAAAGGAGTGAGTGGTGCAGTGAGGGCTTGGTTGACATTATAAACAAGTGTTATCTTTTGTTTTGTTAGGCAGAGGCAGAAAATAATAAGAAACAAATAATAAGTATATAAATAATAAGAAAGAAAGAGAAATTGACATTTGTAGAACTCTGGTGCTTTGATCTTGCCCAAAAATGCTGACATTCTGTCAAACATAGAAAAAAAAATGAGAACTGGTCTCAGACAAAGAACTGGTACCAGGACTCACAATGTTACCACTATAGATATTCAGGTGCTCTGTGTAGCAAAATTGAAAAAAATAAAACGTTATTAGATGGCAATGATGTATAGTAGTGCCACAAAAAAATAAAAATGAACCACAAATAAAAACTTAATTGTGATAGTGTTACACACACAGTGAAAAACAAAAGTGATTAAAAAGGGAATAAATTGCTTTCAAGGATGTACAGGTAGTGAAAACACTAGATGTAATATTTAATAGTTGGGGGGTAGATTGTATCATGAAATGATTGTAACCAAAAGTTATGCACCTGGCTGTTTGATACAAAAACAGTGTTGCCAGGTTAAACAGTGTCACTTAATAGTATCTGTTTCCTTATGAATTCTAGGCTATATTTGGTACAAAGTAGCTATAATAAAAAATAGTACATGAGATAGCACTTAACCAGTTGTCAGCCAGATTATAAATGCATAAGTAGTATTCAACATGACAAGAAGCCTCCTAAAAAATATGCAATCTAGTATAATTCAAAATAAATGCCGGGGGTAAAATATATATACTAGATATTATATCACAATAATACTGCATTCGTATCTAATATAAAACTGCTGCAGAAATAGACAGGGAACCGGGAAGGGAATAGGGAGTAAAAAGGTCTAGCGTGGGAAAATGCCCAATAACGCTGCTTGTTTGCCCGATAACCTACACCAATCCATCTCCTCCACCCTCCTTACTGCTTTTATGGCAGTCCCCTTAATAGCAGTCTAGTATATAGCCGCCACAGTGATAGACAGGGGATCGGGAGGGGAAAAGGAAGTAATGAGGTCTAGTGTGGGATCATAATTAAGTGTTTATTTGTGGTTCATTTTTCTTTTTTGTGGCACTGCTATAAGTCATTGCCATCTAGATCACAATTAAGTTTTCATTTGTGGTTCATTTTTTATCTTTTGTCGCACTACTGTACGGCATTGTCGTCTAATAAAGTTTTCTTTTTTTCAATTTTGCTACACATAGGACCTGAATATCTATAGTGGTAACATTGTGAGTTCTAGTACCAGTTCTCCGACTGAAACCAGTTCTCTCTTTATTTCTCTCTATATTTGTACTTTGGGGTTATGCCCAGGTTATCCACTTAGCCCCCTTCTTAAAGGACCACTATAGGCACCCAGACCACTTCAGCTTAATGAAGTGGTCTGGGTGCCAGGTAAAGCTAGGGTTAACCCACTTTTTTTTTATAAACATAGCAGTTTCATAGAAACTGCTATGTTTATAAATGGGTTAATCCAGCCCTCAAATCCTCTAGTGGCTGTCTCACTGACAGCCGCTAGAGGCGCTTGCGTGATTCTCACTGTGAAAATCACAGTGAGAGCACGCAAGCGTCCATAGGAAAGCATTGATAATGCTTTTCTATGAGACCGGCTGAATGCGCGCGCAGCTCTTGCCGCGCGTGCGCATTCAGCCGAATGGGAGGAGAGGAGGAGGATCGGAGGAGAAGAGCTCCCCGCCCGGCGCTGGAGAAAGGTAAGTTTTAACCCCTTTCCTCTCCCCAGAGCCCGGCGGGAGGGGGTCCCTGAGGGTGGGGGCACCCTCAGGGCACTATAGTGCCAGGAAAACGAGTATGTTTTCCTGGCACTATAGTGGTCCTTTAACTTAACAGGTTAAGGACATTTTCTGCCCTGCGCCTGATGTGCGTTTTTTCTATATATTTCTGTCAAACACACTTAGGGTTAATTATTAAAGTAAGAATTCTTAGCAATTCAAAGTGAATTTCACATGTAAGACCAAAATAGTTGAACTGTAAACATAGCTGACTTCTTTCGATTTAGCTATTTTGGCCTTAAACTTGAAACAATTCTCACTTAAAGGGACTGCAGATCCTTAAACAAGTTTAGCTTGCTGAAAAGCTTTATGTGTGATTAGTAAGCTCCTGTCTGTCTATGCACAGCAGGCTTAGTTGAACTTTTTAAAAAGAATGCAAGTTGCAATTGCTATATATCACCAAACAACATCCCACTGCCCAAGATAATTCTGATCTGTACTGGACAGTAATATACCTATATATAACAAAGATCTTGAATACACTGCCCTATATGTATGTAGTAGAACACTTACAAAAGTAATTATGGAATATAACCAATAATCAATATAATCAATAAATAATCTAAAGCAATGCAACCAGTATAACCAATGTTAAGCATAATGTGAATTTCCATTTAAAGGGACACTCCACTGACTAAATGTAAAATAAATAAGAATCACTGTTTTGTAGATAAATTAAAACTTGCATGTAATTAATTATGCATTTTTCATTGGCAGTGTATGCAGATTTCTTGTCTGCAGCCTTTGCAAACCCCCCGCCTTCTAACCCCATTCAGACTTTCTGTGGCTGTCCAATCACAGGCTTTCCAATGCAGCTTAATGAGAAGTCTTTGAAAAGCAGGTGCTCTGAGTAATTGCTGTCTCTTGAGTTTAGCTCCTCTGAACTAAACAAACCAAAAACTTACTGCATCTGTTGTCTGATTGATGGGGAGAAAATCTGAACTTTTTGTAAATGAAAAAAAAAAATAGGAGATATTCTTCACACATAAAGCTTATCAGCAAGTTTAAGTTTTTGAGGGGTCTGGAATGTCACTTTAATGGACATTACAGACAATCAGGGACACATTCAAAAATTGCTTCACTAATTACAGGAGGACATTGACAGGGGCCTCCTGGCACTATAAGCACTTCAGCACACTGTAGCGGTTTAAGTGTTTATACTGCACCCTTTTTGTTTTAATTAATCACGACATATATCAAGAATAATTATTCTTCATACACTGTTACATAGTTACATAGTTACATAGCTGAAAAGAGACTTGCGTCCATCAAGTTCAGCCTTCCTTACATATGCTTTTACTGTTGATCCAAAAGAAGGCAAAAAACCCAGTCTGAAGCGCTTCCAATTTGCAACAAACTAGGAAAAAATTCCTTCTTGACCCCAAAATAGCAGTCAGATGTCTCCTTGGATCAAGCAGCTATTACCCCACTAATAGAAATTATATCCCTGTATGTTATGTTTTTGCAAGTATTTATCCAATTGCAGTTTAAACATCTGTATAGACTCTGACAAAACCACCTCTTCAGGCAATGAATTCCATATCCTTATTGCTCTTACTGTAAAAAAAACCTTTTCTTTGCCTTAGATGAAATCTCCTTTCTTCAAGCCTAAATGTGCGACCTCGTGTCCTATGTATAGCCCTGTTTATGAATAGATTTCCAGATAATGGTTTGTACTGGCCCCGAATATATTTGTATTAATGTTATCATATCCCCTCTCAGGCGCCGTTTTTCCAAACTGAAGAGATTTAAATTTTTTAACCTTTCTCCATAACTAAAATGTTCCATTTCTTTTATCAATTTTGTAGCTAGTCTCTGCACTTTTTCTAGTGCCATGATATCTTTCTTTAGAACAGGTGCCCAAAATTGCACAGCATATTCAAGATGTGGTCTTACCAGCAATTTATAAAGAGGCAAAATTATATTTTCATCTTGAGAATTTATGCCCCTATTTATACATGACAAAACCTTACTGGCCTTAGCAATGGCAGATTGACATTGCATATTGCTACCTAATTTGTTGTCTATAACAATTCCCAAATCCTTCTCGTGTGTGGTTATTCCTAGTTCACTACCATTTAGGGTGTAAATTGCTTGTGCATTCTTAACCCCGAAGTGCATAACTTTGCATTTTTCTACGTTACATTTTATATGCCATTTTAGTGCCCAGTCCCCCAATCTATCCAAATCCCTCTGCAGCAAGGCAATATCCTGCTCACATTTTATTACTTTACAAAGGTTTGTGTCATCTGTGTAACGAGTATATACCCCTACACGCAGGATCCAGCCTAACAGAAGACAGTACAGAGGAGAGATACGTCTACCGGACCTTAGAGTGGCCGGACTCGACGTAATAGGATAAGACAGAGTCAGGAACGATCCGAGGTCAAGGGCACAAAGAGACAGCGTAAACGAAAACTAGCCGGGGACTGGTACACAGGAATCAGCAAGCCGGCAAACAGTACAGAATAGGATAAAGCGAAAACGAAGTCAGAATACAAAGCCAAGGTCAAATACGGAGAAACACAACTGAACACAACAAGCACTAAAGGGAACTGTAGCAGAAACCACGATAGGGCAAGGAACTAAGGGAAAAGGGTAAGTATAAGTAGCCTTCAAACTAATGTGATTGGCTCCTGTCACTTCCACTCCCCCAACAGGTAAGTGTATGGGGTGATTGGCATGACAGGAGCCAATGGGAGCCTTTTTGCAATTTAGGCTCCCACTGTCTCTTTAAGAGCGCGCCGAGATTCGCGGCGCGCTCTTAGCTGCAGGCGGGACACGTGACCGCTTCTCGCGGTCACTGCCCGCCTTCCTGTCTGAACAGTCGGACGAGCCGCGCGCGGCTCGTGCAGCCGCAGGACCGCGCGCGGCTTGAAGAGAGGACCGCGTCCGGCCCCCGGATAAGGTAAGTACCGCTACAGTACCCCCCCTGAGGACACGCCCTCCGGGCGGGCAGGACCAGGCCTGGCAGGAAAACGCGAATGGAAAGAACGTACAAGGCGGGGAGCATGAACAGCATCCGCAGAAATCCAACTGCGCTCCTCAGGCCCATAACCCTTCCAATGTACCAAGTACTGAAGCCGACCCCTAAGAAAACGAGAGTCAATAACAGCAGATACTTCGAACTCCTCATGACCCTCCACAGAGACAGTAGGGGGAGGGGGAGTATGCCGGGTATAGCGGTTGCGTACGTAAGGCTTCAACAAAGAGGTGTGAAATACATTGGGTATACGCAGATTCTTAGGCAGACCCAAGGCATAAGAAACGGGATTAACCTTATGTATAATGCGATAAGGACCAATGAAGCGGGGAGCCAATTTCATAGAAGGCACCCGGAGGCGAATATTCCGTGTGGAAAGCAAAACCCTGTCCCCCACAACATAGGAAGGAGCCGCTCTGCGATGCTTGTCAGCCTGAGCCTTCTGGCGGGCAGCAGAGTCCACCAAAGAACGCTGAACCTGCTCCCAAGTATTACGCAAACCAGCCAAATGCTCATCCAGAACTGGCATGCCCTGAGAGGAGAATGCAGCCGGAAGAACAACGGGATGCTGGCCATAGACAACGTAAAAAGGGCTTTTGCCGGAAGAATCATGAGTGGCATTATTCCGAGCAAATTCAGCCCAAGGAAGCAGGTCAGACCAATTGTCCTGATGGTGAGACACAAAACAACGGAGGTACTGCTCAAGAGACTGGTTGGCACGTTCAGCAGCTCCATTAGACTGGGGATGGTAAGCGGAAGAAAATGAGAGGGAAATACCCATCTCCGAACAAAAGGCTTTCCAGAACCTGGAAATAAATTGGCTACCCCTATCGGATACAATAGATAAGGGAATACCATGTAATCGAAACACTTCTCTAGCGAAGATAAGAGCCAATTCCTTGGAAGTGGGCAACTTGCGAAGAGACACAAAGTGAGCCATTTTGGAAAACCGATCTACTATCATTAGGATGACTGTGTTACCATTCGAAGGGGGTAATTCAACAATAAAATCCATTGATAGATTAGACCAAGGTCTCTCGGGAACGGGCAACGGATGCAACAGCCCACAAGGAACTCTACGAGAGGTTTTCATACATGCACAAGTAGTACAAGCACTTATATAGTCAGTAACATCCTTACGTAAGGTATCCCACCAGAAATACCGAGAAACGGCTGACACTGTTTTGGAAATACCAGGATGTCCAGCAGTCTTAGTATCGTGATAAAGTGACAGAATATCCCGTCTCTCGGGAATGTCAACGAACAATTTATCATTAGGCCTCTCGCTGGGTGCCATGCCTTGTTTCGCTTGTATGGCCTGCAAGAGGGACGAGGAAATAGACAATATAGTAGTTGCTATTATCCTGTCTGGGGGAATGACAGGAGTGACATCAATCTCCTGTTTGTCAATAGTCTCGAATTGTCTGGACAGAGCGTCCGCTTTGGTGTTCCGGTCACCTGGCCTATAGGTGATTATATAATTAAAATGAGACAAGAACAGTGACCACCTAGCCTGCCTTGAAGACAATCTTTTAGCTTCGCTAAGGTAGTATAGGTTCTTATGATCTGTAAATATGAGAATAGGATCCTTAGTTCCTTCTAGCAAATGTCTCCATTCTTTGAGTGCTAAAATGATAGCAAGGAGTTCGCGATTACCCACATCATAATTCCTCTCTGCCTTGGACATTTGTTTAGAAAAGAAGCCACAAGGATGCAATGGCTTGTCAGGAGACTCTCTTTGGGATAAGACAGCACCTACCCCTATATCGGAAGCATCAACCTCAAGTATATATGGCAATGAGGGGACAGGATGCTGTAAAATAGGGGCAGAGGCGAACGTAGTTTTAAGAAAGTCAAAAGCCTGAAGTGCCTCAGTAGACCAGACACGTGTATTGCCATCCTTTTTAGTCATACGAGTAATAGGCGCTACTATAGACGAAAAACCTTTGATAAAACGTCTATAATAATTAGAGAAACCCAGAAAACGCTGGATGGCTTTCAGACCTTGCGGCAGAGGCCATTCTATGACTGCAGCGAGCTTCTGGGGATCCATCCGAAAACCCTCGGCGGAAATCAAATACCCTAAAAACTGGACCTCGGACTGGTCGAATAGACATTTTTCTAATTTGCAATAAAGACCATTAGCAAGAAGGGTCTTCAGAACTGTTGTAACATGTCTGTGATGAGCGTGAATGTCAGTAGAATATATTAAAATGTCATCCAAGTACACAATAACAAATGAGTGAATAAAGTCCCTTAAGACATCATTAATAAATTCTTGGAACACTGCTGGGGCATTGCAAAGCCCAAATGGCATGACGGTATACTCATAATGACCTGACCGAGTGTTAAAGGCTGTCTTCCATTCGTGGTCCTTTTTAATACGTATCAAATTGTATGCTCCTCTAAGATCTAATTTGGTGAATACCGTAGCATGTTTGAGCCTGTCAAACAATTCTGTTATTAGAGGTATAGGGTAAGCATTTTTGATGGTGATCTTGTTAAGACCTCTATAATCAATGCAAGGTCTTAAATCACCTTCTTTCTTTGATACAAAGAAGAACCCCGCTCCAGCCGGAGAAGAGGATCTTCTAATAAATCCCTTGTCTAATGACTCTTTAATGTACTCCTCCATGACACGGTTTTCTTGAACCGATAGGGGGTACACCCTGCCCTTAGGAGGTATAGTACCAGGCAACAAATCAATAGCACAATCGTAGGGTCTGTGAGGCGGTAATTTGTCA
The DNA here is from genome assembly GCF_036172605.1 of Pelobates fuscus. NCBI lineage: Eukaryota > Metazoa > Chordata > Amphibia > Anura > Pelobatidae > Pelobates > Pelobates fuscus. The sequence continues at coordinate 155,853,529 of NC_086320.1, forward strand.
GCCTCTCTTTTATCAAAGACAGTCTTTAAAGTTAAATACTGAGAGGGTATTGTCGTAGATAAAGGAGGAACAGTAGGAACGTTAATAGAATTCACAGGCGTGACTTCAATAGTACATGACTCATGGCAGGCTTCACTCCATGATTTTATCTGCCCTGTCTCCCAGTCAAAAATGGGATTGTGGGCACGTAACCATGGATACCCTAACACCAACTGTGAAGAGGGAGAGGTGATGACCTGGAACCGAATGGTTTCATAGTGTAGAACCCCTGTGTACATGTGTAGCGGTGCAGTCTCGTGAGTAACAACAGGAGATATCAATGGTCTACCATCTATGGCCTCAACGGCCAAGGGTATCTCCTTCTCTCTGATGGGAATATTGTTTCTCTTTACAAAACCAGAGTCTATAAAGTTCTCGGCTGCCCCAGAATCAACCAGGGCGTCTATGTTTTCAACTATACAACTCTCTCCCATATGTAAAGAAACAGGGAGAAGCAGTCGGTTAGGAGGCAATGTAGGAGACTTAGAAATCACACCCAAGGCCAGTCCCCTATAAGGTCTTAGGTGCGAGAGTTTTCCGGGAGCAGAGGACACTCCTTTACCATATGGTCTCTCTTACCACAATATAGGCAGAGTCCCTCCCTTCTCCTATGTAATTTCTCAGTATCTGAGAGTTTGGCAACCCCTAATTGCATAGGTTCCTCTTCAGATACTTTAACACTCTCCGGTATATTAACTCTGGGTTGAATAGGTGTAACAAAACGTCTATTCCTGTTCTTGGTATAGAGCCTGTCACGAATCCTATTATCTATATCGATGAGGTAGTCAATAAGGTCCTCTAAGGCAATAGGAAGCTCCTTAGCTGCTACCTCATCCAATATAGAGTCTGATAAACCTTCCATGAAGGCCGTAGTTAACCCATTATTGGTCCAATCGACCTGTAAGGCAAGGGTACGAAACTGTATAGCGTAATCAGCCACAGACCTAGAACCCTGTTTAACCCTCATTAATGCTCTAGCGGCATTCTTAGACCTTTTCATAGTATCAAAAGTTCTGCGAAAAGCTGTTAGGAAACTGTGAAAGTTATGCACCATAGGTCCATTAGCCTCCCAAATAGGGTTTGCCCATTCAAGTGCTTTGTCGGTAAGTTGGTGCATAAAGAACCCAACTTTAGACCTCTCTGTGGGAAATGAACGTGGATACATTTCAAAATGAAACTCTATTTGGTTAATGAACCCTCTGCATGTCTTAGAATCCCCTCCATACCTAGGAGGAGGCGTTAAATGTGCTGTAGCGTTAGGCATAGTCGATACTTCAGGAAGCAGGGGTGCAGGAGGGTTAGGTGCGGTTGCTGGAATGGTTCTAGCTAAGAGCGTCTGGAGAGCCTGAGCTATTTGATCCATACGGTGATCCTGCTCTACAAATCTAGCCTCATGGGTCGCCATCTGTTGAGCTAAATCTGCGGGGTCCATGGCCCTATCGTAATGTAACGAGTATATACCCCTACACGCAGGATCCAGCCTAACAGAAGACAGTACAGAGGAGAGATACGTCTACCGGACCTTAGAGTGGCCGGACTCGACGTAATAGGATAAGACAGAGTCAGGAACGATCCGAGGTCAAGGGCACAAAGAGACAGCGTAAACGAAAACTAGCCGGGGACTGGTACACAGGAATCAGCAAGCCGGCAAACAGTACAGAATAGGATAAAGCGAAAACGAAGTCAGAATACAAAGCCAAGGTCAAATACGGAGAAACACAACTGAACACAACAAGCACTAAAGGGAACTGTAGCAGAAACCACGATAGGGCAAGGAACTAAGGGAAAAGGGTAAGTATAAGTAGCCTTCAAACTAATGTGATTGGCTCCTGTCACTTCCACTCCCCCAACAGGTAAGTGTATGGGGTGATTGGCATGACAGGAGCCAATGGGAGCCTTTTTGCAATTTAGGCTCCCACTGTCTCTTTAAGAGCGCGCCCGAGATTCGCGGCGCGCTCTTAGCTGCAGGCGGGACACGTGACCGCTTCTCGCGGTCACTGCCCGCCTTCCTGTCTGAACAGTCGGACGAGCCGCAGGACCGCGCGCGGCTTGAAGAGAGGACCGCGTCCGGCCCCCGGATAAGGTAAGTACCGCTACAATCTGCAAACACTGATACATGGCTTTCAATGCCCATTTCAAGATCATTTATAAATATGTTAAATAGAAGCGGTCCCAAAACAGAACCCTGAGGGACACCACTTACCACTTTTGTCCAGCTTGAAAATGTACCATTTATGACAACTCGCTGTACTCTATCCTTAAGCCAATGTTCTACCCAAGAACAAGAATATTCATCTAGACCAATTTCTTTTAGTTTGAAGACTAACCTATTGTGAGGAACCGTATCAAATGCCTTTGCAAAATCCAAGTAGATCACATCCACTGCAACACCCTGATCTATATTTCTACTTACTTCTTCGTAGAATGCAATTAGGTTAGTTTGACATGACCTATGTTTCATAAAACCATGCTGATTATTGCTAATAACACAGTTCTTCCCAATGAATTCCTGAATATTATCCCTTAATAGCCGTTCAAATACTTTCCCAGTCACAGAAGTTAAGCTGTTGAGGAAGTTAACGGTACTGTAAAGTTAAAGACGTGATCCATGTCAGATACTCCATGATATTATATCCTAATGCCAAAGACACTGCACAATACATTTATAGACTCACATATGTTTCCTGGCAATATAACAAGCATTCATGTCTATATATATAAATAGAGAGAGAGAGAGAGCTTTTAACATCTGTCTTTTATAGAAAACCTCTGGAAAATATATCAACAAAAACACGTGTACATAAAAAGTGTTTTTTAGAGACAGGAAGTCAAAACAATATAAATATGTATATGTATATATATATATATATATATATATATGAGAGAGAGAGAGATACGTACATACATAAGGGGGAGAAAGTGACAAGGCGCAGCTATAAGCTTTGAGAATGGGTTTGCGGTCATCTTATCTGACAGATGGATTTGTTGCTGAATTCTAAAATAAATGTTTCATAAACTCTGGACAATATACAAAACATGAGAACAGTATGATTGGCTGAGCAACTTCCTGTATTAGACAGATCAGACTGCAGAAGCTGCAAAGCTGGGATATTCGTAGCAAATGCAGGATCTTCACTTATATTCACTTATTTTTATTCTATTCTGTATAAATATTTTTACAACATTAGCTATATCATGCATGTAAAAAAGGAGTTCAATTGTAACCTGGAGTGTTCCTTTATAAACACATGTAAAATAATTTTCATGTAACAACATTATTCTTAAATATGTCAGTTGGCATTATTACTGCTTTCAGAGAGGTTGTTATTTGTGGTAGTAAGTTTCACTTAAATGTTTTGTGGAAAATAATATTTTAATGTTATCAGCAATATCAATAGGCACAATGATTCTCACAAAAAATTGCAAATTATAGATTACATACCATCTACAATACATTATCATATATTTCCAAGGAAAGAAGGCATTATAGAACCAGCAGAAGTAAAATAAGCCGAATGGTTTGTGTTTTGAATTTGAGTATATATATTAACTTTTCTTCTTTTTTTTTTTTTTTCTTAAATGAATAATTATAATAAATTACATTATATGCTTTTCTACAGCTATTAGAGAGGCTAGAACCAGTGTTATGTTTGGCGGCAAATTGCAATTTAGTTTTAGTCAGTCTTTTTTTTTTTTTTTAATTCTTTATTTTTGTAGTGCAGGTGATTACATACAGCTTGTCATGCCACAATAGCATTTAACAAGAAAGTCAGGATACATAGCTTACATGGTATAAGGCATTGAGTTAGTCTTGCACTAGTTTTTATAAGGGTATAATAACAGGTTTATAAACAAACTTGTGAGATCTATCGAGAATCCGATTACAACAGCATCAACAATATGAAGCATACATTGCTCCTGAAGGGTATAAGATAAAGTAAATACATCTTAGAGTATTATAACCACTGGGTTACTCCACTGCATTGGACCTTATAGAGTCCTGAATGGTCACGGATATGGCAAAGTTCTGAGAGTTAGTGTATAAAATAAGCAGCAACGCAGTCATGTAACCAACTGAAACTAGACTGTGCATTTGAGGACCTGCGTGGGTTTGTTCAGTCAATACCCAGTGCTGGCAGGCTGCCTGCTCTAGAGGATGTGTGTCCACCGACCTGTCTGTGAGGGGGCCACCTGTCTCCAGTGTAGTTGCGTTCCCACGCCCTTCTGGCGGTGCAAGGGCATGTTCCGTGTTTCAGGCCCGGGTTTCTCAAAGAGCAGGTGCCTGTCTGGCGACCCGATGATCCACGGGCATGGGCTTGACGCCCCCCTCTTTGCCATGCTGGGTGAGTGCCACGAGGAGGTAAGGTAGGTGGTATGGTGTCGCTTGTGGGCCTCTCTCGTGCCGGGAACCTTCCTGTGCGATGGGCGGGAGCTTTGTGGAGTCCCGGGGTGTCTGCCCCCGCTTACCCTCCAGTGCCTTTGTGTCAGGGTTCCCAGCAGGTCTTGTTGTGGCTTTGCCTCTCAGTGTGTAGGGCCGGGGCAGTGATGCCGTGGCTGGCCTCTGCTGTCTGCGATGGTCTTGGGCTGTTGAAGCACTGATCTTGGGGCTGCTGGTTATGCGGGTCCAGAAGTCACGGCAGATCCTATCGAATCTGGCCTCAAAGCCCCGCATCCAGTCCAGGGTCTCTTCGTCTGTATGCTGCAGGGAGGGTTTCTGAGTGGCAGCCATCTTGGGACCGCCACGCGGTTTATGGCTCGAGTGGCTGCGGGCTATACAGGTTGGTGCCGTGCCCAGTGGGGACCGGGATAACCCCCACCGGTCCAAAGGGGGGGGTAGCGGGGTGATTGCGGCTGCACCTTAGACAGCGTATTCTCTCGCGGGGGATCGGCCGCCTCCACCCGCTGTCGAGCCCGCCATCCTGGTAGGCCTCAAGGCAGACCTAGCCTCTGGGATCGAGAAAAGTAGGATCCTTGGAGTCCCTGTCGCATAAGATGCTTGTTGTGCCGATGCAGGGTTTTCTGCTCTTGTTAAACGTAAATTTAGTAGATTTTAGAGCTTGTTTTTGCAAGAAACACGTCTGGCCAGCTTGTGAGTCAGGCCCCGCCCCCCTTAGTCATAGTCTTTTGACTAAAAAGAAATTTTTAGTTTTAGTATAGTTGCCAACATTTGAAAAAAGGACACTTTGCAAAAACATTTGAAAAAAGGACACTTAAAAAGTTACTACACCCAATGCCGCAAATCTTGGCCCACTATGTCCAACCCACATAATTAATATCTGCCTACTCACAGTACAGATTACAGGGTCTACTCAATAAAGAGAGAAATACAAGGAATTGAGATGGGAATTTTAAACTTAAGGCCAAAGTAGCCAAGTTGGAAAAATTCTACCATTCAGCTGCACTACTTCGACCTCAAGTTTGAAATTCTCATCTCAATTCTGTCTTTATTGAGTAGACCTTTATAACACCAAGTTCCCACCAACAGTTCCATGCATCCTTGGTATGCGATAGATCAGAGTTTCCCAATTAGTGTTCCGCAGAACCACAGGGTTCCACGAGAACAAAATTGGGGTTCTGCGGCGATTTACCCATCAGGTGGCCCAAGCATTTAGGGCCACCTGATAGGTATCACTAAACAGGGCAGGATCAGGCGCCCCAGTCATCAAAAACCGCGACCGGATCCCTGTAGTATTGGATGCTGGGAGGAAGCGACAGCACTTCCTCACAGACAGAGCGCGCTGCGTAGAGGGGGAGAGAGAGCAGCGGGGACTGAGCAGCAAACCAACCTCAGCCAGTAGCACTGAAGATCCTCCTGCAGCAAATGTAAACGTGTGTGTGTGTGTGTCAAGGTGTGTGTATCCATCAGTATGAGTATCTGTGTGTCAGTGTGTGTATCTGTGTGCCACTATGTGCCAGTTTGTGTGTGTATCTCTGTGTCAGATACATACGCACACGAAGATACACACTGACACACAGTTACACACACTGGCACATATAAACACAGATACACACACCTTGACACACACCGGCACATACAAACACAGATACACACACTTCGACACATAGATGCACACACCTTGACACACAGATACATACACACACACAGATACACACTGCGTGTCAAGGTGTGTGTATCTGTGTGTCAAGGTGTGTGTATCTGTGTGCCAGTGTGTGTATCTGTGTGTCAGATACATATGCACACACTGACATACAGATACACACACTGACACATACAAACACAGATACACACACCTTGACACACAGATACATACACACACACACACACACACACACAAATACACACTGTGTACACTCAGACAGACTGCTGAATGCACACAGGCTGCTGAATACACACCCATACAGAGTGCATACACACAGTACACTGAATACACGCACAAACACACAGACTGCTTAATACACACACACACACAGACTCCCGAATACACACAGACTGCTGAATTCACACACTGCTGAACACACAGAGAGACTGCTGAATACACACAGGCTACTTTATACAGACACACATACTGCTGAATACACACAGACTGTAGTGAGGGGTGCAGTGTATGTGTTTTTGTTTAGGAGTGCTGTTTGTGTGTGTAGGGGTGCAATGTGTGTGTGAGGGGTGTAGTGTATGTGTGAGAGGTGCAGTGTGTGTGTGTGAGAGGGGTGCAGTGTGTGAAGAGTGCTGTGTGTGTGACAGGTGCTGTGTGTGTGTGTGTGTGTGTGTGTGTGTGTGTGTGTGTGCGGGGTGCAGTTTGTGACAGGTGCAGTTTTTGACAGGTGTTGCGTGTGTGTGTGTGTGTGAGGGGTACTGTGTGTGTGTGTGTGTGTGTGAAGCGTGCTGTGTATTTGTGCCAGAGGAGCTGTGTGTGAGGGGTGCTATGTGTGTGTGAGGGTGTTGTGTGTGTGAGGGGTGCAGTGTGTAACAGGTGCTGTGTGTGCATGAGGGGTGCAGTGTGTGACGAGTGCTGTGTGTGTGACGGGTGTTTGTGTGAGGGGTGCTGAGTGTGTGTGGGAGGTTCTGTCTGTGTGCTGGGGTGCTTTGTGTCAGGGGTGCTGTGTGTGTGTGTGAGGGGTGCTGTGTCCTGGTGGTCTGATGGTAGTGAGTTGTCACAAGCTCACTACAGACAAGCTCAGTGACACACACACACACACACACAAGCTCACTACAGACAAGCTCACTGACACACACACACACAAGCTCACTACAAACCAGCTCACTGACACACACACACAAGCTTTCTCACTAGCAGGCACACACACACACACACACACACAAGGCTGAGTATATCAAGCCTACCTGGCACTGGATGCTGTTGCTGGAAGGTCAGTTAGCCATTTTCTCCCCTCTTCCAACTGCAGCCAGGTCTCCTGCTAAAAGGGGGGGGGGGAGAGCTTGGGTGGGAGGTGGAGCTTGCATGAATGGGTGGTGCTTATGTCATGGGGCGAAGCCTGCATTCGCAAGGCGGAGCAGGATCTTGTGTGTCGGGGAAACTGCTGGGAATTCAGAAGGGAGACTGTCAGTGCTCCCTCTGTCCCCAGCAGCCTCAATGCAGTCCCTAGCACCTCTCTCCTGAGTTCCCTCGGAGCTTAAAAAAAGCACATGGCCCTGCAAGTTGCCGGGACTGTCCCAGGGCAGTGAATTGCCCGGGACAGACTCCAGCTAAACAGGACAGTTGGCAACTATGGTCACTTTTAGTCCTTTTAGTCATCTAAATTGTTTTAGTTTTAGTCTAGTTTTAGTCGACTAAATCACCAGTAGATTTTAGTTGACACAACTAAAATCGAATGGGTTTAGTCTTTTGCCCCTTACCCAGACCCTCTGTGTCCATTTGTGTCCTCCCAGCCCCTCTAGGTGTCTCTCTCCCAAGCCTCTATCTGTCTCTTTTGACCCTTACGCAGACCCTCTGTGTCCCTTTGTGTCCTCCCAGCATATAGTCGTGCAACTCGTCTGCGGGTGCAGTACCTAGGTCATGGGTCAGTTTCGGAGGCGTGACCCTATAAGTGATAGAAAGTAGTTGCGTGGAGGTGCGTAGTGGTGCTAGGGCCCGTGTGGGTGCACTGGGTGTCGTTTTGTCGGTCAGGTAGTCTGGTGAGTGGTACATGTGCTCATTTCTACTTTCTGAAGTGGCCTGGTCGTCTAGTTCCACTGAAGACCACTCGTGAGGGGTGGTGGCCCTAACCTAGGGGCTGTCGGGGGGGTAGGTTTTGGCTTAGGCTATGGCTTGTGGTCTGGTAATGAGGCAGCGCGCCAGCGTCCTCACCGGCTATCTCCTCTAGCTTGCGGTAAACGGGTAATAACGTAAACATCAGCATTGTATTGCGTGGAAGGTGGGGAGAATACAGGTTGTGTTAGACAAGACATATGGGTATCGCCGTTGAGTGGATAGGGGTAAGAGACCTCTCTCCCCCTGTCCGTCAGGTGGCTTGCGTGTCCATTCTCTGTCCTCTTGGCACAAACGTTTCCGAGGCATCTGGATTCCATACGTGGGGAGTGCCCAGGTTGGGCAAGTTTTGTAGGCCCAATTTTGTGAGCAGTGTAGGGGCCTCAGTCCCTGAGGTGAGTTTATGGGTGGTCCCCTGGTGGGTGATGAGCAAGGAGCGTGGGTTTCCCCATCTATATCTGGTATCCCTGCTGTGTGCAGGTGGCCGGTGAGTTCTGTCAGCGACTTTCTCCACTGGAGGGTGGCCTTGGATAAGTCCTGATAAAAAGTCAGTTGGGCTTCCTTGAAATCAAGCGGGGTCTTACCCCTGATTGCGCTCATGATGTGCCCCTTGTCTTGGGGTAGGACGCAACGGATGATGACATCTCCGGCTAGCGTTGCGGCGGCTCTGGGAGGCGTGGGTAGGCGGTAAATCCCTGCAAAGGTGAGTTTCTTTGTTACTGCAGGAGGGAGTAATGATTGTGTGAGTCGCCTCACGTAATGCGGTAGATGCTCTTTGCTCACTGATGCAGGGATGCCTCTGATTTTGATGTGGTTGCGCCGGTTTTTATCCTCCTGCGCCGCCAATTGTATTGCTAAGCGTTGCTGGTCGTGTTGTAGTTGGTGGAGCGAGTCTTGTAGCGTAGAGATTTCTCCCTGTATTGTTTTGACTTGGTTTTCAGTGGTTGTCACTTTTTCTGTGATCTGTTGCATGCTCGTTTTGAGCGCTGGTAGGTCTGCTGCCAGCAGGCGTTGTATATCCTGCAGCATAGTTTGCATCTGCTGCAGGTCCTGCTTGGTGGCTGGGTCTGCTGTTCCCTGTGGGGGTATGGATTTAGTGGTTGTGATCTGTATGGGCTGTGGGGTTCTCTGAGTGTCCCCCTGAGTGGTTTGTGCAGGTGAGGTGTCTGCCTGGGTGGGGTCTGAGCCCTGGTCGGAAGCCGTTTTGGCTGGGGTTTGTTTTTGTAGCAGTGCCCCTATATCAGGATGTGCTGTGGCAGTACTTTGGTGTGGTCTTTGTGATCTGCGCCCCATCTCCTCATGGGATTGGTAGGGGTCCTGTAGATGATCGTCGCCTGGGTCTCCCAGGCTCTCTCCGCCCCACAAGTACTCCAGGCCGCCGTAGTTTGGCATGTAGTAGGCCCGGATTTTAGTTTTGGGCTTTGCCTGCCTTGGATTGTACCTAAATGGCATCGGGCGGTGCAGGATGATCTCCCTCGGGCAATGCAAGTATTTGATTGCGTGGATGGCATGTAGTTTCGGTGATGTTTGACGGATTCAGTTTGATTCGCACAGAGCTGCTAGAAATGGCGTCCGTCTCGCTCCGCCGCTAAGCCCCGCCCCCCAGTTTTAGTTGTATTTTAGTCATCTGAATTGTTTTAGTTTTAGTCGACTAAATCGACTAAATTTGACTAAAATTGTTAGTAGACAAAATTAACAGTAGCTAGAACACAAAATAAAATTAATATTTTACAATGATCACATTTTTTTTTTTAATAGTAGAAAGGGGTGTCAGTTGCAATTATTTATGAATGAATCCAGTATATATGGAATGGTACTGTCACTGCAATGATTCATTACATCCATCCAGTAGGGATTTGGGAAAATAACTCATATTGTCTTGTGTGTGGCTGCATTATGTATGCTGTGTGCATGTTTCCTGTTATTGCTTCATTTGCAAGTTCTGAAGAGAAGATGTGAGAGCAGACATAGTAAATCTGAATTTATATGCAAACTACAGCAAAGGTCAACAGTTAAGGCCTGCATCATTTAACTCTTCGAGTCTCGATAGCATGTCAGAACGGAAAGAGAGATTTTCTTCAATCTGATCCTTAAATGGTTCAAAGAAACAAAAACCTGCAAGGCTGGCAACTATAATGTTTTTCAATTGGAATTCAGCTGAAATTACCCTGGGGTTTGGCACGCAAATAAAGCTTTTACACAACATTATTTTGCAGTGTTATTGGTCATTATTGTTAAATTAGAAGACACAATGGTGACGTTGACACTGTTAAGGCTGAAGTGGCATGAGGCTATTATTAAAGTATTTTACCAAAATTATTACACAGTTTGAGTGGCTAATCTTTGGCAGGGCAGCTGTTACGGCTGTTACTCAGACATTCCATTTAATATTCTATCAGCGAGTATCATTTAACCAACTCAGAGGGGTTATTCCGTAAAAGTGGGATTGATGGAGAGTTGCAGACGAACAAAAAATTGTACAAATATGTGAACAGGAGATAAAACACACTGATTACTAGGTTCCAAAGAATTTTGCTGTGAAAGCATTTTACAATTAATATTACAAGTGGCACTGTCCCTTGTGGCTTTTTTCCAAAATCTACCAATGTAATATGTCCACCTGTATGTTTATAGATCTTCTCAGTCATTCACAGTAAGATACCATAATCCTCTATCATGCAGTAGGTGAAATGTGCATGTTCCCATCAGCTATTGCAAGCCACTTTTGGGCAAAATTTTCAGGTCATACATTAGACAAAGGACTGCCCACTTTGTCCTTGATTTAAAGGAACAGTTCAGACCCCGAATGCAATTCAGCTTACTGAATTGCTTTGTGTGTGAAGAGCACATTTTTTTGTTTGTTTTTTCATTTTACAAAAAGTTGCAGATTCCAATAGAAATTGGCACTTTTATAAATTAAACGTATTACTCCCCATGGCTGTCAATCAGACAAACAGTCCTGTTACTTCCTGGTAGATAAGCTCAAAGGGAAGACAGATGCCCAGAGTGCCAACTGCAGAGACTTCTTACCGAGCTGCATTCAGAAGTCTGTGATTGGACAGCCACAGAAAGTTTGGGCAGTGTTTGCAAGGGAGAACTTGCAAAGGCAGCAGACAAGAGAACTGCACATTTTGCAAGCTATTTTTAGATATAACACAAATTTAAAAATGCATAATTAAATGAATAATTATTGGTTATATATTGGTTCATATTTGTTACAGTGGTATATAAAAAAAAAAAAAAAATGTTTGTAGATATACCCCAATAAAAAAATCCATAGTTAAATGCATGCATGTTTCCATTCTGGGTATATCTACTAAACCAACTGTTCCCAAACTGTGTGCCAGACAGGCACTCAAGGGTGCAGCGGAATGTTTCCCCGGTGCTATAATTATAGCACCGGGGAAACATTATTGCTGAACAAGGGCCCGTTCGGGTGCCGCAGTCCTTTAAGACCGCGACCGGGCACCTGTAATATTGCCCAGCTGGGAGGAAGTGACAGCCTGTCACTTCCTCCCAGCGTCCTGCAGGGAGACAGCAAGGGAGGAGAGGAGAGGAGGCAGGAGGACTCCAAGCCACCCTCCTGGACACACAAGGTAAGCTAACAGGAGGGTGGCTGGAGATATTAAAAATATCACTTGCGTGTGTGTGTGTGTGTGTATGTATGTATATATGAGTGTGTGTATGTATAAGAGTGTGTGTTTGTATGTATGTATGTGTGTGTGTGTATGTCAGGGTGTGCATCTGTGTGTGTGTGTGTTTGTGTCAGGGTGTGCATCTGTGTGTGTGTGTTTGTGTCAGGATGTGCATCTGTGTGTGTGTATATATGTCAGTGTGCGTCTGTGTCAGTGTGTGTCTGTGTGTGCACACACATCTGTTTGTCAGTATATGCGTCTGTGTATGTGCATCTGTGTGTCATTGTGTGTGTTTTTATGTCAGTGTGTGTATATTTATCATGGTGTGTGTATGTATCAATGTTTGTGTGTGTCAGGGTCTTTGTATATATATGTCGGTGTATGCGTGAGTTAAGGTGTGTATGTGTCAGTGTGTATCTAAGTGTGTGTATGTGTCGATGTCTATATGAATTTGTGTGTATGTATATCTGTGTAAGTATGTATGTATGTATGTATGTGGTAGTGTATGTGCATACATCCAAGCAGTCATACACCAGCACAACATACAAACACACTCCGCAATCTAACACAAATATTACATACAAACACACCCCTGCATTCAAACTCCAAAAGGATATACACCCCTTTACTCAAACACAAATAATTCACACAAATGTACACCCACATTTAAAAGTGAACATAACATTCAAACACAACCCTGCAATCAAACACAAACATTACATACAAACACACCCCTATATTAAAACACTAAAAATATATAGAAGCACCTCATCAAACACCAACACTGTACATTACACTATATCGCCAGTAAATGTCGCAACGATGTACAGATATACAACCTAGACATTTTTGACTTGGGAGGCCTTGGAAAAATATTGAAATATTAAGGGCGCCTTGAACCTAAAAAGTTTGGGAACCACTGTACTAAACAATGTTTTTTTTTTCATGTTTTCTTCTTTTTTTATTTGGGCAGCGAAGTGTCCCTTTAATTCTATTGACAAAACTCATTAAAAAAAAATGATCGACTGTTTTCAGTTGATAATTTTGGCAAACTCCGGCCAGATTTAATGCCAGCAGAAATTCAAGCAGCTGAATTAGTTACATGGATTGGCTGTTTAAAATAAAACCACTGATAAATGTGCATCTACCACCAGGTCCGGATTGGCCGTTCGGCAAACCAGACAAATGACATGGGCCAAGGCCGCCTGCTCAGAGATCAAACTTCACTGCAGCAGAGTAAAGGGACAGGAGATCACGGGAGGCTGAATGTTCTCCCACATGCTGGGCAGTTTGGAGCGTTGCACCGGGTTACCATGGCAATGCTCTGACATAAAGCTGAGCTTGCGAGTGAGCATAGCCTGTAGCTGGAGGAGCTGCACACTTGAGTCACTCACTAGTCTACCATGGGACAAGCAGGGTCTGCAATGCCCCCCTCCCTTGCAAGTTGTTTTGTTTTTTAAAATATATATATATATATTTTAAATAATATTTGCTCCTATCTGGCCAAAACAATATAGGCCTTATACCACCTAACCCAAACACATAGTTCACCCCTCACACACACTGCACCCCTCATACACACTGCATCTCTCACAGACAGTTTACCCCTGCACACAAACTGCTCCCCTCTTTAGACTCACAGTATATTCCTGACATACACACTAAATCATCTATACACACTCTGGATCCCCTATGCACACACTAGATCCCGAGTACACAAAAACACACACTACAACCCCTACACACTCTATTTCACCTATACACTACAACTCTATGCATACACTCGCTGCATCCCCTATCCACACACAGTACAGCCCCCAGCCACACATATTACATCACAAACGCAACACAAACCGACTAATTTACCCAAAACACCATACCACAATCAGCTCACTCTACACACACGCAATTCCCCAACCAGCCCCCAACCACATGCACAAGACTCTTTCCTGGCCCTTCTGTCCTCTTGTATTCCACTTATGCAGACACCAGAGACCTGTCACAAGCAAATGCACCCCAAGTGTGTCATTAAATCCACTTGCACTACACAGAACAAATACTGGGCCTTTTTCTCATGCAATAACTCATGCAGGGCTCTGCACAGGAAGAACATTGAACCAACATGTTTAGTTTGAGGGGGAGCATGCTTGTCGTTGATCATGACACAACTCCCCTCCCCTCCGGCCGGCCTCTGGCTCCACTTCCTTCCCAACTGGCCGCGGTGAATAAAAAAATCCTGGGACAGATTTTTTTTCCTAGTCCGACCCTGGCTACCGCTATTCATAATACAAACAAACACTGCGCCTCCTACCAATGTGATTCACAGATATTTACTGCACAAACACTACAGCCAATCAGATATCTTTACCAGCATGCATACTATATTACCTCTAATATACATCTACCCATCCTGATAGAGAAGCACTGGGAAACATATGGCACATGTATGGCTCCACCTGTCGAATGCTTCTGTAAGAAAACATTGAATCAAATGCTTCTCTATGGGACGCATTCAGTGTTCAGTGTCAGTATGCAGTGCGTGATGATGCTCAACATAAAGACCTTTGATTTTAAACACCGCTATTGGCTGTAAGTATGTGTTTATGGGCAAATGTAAATAGTGCCATTTCTCTGAAACTGCAATGTTTTACATTGTCTGGAAAAAGAGACAGCATCTATGCACCAAAACTGCTACACTGAGATGATGAGGTTTAGGTGCCTAAAATGTCCCTTAAAGTTGTATTTTTTTTAATACAAGAATACAAAGAAAAAATCATATACATAAACAATGCAATGTAGTCATTTTAAACCTTCTTTGAAACCTTTTACAGGTCTGCTCTGGTCCACTCGAAATGCATTGCTTCTTAAACTAGAGAAACATAGTTAATGCCAGTACAAACAATGTAATGTGTGTACATGTTTTATGTATGACTATAATATTTTCCTTACAGCAGAACAGTGTGTTGAAATACCCTGCATCGCCACCATGTGTTCTCCTTGTGTAGTGTGGTAGACCTCTTTTACTCACTATGAACAGCCCAGCAGGTGTCTTTAGCCTTGTATGGAAAACATGCATAGGTTGTTATACCCAAAATCTATCACTCCACAACAGAGCAGGCCATAATTTAGAGAATGCCCTGATTTTAATTTTAGATATGTTTAGTTTCCAAAATGCAGACTTTTTGGCTATATGTTGCATGTACTGGATCCATTTATAAAATGTTGATATTTTGCAAAGTGAGTGAAGAATATGTATGATATTTCCTCAGTTTTCAGGCAACTCGTGTCTTTAATACCCTTTAACACATTAATGACCACTTATGTACTGCAAAGCCATGACAATCAAATCATCATAAGCTCTACTCTGACATGTGATATCCTATATACTTAGCAATGTAAAAATGGACTCTGAAATAATGATGGTAGAAAAAAACTGGCTCGGATTTTTTATTTTATTTATTCTTTATTTGTTCCACAGTCTGACAAATATGATCACAGTTGTAAGCATAAATAAGGGAATACAATGAGATGCTTATTGTAACAACATCATGAGAGTAATTGGTCAGACTGTTTTCTTTCGCGGGTGGGGGTGGGGGTTGGGGGTTTAGGAGTAAACATGTGTTGTGTGCAAACATTTGAGAAAATAGAGTGTTTGAGGAGACACATTAGATGTTAAGGAAGATTCGGAAAGAGAATGAGATTACATTTGAAGGGGAGACATGTTAGGAATAACAGCTCCACATGTTTGGTTAGTGCAGTGTAGTACGTCATTGGAGCTGTTTTTGGGGGGGGGGTTTAAATGGAGCTAAGATCGGCTGGGTTATCCCTGTCTCGGCTTAGGCCGTCCCACAAAATGTGGCCTTTAGAAGGAGTAGAAAAGGTAGAACTTCTATAAAAATACAAATAGAAAAATCAACATAAAACATAGGGCATGCCGTATCAAAAAGGAAAACAGAGTCATGTATTCGCTGCACTTGAACAAAAGGAATAATTGTAGCAGGATTCCAGACAGTAGTGGCGGTGGCCTGGGAGCGGATTCCAAGGCCCAGTGTAGACAGGATAGCGCTGGCTCAGATTATGATGGTTATGACATACATAGAGTTTATGGAGAGCGTTCGGGGTTAAATATCTCAAGTATAAATTGTTAGCACAATATGTGTATTTATTGTTGTGATTTGGCACAAAATCAACAGTACTGGCAGCAGAAAGACGATCATGTCTATAAATCTCAAAATCTGTGTTTTGGATGTGTACCACATACATGTTGCGAAATAGCAGATAATGTACAGTGTAAGGGTGTAACGTCATACGCCAGGCCTATTCAATTGCTGTCTCAATTTCTGACTTTATAAGCTTCAATTCTATCACCACTAGATGGTTGGTACTGTGAATGGATTTCTAATGAATGCCAATTACCCTTGGAGCCTATTTGTCAGAAAGACAAAGATAAGGAAATAATTATATTCCTCGATTGCACTTGGCAGATTTACAAAAAGGCCATTAGCAAAGTTCTTTATCTTTTACTTTCTTTATTATTTTCTCATTTAAACCTTCCTTGTTCTGGAACGCATAACTAATAATGCTGACAATCTATTCTTGTTTAACATATCTGAGATTATAATTTATTCTGTTATTATTTTCAGGTCAAGAATCTGTTTTTAAGTGCCTCGGGGAAGGAATTCTTGATAATGCTTTTCAGGGATACAATGCTTGCATTTTTGCATATGGGCAAACAGGTAATTTGGCAAATGTTACTTATTATTACTTAAATATGTATTTTTACACTCAGCCACATTTTATGCTCTTTTAATTTTTTTTTACATTTCTTCGGTAGGATCAGGAAAATCTTTCTCCATGATGGGAACAGCAGATCAACCTGGCCTTATCCCGCGGCTCTGTTGTGCTTTGTTTCAGAGAGCCTCTGAGGAAGAAAATGACTCTCAGACATTTAAAGTGGAAGTATCTTTTATGGAAATTTACAACGAGAAAGTCAGAGATCTGTTAGACCCTAAAGGGTGAGTCTCTTCTTTCCTGGTGAAGCCATCATGCAGTTTCTGGAATATCATTTTCATTATGGTCTGCCAAAAAGGTCTGGCTTTAAATGATGGGAGTTGTGCTTTGCCAATATCTGTAAACCCTGCAGTGTAGTAAACATTGTTGTAACTGTTTAACAGCGTAGAACAAGTCTTCATTCTAGAAAAGTTAGCGTTTATTATATAACAGTAATATAAATGTTACATTTTATTTAGGATTCACTTAAATGCATTTTCTGTGCTGCATAATGTGTTCTTGATATTTTGGATGGATTATTTACTAAAATGTCTAACATGTTTATTAGTTTACCCAGTGTAAGTGTTTTGATGGGATGTTTGGTGCATACATCTGCAAAGCACATGATGTCTGTTTAGCATTTTGTACATAATATAATCATGTGAACGCATGCAACGAAAACCGAGCTGCAATACACCATGTACATACCAAGTTTCCTTTGGAGATGTGAAGAATGGAGATGCACATGGCAGACCAGCTTGTGTAGCTTACAGCTTTTGGAAGCTGTTTTCCGTGATAAGACAGTGGGATGAGTGATGATGAGTGTAAGTGCAAGGTTATAGGCATTAACCCATCTAATTCCAGAAGTTTAAATATTGCTAAACACGCTCAGTCACTGAAACAGTTATATAGTGTGTTTGGTAGTTATAAATATATTCTAACATTGCAATACTGTATGTATAATGTGCATACCATATACGGTATGCTTTGCGGCATTATAAGGCTCTTATGTCATTGTTTATAAGTTCAAATTATTGCTGACTGTTCCACAACTTAGACAATGACTACATTAATAGCAGAAAATTATGTTAGCAACTGTGAAGAAAATAGATTATTCCAATTATATGATCATTTATCCTGTTTTTATTATTATCACATTTGTAACTAGTGTTATTAGACAGGAAGTGGTACCTGGTTTTAAACTTAAGTGTCTGGATGTCTGCTTTAAGAGACAAAAGTTTAATGTTCACCTCTACTGTACATTTGCCTTCCTTTAATCTCCTGAAGACTAGCTATGACACTTCAGATGTAGTTTTGAGAACACTCCCATGATGCTCTGCCAGTCTTTTTTTGCTAACTTTGGCCCATCACATGTGTTGTAATCTACATTTCCCATGATGCGCAGTCGGCTTTTTTTTATCTTTTCTTTACTTGTTATACTTAAAACGATAATCTAAACAACATACCTACTACACCTCAGTGAGTGATTGTTACTAATAGTGTCTGGATGTCGTTCCCCTGACGTTCTGGAGCAGTTTGACCAAAACTGGGGATCTCAACATCTGGAAATCTCCCCTTTCTTAGCTGCACAAGTAATTCAGAATTTAAACTACCATATTATCAATATAAATGCTGTGCAACTTGGATTCCAAAGGTAGGCGGAGAACACTTGGTAAGGGTTAGCTGTAATGGTTAAGGTGCTTTTTGTTACCCCTTTTAATATTCCTTACTGGTTTATTACTTTTTAATTTTAAAGAGACAATACAGGCATCAGAACCACTACAGCTGAATGTAGCTGTTTTGGTGTCTAGAGCCTTTCCCTGCAGGCTGAGCAGTGTGAGCACTGTCGCTTCCGAAGGCCATGGAACACTCCCCATATGTATGTATTGAATCAATTGCGATTTGTTGCACATGCGCACCTGCCTTTCAATGCTTTGGATCGGCTGAGGATATCAGGATTGAGGTGGCTGGAGCAAATGCAGCAAGACCAGTGCACCTGGGCACCGGGGGGAAAAAAGTTT
The DNA here is from genome assembly GCF_036172605.1 of Pelobates fuscus. Classification (NCBI taxonomy): domain Eukaryota; kingdom Metazoa; phylum Chordata; class Amphibia; order Anura; family Pelobatidae; genus Pelobates; species Pelobates fuscus. The sequence goes on from NC_086320.1 coordinate 155,872,162, forward strand.
AAATTAAACTGCTTTATTCAATGCGCATGGGGGGCCCGATGTCTAAAGAAGTACTAGAACACTACACTAGCATTGGGGATACATGTTTGCATTCCTAAAGATTTAGTGTTCCTTTCATATCTACATGAATTCATGTTGCTTTCTTTTTAAAATATGCCAACACACATTTTTCATAATAAGTTCAACCAACCTTAGATGACGAAATGCATTTCTAATTCTTTCCAAACTGACTAGTGGAAAACTCTTGCTCTGCTTCGCATATTGTACAGCTCCAGCTATGTTCCATAATTAGTTTTGCACTCCCTTGCCAAAAGCAAATAGGCATTTTTATTAAGCCAGTTACTTAGTACAGTAAGACGTTCTAGAGAACAGGACCAATTAAGATCGGAAAAGATAGATACAGTAAGGATCTAGTAACAATTATTGTTGTTTATTGTTATAGCACTAACAGGCTTCATAGTGTTGTGTATTATGACAGGGTTACAGACAAGTTGATATTTAACAAAAGTTACTTAAAGTTCAATGTAGCATACACATAGTTACCAAAAGCTGAGCAAACGGCAGTAAACTCGCGTTTACCGGTGATGTCTGTAATGGGCAGAAAAAGGGTTGGCACAACCATTTATGGGCTTGACGGCCTGCCCCGTATCAACAGGACCATGGTGTTGAAGCTCTCTCTGCATGATCCTAGCGCATGCTGCAAAAACACTTACTCTGTGCTGCCCCATCGACAGTTCCCTGCTGTCCCCAGATGCTGGTCACTGGGGAGCTAAACAGGGACAGGATCATAGAATTGGGTCAATATATGGTGAAAAGGTGGGGGTCAAATTAAAGAAGAGGAAGCAAAAAAGGACTTATGGGAATAGGGGTATGTTTAGAGAATATTTACAGGGTTATTCACTGAAGTGAGAATTCAAAGTAAATGTAATGCCAAGTAGCTGAACTGCATAGCTGACTTACAGAATTTTTCCAGTTTGGTTGTTTTGACCTTTAATTTGAAATTCACATTGAAGTAAATAACCTTGTTAAAACGGCTGGAATGTGGGGGAGAGTCTGACAGAACGAGGTGAAGAATTCCAGAGGATAGGCGCAGCATAGAAGTCCTGCAGACATGAGTGGGAAACATATTGTGAGGAGAGGGTGAGATGAACGTTCACTGATAATTGCATGATTTTGCTATTACATGACGAAAAGTCATGATTTTATTAAAGACACGGAGGCGAGTATTGCATATCCCTTTCTTTACTGTTGACAAATAGCAGCAAAGGAAACAAACAGAATGAAAAAAGAATGAACATGTGATAACATAGGCCCCTCCCCCTCAGGTCCCAGTATAACAGGCAGCACTTCCCTTCCATTTCCCTCTTTCTGCAGATGCGACCAAAGAACAATGTCCATAACTAGAGTAGTGTGAGAATAAAGTCCCAAGGTAATAGCATAAAAACCGAAGAAGGCATAACATCAAAAACTGGGAAGTGTGACCGTAGAATCCATAGGACCGATGGAGGACAGCGGGAGGAGACCAATAAACCGGACCATTGCTAGACGTCTTGCTGGATTAAGCTGTGGAGATATAAAGAACAGGAGCCAACAGGTTAAAGTCGATACTTGCAACAAGTTATAAGGTTACACCAGTGAGAACAAAGACCCCTGTATGTACAGTCCCACAAAACAATTAATGTTAACATATCCATTATTATTGAAAACAACAAGGTCTGAGGACGGCCCCACTTACCGTCTCAAACTATACTATGCGGTGTATCGTGGTATGAGTAATTTGGGTGGGGAGATACATACTTACCAGCGTGTAAGAATAACAAAAAAGGGTGGGGCAATACTCGCCTCCGTGTCTTTAATAAAATCATGACTTTTCGTCATGTAATAGCAAAATCATGCAATTTTATAACAAGACACGGAGGCTCATATTGCAAGTTTAAAGCTGATCCATTATCACAGCGAATGTGTGTGGGGCCGGCCGAAAGTAGAATTCTCGGAAGGTAGATTCCCTAGACCAATCAGCTGTTCTCATAATGTCTTCTAGGCGGGCGCCCGCCGACATCATAGAAGAGGCTGATGCCCCTCGTACTGAATGGGCGCCAAACACTGTAGTGTCAATGCCCGCTTGGGCTAGCAGCCATTTCACCCAGCGTGACAAGGTAGTGCTGGAAACCGGGTGAAAAGGAGGACGGAAAGATAAGAACAACTGACGAGAGGCAGTAGAGCGGTGTGGTTCGGTGCGAGATTCATATTCACGAAGGCAGGTCACTGGGCATAGCGAAGGAGAGGCAGGGAAATTAGGGTAGGATACCGCTTTGATGGAAGTCTTAGTGCGCCTGCTGATGTTAAAAGTTACCCCGTCCGGGGTGTATGACTTGGCATCGACGTCCAGTGCACTAACATCCGAGACTCTTTTGCATGAGATGAGACAGAGCAGGCACACCAACTTGGCGGACAGCTGTTTGAGGGAGAGTCCAGTGTTAGCGGGCCAGGATGAGAGGAAAGCCAATACAACGGAAACATCCCAGGTCGTGGAGTAGCGGGGCCTGGGCGGCCTTGAAAATCTAGAACCCTTGACGAGTCGGCACACTAGAGGGTGTTGTCCCGCGGGGCGGCCCTCGAAACCTTGGTGAATCGCCGAGATAGCGGAACGGTAAAGGTTAATAGTCCTGTAAGCCTTACCGGCTTCGAAGAGAGACGTCAGGAACTGCAGGATCGTTGTTACAGGGGTCGAAACGGGATCCTCGTTCCGAGCCATGCACCAGCTAGCCCAAGCTCGCCAAGCTGACCCATATGCCCGTCTAGTGCCGGGAGCCCATGCTGCTGCCAATAAGTGTCTAGTTGCGTCCGAAACTCCTGGGATTTCCCAGGGTCCCCGGAGATTCGCCATGCCAGAAGTGGGAGAGAGCCTTCTAGCCGGAGGGGATGATAGCGCCCCGTCGGGTCTTGCAGCAGGTCGTGGTGTCCCGGCAGGAGTCGAGGATAGTCCAACGTCATCTCGAGTATTTGGGGAAACCAAGACTGCGTTTCCCAGAATGGGGTGACCATGACTAGCTCCGCCCGGTGTTTGCGGGTCTGCAGGAGTGAGCGAGGGATCATGGAAAATGGGGGAAAGGCATAGAGGAGGCCTCCCTGCCAATCTTGTAGGAAGGCATCCACTGCTTCCGCCATTGGGTCCGGCCTCCAGCTGAAGAAGCGTGGGAGTTGGGCATTGAGCCGGGAGGCGAAAAGGTCTATGGTAAATGGTCCCCAGAGAGATGATATATTGGAGAACACCTTCCTGGCTAATCTCCAGTCGCTGGTGTCTGAAAGATAACGTGAACCCCAGTCCGCCTGGACGTTGTGCAGACCAGGTAAGTACTCCGCGTAGACCATCAGGTTCCGTTCCAGGCAGAATTCCCAAAAATCTTTCGCCAACCTGGCCAGGACCGCCGACTGTGTACCACCCAGGTGGTTGACATATCTCACCGCCGAAACATTGTCCATGCGGAGCCGAATACATGATAGGGCACGGTCCTTGGCGAAGCTGCGGATGGCGAAGGAGCCTGCCAGAAGCTCCAGGGCATTGATATGTAGTCGGGCTTCGGACTCCGACCACCTGCCCCCAGTTGAGATTCCCTCGCAGTGGGCTCCCCAACCGTGTAGACTCGCATCCGAGTCGATCGTGAATTCCGGCATTGAGCCGAAGATGGCTTTGCCATTCCATGCAGACAGGTTGAGAATCCACCATCGCAACTCGTCTTTCGTCTCGTTGTCCAGAGAGACCAGGTCTGCGTAGGATGCCCCGGCTCTTAGGTGAGCGATCTTTAGGCGCTGTAGCGCTCGGTAGTGGAGTGGGCCTGGGAACACGGCCTGGATTGAAGAGGCCAGCAGGCCTATGAGGCGTGCCAATTGGCGTAAGGTGAGCTGGGGTCGGATAAGGGCCCTGCGCAGCTCTTTGCGGATGGATCGAATCTTGGATATCGGGAGGCTCAGCGTTGCTGCCCCCGAATCCACTTGGAATCCTAGGAATTCCAAGCGGGTGGCGGGGGTCAGGCATGACTTCTCCCAGTTGATTATGAAACCTAAGCGTGACAGGAGGTTTATGGCTAGTCGTAGATGTGTGAGGAGGGTGGAACGCTCCTGAGCCATGAGGAGAATATCGTCTAGGTAGACGATTAGTCGAACTCCTCGACTGCGTAGCCAGGCCATAACGGCCCGTAGAAGCTTTGTGAAGCACCACGGGGCTGAGGATAGGCCAAAGGGCAGACAGGTGAACCGCCATGTTTCGTGTCGCCAGTAAAAGCGTAGGAGGTCTCGAGAGGCCTCCGCTATTGGCACTGTCAGGTACGCGTCTTTTAGGTCTAGTTTCGCTAGCCAGTCTCCGTGGAGGAGGAGATCCCTTAGCAGGTGAATACCCTCCATCTTGAAATGGCGGTACCTGACTGCGGCATTGAGGGGGCGCAAATTTATGACTGGCCTCAATTGGCCGCCTTTCTTTTCCACTAGGAAGATATTGCTTATTACGCCCGCAGGGTTGGGGGGTGCTAGTTCGATAGCCCCTTTGAACCGGAGGGTTGAAAGTTCTTCGTCGATCCGACCGCGATCCTGGAGGGAAAAGCGGATCGGTCGAGGAGGGGGAATGTGTGTGGGGCGGCAGGTGAGTTCTATATTGAAGCCCCGAATAGTGGCCAGTACCCAGGGATCTGAAGTGATTAGTGACCAGGCTGGGAAAAAATGTTGGAGTCTGCCCCCTATGTAACCCGGAGAAGAAATGTGTGGTATAAGGCAACTCACCGTATGGTCGTCTTGAGCTTGGGTTACCCCGAAGGCCTCTGGATCGCCATTGACGTCCGCGGGAAGGAAAAAACATGGGGCGGGAGGTCTCCTGGTACTGGTTATATTGTTGGAAGGAGCCTCTTCCCGTGCCACGGGATTGGGGATAGTTGCGGCCGGACAGACGGCTCCTGAGTCTGCCGGCCCTGGTAGAGACCCGCCCCTGGAATACTCGCCTCATGGAGGCCTGGGCCTTGTCTAGAGCCGTGAATGCTCCCACAAAACGCCCTAAATCTTTAATGAAGGAATCTCCGAAGAGGAGTCCTTGGGCGTCTTTGCCCGCCTCCGTAAGGGCGAGGTTGGCCAGTTTGGGCTCAATTTTGAATAATATGGCTTTACGCCTTTCAATAGATAGGGAGGTATTTACGCTCCCAGCAATACAAATTGCTCTCTGGACCCAACCTCTAAGGTCTTCAGGGTCGACCATGCGGTTCTCCGCTCTGGCGTCTTCCGCCAAGTCAAATAGTTTGGCCAAAGGCCCGAATATGTCCAGGTGCTTGTCCTGGCAGGACTTCAAAGCGGACTCTAGTCCTTTACGGGGATTCCAGCCCAGTTTAGTGAGGAACTGAGTCATTTTAGGGTCAACCTCTGGGGTGTCACACACCTTGTTGGGCACCAGAGGCCTAGGACACTCCGCCCTCAATTTGTTGCGGGCCGCCTTGCTGAAGGGTTTTCTGACCCAATTTTCCAGGTATGTGGCAACGTGGTCGGCCGGGAGCCACTCCGCCGACCTCGGATGATGAAGGTCATCCGGGTCGAAGAGCGGGACCCCCGAAGGATCCACGAGGGAGGGCCCCGCAGCCGCGGGGTTCCTGGTCCCTGTCTCGCCTCCGGGCATCTCTGCCTGAGCAGAGGAAAGGAGGTCAAGAGCGCCATCGGCGGAATCCGCATCAGAGTCGGTATCTGACTCGTTCATAGCCTCCTCATTTGACCCGATTTCTGAGTCGGTGTCGCTCTCAATCTGTGCTCTAGCACATTTCCATAGCCGCGCCCGTTCTGCCTGGCGCGGAAAGGCTCTTTTGCGTGGATGGGACACGCTTTCTGGGGCGACCGAAGGTACGCCAGTCATGGTGTTTCTGGAGGCAGAGGAGTGTTTGGACTTACGGGCAGCCTTTTTGAAATCCCCTTTAGACACCTCTCCCTGGGGTGTCAAGGTGCCCGAGAGTTGCTCGTCTGAAGGACGGGGCAAGAGGGCTTGTGAAATGGTGTGGGAGAGGGTGGAGGACATAGACCCCATAGCAGCCATAATGGCGTCTGTTACTGAGCGCTGTAGCGCTAGAAACTGTGGTCCACCGGGGTGGGTATTCCCATCCGCCATAGAAGGCGAAATATCTGAGGTGACAGGGGCCTCAGTTCTGATTACCGGGGTATCCGACTCCCCAGAGTGAGCGGACCCAGAAGATAGTCTGGGTTTAGGCATGATGGTAATAGGAAAATAAAGGACGTATGGGTTAGTCACCCAAACAAACTAAGCAAGGAAAAAACGCTCTCACCAGGGCCCAGACCAGTGGCACACTAAGAGGTAGGGACAGGATGTCAGAAAATGGCCGCCGGGAATCTCGCGGGATTCGCGGCACCCGCGAGATACGCGGTAAAACTATGAAACAAGAAGGAGTGCGCAGAAAGGCGCTCGAGCAGAAGAAACAGACAGGAGACAAGACTACATAAGCAGGGGAGGTCTGGGCCCTGAGGCTAGAGTATAAAGAGACAAATACTAACCTTAGAAATAAAAAGACTAAATCAATACAAGTAAATAAGAGAAAATTATCAATGAACAAAACAGTATATAAGAGAAATATGAGGAGAAAATATGGCATGTACTTATCTTTGTGTCAGAGCAGCAAAGAAAGAGGGAAATGGAAGGGAAGTGCTGCCTGTTATACTGGGACCTGAGGGGGAGGGGCCTATGTTATCACATGTTCATTCTTTTTTCATTCTGTTTGTATCCTTTGCTGCTATTTGTCAACAGTAAAGAAAGGGATATGCAATATGAGCCTCCGTGTCTTGTTATAAAATTTAAAATTGGTCAGCCAACATTAGTAGAAATTTGATGATCAGATTCCAGACGGCAGATTCTGCTGGCGGTTCCCACAGAGTCCCTAATGAAGACAGTGTGGACCGTTTTGTGAGATACAGAATAGGAAACTTTGTTTGCAAAATTATCTACCTATCTAGAAAAAACTCAGTTTTCCTCGTGAGAATAATTTTTACTTATGAATGTTCTTTTGTCTTGAGTGACATCTAGCTTAACTGTTTTATGCACATTACAATCCATTCTATAATTATATTAAGATTAAATCTATTAAGATATAATAGTTCAGTTACAAGTAAATGTAATTTTTTTTCATTATTCATCATTGTTGCACAAATGATGATATTTAAGATTGCATTTGTCAGGATAGGTCACATAGCCATGTGTGCTGTCTATAGATTTGTGCGAGCAATGTGTACATAGCCACATGAGATTCCAGACTTCCTTCTAATTTAAAGTGACTGGTAAAAACTATTTAACAGTTAGATTTAATGTTTTTATGTTCCTGTCTCCTTAATATGATATGCATAGTGATGATTGCATTAATTACTGTGATTTTAGGAAGTAGTGGTGTGGTACATTTAGCTCAATTTGCAAACCCAACTTGTCTAAATCTAAAACTTGTTTTTTTATGAATTAAATGTAAAGGAACACTGCAATCACCATAACCACTACAGCTAGAATGGTATGATTTCTTGCCTAGAGGCTACTCCCTGCTTCCACTGCTAAAGAGCTGAGAGCATACCTCCCTACAGTCCGGCTTTTGGCGGGACAGTCCAGATTTTGGGGTTCTGTCCCGCTTTAGTTCCCCAAATACGGGACACCAGGGAACTGTCCCCTGGCACATCATTTGATGCAGTCGCACTGTGCAGTGGGCACTTTGACCATGAAGGGCGCACTTCCTGCATGGTCGTAAAGGCTTGGGGACAGCCAGAATGCCTATCAGCTAGCGGACTCCTTTTCTTGGCTGACCCGTCCCCTAATGGACGAGACCGCCCTTTTCCTGGGCGACCCGCCCATTTTTGACTTCGCCAGTGACACAGTTCGTACCGCTGGCAATGCAGGGCTGTATAAACTAAGTGATTTAACTCTTAAATGGCAAATAATTAACCAATGAGATTGCAGGGGCATGATCTATAAATCAAAACTGCTTCATTAAGCGAAAGTTATTTGGGTGACTATAATGTTCCTTTAAGACCCCGATCACTGGTCCTGATTTGAAGAGGAGAAATGTTGGGAGGTATGTTAAGCCACTAAAGGGCATGACCTCCAGCGTCGCTCATTTCCCCATAGGAAAGCATTGAAAAGCATTTTCAATGCTTTCCTATGGGGAGCTCTAATGCCGCGCATGCGCATTAGGTCTCCCCGGCCGGTGGGCGGGATCAGTCTCGCCCACCGGCTGACGCAATCACTGGGAGGAGCGGCGGCGGAGGAAGAAGCAGCAACTCTGGTAAGTTACTGAAGGGGTTTTCACTCCTTCAGCAACTGGGGATTGAGGGCGGGAGGGAGAGGGGACCTGCAGTGCCAGGAAAACTAATTGTTTTCCTGGCACTGGAGTTTCCCTTTAAGATATGTGTTTCTGCTTTTTGGTAAATTTGTATTTATTTAATGGAAGTTAAATTATAATTTTTTTTATAGGAACCGACAATCCCTTAAAGTTCGGGAGCACAAGGTGTTAGGACCGTATGTTGATGGTTTATCCCAGTTAGCTGTTACTAATTTCGAGGTAAGTTTCAACTGAGATGAAATATTCAGTATTCTCTCTGAAGGTCATCACATTTTTATTTTATAGTAATTTCATTTTTTTAACTTTACATGAATTTACTACATGAAGCTTTTTATTTGCTGACTGCTTGTACCAGTGTGAATGGCTGAGCTGTGATTATATTGTCAGGCTTGTGTTCGGGAGGATTTTATTGACCATGTTGTGGTACCGGAAATTTGCAGCCCCTTGAGTGTTATGGATCTAGTGCTTGATTGTAGTTCTGTGTCTACCATTAATTAGGTTGTTACACAAACCCATCATGATATTTCAGAACTGTATGATGTTGAGTGGTTACCCTAATTGAAGGGTTTCTCCAACTCTTTTTCTTATTTATATAATTATGTCCTTATTAAATATTCTGTTTTAAAATAAGTTACTACTTACCTTAATCCAGTGCTGGGTGAAGCTCCCAGCCCTGCTTGGCGTGCCCCCATCTGACATCACAGGAGACACTTATTGATAAACAAAATATCACCCGAGATCTCCCCTCTCTCTAGGGAGTCCTGGTTTCTAGAAAGTGAACTACTTGGATGGAACTTATATAATAAGTCCAGTAGGGAATGGCAGTTACAGATTAGCAATATAAAGTAACCATTTATGTTTATATATTATTAGGGTACAAGCCCAGGGAAGGACTGGTACTACCCACACTGACCAGCTCTCATTTGAGTTATTTGCCTCGTTGGTTCTTCTCTTATCTAAGTATAGACACTTATTGATATGTTTGAAAAGTGGTCCAGAAACTGTAGGCAAAGTTCACTTTTGTTGCATGTTTCACTTTTTTAGTGTGCAAGTGGTTGAAAACTCTCCATGTAAACCATCTTTGCATTGCAGAAACGCTTACCCATATTTTGTGTTTGTATTTAGGACATTGAATCCTTGATGTCAGAAGGAAATAAATCTCGTACTGTTGCCGCCACAAACATGAATGAAGAAAGCAGTCGGTCACATGCTGTATTTAACATTATTGTCACACAGACACTCTTTGACCATCAGTCTGGTGTAAGCAATATTTTATATTTGTATTGTACATACTGAGAAGTTATTTATTACAAGATGGACACTTTTCTTATACGGGATGTAGTTATAGGTATTACTAAGAGGCAAGACTGGACAAAGAGGCATACATTACCATGGGTTTTATTGCCATGAATCTCTGGGAAACACATACGCTAAGTGTTATGAGCTCATAGAAAAACACAGATATCAGAGAGGTGAAGAAGGACTATCTTCCTGTAACCTCTTCAATACCAAAATCAAGTACAAATGTTTTTATTTAGATGTATTTTTTTTGGTGTGAAATTTGGTCCATAAATCCTCACTTATTTATGCTTAGTTATTATTACCAGCCTGTAGAGGAAACAATTTATCTGCCAGAAGCCACTAGTCACAGATATAATGAATGTAAACTTGCTGAAAATATAAGCTCACACCCTGTTTTGAAACTGTACAGGAAGTGTTAATGGATGATACCATTCCTACAGTCCGGGTAGGAATGAATGCACTCTACTATTTCACTGTTAGAATTACATTAGCAGTCCAGAGATTGATAAAGGATGCTATAGCAGTTTTCAAGACCTTTATTTTAGAAATATCTGATTTAACTATATTTACTGTTTATGTGGGCATTATACTCAAATGCAGACACTCATTTTACATTCTGTTGCAATTTTTAATAAGATATACTGCTAGTAATGTCTTCAGGGTCCTTACAAATACCTATAAGCAAGGTATTTGACTATTTTCATAGATTGATTTTTTTTGGTGACACCTACCGTATATGAGAAAATTAGCATTTTACTTTTTTATTAAAATTTCAGACTTTGTGTGAAATATTACAAGATAAAGGACACGCTTTTCATTTCTCGATTTTTAAAAAAAAGCATGAACAATTAAGTGAAAAATAGAAATTGTATAAATGTCCATAATTTAATATTTTACGTTTTTCTGCAAACCATTCTATAACAAAATCACTGTGTTATGATATGTATGATATGCTTATATTTTTTTATTCAAAAAGTGCTCGCTAGTGAAGGATAGTAGGAAGATGCTATGAAATGTATATTCCTATGAAAAGCATACAAGTGTTGTAATAATCGCAGTCTGTCAATGCCATATGAAAGGGAAATGTCTGCATTATCTTGGTGCAGCTTTAGGAGAGCACTGCATGTCATCAAAGCACTTGCAAATGATGTGACAAGAAACAGAGGGACTGCACCCAGCGACTCTTTACATTGTAACCACTGACATACGCTGTGGTTTAAGTGTCCCTTAGAGTGTCCCTTTGAGAGTGCATCAGGCTTCAATAAAAGATGATTATAGTAAGTGAGGTTTGCATCGTTTCTTTGTTTACATGGATCTAACAAGTAACCACATTTAAAAAATACACAATTTAGAAACTCGTGATTGTGTTTGCTTATTTTAGAGTTTGCTAGAGTATTTCTTTAATCAAAGACACAACTAGCAGACTCAAACATGCTGTCAGAGTTAAATATGATGTATTTCCACTGTATACAAGATAAGGAAGAATCACAACTATTATGCTAATGGACATGAGCAGATTTACTTTGAGATTTTAATCTTATGTCCACACATGTTAAGTGTTAAAATAGCCATGCAATATATAAAGCTTTGGCAGTATTTCAGATCATTTATCTGTGTCTAAATATTGTCCCTGAACTATACCTCTCAAGTGTCCCTAATTAGAAGGGTCAGTCCCTGTATTGGGCTCAAACTCATATTTGCCTTTGTACTGGGCTCAAATCCATTTGTCTACATTCTGTATTTAGGTAGTGTTCTGGTTCTGAAAAGTAGTGCCAGAGTTAGAATATTTTTTTAATACTCTCAGTTGAGGGCAGACAACATAGAAATCTAAAAACAAAACATTATTCTACAATATTATGTACTATTGCATTTCACGTCTTGCACAATTCAAAAGTTTGTTCAATTACACTGCTGTTGAGTTTTAGAATAGTGTGTATTCATTTCAACAGAGAAAATTCATCTCTGACAGTTCTAGCAAGCTTAAGTTCCTGAAAATCATAGAATAAAATAAAATATATTTGTTTGGCCTATAAACCATTTCAAAGAGTTTAGAAATTTCTGAAAATGGTTGTTGCAGCTTTGTGACTCTGACAATGTTTATGTCATGAAGATCAACGTTGCTCACATCCTTGTATCTGCCAATATGTTATCTGGACAGTCTGATTGAGGTACTCTGTCTGGGACTTTGTGTTATGTATATATTATAGATTATATATAACAAATATATCTGTATAACATAATATGATGCTTCCAACTGTATATTAATTCAATATTTTATACGCCACCATGGTGTTAAGTGTCTATAGAGACGTCATTACTTTGTAATATCACTAAACAAAGAGGTGACATTTTTGTTTTGTTTTTTTACTGGTATCAAATGAGACATTAGAAAGTGACTGTCACCTTTCAGTTGGTGATATTTCCAGTTTCAGTCATCCTAGTAAACATTATTGAGCATGTTACGCCATGAAGAATGTAGTCACGGTAACTACAAAACGCACCTGCATCTGGGATGTTTCTTAGAAGCGTGGTGTGCTCACATGCTCACAACGACATTTATTTCTATAATGTGTTCTAGCATTTCTCCCCCCTGCTGTATATAAACATGCATGCCCTGCACATGGTATGAGATTCTCATGATTTCAATTGTATGACTTATAAAAGGTATATGCAGATCAGAAGAATGGTTAGGATTTTTTTAATATACTAAAAAGTATAAATTACATTTTCTCAAGTCAGAACTCCATATGCCTAATGCTTGAGAACAACCTGCTGAAGAGATATTCTGGGAAGGACTAGGTAACACATGAGTAAATTAAAGGGACAATATAGCATACAAATATGTTTTCCTATTGGCCGTTAGGTCTCGGGTACCCCACCTGTAGGTGGTAACCAAGTTATTTTACTTACCTTTTCTAACTAGTTAGTATATTTAAAAAATCCCAACTGGTCACACTTTATCACTCACCGTAATTAGATTTAAAATAAGTTTTGGATAATGGAAAGGGAAAGGGAATTGAGGGGAAGAGGGAAAAAGGGTGGGGAAATAGGGAAAGAGGGAGTGAAAAAGAACAAAGATCGCAGCAAATAAAACGGTCACTTTAATTTTCCTACCCTATTGATCAATTCCCTTCAGCATCATAAATATCTGAGTCACTTATTTTATCACTGAGGAATTAACACAATGATGATACACAAGAATAAAAACTGACCGGCTCATAATTTCTAAATCTGAGTGTCAAAAAAAAAAAAAAAATCTAACCGTACTCTGCACTGCCACCTTGCCTTCTTGGCTGAAATCGAGATTGATGATTTTAGCTTATCTAATGCTTTTCCATAGAAAAGTATTGAGAGGCTAGCGCGCATGCACAACAAAACGCTGCTCTGCGCCAATCAGATGATCTCTATGAGACTATTTGATTGAAAAAGCAGGGTTTTATTTCTGTGGAAGCACCTCTAGTGGCTCTCTGAGTGACAGCCACTAGAAGCATTAAGACCCCGCAAACGTTGCTGTTCTCCTGGCACCCAGACCACATAATTGAGATGAGAAACATTTTGGCTGAAACAAAGTTTTTATAATTTATCATTATTTTTTTAAATAGCACAACCCATGGGCAGTATTCAGTAAGGTATTATGACATAATCCTGTAAATTCACAAGATAGATAAGACATGGACAAAGAGTATTCTAGTTTTGTACCACAATCTCTTTTTGATACCCTTGTAAAGCAATGTTTCTTTCTAACAACCTGTCAATTGTTATTAGTACACAGCCATGTAATGGTCTTGTTTATTTATTTTGTTAAATTAGTTAAAGTGTTTGTGTTTCCCTTGAACAGAACTCAGGAGAACGAGTCAGTAAAGTCAGTTTGGTGGACCTGGCCGGGAGTGAGAGAGTTTCAAAAACAGGTGCTGCAGGAGAGCGTTTAAAGGAAGGAAGTAACATCAACAAGTAAGGAGCAACTCACTACAATGACATTTTATATATTGATCAAATATTTCTAAATAGAATGTGGTAGTACAGTAGGGTAACATGATGAATATCAATAGGAGTTATCAAAACAATTTGCAATCACAGGAAACATTTACATGTAATAGTGCTGGGAAGAATGTTGTAATATCGGCTATCGTGCGATGCCCATCAATTACTGGATATACGGATGTTTTCTAGTTTTCAGTCAGTGTAGGCAAAAAAAAAATGGAAGGAGGAACATAGAGGAATCTAGCAATATTCATACGTTTGCATAGCGTGAACGTTTATTTCTCGGGAATCTAGCAGTACATATACTAGCATATGTAAATGGAGCTGTTTTTTGTGCGTTCATTTATCGGTGTGAGAAGTGTGAGATCCATTTTCTTTACTTTAGTTTGTAACACTATAAACTTGACAATATTTTCCACAGTGTTAATTCTGCCCATGATGCTGTCGTTTTATTTTGTTTCTGAATATATTATTTTTTTTCTTCTCCACAGATCCCTCACCACTCTGGGGCTAGTTATATCTTCTCTGGCAGACCAAGCAGCTGGTAAAGGGAAGAACAAGTTTGTGCCTTACAGAGACTCGGTGCTGACGTGGCTTCTCAAGGTAATATTCTGCGATGTGTCACCATACACATGATCCCAGTGGAGATAGAAAAAAGACTATTTTAACAAACAAGTGTCAAATTAGTGAAAGTGTTTAGCGCTAAAGGTGAATTACTTACTCCCAAAATGATATAGGGATGTAGGAATTATGCAAATAACTGCAGAAAAAAAGAAGGATATATAGTGTAACACTATTAAACTTAGAGTGGAAGTATATACTTCAATTGGAAGCACTCACGTGGTCTAGAGCCTATTATGGACTGGCTCTAATCACTTGCGCCGCTGTGCACTTGAGGTGGCACACACCCTATGAATCCACGTATAGGATATTCCTCAGAGAAATGTAAACAGAAAAAGGAGGGAAGAGAGACAGGGAAACTTGTCCTGGTGTGTGCTTGGACACACCACCACTGTGTATGTATTGTATTTGATTTTATATAAGATTTTTTAATAGAATAAATAGGATTTTTTTTTAAATATACAATCTGGTGGACCATATATCCTGCTACAAGAAGGGCAGAGTCACCCTAGAACAGGACTCATATACTCATATACTTAGAGCCAAGTGACAGGCTCTTTTTAAGGCGAGAAGCAACCTGTATACCTTTGTATTATACCATACTTGATTAAGGATTTCTGCACCAGGGCAAGTTTCCCTGTCTCTCTTCCCTCCTTTTTCTGTTTACATGTCTCTGAGGAATATCCTATACGTGGATTCATAGGGTGTGTGCCACCTCAAGTGCACAATGGCGCAAGTGATTAGAGCCAGTCCATAATAGGCTCTAGACCACGTGAGTGCTTCCAATTGAAGTATATACTTCCACTCTAAGTTAAATAGTGTTACACTATATATCCTTCTTTTTTTCTGCAGTTATTTGCATAATTCCTACATCCCTATATCATTTTGGGAGTAAGTAATTCACCTTTAGCGCTACACACTTTCACTAATTTGACACTTGTTTGTTAAAATAGTCTTTTTTTTCTTTACCTTATTGTAATAGGAGTAGAGAGTTCCTATTTTTGTGTGAAAGCTGCTACATCAAAGAGCACCTCTATTTCTATTTTTATTCAAGCGCCTTTTATCACAGAACACCTTGTATATCTATTGAGATAGAAAAAAGCCCTACGGTGACAAAGGCACACAATTAGTCCAAGTGTGTTTGCATGTGTTTGTGAAGCAATTACCAAATTAAAAAAACACCAGTGAAATATAATTAAAATTACTAGGAATTGCTTCATACATTATGTATACGCTTACAGTATTAGATTTATACTTTGCCTCATTTTCTCACCACATCCCTTTCTCTGTCCCCGATGATTGCAATTTTTCATCGATCATTTTCATTATCTGTGTCTAGTTACCAACTTCCCCACCCCCATCCTTGTTTGAGCCCCAGTGTTCACATTGTTTGGGGACCAAAAGACGTTTTAATACAAGGACCCAAGGACTGTGTTATGCAGGATGAAATGCAACACTTAAAAGGTTACTCCTTCCTTTTTTTGTGGGGTAATTTTCCCCTCATCCTTGTTTGAGCCCCAGTGTTCGCATTGTTTGGGGACCGAAAGGCATTGATACAAGGACCTATCACTAGGGTTACGATGTCAAATAATTATTGTTTTATGCACGATGAAATGCAACACTTAAAAGGTTACTCCAACCCTCTTTTGGGGGACCTTTCTATGTAAAATGTCCTACTGGACACTATTAATTAGCCCCCCTCCCCTTCCATTGTGCTGTAAACCTTCAAAAAAGGTTTTTACTCACCCAGAATCCATCACCAGGCAAAGCACCCAGCGCTGCCTCAAAGTCTCTTCTAAGCCTCTTTCGCACAGAGAAGTCTGTGATTGGACACTGGCACAGAGCGTATATAGGCAATCTGAGATAGTGAGGAGAGGGGAGGGGAGGGAGATTTGAAGAGAATAGGATGGACATTTTTTTATTTATGCAGGGAATTTACATTTTCCAGTCTGGAACAGAGTTCAGGGTGTAACTAGCCCCTTGCACACAAGTGCAAAAAACTCTGTATGTGCATTGTTTCTGCTTGAAACCCTGACTCCTACTCCATGACCACTTCAAATCACTGAAGTGGTCATGGTGTTTGGAGTGACATTTAATTTGTAGTGAATGATTAGTAGGAAATTATTATTCACATTCTAAGGCCCATGACTATGGACAGGGATATCTGTCACTTTTTGGTCTGGGGGCAAGTACAAGTAAATAACTGTTTTTTGCACAAAAAATTCAAGGATCTCTGTGTGGATGGTCTTATTCACATGGAACAGGTGATGTATAGGTTTAACAAGTAGAAGCTGCTGGCGTTGTGCGGTTTGACAACAGATATCTCTCCAGTCTTTATTTATATAACCTGTGCACCATATTAAGCCATTCACAGAGATTGCAGACTGTATCGCCACCAATGACAATTGCAATCACTTGCAAACAATTTTAGCAAGTCACTGGTGTTGGCTCTAGTGTTGGCTCCAGATACTAGAATTGACAGAATTGAGATAAGGCCAACCTGGATTACAAAAGAAATTAGGATAAAGTAACCAAAATTTGCTAGTAACCAAATTAACAGTGGATTTAGGCACAGCCTTGGAAATTGGAAATTTAAAAAAATATATAATTAACTATTTTCATTGCATTCTGAATTTATTTCGATTTATTAATTTACATTTCAAGGACAATTTGGGAGGAAATAGCAAGACTGCCATGATAGCTACAATTAGTCCTGCAGCTGACAACTACGAAGAAACTCTTTCTACGTTAAGATATGCTGATCGAGCAAAAAGGATAGTTAACCATGCCGTCGTGAATGAAGACCCCAATGCAAGACTCATCAGAGAACTGCGTGAAGAAGTGGAGAAGCTCAAAGAGCAGCTTTCACAAGCCGAGGTAAGATGCGATCCCAGTGTATGAAGCACACAAATTATCCAGAAGTTATCAAAGTGACAGTGAGGTTTTCTTGGCCAAGGTATCTCCTGTGGATTAGCTATCTCACCATGGACCAATGTTGCAGGCCACTCAGAGCTTTAACTGTGAAGGTGTAAGTGATGCAGGAAATATGCAGAGTGAATGCCAGGAAATCTGGTGATCTAAGAATTATTTTGTCTGTAAACAGTAAAATATGCTAGAAATAGTGTCTATGCAAACACACCAACATGTGGCTCCTGTACGATAACTAAATTTCCAGGGTGCAGAGAATCCAAGGTGACTAAAACTGATGAATTCTTTGCTTTATAAAATATCTGTCTCAGCAAATAAGGTATTATTCCTTCTATGCAAGGGAATCTACCCCATCTAGGTGGTGGGAGCCTTTTAGCCCAAAGGCTTAACTAGCTGTAATCCCACGGAGCCATAGTGCAGTAATTTGTAATAATTCATAGCGTTAGTGAAGTAGCATGACCATAGCTGGCAACTCACCTAAAGCAAACCAGACAAGATTAGTACAAATATAGCATAATAAAACAGTGCTAGATCAAATACACAAGGAAAAAATAGGGCTTCCCAAAAATCTGAAACTGGTGTCACATAAAATGAGCACATATAAAATGGAATGCACATGCTTCTTAGTGATGGATTGCATTCCTTTGGTGCCTCTCAGACAAGGGTGGCAATTTACAATCCACATATTTGTATCAAATATCCAGGCACTCAACTGGATGATGCAAAAACCATTGCCAACCTATATGTCATAATAAATTCTGATTCGGATCATCTAGCTGTGTGCCCAGACAATTATCCTTAATCTTTTTTAAATACTCTTCATACTCTCAGTTCTTTCCCAGGATTGATGAGTTTCCATTACCTTTATTGTCAAGGGCAAGCAGGGTTTTTATGCACCACCTACCCAGCAGAAGCAACTACAATCCTACAAACCTGGGTCTCGCATCTTATCACATATAAATTATTATACCACCAGTGGGTTGTGGTACTCCAGATTGTAGTGAATTTAAAACTGAGTTGGAACTGAGTCTATGGTCATTGCTTGGCTATATTACCCTCAGTTTTGCAATTCAATTTTCAATTCATTACAATTTGCTGTTTCGGATGACACCCTTTGAGTCACTGTACTTTTACTTCTATGCAGATTATAGTAGTTCATTGTTTAGAACCATATATACAAATCATAAAATTTACTGTTCAATGCTAAATTCAAAACAACTTTTGGGATAACAGTGTACGATTCACATAGATTATACAGCCTAATTCATACACTGATGTAGACTTGTGAAATCTCCAACACATATTCACTGAAACCTACATTTAAAAAGGTGACTTGTAAATTTCAACCAAAATAGCTGATTTGAAAATATTCTCCCACTAAGCTTTCCTGATAGCTTAAAAACTAAATTTTGCCATTCAATTTTCAGTTAAATGGAAACTTAAACATTAAAAACTAATGTTTGCTGCCTGGTCCATCAACTTGAGCACCAGCACAACTAAATAGTGCACATAGACTGGACTTTTTGCAGTGCATTGTGGGAGCTTGCACAGTCCACACTGGAAGCTCGTGTTAAACATTGTGGCAGAGCAACCTGCGAGAAATGCTGGGGCTGCCAGCAGCATAGAGATACATGCTACATTCTACAAAGTGGTGTCAAATCTCATCTATGCTTTTGCTACACCACTTCACTACTAGTGTATAGGTGAAATTATATTGTATATAACGTGTCATTGTTTAACTACACGATCACTTTTAGAGGTTTCTGGATTAGTTCCATCCTCATTAAAGAAATAAATGAATTGCATAAGTGTTTTTTTTACATATATATATATATTTATTTTTGTTTATTTTGCTCATAGTCTCTAAAAGCACCCGAACTGAAGGAAAAATTGGAGGAATCTGAAAAGCTTATACATGAATTAACAATCACCTGGGAAGAAAAGCTTAGAAAAACAGAAGCAATTGCCCAGGTACTATTTATTGAAATCTGTAAATATAATGTTAAGGATTCTACACATACAATTTAATATTTTCGTAAACATAGATTTTCTTAAATATATTTAATTGTTATTATTATTTTGTGGGCTTTTTTTTTTTAACTTATATCAGAGTTATTCACTAATGTGAGAATAGCTGGGCATTAACAGTGAAATAGCTGGGAATTAAAAAAAACAAATATATTTTGTGTTCAGTTTGGATATTTTGGACTTCTATTTGAAATTCAATTTGAATTCCAGGCAATTCTGACTTTAGTGAAGTGTTTGAAATAATTATATTTACCTATAGCTTGAGTCTGTACTACTAAGCTATTTTTTTGTCTAATTTATTTATTGATGTGTACTAGAAACATAGAAACATAGAATGTGACGGCAGATAAGAACATTCAGCCCATCTAATCTGCCCAATTTTCTAAATACTTTCATTAGTCCCTGTCCTTATTTTATAGTTATGAGAAACTGCTATGTTTACTTTAGGGTTAATCCAGCCTCTAGTGGCTGTCTCATTGACAGCCGCTAGAGGGGCTTCCGCGCTTCTCACTGTGATTTTCACAGTGAGAAGACGCCAGCGTCCATAGGAAAGCATTGAGAATGCTTTCCTATGAGACTGGCTGAATGCGCGCTCGGCTCTTGCCGCGCATGCGCATTCAGCTGATGACAGGGAAAGGAGGAGTAGAGTCCCCAGCGCCAAGGGAGCCCGGCGCTGGAAAAAAGGTAAGGGAGTAACCCCTTCCTCAACCTAGAGCCCGGCGGGAGGGGGACCCAAGGACCCTATAGAGCCAGGAAAACGAGTATGTTTTCCTGGCACTATAGTGGTCCTTTAAGTTCCTTTAACCTTTCCTGGTAAGTTTTATCCTGCAATCCATGAACCAGTTTAGTAGCCCTTCTCTGAACTCTCTAAAGTATCAATATCCTTCTGGAGATACGGTCTCCAGTACTGCGTACAATACTCCAAGTGAGGTCTCACCAGTGTTCTGTACAATGGCATGAGCTCTTCCCTCTTTCTACTGCTAATACCTTTTTAAGTGTGTTTTGTTTATGTTTATGTGCTTTCTTTGTATACTAATCTTTTTATTATTCATGTTTCCAATTTAAATAGATTACATTAAAATTAATGTTATTTACCATACTCATGTTGTTATTTGAATTGCAATTTGTTTATATTGTAATTTTGAGATATGCCGATCTTTTATGTTCGATTTCTCAGTTTTCATGTTTGTGTCCATAAGGACTGTTATTGGAACTAATGATTTAGTGACTAAACCCCAAGTAATATTCACATCCATTTAATGTCGTTTATATTCTGGCAGGAAGTTCTCAGCTGATTTGTTCGTTATTAGTCTGTCAGCCAGTCCTTGCTTGTTAGATGCTGATGTTTGTGTAAGGGTAGGATGTTTTGCGAAATTCAGGCAGATAAGACTAGTATAATGACAAACAAAGAGAACTTAATTTCAACAGTACAGCCATAATATACAATGCTTGTTATGGAAATAAATATTTAAATGAGTAAAAAAAAAAACCTAATAACATTCTTTTTTAATGCACCAATGTAAATATTTAAAGTGAGTTTGATAGTCTCGCCTGTGGACTGAAATATTAACTATCTGTAATAATACCTGCTTATATAAAATATATTAAATGTTCGTACAATTTTTAGGTCTGTTTAGCAAATGTTGAATAGTTGTGAACTGAGAATCTGAAATGCCAAGTTGAATCCAATGTAGTGTAATTGGAAAGATTCCCAAGCACAGCTATAGTCATAGCTTGGCTATTTTACCTTTAACGTCACTACTCAGATTTGAATTCACTACGCAGTTTGATAACTGTGAACCCCTATGTGTGAAGAGCTGATAATTCCTCACTTTATTTCCACAGGAGAGGCAAAAGCAGCTTGAGAGCATGGGTATTTCTCTAGAATCTTCCGGTATCAAAGTTGGGGACGATAAATGTTACTTGGTGAATCTGAATGCGGACCCTGCCCTTAATGAACTTTTGGTGTATTATTTAAAGGTGAGAAAATATCAGAAAATATGTCGAATTTGTGTAGATTTGTATTTGATGCAAATGTTAAAATATCTTTGTGATACATGTATTTCTGAACTCGCAAATAAAAATCGTTTCTACTCATGTTATATTCTATACTGTATGTATATATATAGAGAGAGAGATAGAGAGAGATTAATTTCACTTTGTGATATCACAACTGCCGCCTCAAAATGATGATCTTTTACCATTTAGGTAAGCAATATATCTACCTATCTATCTATCTATCTATCTATCCATCCATCCATCTACTTAATCTGTCTGTTTGTCCGTCCATCTATCATCTTTGCGTTTGCGCTGAGATTACTAAAACAATGTCTTCCTTTGTTTGTTAGTTTAAGTATAATTTATTATGGTATATTTATTACTGTTTTGCATTATTGGGTAATCACCAACTGTCAGTGAGTGGTGTACTTATCTCCCTGTCATGATTGGGGTGACATATTTTGTTTTACAATTTCTATACCACAGGTGCATGGTTAGGTACAATGGAGGATTTTGATTTGTTTGATGATAGCCCTAGAAATAATATTATAATTATTATTATTATTATTGCCATTTATATAGCGCCAACAGATTCTGTAGCGCTTTACTATATTATGAGAGGGGGGATGTAACTATAAATAGGACAATTACAAGAAAACTTACAGGAACAATCGGTTGAAGAGGACCCTGCTCAAACGAGCTTACAGTCATGTAGCCATTAAATGTAATATTGAAATAGGAAAAGAACAGTTTGTGGTAAAATAAGCAAAGCATTGCTAGAATCCTTTTGCGTGACTATTCTCCCTTAGAGCTACCTAGCAATTAGTATGACACTTTTTATAGTACGCTTCCATTAGTCAGCTTTTTTAAGTATATATTAATGTTGATTGTAAAAACTTCAGTGATTCCATTAAATATATACTGAAATGGGTCAACATTGTAAAAGATGCAGCACGATTGTTGGTCACACATTCAATGAACAAGAAACAAATTTTGAATGAATGAGTAACGATAATTAATCACAGAAGGGAGCAGGGAAAAGGAACGCTGCCAAGAACGGGTTTTTAGCAGAAACCAGTGTATTTTGCTTGTTTTCTGCTGGCACAGACATGAGATAGCTGACCAACGACTAGAAGAAAGACATGCAATGATTTATAGGGACAGCCCGGCCGCATAAAATGTGGTTTCCTTATGAATGCCAATATGACATCTTTGCTGTACATTTAATACATTATTAAATAATTTTGACCTGAAACAAAAGCCCTTTCTCTCCTTCAGTGTGTCTTACATGCTGTTTGTTTTGCAGGATCATAACAGAGTAGGTGCTGACACATCTCAGGATATACAGCTCTTTGGTATTGGCATTCAGCCCGAGCATTGTGTGATTGATGTGGCCACAGACGGGGAAATTTCTCTCACACCCAGGGAAAATGCACGGTATGTTGGATCAAGCAGCCATGACATGGACGTTTTATAGGAGAGTTGGTCAACCTGGTTTCATTTTGTAATTTTTGTTTTATTGCTTGAGTCATTAAAATTATAGATAGTAAGGTATGTCATAAAAAATAATGAGCTGTATTCATATTTTAAGAGATCAGGCAGACAGAGGTATCCTAGTATAAATTTACAGTAACCATGCATTATCCAACAATAGATAGAAAAAACAACCAAGAAATAAATGAATAAATGATAAGGCATATTGAGAGTATGGGATTGGTCAAATGAAAGACAAAAAAGTCCAAGGAGAGTAAGTTGGGGACACACGTAAAATGTTGCCAGTTGCTACTTTCCCTCACCCCAGTCAGAAAGATTAATGACCAAATCTTATATTTTGCCGTCATCCCAATTTGGTCCCATGTTATCTTATATCATCAGCATGGGATGCCCTACTTTTTGGGTGAGTAGGACATTAAATTTTAGAATAAGATCTTAAAAGAACAGATTGTTATAAACACAGAAGCTGGCTTGGTTTCATTTTCGTGTCATTTTCTAGAAGAGACTCGATCGGCTGGTTTTACCTTCAGCTCATTTTATTTTTAAACATCCTTTTTTTTTATTTATTTTAGACAGCTGGGTGAATCTTATACAGAAGTAAAAAAAACAGTATTAAGACAATGTCAACTATAAATAGTGCATGCATTATCTGTCTTAATGGTATCTTAGCAGAACATAACGTGAGGCAATTGACAGCACAGCACTTTCTGTAATCAGCATACTTGGGAGAATACACAAGGTTCATATTACAAATGTATAAATTAACGTAACTGTAGAAGGTTTTGTGGCTGGGTCATGTCAGTTCTGTCTAAAAAAATAAAGGCATTACACGGGATAAGTTCTAGGCCCTAGAATATTGGGAGTATTAAGTTTTAAAATGGAAAGAGTTTAACATTTTAGGTTTGATGGGCAGTTATAGGTATGGGGTTACTACAAACCACTTAGCAAAAAAAATATATATATTTTTGTATCATTTCCAAACAGTCCATATAAAATATGCTTTAGTTTTCAGATCACTTTTTAAGAGAGAATAAGTCAGTTTCGATTAATCCTTTCTGGTCCCTTATTAGGAGAGAGCGGGTCAGCTGGGTTTAACCTTTCTGGCCATTTTTTTTAGAAGGGACTTCATCAATGACTTTCAGAAATGTTGTGTAAGTGTAACCATGTGAACTATTCTATATGGTCATGTAATACAAGGCGCATACTTAAAATTCCTAAAAGTACCCTTTGATTTTAAGCAAAACCATTGACTTATATTTCTTCACAAGCCATGGTATAGGTAAATACATTTATTACTTACACAACTGTAATAAATGTTGGATAAAAGATTTCATGCAATGATTTTTAATCATTTTGTAAAAGCAAACATTTGCTATGTCCCAATTTTTAACTGCCAGTTTTAGCATGTACCCAAACTGCATCACTTGATTCACTGGCCCGTAATTGGAGAAACAAGAGGAACTGGAGAATTGATGCCTAATGATGCATTTTTGGGCTGGAAGGTATATCGAGGGTCACAAATCAACTTTACTTTAATAAGGCTTAACTAATTAATAAGGCATAGAATACAGAGGTAATAATAACCTACTTTATAAAATTCCCTCCCATTCTGCTACCTCATATGGCAGGCAGATTATTGCTTACAAGGAAGATAGGATAGACCCCTTCAATCTATTCTAGTGACAGGCTGATATCCCTGCTATAACCAGGTACTTTAACCTTGTCCATGACTCTCGGTGTCGTATCGTCTGTTTATAGCTGATCCCATGACACTTGTAACGGTATGCGGGATAATCGTCCACGACATCCGTTGGTATCTTCAGGAAATCCACAGTCAGAGTAGGAAGCAAGGCAATATTCCCAATCCTCCCAATAACCGGACGAAACACAGTTTGGGAGTCAACTAACTCGGTTTATTCACAAGCAGCGTATTTATACAGTTCCCCATGCAAGGGGTTTCCACACAGATCATCCAGGGGATTTCTCCCAACATGCATTGTGACTTTCCCAACAGGCATTGCGACCCGAGAGGGATACTCCCACTAAAATGGACGACTAAGTGGATTATCCCCTCGTGTAGCAAAACCGACAATTGACTCTAAAATCCATAATTCACATAATATTCGGTACTTTGGAATAATCGAACGTTCGGTAGATAGCTGGGGTCGGAGCGCACACTTTGTGAGAATACCGCTCTGATCCCAGCTGAATTGACCGAACGCCGCACATAATACATTTAAACAGGAAAGTTGGTTTAAAAGTACCGAATAAGTACGGGACATATAATGTACCGAACGCGGGACTCCCGAACGCTCTGGAACTCCAGCGGGGCTCGGATCATCGAGTAGCCGTTTTCAAGTCCAGGCTCTCGACGACCGAACACCGTTGCAGAGACAAAGGATCCAAGATGGCCGACCGCCGCATGGTCGGTAGTGGATCGACGGCCACCTAGGAGAGCCCTTAATTACCGATTGCAACAATGTTGCAATCGGTTACTTGGTACCACACGACTTGGGAGTGTGTAGTCGACCTGGGGAGCCCGTATTCGTACGGCGAATGGCCAGGATAGCCGTGTTTTCGTCGTACGAATGCTGGTACGCTGGCAGCGTACGGCTGCCAGCGTGCGAACGGCCATAGCACAATACATACACATTTAACGGAACACATCATACAGTCAGCCTACGGACAACCTATACTGCATATAGTCCAGAAGTGGCTAGATTTGCCACAATGCTCCCCCAGAACCAAGCCGGCATACACAGTCTGATCCCAACGGATCGGCTTGGGGATGTCCGGGAGAGTACTCACAGATCACTTTTCGAGTTCAGTCTGTCTGGATAACCCGTCAGCGTTACCGTTTTGTTTTCCGGGCCGATAGTGAATGGTAAAGTCAAAGGGCTGCAGCGCCAAACTCCAGCGCAGCAGCCGGGCATTGTCCCCAGATACACGGTTCAGCCACACTAACGGGTTGTGATCTGTGAGTAAGGAAAAAGGTTGTCCGTACAAATAGGGCTGTAACTTTTTGAGGGCCCACACCACGGCCAGGCATTCTTTCTCGATGGCAGCGTAGCTCACTTCACGCGGTAGTAACTTGCGGCTTAGGTAAGCTACGGGGTGTTCTCCGCCATCGGCTCCCACTTGGCTCAGTACTGCTCCCAATCCAAACATTGAAGCGTCTGTGTGAACAAGAAATCTTTTAGTTGGATCAGGAGCCGTCAACACAGGAGCATTAGTTAGAGCCGTTTTGAGTTGCTGGAATGCCTGCTCACACTCTGGGGCCCAGACAACTTGTCGGGGAAGGTTCTTTTTAGTCAAGTCCGTCAGGGGTTTGGCCAGGGTGCTATAGTCTGGAACAAACTTCCGGTAGTAGCCGGCCGTCCCTAAAAACGCCAGCACCTGAGTCTTAGTCCTGGGGGTAGGCCACTTTGCTACAGCCTCAATCTTGGCTGGCTCGGGTCTCTGCTGCCCACACCCTACTCGGTGTCCCAGATACTGCACCTCAGCCATACCTATGTGGCACTTGCTAGGCTTTAACGTTAACCCAGCCTCCCCAATACGATCTAGGATCGCCCCTATGTGGTGTAGGTGGTCCTCCCAGGTCTGGCTAAAGATGGCTATGTCATCTAGATAGGCACAGGCATACTCTTGGAACCCGTCCAGTAGCCGATCTACCATCCGCTGAAAGGTAGCCGGAGCGTTTTTCATTCCGAAGGGCATGACCTTGAAATGGTACAGGCCAAACGGAGTGACAAACGCCGACTTGGGGACGGCGTCATCGGCTAGTGGAATTTGCCAGTATCCCTTACACAAATCAATGGTAGTGAGATACTGGCCCCGTGCCATCTTATCTAACAGCTCGTCTATCCGGGGCATCGGGTAGGCATCAGACACCGTTTTGTCATTTAGCCTCCGGTAGTCGACACAGAACCGAGTGGTGCCATCCTTTTTCGGTACTAGGACTACCGGCGATGCCCAGGGGCTATCGGAGGGTTCGATAACCCCTAGCTGTAACATCTCATCTAGCTCGGCTTTCATATGGGTACGGACGGATTCCGGAACCCTATATGGAGCCTGTCTCATAGGTAGCTGTCCCAGGGTGTCTACTCGGTGAGTGGCTAGCGGAGTGTAACCAGGTAAATTGGAGAAGGTAGCCCCTTTGGCTTCGATCAGCGCTTGTACCTGGGCACGCTCATGGGCGCTTAGCCGCTCCCCCAGCTGAACTCCCTGGGAGGGCTCTATCGGTGCCTCGGGTTCTAGTAGGTCAGGTAAGGGTAGGTTCTCCTGATCCTCTAAGGAGGAGGCGCAGATGGCCGTCACATCCTCGATCCTCTCATGGTAGGGTTTGAGCAGGTTCACGTGGAGCATGCGTCTCTTCCCTACCCCTGAGCAGGGGCCGATCACATAGGTAGTGTCGCATCGCTGCTCCACTACCTGGTATGGGCCTTGCCAGATGGCCTGCAGCTTGTCTGTGCGGACAGGTTTTAAAATTAAAACCTTCTGTCCCACCTGAAAGCTGCGGTCTCGGGCTCCTCTATCGTACCAGCGTCGCTGTCGTTGCTGGGCCGCCTGGAGGTTGGTGTGTACAGCCTGAGTGAGCGCCTCCAGACGGTCCCTGAATTCCAGGACGTATGATATGATAGGGGTCTCGTTGGTAGTACTCTCTCCCTCCCAATGTTCCCTAATTAAGTTCAAGGGTCCCCGCACCCTCCTCCCAAATAGTAATTCAAACGGGGAGAATCCGGTCGACTCCTGGGGAACCTCTCTATAAGCAAAGAGTAGGTGAGGTAGAAACCTCTCCCAGTCTTTGTGGGTCTCCCCGAACGTCCGAAGCATCTGCTTCAGTGTCCCGTTGAACCTCTCACATAACCCATTGGACTGGGGGTGGTAGGCGGAATTAACTATTGGCTTAATGCCACATACCTTCCACATATGTTGAGTAACTTCGGCCGTAAACTGGGTACCTCGGTCCGAGATTATCTCTTGGGGGAACCCTACCCGGGAAAACACTTTCATTAATGCCTCCGCTACGGTCTCGGCATGTATATTAGTGAGGGCCACAGCTTCGGGGTACCTGGTGGCGTAATCCACTACAGTCAGAATGTACCTTTTGCCAGAGGGACTGGGTTTTGGCAGGGGCCCTACGATATCTACCGCTACGCGGCTGAAGGGCTCTGCGATAATGGGTAGGGGACATAGCTTGGCCTTGTGGCGATCCCCTCGTTTACCTACTCTCTGACATACGTCGCAAGAGGTGCAATACTGGCGCACATCCTGCGAGATGCCGGGCCAGAAGAAGGCATGCGTTAAGCGGTACCGGGTACGGGTCATCCCTAGGTGTCCTGACAAGGGAATGTCATGAGCAATTCTAAGCAGCTCCTGTCTATACTTTTGCGGTACCACTAGCTGCTTGTTAGTCAGGGTGACAGACCCCCCCACATCTTTAGTCGTGACACGGTATAACAACTCCTTCTCCCAGATGTACCGCTCCCCCTCTAGCCCGGTTTGGTCTGTTTGTGCCCGGTCTCTATATACTTGGAGGGTGGGATCGGTCTGGACTTCGGTCGCAAAGGTAGTCGGGGTATCCCAGGACATGGGGGTCGGTCGGGGAGCATGGTCTCTTACCTGAGCCTCAGAGTGTATCGGTGTAGCCGTGGTGCGAGCCTGTTGCCGGGTGGTTACGGGGTGTGCCTCCTGATAGGGAGTCTGGGGAATAAAAGCGGAAGTCATTTGGCCTAAGTCATTCCCCAGCACAACATCTGCAGGTAAATTTTGCATAAGCCCTACTTCCACAGTCCCCTCTCCCACACCCCAATCCAAGTGTACTTTGGCAGTCGGTAGCCGGTATACTGCTCCCCCGGCCACCCGTACTGCTACTGACCCGCCAGTGTGGGTTGCGCCCGGGACCAAATGTGGTGCAACCAAAGTCAAAGTGGCTCCCGAATCCCTGAGCCCTTGTACCTCCTTGCCCTCTAGGGATACTAGCTGCCGATGATGTTGTCGGTTGTCGGTGGCTCGGACCGACATTACTTCGTGGAGCACCCCTAGCGGCTCCTCAACTTGAGCGCTCAGCAATTCTTGGGTGACGGGGGCTACCTGGTAATGGTGTGCAGCAGCCCTTGGTGCCAAATTTTGTCGCACCTGATTCCAAGCCTGCCGGCTCCGGTTTTGGGTGCACTCCCGAGAAATGTGTCCCCACTGCTTGCAGGTGTGACACTGAATGTTAGCCGGCCGTTGTATCGGGAGGGGGGTGGTGGAGTATTCAGTGCTGGCCTGTGCAGGGGTACAGTGGGGCCGGTAGGAGTAAAATTATGGGGTGGCCCGGTAACCCGAGGGAGGGCCTTATTCTGTGATCCGTGATGCCTCCGGGCATCAAAATGCTGATCCGCCAATCTAGCGGCTTCGGGTAGGGTGAGGGGTTTACGGTCTCTCACCCATTCTTGTGCGTCTGGGGACAAGCCATTAAAAAACTGCTCCAGTAGCATAAGCTGTCGTAACTCCTCCATATTAGTGGCGTTGCTGGCCTGTATCCATCCTTGCGATGCTTGATCCAGCTTGTGTGCCCACTCTGCGTGAGAATCTTTCTCCGGTTTGCGCAAGCCCCTGAACTTGCGCCGGTATGCTTCTGGGGTGATAGCATACCTCTCCAAGATCGCCCTCTTTACTTTAGGGTAATCTTTGCTGTCCTCTCGAGGTACAGCACGGTAGGCTTCAGCTGCCCTACCCGATAATTTACCGGCCAGCAGCGGTACCCATACTGCGGGTTCCAGATCGTGCAAATCGCACAGCCGCTCAAAATCCTGTAAGTACCCATCGATTTCGTCCTTTTCTTCACAAAACGCTTTAAAGGCGTGATGTGGGACTTTGGGCTTTATTTGTCCATAGGTGGAGGCAGTAACAGACTCTGCCCTAGGTGGGGTTGCTGGTGGGTTGGTTGCCAGCAGATAGTCTTGTACATCCGATATCATCACGGTCAGCATTTCCAACGATACTGGTTGCGGCAGAAACTCCAACCTGGTTCGTAGCTCTTTTTGGAATGGGGTCTCTTCCTTGGCTGGTGGAGGTGTAGCGCTGCGGGCTCTGTCTCCCTCCATTAGTTCCGCGATCAGCACAGCCTTAGATTTGTTGCTGGCTATCTTGCCCCTGGCTTCCAGTAGCTCTTTTAAAGTCTGTCGTTTCAGTATGGTGTAGTCAATCTCCATACGAATTGCCCTTGCTTTCCTTGTTCGGTAGTTCCAGTTTACACGAACGCTGCTTTTTCGGCTGTAAGGTTCGGATCCCGTCGCTTGCCACCAATTGTAACGGTATGCGGGATAATCGGCCACGACATCCGTTGGTATCTTCAGGAAATCCACAGTCAGAGTAGGAAGCAAGGCAATATTCCCAATCCTCCCAATAACCGGACGAAACACAGTTTGGGAGTCAACTAACTCGGTTTATTCACAAGCAGCGTATTTATACAGTTCCCCATGCAAGGGGTTTCCACACAGATCATCCAGGGGATTTCTCCCAACATGCATTGTGACTTTCCCAACAGGCATTGCGACCCGAGAGGGATACTCCCACTAAAATGGACGACTAAGTGGATTATCCCCTCGTGTAGCAAAACCGACAATTGACTCTAAAATCCATAATTCACATAATATTCGGTACTTTGGAATAATCGAACGTTCGGTAGATAGCTGGGGTCGGAGCGCACACTTTGTGAGAATACCGCTCTGATCCCAGCTGAATTGACCGAACGCCGCACATAATACATTTAAACAGGAAAGTTGGTTTAAAAGTACCGAATAAGTACGGGACATATAATGTACCGAACGCGGGACTCCCGAACGCTCTGGAACTCCAGCGGGGCTCGGATCATCGAGTAGCCGTTTTCAAGTCCAGGCTCTCGACGACCGAACACCGTTGCAGAGACAAAGGATCCAAGATGGCCGACCGCCGCATGGTCGGTAGTGGATCGACGGCCACCTAGGAGAGCCCTTAATTACCGATTGCAACAATGTTGCAATCGGTTACTTGGTACCACACGACTTGGGAGTGTGTAGTCGACCTGGGGAGCCCGTATTCGTACGGCGAATGGCCAGGATAGCCGTGTTTTCGTCGTACGAATGCTGGTACGCTGGCAGCGTACGGCTGCCAGCGTGCGAACGGCCATAGCACAATACATACACATTTAACGGAACACATCATACAGTCAGCCTACGGACAACCTATACTGCATATAGTCCAGAAGTGGCTAGATTTGCCACAACACTAAATATAGTTTTATGAGAACAGATACAAGACAGATATAGTTTAGTGCCCAATGGCTTATCTATTGTCCAGTATAACAGAACACTCAAGAGTGTGTGTAGTTTTTCTAGTTCACTAAAATATAGAAAATATCTTACAAAGTGCATGTAGATCCATATAAAATCAACCTAAATGAGAACACTGCAAAAAATATATTTGTATTAATTTTCATCCATAAAAAAAAATGGTTGTGTGAGGGGCAAATAAGGCCGTATAGGAAGGGGGAAATAAGTCGGTTGTGGTGTGCCGGAACCAACGTCGTGGTAGGCCTGTAATAAAAGAGGGCCCACCCATGAGGTGTAATGAAAGTATAAATTAGAGGGAGTGGAGGGTGGGGACATGCGAATCGCAAAAAACATACAGGAAGGTATGCAGGCCCAGCCTTTATATTTGTGTGAGGGGCAAATAAGGCCGTATAGGAAGGGGGAAATAAGTCGGTTGAGGTGTGCCGGAACCGACGTCGTGGTAGCCCTGTAATAAAAGAGGGCAAAAATAGATGCCTGCCAGAAAACTTAAAAACAATCAACAAAACCTTAATTGCCTAGCTGTATGGTAAACGCCGAGCGAGTAATTAGGTGCCCGGCGCTTTATCCGGCACTCTAAATTGGGCAAGGGGAAGTAAAGTCTGTTAAACGTGTTGGCCAACTAGGGAAAACTAAGTGTGGGGTAGAGAGGGTAAACTATAGACTGCATGAATAGGTGAGACTTCCTGAGACAATGCTGCAAGATGACGTGGTTGCTATGGGAAATATGTGGGACCCCAAGAAACTGTGAAAGCAGGTATAGCGGCTCAACGACTACCTGACATAGTTACTTAGCTGAAAAGGAGACTAGCGTCCCCCAAGTCCGGCCTACCTCACATTCGTGATTAAAACGGTTGATCCAAAAAGAAGGCGAAAAACCCAGTTTGAAGCGCTTTCCAATTTGCAACAAGCTAGGGAAAAAATTATTTCTTGACCCCAAAATGGCAGTCGGATTATCCTTGGATCAAGCAGTTATTGCCCTACATTGAAGGTTGATAAAAGGCATGAAATAGGTCTGATAGTGATGGAAAAACTTGGATGTGATGGGAAATCTGTAAATTGAAAAATTCCCGGAACCTGAAACGCCTTGAGTATGGTAATATTCTGGTATGAGGAGATGAAACTGCGTGTGAATGAAACCTGAAACAACATGTGCAGTTGTAGACTGGATAAGTAGAGTGGATGCAAGTAAGAGGTGGCAAAAGAAGTGAAATCAATCACAGACAACATAATCAGAGACAGTAACAGTATATGAGAGAAAGGAGCCTCAAGGGGAAGAACGGACCTAACCCAAGTACTGTGAGTGCTAGAAAAACAAAAACAAACAAAAGGAGAGCCAGACGCGAACGATGACGACCCCGAGCTCACAAGGCTGGCAGCCCACGACCAGGCCCCGAAACGCAGAGAATGCTATCGTCTACAGGAGAGGCCGTAGTCAGAGCCACATTCGAACGAGTAGAAGAGGCACAGGACCGATCATGCAAAAAACAAAAATTTAATAAAATAAAATATTGGTGCAGGAAGTCCGGTTCAGAACAAGCCGAAGCGGCGGTGCCAGTTGCCCTAAACTACCATCCGACACCGCCCCATAAACGACCGCAGCAAAGACAACCAGGGGGCGAACAACGGAGAACCAGTCAGTTACAGTAGTGGGCATCTCAACCATTGCTTGTGGCCCCCTCCAGCAACAGCGTTACCCGTGGAGGCAGACAGACACTGAGAGTACAGCTACCTATAATGAATTAGAAGTTCCATAAAGCCTCTCTAAGCATTTTTGGCCAACCGCAGATGTCACTGTCCAGAAATTGTATGTGCAAATATTTGCAAAGACAAATTCTCTCTGATGGGAGATTGTAAACGGGGACTGCCACAGCACTTAGTTGATCGTCGTCTTTGTGTGTGTTCATGTCTACACTGTCTGTGCATTTGACGTTAGCAATATAATGCTTACGGAGTTTCTTTGTTACACCTTGTCTTGGCTTTCATGGGGGGAAATCTTCGGCTGCATTAGGTCACCAGCTCTCCCACTCAGACGCACATTCTTTCTACACCACAACAGGCTGGAACCTACTTCAGAATCACAGAGAAGCCTGCATAAGAACAAACACAAATTCTATGAATTGATACTAGAAGTACAGCACTATTCCCTGCTTCTCCTTGTTAACATGTTGGTTTTGCAGTCAGATTTACCTACAGCCCCTTTACTCAGGACACTTATTCTGGGTCTTAATTCTTACTCTACCTTTGTTTTTGTTCTTTCCTTTTTTTCTCTCTTTCATTTTTTTTGGAGATAACTTCCGCTTTTGACAGCACTTATATTGTCTATGTATATGGTTTTTTTTTGTTTGTTTTTTATAATTTTATCCAGTAATGAGAAAATGAATAAAAAAAGTTGTTGAAGAGAAAAAGACATACTGTTCAATGATAACCTGAATATTAAGACTATTTGAATTTTTTATTATTTTATTTTGGCAGCTGCCAGCTGTGTCTAGTTAAAAGTAATTAATATGGTTTGTAATGCTGCTGTCATACATTGAGGGAGTGTTCATAATGAGTAGGCTGTAAGTGGCTGTCTGTAATGCCAATTGCAAAGCCATTCTCTTTTGTTTCCTTTTACATGATGACAGATTACCTTGCAATTTCCCAGAACCTCCTTTGTTCGGCAGCATGTGTCAGCTCAATAATGGACTGCGCTCCACCTGCGCTTTAGGCCTTAGTCAGTGGGAGCTAATTTCCAGTGATTCTTAAGAATCATGCACAGTGTGATATCAAACCTAGTGTAGTAATATGCTGGACAACACTTGTGTTAAAAAAGAATGATGGATGCCCAGTGGCCAGAATACCATATGTGGACCATAAAGGCTTTTGTCTATTTCCCATCTGCCTGGAGTTTTATTGTACAACATATCTAGTTAATAAGGTCTGGGGCACCTCATTATTATGTTGTGTAGAATTAGCCTAGGCCGTACAGGGGGGGGGAGGCTGAAGTGATGGAGGGGATTTCCTTTATTTTTCATTAATAGCATGTGGAAAACTGTCAGTGTGATGAACAGACTTTTCAGGTGGTCTTGTCTTCATTAGCCAGCCTTGTGTTGATTTTTCAACAAGTATTGCTGTTTATTGTCTGCTGGCTCGGGCTGTCAGTTGGAAAACAATCTTGTAGTTATTTATTTTAGCTAAGAATTTGTTATACTGCTGTCAGTTCTTCACAATATCTAGTTTTGTGAATAATCTAATAATTAATTGTATTAACTGTTTCATTGTAGCCTTTTTTGATACAAAATAAGTTAAAGATTGTCTTAAAATACTTTCTCATTGCCAGTAATATTCCTCTCCCATAAGCAAAGGGTCATTGAGCTGTCATTCCCAGCTTCTCTTAGACACTGTCTTGCAATAGCATGTCTGACATGTGAGCCAGCACAATAGCCCAGAGCCAGGTGCTGTACTGTGCCAAGCAGGGTGTCATGTAGGTGGCAGACTGTTACAGGCTGCAAGAGAAGCCTAAAAGAGGAGATGAGTGGTAGATGGAAAGATAGCCAAACAAAAGAAGAATGCTTGTGAAACATGAGAGATAAAGGCAATACACATTTGTTTTGTATGTTTGACTAAATAAACAGGCAGACCTGCACTTTATTCTTCTATTGTTAGAAAAAGAATGTTATGCAGGTTGCACAGAAATAATGGATGCCTTCTATTAACTTTATCAGGGTGCTTAGTTTACAGTGGTGGTGTTGGAATCCATTACCTGCCAGCACTCAGTAATGCAAAATGCTAATCTATTTGATTATAGAATGATTAGAGAAAACTGAATGATCTGTCAGAAAAGAAGACACATATTCTATTGATTTTCTGGATGTTTTGCTCTGACCCATACATTTGCCACAGTTGTAAAAGTCCAGCTTCTTCAATAACAACAGAAACAGTGTACTATACTTTAAAGGGACACTATAGTCACCAAAACAACTTTAGCTTAATAAAGCAGTTTTGGTGTATATATCATGTACCTGCAGTGTCAATGCTCTATTTTCTGCCATTTAGGAGTTAAATCACTTTGTTTATGCAGCCATAGTCACTTCCCCCTGCATGTGACTTGTACAGCTTCCTAAACACTTCCTGTAAAAAGTCATCTAATGTTTAAACTTCCTTTAGTGCACAAACTATAGAACTCCACTGTTAATAGCTTGCTAGATCCTGCAGGAGTCTCCTGTGTGTGAGTAAAGTTCAATTTACAGAGCAGGGGATAAAATTTCTAAAGCAAGTTAGCATCTGACTGAAAATGAGTCACAGCCATGGGAGGTGTGGCTAAGGCAGCATGGACAGAAAGAAAAAAAGTGATCTAACTCCTAAATGGCAGAGAATTGAACTGCTTTGTTAAGCTAAAGTTGTTTAGGAGAATATCGTGCCCCTTTAACTATTGTTTCCCACTATATTCAACTTGAGCTCTGATTAACTCATGTCTACTTGACCCATATTGCCTTGACACAAATGGAAGGGAAGCAGCCGCTTCACGTAAAACTAACCAAGCTGAGCTACCTAACACTTCTAGAGTTAATCTCTGAGGTGAGAATTGTGAGAAATTTAATATTAGTTCAAAGTGAATGGGAAAATGTTGGGCAAACTAGCCAATTAAGAAAAAATCTTTAATTCAATTTTCTGTTCATTATTACTATCTTACCTTTGAAATTGACTTTGAATTCCCAGCAATTCTTACTTTAGTAAATAACCCTATGTGACGGTCCAACCCTCTCTGACCGTCTTGGGTTCCGTTTCTCCCATTAATTAGCGAATAATCCTTCCAGGCAGAGTGTAGACACAAGCATAGCATAACCCCTCACACATGAGCCGAGGCTTAACGCTGGGTAGAGATCTGTTTAATGCACACAAAGCAACAGTATTCATGCAGTAAAACCACTCCTGCTCTGAGGAAAACAAACTACCAGTTAAAAGGGTCAGACAGTGTTTGCAAATATGACAGTTATTAAGGGTTTAAACTGGTGTTCTAAGAGGGGGGGGGGGGGGGAACAAAACAGTCAAACTAAGTCCATAAAACAGGGGTTTTCTTCACACCCTATGAGTGTCTTTTTGACTGGTCTTTGCAGTTCCCACCTCTCTGGTGTCCTTTTACCTTACTCACATGGCAATAAGGCAGAAATGTGGCGTAGTGCACACGGGAATTTTTGTAAAAAAAATTCAAACAATTCTACAAAGCTATTTTAAATACTCATATCCTATAATCCTCTTCATATCTTAAATGGATTTAGTCGTCAAAATGTTCTCTTTCTGGAAAGTTGGGCAAACTAGCCAATTAAGAAAAAAACTTTAATTCAATTTTGTGTTCATTATTATTATCTTACATTTGAAATTGACTTTGAATTCCCAGCAATTCTTACTTTAGTAAATAACCCTATGTGACGGTCCAACCCTCTCTGACCGTCTTGGGTTCCGTTTCTCCCAGTCATTAGCGAATAATCCTTCCATGGATTTAGTCGTCAAAATGTTCTCTTTCTGGAAAGTTCACAGCTTATATGCTAAGAGTTGTACATACTGGAGAATGGTACACATTCATTTAATATGTTATTTAAAGAAGACGTATCTAACCAGTTTCGTGAAAGCTTGTAATCCTTCTTTCGTCTAATTAACATCAATGCCCAAAGGTACATTTTGTGTTTGAAGATAAATAGAGCTGTGTGATTCATTGTTTCCTTCTTTTTGTATGCAGCTTGCCATCTGTGCTTGGCATACATCTGAAAAGAGTGATCGGTGTAACACTGGGGCTTAATATCTGTGATTTAGCTTTTATTTCTGCTTCCAGAGTGTATCCTTAATAATTAAACTGCAGATAGTGGCTTTTACGTCAGGTAATTTAAAACTCCATGTGAGAGACAGAATGGTATGCTGATCATATGAAGAAAGGACAAATTGAGAATCAGATAGCACCAAGTGAGATAACAAAGTCTGCTGCCAAGTACTGACAACACCTGCAAACACCCCCTCTATGAATTTGCCATTTCATTTTACGATTCATTCCAATGTACTTCCTGGTTTTATAAAGCTTCTGACATCCATTCAAAACAGTGTGTTTCACTATCTTAATTTAATTCTCTATTGGCAATATACTTTGAGGTAGCACCCTGACACCGGATACTTATTTAACAGTTGGAGAATCGGACCTGTTGCCAATTGTTACTTAACATTACGTCTGTGTTTTGTATCAAATTACACTACTAATTATAAGGATACACTATATCCTCTTGAATTATTAACAAAAGGTTTTAAAAAAAAATCCTAGGCTATTTGTGTCTATGCAGTGACCGTGTCTCTGTGGAGTCTTTAAAAATAGCTTAAAAGCTTTTTTTTTTTAGAATTCAGATTAGCCCTTTAAGGATCATTGTGAATAATTTATCTTTAAAATGTATGATATAGTGATTCTATATCATTGCATTGTCCATTGTGGCTTGAGTACTGTGTCAGTAGCAAGTAAAGAATTATAAAAATAAATACAATGATTTACCATCTTTACCTCTACAATGCTGTTAATAGTAAATTAGGTAGGACACTGTATGACAGTGCAATGCCGATGTGATGTCATGTATATCATAATGACATTAAGTGCTTCTTTACAGGTTACAGCAGTGGTTCCCAAACCAGTCCTCAAGGCACACCTACCAGACCAAGATTTAGGGATATCCTATTTGTGCTTAAAGGACCACTATAGGCACCCAGACCACTTCAGCTTAATGAAATGGTCTGGGTGCCAGGTCCAGTATGTTTTCCTGGCACTATAGTGGTCATTTGAGGTGTTTTTTTTTTTCTTCTAAAAACACCTTAGACATAACAGAGTAATCCCTAAATCATGAACCTGTGTGGGGTGCCTTGAGAACTGGTATGGGAATCACTGGGTTAAAGCTTTATTCATAGTGCAAAGCTTGGTATTTACTTTTTTTTTTAAAATAAATGTATAAGTCTGAGATCTTACTATGGGCTTTTTTTATATGTGCTGTCCTGAATTTTTTTCTAATC
This sequence comes from Pelobates fuscus, assembly GCF_036172605.1. Taxonomy (NCBI): domain Eukaryota; kingdom Metazoa; phylum Chordata; class Amphibia; order Anura; family Pelobatidae; genus Pelobates; species Pelobates fuscus. Next base: position 155,910,200 of record NC_086320.1, read on the forward strand.
TAGTAGACTATGGCCATAGGTTATTTAAGCAATCCCCCCCCCCCCCCTCTTTTTACAATACAAACGTGTAATAGTTTCTTATGAGTTACACTTAAAACAACCAAAGCAATATGATACATCATGTATAACAATAAAAAAGTACAATAATTAAAAAAAGAGAGAATTAAAAAAAGAGAAAACAACTTTTTTTATGTTGAATATATATCTCACATCTTCTTTATCACTTTAAAAAGTTAATTTAGTATATGTAGGAATGCATCATTACTTATGGATCCTTATTTTTTTATCTTTTACAAATGCCAAACATACAAAATGTTAGACTGGGCTTTTGTAGAAGTAGATTAGATATGCTTCTATTTTGGGAATGCACCATCTTTCTAATTGCGAGTGAAAGAGGGCTTCAATGTGTCATGAATATTTTGTGTTTGCGTTCATGTTTATCTCACACATCAAGCTTACAAACATCAAACGGTGCAATGTTCATGCCGTATGGAGACGGTTGCTGCCCTCTGCACAGTCACATTAACAAGCGCACATGGAAAATATTAGTACATTTGCTGTGTGGGTGTTCATTGATTTGTTCCTGTTCCCTTTTTTATGGATGTTGTATAAAACAAGTTTTTAGTGATAGTGCAAAACGACTGAGGACTCACTGAAATTCTGTAAGGTCAGGGGCGTACCTAGAGCATATGGCACCCGGGGCGGGTCCTAGTTTTGGCACCCCCCCCTGCCCACCCCCCCACCCGCACTTTAAAATGTACAAAACACCCACAATTTGTTTTTAATGTATGTAGCATTGAGCAGTGCTTCCATGTTTCAATGTAAGCATGCTTTTGTATGGAGTAAGTGTGAGTGAAAGAATGGGTGTGTTTGTATGTAGTGTTGGCATTTTAATGCAGGCATGCTTTTGTGTGTAGTGTTGGCGAGATGCAGTGGTGTGGTTATATATAATGGTGATGTTTTAATACAGAGGTGTGTTTGTATGTAGTGTTTGCACTGGAATGCAGGGATGTGTTTGTGTGTAGTGTTGGCAAGATGCTGAGATGTGGGATTGCCATATTTAAGGACACCAAATAAGGGAGCTATCTGCTAAACAGCACCCTAATTTGGTATCTTTACATATGGAATCTCACATAAGGGCACCAATTTAGGGAATTCTCTACTAAATAGCTAAAAGATCAAAATTTTAAAAGCCTTTTCTTAATTTTAATATTTAGGTTGTTTAGTAGATAACTCACTTATTTGTTATCCTTATGTGGGATTGACATATTTAAGGACACCAAATTAGGGAGCTATCTACTAAACATATACACAACCACAGATATACAAACGCATTTAGTTATTAAGAGGTCCAACCAACCTCCCTACCTTACTCTGGGAGTGACAAGCGGTTGCTGCTGGGCTGGGATCTCTGTGCTCTTCCTTCACAGCTCACTTGCACGACCAGTAGTGATGCCGATGCCAGGATGACGTCATACCCCGGCTGCCGGCTTACTGCAGGGCGTACACAAACTCCTATATGGTCCATAAAAATGTTTAATCTCACTGCCTTCCAGTATATATCTGTCCTATCTGTCTGGGGGAATGTGACAACGTGGATGTATATGTAAGTGGGTGAGTATTACTAGCAGGAGAAAGGTATATGGCAGGGTGGGACAGTGTGGTGGATACTATGTCAGTGTGTGCCATTGCACACAGTGGATTGAAGGAGGTGACTGCAGGTGAGGTGGTGAGTATATGGTGTTTTATGTCACGGGTGGGAACAATGGGATTGGGTGTTATATGGAAGAGAGGATATTATGTCAAGGCAGGGCCAGGGTGTATGGCAGGGTGTGTATTATGATACGGTGGAGGTATATAGCAGGGAGGGGATGATGGCAGTGTGGGTATTATATGACATGTTAAAGGGGTATATGCCAGGGTGGGAATTATGACCAGGTGGTGGGTTTATAGCAGGGAGGATAGTATGACAAGGCAGTGGTATATATGGCGGTGGTGTATATGGCAGAGAGGGCAGGGGTGTTGAAAGAGGGTGTGACAGAGTGACTGAGGGAGGGTGTGACAGAGTGACTGAGGGAGGGGGTGACAGGGTGACTGAGGGAGGGGGTGACAGGGTGACTGAGGGAGGGGGTGACGGACAGATTGGCTGAGGGGGGGTGACGGGTGACTGGTGACTGAGGGAGGGGGTGACTGGTGACTGAGGGAGGGGGTGACTGGTGGCAGAGTGAGGGGGTGACTGGGTGACAGGGTGACTGAGGGGAGGGGGTGACTGGTGACAGTGACTGAGGAAGGGGGTGACAGGGTGACTGAGGGAGGGGGTGACAGGGGGGTGACTGGTGACAGAGTGACGGGGTGACAGGGTGACTGAGGGAGGGGGTGACAGGGTGACTGGTGACAGAGTGACTGGGGGGGGGTGACAGGGTGACTGAGGGGGGGTGACAGGGTGACTGAGGGGGGTGACAGGGTGACTGAGGGAGGGGGTGAGAGGGTGACTGAGGGGGTGACAGGGTGACTGAGGGGGTGACAGGGTGACTGAGGGGGGGTGACAGGGTGACTGAGGGAGGGGGTGACAGGGTGATTGAGGGAGGGGGTGACAGGGTGAGGGGGGGTGACAGGGTGACTGAGTGGGGGGGTGACAGAGTGACTGAGGGAGGGGGTGACAGGGTGATTGAGGGGGGTAAGGGGTGACAGGGTGACTGAGGGAGGGGGTGAGGGTGAATTTACAATAATAATATTGTCTTACCATGATTCAGGGGCTGTCTCTCTCCATCCCAGCCCAGGCAGTGCAGGAGGTGCAGGCAGAGTGGCCGCAGGGGAGAAATCTTGCAGAATGCACCCCCTGCTGGCACACTCCATAACAGCATCCCTGGTGCTCAGTGATGACTCAGAACACAGGCTGGGAATCCCCTCCCTGTGCTCTGACTCACTCACTGAGCGCCGGAGCCGCGAGGGAGAGGACGACCAGCAGGAGGTACAGAGTGTGGCACCCCCCTACTGGATGGCACCCGGGGCGGACCGCCTCCCCCCCCCCACCCCCCCCTTAGTACGCCACTGTGTAAGGTTGTTGTATTGATATATTTCTGACTGTTTGAATTAGCTGAATATGTTCTTATTTACCCACAGTATATGTTTCTTATGCATTAGTGATTTTCTATGTATAAGAACTTCCTGACCTTTAAGAATATTTAAGAATATTAAAATGCATTAATACTCCACTACCGTGTTTCTCCGAAAATAAGACCGGGTTAATTTTAATCACAAAAAACACACTAGGGCTTATTTTCAGGGTAGGGCTTAGAGCCAGTCTGTTAACTGTTAGAAAAACGTCGCCTGAGAGGGGATATGATAACATTATACAAATATATTCGGGGCCAATACAAACCATTGTGTGGAAATCTATTCACAAACCGGACTTTACATAGGACACGAGGCCATGCGTTTAGACTGGAAGAAAGAAGATTTCGTCTAAGGCAAAGGAAAGGTTTTTTTACTGTAAGAACAATCAGGATGTGGAATTCTCTGCCTGAAGAAGTGGTTTTATCAGAGTCCATACAGATGTTCAAACAGCTACTAGATGCATACTTGCAAAGACAGAATATTCAAGGATATAATCTTTCAATGTAGGGGGGGCGGGGCCTAACAGCTAACATGGCCGGTCGCACATTTTATGAGCTCCTGCAGCATTGAACAAAAGAGCGAAGATACCGACCGATATACAAACATTAGCGGCAAACAGGGACCGTTACAAGACGCACAACGACATCAGGAACAGAATGATTCCTATCCGGTACCGGTGCGCCGCGGAAAATCCTAAACTGACCATGCGGCCTACACCAGAGCGGAGCCTGAGGACCGGGGGAGGCGGCCGATCTCCTGGCTCGGGACAAGCTCCTAAAACCGGTACAGCCCTGCTACCCCCCCCTCTGGACCGGTGGGGGACATCCCGGTCCTCGCTGGGGACGATTACCCCCACAAGCACACATGATCAAGCGACTAAACCATCAAACAAACGGGACCCCATAGCCCCAGCCAAGATGGCGGCACGGACGAGGGTTGGGACCCAGCACACATGCATCCAGCCACCCAAGCACACAGGGGATTTTATTGACCGGCTACGCACTTATTTCTGGGCACGACTTAAAGCCAGAAGAAAAACCTACAGGCTGGCTATGAGGGAGGTGGCAGCGTGGATACGCCCGACCACCCGGCGCATCCTTCCATGGAACCCCCCTGGCAGCGTCAGAGCAGCCCCCAGACTGCATCGGATCCGACGCTCAGAGAGGTGGGAGACAGTGCCGGGTCCCTCGAGAGCCGAAAATCACGTGCACAAGCCACGGAACGATGCACTGTCTACTCCTCGTTCAGTGGTCCCAACAACCAAAGGCCAGCACATCACTTACCACACAACGAGATGGCGGGAAAAGGCGACACATCCCTCGGGCACCCGCAATCCCTCTCATGCACGATGTCTCCAAGACGCAGGTACCCGCCGGCGACTACACAAAGGTGAATCCTACATACCAGCGGCACCAACAAAGGCCTCACCAAACCTGCTCCCCTCCGCTCGGCACAGCACGACCCAGATCCCTGTGACTGAAGCCACAAAGCGAGAGACCGAGCGGCTGCACGGCAAGCGACCTCCCCACAGACTGGGTATTGGGTGAGGAAAGGCGAAGACCTGACGTGCCTGACAGCATACTGCGGCGAGGATGCTGGCACAGGGGACATTGCAGGCCATATTTAAAGTGGTGGGGGAAGTGACTCCTGAGATTTTTTAAGTTAACTGTCCTATTTATGCCAACATACTCATTACTAGACAGCCTAGCACAGTTGATTTTACGTATAGTTTTTGGTTCTGCCTAATGTGTCCCCTATCGTACCTCTACGATGCCTCTTTTAACGTGACATATGCCTTGGTATCACCATGATCTACTCTGTCTTAACAAACAATATGTATACTATCTACCAAACCTAAATACCAATGTTTAATCATCAGATAGGAAGTAGCTCAGAACTGTCACCTGATCTGCCATCACTAGCCCATGCCAAATGGTGACACCTGCCACGCAAATACAATGATCTAGCGTATGAGTTGGGCTTACAGCCTTGACTAGCTAAACAATTCCTGCTAAATGTTGTACAACTATGTTTTTCCTGTTATTCATATTATAAAAAGTGCAAGTTTTTCCTGAGTGCCAAGTTTACAGCGGCTTAGTGTAGCTTAACACAGAGCTAGCTAACTAACTAACTAATATAAATTAGTTCTTGAATACAATATCTCAGTAACATAAGCATGTTTCACAACCTACCTTAATACTTTTATTACCGTGTCTATGACTTTGCATAGCTTAGTATCTTTCTTAATAGTTAATCTAGACATGTTATGTGTAGCCTGTACGTTACATTACACTTAAAAAATTGTGCAGTAAAACCAAATGCCCTGTAACTATTATGCGTTGTCGTAAACTGTCTTGCAAACACTGCTAGGGCATTGTACAACTGTCTGTTAATCATATGCACACAAAAATAAAGAATTATAAAAAAAAAAAAAAAAAATCTTTCAATGTAGGGTAATAACTGCTTGATTCAAGGATAAATCTGACTGCCATTCTGGGGTCAAGAAGGAATTTTTTGTCCTAGCTTGTTGCAAAATTGTGCTTCAAACTGGGTTTTTTTTGTTTTTTGTTTTTTTTTTTGTTTGTTTTTTGCCTTTTGGATCAACAGCAAAAAACAGGTGTGAGGAAGGCTGAACTTGATGGACGCAAGTCTCTTTTCAGCTATCTAACTATGTAACTATGTAACCGGTGTCCGCGCTGTGTAACCCCCCCAGAGACCCTCACCTCCCCCTCCCTGTAATATTCTCCCCTCTCTCCCTGTAATACGCCCCCTCCTTGTAATACTCCCCCCTCCCTCCTTGTAATACTCCCCCCTCCCTCCCTGTAATACTCCCCACCCCCCTCCCTGTAATACTCCCCCCTCCCTCCCTGTAATATTCTCCCCCCTCCCTCCCTGTAATATTCTCCCCCCTCCCTCCCTGTAATATTCTCCCCCCCTCCCTCCCTGTAATATTCTCCCCCCTCCCTCCCTGTAATATTCTCCCCCCTCCCTCCCTCCCTGTAATACGCCCCCTCCTTGTAATACTCCCCCCTCCCTCCCTGTAATACTCCCCCCTCCCTCCCTGTAATACTCCCCACCCCCCTCCCTGTAATACTCCCCCCTCCCTCCCTGTAATACTCCCCCCTCCCTCCCTCCCTGTAATACGCCCCCTCCTTGTAATACTCCCCCCTCCCTCCTTGTAATACTCCCCCCTCCCTCCCTGTAATACTCCCCCCTCCCTCCCTGTAATATTCTCCCCCCTCCCTCCCTGTAATATTCTCCCCCCTCCCTCCCTGTAATATTATCCCCCTCCCTCCCTGTAATGCTCTCCCCCCTCCCTCCCTCCCTGTAATGCTCTCCCCCCCCTCCCTCCCTCCCTCCCTGTAATGCTCTCCCCACCTCACTCCCTGTAATATTCTCCCCACCCCGCTCCCTGTAATATTCTCCCCACCCCCCTCCCTGTAATATTCTCCCCCCTCCCTCCCTGTAATATTCTCCCCCCTCCCTCCCTGTAATATTCTCCCCCCTCCCTCCCTGTAATGCTCTCCCCCTCCCTCCCTGTAATACTCCCCCCTCCCTGTAATACTCCCCCCTCCTTGTAATACACACCCCCTCCCTCCCTGTAATATTCTCCCCCCCCTCCCTGTAATATTATCCCCCCTCCCTCCCTGTAATACTCCCCCCTCCCTCCCTGTAATACTCGCCCCCTCCCTGTAATACTCCCCCCTCCTTGTAATACACACCCCCTCCCTCCCTGTAATATTATCCCCCCTCCCTCCCTCCCTGTAATGCTCTCCCCCCTTCCTCCCTCCCTGTAATACTCCCCCCTCCTTGTAATACTCCCCCCCCCCCCCCTCCATCTTCTCCTCACCTCCCCGTAGCGTCGCCGAGCTCCTCTCCGGTCTGCGACCCGGCCGGACTGACCTGGAAGTGCACACTCAGTGTGCACTTCCTGTCAGTCCGGGCAGGTCGCGGACCGGAGAGGAGCTCGGCGACGCTACAGGGAAGGGCAGGTGAGGCAGTGCGGCAGCCGTCTGAGCTCTCTCTATAGAGCGCTCAGGCGGCTGAGGCATTTAAAGGGCCGGCCCTGCCTAGGTCTTATTTTTGGGGTAGGGCTTATATTGCAGCCCACCCCGAAAATTCGGCTAGGGCTTATTTTCGGGGTAGGTCCTATTTTCGGGGAAACACGGTAGTAACAATTTTTTTCAACAAATGAAAGTAGACTTCCAAAAATTGTTCCCTATGGGGAAGTGGAAGAAGGTCCTAGTAACAATGAAAGGTGTATATCCAAGTTCATGACTCTTGGAAACCAATTGCAAGCTATGGTTTTGCTGGTATCTGACACCTGCACGCTTGGCACATATTATTCCTAATTCTTCTGACCAATCTCGTAGAAGTTGATTGGCTAAAGGTTCATTAATCCATGTCTGTTTGGAATGTGTGTCCCTTAAGCAATTCTGGTTGGACATAGATTCTCTTATTGAGAGGGTTGGGCCTACACAGCTTCCACGAAAACCTCAATGCTTTCTATTAGAGATGCTACACCCGTCCATTCCAAGGGCACAACAAGCTCTAATCCTCCATATCCTCACTGCAAACAAGAATGTCATAGTTAATCTCTGGAAATCTCACAGTCCTCTAACCAACCACATGGTAGTGCAGGCACTACAAGTAACATGCATTCATGAAGAGATGGCCCACCGAAACCTAGGCTCACTATCGAAATTCACAAAAGTATGGTCCAACTGGGATGACCACATTGGAGTCCTTGGCATCCACACTTTTAATGCTCATAGAGCTATCAAAACTCCTGTTCCCTGATTTCCTTTTCACCCATGTAACCTATATTACTTTATCATTTTATATTTGATTTGAACTCATATACTCTTTGTTGTAAATGCATACATTAAGTGTAAAACATTTTGACAGTACAAAAATCATACATATATTATCCATGAGTTCATATAATGTCTTTGATTGTACATCTTGAAAAAAAACTTTCTCAATGTTGCCTAAAAATACCACTTCCACTGTTTATCATCCCTTTCTCAGGATGCTTTTTGCCTGTAGGTGCGCCATTAATTAAATTCCACATAATTGGTTGTCACTTGACTCAACCATGTTACTACAAGCATGGCCAGGATTTAACATATCTAAAAAAATTTTTTTCAAAAGCTTATGTTTTAGTGGGCACCTCAATATACCTCGAGCTCTAGGGATACACTCTGAAAGTTCCAAGGTGTGTATGTAAGTAAAGGGGTTTATACATACATGATGTGGGATGAATACTTTATGTGTGTCTCTCCAGGAGCTGTGTGAATGGTGCACTTGTGAACACAAGAACTCCTCTATGGCATGGAGACCGAATCCTGTGGGGAAACAACCACTTCTTTAGGTAATGATTTATTTTTTTATTATCATATATCTATAGTTATAGCACTGACAGAGTTCTAATCAGAGTGAAATACTGCACATCCAACTGTTAGCTACCTACATTCTTTATAGCATAGGTGTCCTAAAATGTACAAGACGTAGAACCACCTTCCATAAGTCATAATGCTGGCAAAGCATTATGGAAGATTTAGTTCTACAGTAGTTATGGACCTACCTTTGATCACCACTGTCATATAGAAAAGTTTAGGGTTTGGCAAAAGTTCGTTGAACTAGAAGTCTGCCGGCATTTGCATGTCTGGTATTAACTTGACCTGCATTACATTGTGTAGCTAGCATGCTCTAGAACTTGTCCCTAAACAGGTGGCTCTTATTGCTTTTTACAATTATTTTATATGACCAGGCTCAATCTGCCAAAGAGAAAAAGGAAAGATTGGCTGAAAGAGTTTGAAAAAGAAACCAGCTGTACAGAGCTTGACTTGGATGCAAGAAGTGAAACGTCATCAGAAACCGACTATAATTATGAGTTTGCACAAATGGAAGTAATAATGAAAGCACTGAATAGCAATGGTAAGAGATGAAGGCTTTGCATGGTAAGAAAACATGTCATCTGTTATTAAATGAATTTCCACCATTTTCCATAATCATATTATATAATTTAATAAGATCATATAGCGTTTAAAGGGTTACTCCAAGCACCATGACCACTTCAGTGATTTGAAACCTCTTTAGCATGTATAGTGAAACATGGGGAAACATATATGGAGAGAACATGTTAGTGCCGACAACATAGTTTCTAAGTGTGGACAAAGTGTGTTTCGAAAGTCACTGACATTTCAATTCGATTTTTAAGTAGCTCAAATTTGTAAGTTTAGTTTCAACTTAAGCATAACGGGATATGGATTTGTCCTTTAGATATCATTGTAAAATACCCCCTTTTATGTACTTGAAAAATCCCACAATTCTTGGTATACAATTTGTAATAACTGAAATGAACAAATTATTTTGTTTTTGGTATAATTTTGCTCATGGGGCTGCTTTGAGAAGCTGTTGGTACAGACTTCATAGCGGAATGCTCCTGGACTACGTCTATGTGGGTATCTTTCTTCAAAGTCTTTCCTCCTGTCTGTTGGCAAGAAGTCCTGAAATATTTACATCATGGCTGGAATGAAGGTCCAGTATTGGGTCTTGCATGGGGCTCTTTGACAGTTGGTCATCAAGGGATTGGCTGTGCTTGGGTTTAATTCTAACAAGGCAATGGAAATTGCAGTGCAAGTAGCAGTTATAGTATACACATACTCACAACATAGACATTTGTTTTCTCCATTGTTGACTACTTGGGAATCATTATAGGCTTGGTTGTGTGCTTGTCCCATTGCACATGTCCTGCTGCTGTTTCTTGTGCTTAATAGAGAGTTATACAGTGACATCAGATGAACCAAAACGGACTGGCCAATGTTGAAACCTATCTGCCTTTCAACTGTTTAACTTGTATCAGTACTCCTGCCTTTTAACAACAAGCTGTGAAACCAGGCAATCAGATTGCTGGAAGACAGGAACAAGTGAGTAATGTAAGGCATCCTTCAGTTTAATCTACTTAGCTTTTTTTGGCATTGCAAACAAGAAAATCCTATGATTTCAAACAGTTTCTACATCATCAAACCTGCCAAATCCATGGAAGATGCTTTGTGTTGAATGATGATATCATTCTAATATTGAGCATGTTACAAGTATGTGCCTGGGTCTTGACTTTAGACTCAGGCTTTATTTTTGGTGTTAATAAATTCTACAACAATGTCTGCTATACTGCCCCGTTTTAAATGGCTCAGACAGTCTGAGTAAGAATATTGAATGTATTTTCCTCACAACTCACTAATGGCATTGTAGAAAGTTGTCAAGTAAATTGTAATTTAAGACTTTTTGGTTATGCTTAAATGGACACTATAGTTACCAGAACAACTACCACTTAATGTAGTTGTTCTAGTGAGTATAAGCATTTGATGCAGGCATTTTCAGGGAAAAGGCAGTGTTTACATTGCCATTAGGGACACCTCCAAGTGGCCACTCCTCAGATGGTCACTGGAGGTGCTTCCTGGCTCAGTGCTGCACTGTATGCAGCAGTGCTGTTCAGCGTCACCATGGTGCGGGGCCAGCACCGGCGGACCCGTGCGGCGCTGGAAATAAGGTGAGTTTTAATAACTTTTAAGGGGGCAAAGAGGGGTTAGGCAAGCCACCTAAATGGGTCAGGAATACATTTGCAAGATTGCTCGACCTGTAACTTTGTAGGTTTTTCTACCCCCTTGCCTAACCCCCTTTTCTTTCTTGTTCATTCTTGTCACCTTGTTATTCTTGGACTTTTTTTGAGTCAATCCACTTTTCTGTTATAGCATTTTCAAGGCTTAGACTAGTTTTCTTACCCTTCTCTTTGACATTGTATATCTTATCAGTACTGCTCTGTGGTTAGTCTGTTACCTTTGGACAGTTATACTCTTGTTTAGCTATTTTTTTATATTGTTTACAAATCTTCTTTTATTGGTGCATCTCCCTAGGGTTATTATCACTCACTGTGTTTGTATGTTTTTTTGCACATTGGCATGGCCCTCTAATGTGCCTTATCAACATAATACATCAGAGCTAGATAGCTAAATAAAGTGATGTATATATCGCATCTAGTAAAATGTCAAGGTTTTTCTCCATGCAGAAATATTACAATATGATGTATCTTTATTATTGTAAAATAAACCTTTTATCAGGATTAAGAAGAGAGATCTATCATAGATTTTTTTATACAGAAAGGCAGGAAGTCAGGACTGTTAATTTTGTTTCTTATATAGATTGCATCATTGCACCAGTAGCGACACAAGACTAAAGTAAACAAAATCCTAAATAAATACTGTCAGTCTGAGCTGGAGTAAATGAGCCAAGCTGCATTCATTGCAAAATTGTATATATTTTTGTTTTGTCTCATCTAAGTTATCCACCCATTCATTCATCCATCCATCTATTCATCCGTGATTTCTGGAATCGGGACACTAGCAAATTGTTCCTTTGTTTTTCTAATGTCGCTATACTAACACTATATTTTACTAACCCTTTAATTGACTGTATTTGTGTGTTGGTATCCTCTTGTTTGATTGTTTGAAAAAATAATTGCACGGATATGGGACATGCTTGCAAAATACGTGTTTGTAGTATTTATTGTAATTGGGTATTGAGATATGCTGTACTAGTAAAGAACATGCATGATTTAAGGAGACATGTTAACCAACATAACCGCTACTGTGCACCGTAGTAGTTATAGTGCTACAAGTCTTTTGGCACCATCCAAGGGTAGGCCGTCAAATTGTTTACGAATGCCTTGACATTTACTTAGCTCTGTTAGAAGCCTGCTGCCCTTTCAGTATGCACAGCTATGCTAAAGCAGAAGTTCATACTAATGCATTAGCATACAAATGAATATCGACTTTGGACATTATTTATTGGCTGAGAGTGTCAGTGAATTTTTCATTAAATACTTCATGAGCCAATGAGAATATTTCATTAAATTAGGTACTTACAATGTTTTGTAATGAACCAATTGTAAAATGTAGTTAACTATAGTAAAAAAAAATAACTTTAAAGTCCTCCAAATTAGCTACTGTAATAAATTGGTTACTTTAGCCAGAATTTGGCAATTTGATTTTAATTCACAACAATTTGGAGTTTAATAAATTCCACTGTTACAACTGAAGGATTGATTGACAAGCTAATCCCATACATGTATCTTGGGTCCCTGTAAAAATTAGTAAAAGGATACTGTGGTGCTCTGCCAGGAATACAAAGCAGAATTCCTGGCACTATCGCTCCCCCTGAATATTGTGAATGTAAGGATGAGTGTATGAATTATTAATGTGAAGTAATAGTCACAATATGGAAATATAATACACACATAATAGTTACACATAGAGGACACTGACATACACATAATAACACAATGAGGACACTGACACAGACACATTTACACACAGGAAACTAACACACACACATTTACACACAGCAGACTCTGACACACACACGTTTAGACATACACACTCTCACTGATTTGACAATCACTGACAGACACACCCGCTGAAACATTTACACTGATTTGGCACACACTGACAGAAACACTTATGACACACACACGCATTCACTGACAACCACACATACTCATTGATTTGACACACTCTCGCTGATTTGACACAGAAAAACACACCGGCACAGACTATCACTAATTTTAAACACGTTGACAGACATGTACACATTCTCTCATGCACACTCACAAATTATTATTTTTGTCAACACAGCCTCCCTACCTGGGAGCTGGAGTGGATCCTTTCCCTGAGGTCCAGTGGGGTGGGGAATCTTTCCCTGGGATCTGGTGTGGCTGCTGTCATCTTCGTGCTCCTCCAGCACGGCTCTCTTGCGTGCTGTTTAGTGATGCCAGAGTGTCGACATAACCCCGGTCCTAGCATCACGCGCAAGTGTGCAATACTGGAAGAGAACTGACATCAGCGCTCCCTCACCATCCGCCTTCATTCTCTCCTCCTTTCACAGCACATTCTGGCAGAGGAGGCATCTGGTGTCTGAGAAAGCAAGTGCCGCCTCCCAGTGTACCCCCTGCTTGTGGTGCGAGTACTCAGTTGGGTACGGGTACCACAGGTTGGAACCTGTAGTGTAAAGTATTTGAGTACTGGGGGAGACCATGTATGGCATTAATATTTTTTGTGTCATGCGTGTTTTATTTTAATTAACCCCTTACCTTCCAGTAAGGTGTGATGTTGTGGTAACTTGCATTTTGCATTGCAGAGCAAAATACAATTTAACCCATAAAGCCCTACTTAAAAGGGTAATCTAAGCAACAATACCATTACAACCAGTCATAGTGAGAATAGTTAAGCTGTCTCCCAGTTATGTTTCAAAGCATGTCGATTCATGCCACCAACCAATTAATTATTTTATCATTATTATTATTTTATTATTTTGGCAGATGTTGAAGGAATTGGTATTGCTAATACAAAATTGTAACTGGCTTAGCAAGTGGCCGGACAATTGGTGCCCAGTTACCCTTGGTTTGTGTCAAGCCATTTGAACACATCTTGACGCAGAACCGTGGTTGGCAGCAGAGACATTGGGGCACCATAATCACTACAGCAGCCTGTAGTGGTTATTATGCTTAGAGTGCCTCATTAACATTTCTTTTGCTGCAGCAATATAGATTTCTCTGGATGTCTCCATTCTGTCTAATGCATCTTTACAGAGAGACAGAGAGACTCTAATTCATATCCTCCTGTGTCCTCCCACAATTTAGAGGAACCTTCGTGGCTATATTTTAGCAGTCAGGTAAAAGGAGGGACATTCTTTTACCACACTGAGTACACTGTATGAATTCTTTGCTGGCTGCAACAGGCCATATTTTAACCCCTTAAGGACCAAACTTCTGGAATAAAATAGAATCATGACATGTCACACATGTCATGTGTCCTTAAGGGGTTAAACCATTTTTAAAATGTGATATTTCTGTAAAGGATGAATATATAATTAAAAATAAAACTGTGAACACTAAACTGCTGTTTTGTCTTGTACATGGTTCACATAAATGTTTTACTAATGTTTTTTTTAACCTGGCAGTGAATTGGTTGATTGTTTTTTTGTTTTTTTTTTAATCAATTACACACGTTAGGAAATTGAAAGTAATGCAGTCTCACAGAGTATGATATTCCAATGCTGAGGCCCTAAGATTTTGCATTGCCATAGCTTGTCTAATCACCCTTTTTTTTGGGTACATTACTTATATAAACATTGCTTACACATTATATGTCTTTAATACTTTTGTATTAAATACACAACCCTTGTTGTGTAGATCCAGTCCACAATGTGGTCCAGGTTCTAGAGAAGCAATATTTGGAGGAGAAAAAACATGCACTGGAGGAGCAGAGGACGATGTTTGAACGAGAGCTGGAACAGCTGCGACAGCAGCTCTCTCCGGATAGACAGCACCAACATGGTAACGAGCGACTTTCCTACACCTCTCAAACCACACAACAGAAAATGACCATCTGGGCAGAGGAGAGGTAAGTGATGTCAACAACATGCTTGCAGAAGTGCTACCAATCAAAGGCTAAACTCATCTACACAAATACTACATTCACACTTTTTTTTCCAGTTTGTTTTTTACATATTTGTTCTGCTGTTTTGTATATTGTAGTGTTCATTTGCAAAAAGGGAATTTTTTAAATGTTTAAATTCTTTAAGTGTCATGAAAGTGTAAGGTGGCTTAGTATCAGAATCTTACATTCTTTCCCCTTTTTCATTGATTTAAAGTGAAATAGGATAGGCAGAACAATCCATCTGCTGAGCAAATGCTGCGCTGAAAGGTTGTTGGACATCTTCCATGGTTCATGAAAAGCCAATTATCTATTTTGCCTTAAGTCACTGATTTAAAAGTGCCTCTAGTTTGTGCTGCAGAATTGTAATGTTGTCCTCTTAGATAAAGGTGTAGAGGGCAGGATATGTTCCCAGGGGTCCCAGATTTACAGGAGTCTGCTCAAATATTCACAAGGAATATCAATCAATCAAATCAAAATAAATCAATAGCACATGTTATCGGTCTCCGAATGTGCTCTGCATTGTGCATTGCTTATGTACTTGCTCTTTGCTCGTATAATAATAAAAATATTTTCCTAAAAAAAATCAATTAATTGTCTCCCAGATATTGCTTCTTGCATTACGTTAAGTGAAGGTTCCTTAACAATGGCAGGAATATTGCCAGGACTTCACAGTGAATTTCAAACTTAAGTCCAAAATAGCCAAACTGAAAATTAAATTGACTTGGAGAATTATTGCAATTGGGCAAATTTAGCCAAAAATGTACTTTGAAGTCACTTTAACCCCTTAAGGACACATGACGTGTGTGACACGTCATGATTCCCTTTTATTCCAGAAGTTTGGTCCTTAAGGGGTTAAATTCCCGCCAAATCTCACTTTAGTAAATAACCCTGTTACTATTTATATAGATAGTTTGTGTTACTTCTAAATCAAAAAAATTGGTATTATTAAAAAAGTTTGCATTACGTTACAGCAAGTGTCCCCAAAATTATTATTAGAATTGCTTGCATTACTTCAAAGCAATTATTCAGCTCTATAGCAAAATTAAACGCGTAAAAATAGTTTTTATAATTTGGGTGACATCAACTCCTAATGTTATTATGTTGGATGCAAAAATGATGAACCTGTAGCTTTCGGAGACAGAATTCCTTCTCAGTGATAGGATCTGTGTGAGTAGTATATATATATATATTTTTTTACAATACCCTATTTAGATACAGACATATTTTGTCAATGCGCTAACATGCGCAGGAAAAAGTTATTTGGCCGTTACTGTATGCAGAAGGCTTTATTTAAGAACCTAGGGAAGTTGGGGTAACATCCAGGAGCCAAGGACATAGCCGTACATGTGACTGGCCAGCAGTTTGTTTATAACTAGGCAGCGGCAGTATCACATCGGCATGTGATTAAAGTAGGACACAAACTGAATAGTGTCTGTGTCATTTATGTCTTGTGGCAAGCATCGGTCTGAAAAATCATGTCAGCATTAGATCCAGTAGCATTTTATCTGCTGATGTCGTAGCCAATTTCATATTGTTGCAGATGAGGACTAAGGGCAAGACAATCTTACAAATGTCTGTTGATATATTAAAATTGTCATTTTTATACAAGTTTGAAGACAGGATGTTTCATCAGCTCGATGTGGACATATAGGCTAATTTTATTTAATTTTATCAATAAGTGAAATGTTCTTTATTTTGGAATTATTATCTAAACAATTGTGTAAAATTATACCCATCCGTTGTACATCACGCACAATATATCCCATTGTACATCAGTGACAGATTATGGGAAATGGCAAAATACAGTTAGTGGACTCACATTAGAGCAGCTCCTCTTTCCATATTCTGCCAAAATCCACAGTAATGACATTTCTATCTATATATTCTCCATAAAGATCCTATTCTGTGAAAAACTGTAAGACAGCACAGGTTAGAGACCTTGTAATCTGATATTACAGGTTAAAGTCCTTGCTCTCAACTGATGCTTGCAGGATTCCAATTTCCTGGAAACAATTACTCTTTGCAAACAAACTATATTTTAATCTAATATATTCTACAATCTAATCCAGGGCTTCCCAAACTTTTATGGGCCGAGACCCACTTTTCAAAATGGTAATTTTTCGGGACCCACTTGCTTTTAATGCGTATTTTAAAAAGTGAACACCATGGCAATCCGCTTCAGAGGCATACAATTGGCACACCATGGCAAACCGCTTTAGAGGCATACAACTGGCAAACTATAGCAATCCGCTTTAGATGCATACAATTGGCACACCGTGGAAATCCACTTTAGATGCATACAATTGGCACACCATGGCAATTCGCTTTAGATGCATACAATTGGCAAACTATAGCAATCCGCTTTAGATGCATACAATTGGCACACCGTGGAAATCCGCTTTAGATGCATACAATTGGCACACCATGGCAATTCGCTTTAGATGCATACAATTGGCATACCATTGCAATCAGCTTCAGAGGCATACAATTGGCACACCATGGCAAACCGCTTTAGAAGCATATAATTGGCAAACTATAGCAATCCGCTTTAGATGCATACAATTGGCACACCATGGCAATTCGCTTTAGATGCAAACAATTGGCATACCATTGCAATCAGTTTTAGATGCATAAAATTGGTACATCATGGCAATCAATTTTAGAGGCATACAATTGGAACATCATGACAGCTTTAAATACATAAACTTGGCACACCATGGCAATCAGCTTTAGATGCATAAACTTGGCATATCATGGCATCACTTTTAGATGCATAAACTTGTCACATCATGGAAATCAGCTTCAGAAGCATTCAATTGGCACACCATGGCAATCAGCTTTAGATGCATAAAATTGGCATATCATGGCATCACTTTTAGATGCATAAACTTGGCACATCATGGAAATCAGCTTCAGAAGCATTCAATTGGCACACCATTGCAATCAGTTTTAGATGCATAAAATTGGCACACCATGGCAATCAGCTTTAGATGCATAAACTTGTCATATCATGGCAATCACTTTTAGATGCATAAACGTGGCACATCATGGCAATCAGTTTCAGAAGCATTCAATTGGCACACCATTGAAAACAGTCAGATGCATAAAATTGGCACACCATGGCAATCAGCTTTAGATGCATAAACTTGGTATATCATTGCAATCACTTTTAGATGCATAAACTTGGCACATCATGCCAATCGGCTTCAGAAGCATTCAATTGGCACACCATGGCAAACAGTCAGATGCATAAAATTGGCACACCATGGCAATCAGCTTTAGATGCATAAAATTGGCATAACATGGCAGTTTTAGAGGCATAATTTTGATATATCATGGCAGTTTTAGACGCAGAAACTTTACACATCATGGCAATCAGTTTTAGAGACATACAACTGCTTACTCACAGACTCAGAATCAGAAATGTTGTTGTCCTGCTCTTTCATCCAGGCACCTCACATGGATTATCCTAGTGCTGGAACTAATGTAGAGAGGACCGTGGTGCAAGTATGTTTTCTGGGCCCCCATCTAGTGAAAGTGTGGCCAAAAGGTAGATCTCCATCTGTCGGAGAACTTCAACAATAATATGCCAGATGGAGATCTACCATTTGCACATCATTGCAGGGTTATATTTGTGAGTAGTGTTTGAATGTAAGCATGTTTTTGTATTAAGTATATGTGTGCATGTATGAGTGTATTTGTATGTACTGTTGCTATTGGAATGTAGTGGTGTACTTGTTTGTAATGTTTGCATCTGAATGCAGGGGTGTTTGTATATGTAGTGTAGGATTTTAAATGCAGGTGTGCTTTTTGTGTGTAGTGTTGGTGTTTGAATGAAGGGGTGTTTGTAGATCATTTTAGTGTTTTAATGCAGGGGTGTGTTTGTATGTAATGTTTGCGTTTGATTGCATTGTGTGCGTGTGTGTAGTGGATGCAGTGTGTGTATATTGTGTTTATAAAATATACATATACACAATGTGTGTTTCAATGTAAGCATGTTTTTTTGTATGGAGTATGTGTGCAGTGTATACACACACACACAGACACACAAATACACAGCGATACACACAATGACACTTAGTTTCCCACACACAGATACACAGACACTCATGTACACAGATACACACAGATACACACAGACACACAAATACACACACACACTCTGACACAAAAGGACACGCAGAGACAGGAGGTGAGGGTGACAGTGTGGGAGGGAGTGTGTGTACTGGTAACAGTGTGGGGGGCAGTGTGAGAAAGGGTTACAGTGGGTGGGCAGGGGGAGAAAGGGTTACAGTGGGCAGGCAGGGGGAGAAAGGGTTATAGTAGGCAGGCAGGGGGAGAAAGGGTTACAGTGTGGGGGGGGCAGGGGGAGAAAAGGCGACAGTGGGGGGGCAGGGGGAGAAAAGGTTACAGTGTGGGGAGAGGGGCAGGGAGAGAAGGGGTTACAGGGGGGGAGGGCAGGCAGAGAAGGCGTTACAGTGGGGGAGGGCAGGCAGAGAAGGCGTTACAGTGGGGGCAGGCAGAGAAGGGGTTGCAGTTGGGGGGAGGGTAGGCTGAGAAGGGGTTACAGGGGGGAGAGGGGCAGGCAGAGAAGGGGTTACAGTGGGGGGTGGAGGGCAGGCAGAGAAGGGGTTACAGTGGGGGGGAGGGTAGGCAGAGAAGGGGTTACATTGGGGTGAGGGGGCAGGCAGAGAAGGGGTTACATTGGAGTGGGGGGGCAGGCAGAGAAGGGGTTACATTGGAGTGGGGGGGCAGGCAGAGAAGGGGTTACATTGGAGTGGGGGGGCAGGCAGAGAAGGGGTTACATTGGAGTGGGGGGCAGGCAGAGAAGGGGTTACATTGGAGTGGGGGGGCAGGCAGAGAAGGGGTTACATTGGAGTGGGGGGGCAGGCAGAGAAGGGGTTACATTGGAGTGGGGGGGGCAGGCAGAGAAGGGGTTACATTGGAGTGGGGGGGGCAGGCAGAGAAGGGGTTACATTGGAGTGGGGGGGCAGGCAGAGAAGGGGTTACATTAGGGTGGGGGGGCAGAGAAGGTGTTACATTAGGGTGGGGGGCAGAGAAGGGGTTACATTAGGGTGGGGGGGCAGAGAAGGGGTTACATTAGGGTGGGGGGGCAGAGAAGGGGTTACATTAGGGTGGGGGGCAGAGAAGGGGTTACATTGGGGTGGGGGGGCAGGCAGAGAAGGGGTTACATTAGGGTGGGGGGGCATTGTTTGGGCTCTGTGCCCTACCTTCATTAGACATCCCTGGTGGTCCAGTGTCTCCCTGGTGGTCCGGTGGGTTACCTCTCCGGTCTGAGCTCCGCCGGGTGCTGAGCTGCAGGCCGTGTAATAAAAGTCTCGCGAGCTCCCAGAGTGTTGCCATGGTAACGCTCTGGGAGCTCGCGAGACTTCTATCACACGGTCTGCAGCTCTGCACCCGGCGGAGCTGCAGACAGGAGCTGCTGGGCAGATTGATTGGAGGGAGCCCGGCGGCATACAGGGCAGGCCGCCGGGCTCCCTCCTGGTGTCAGTCTGCCTGACTGCCGGCGGCCCTGGATGTGTGGGTCAGCGCGACCCACTGGGAATCGCCCTGCGACCCACCAGTGGGTCGCGACCCACACTTTGGGAACCGCTGATCTAATCTTTAGAACAGGAGTAGGCAACCTTCCACGATTTTGTGGACTAGATCTCCCCTGATGCTTTACCAGCACTATTGCTGTAAGAGCATTATGGGAAATGTAGTCCCAAAAACCTGAAATGCCAAAGGTTACCTACTCCTGTTTTAGAATCTAGTTTCAGTAATGTTATCATGTTTTCTCTGTCTTCTAACTGGTGTTAACATTTGTTCTTTGAACAGATCAAAATTAAAAAAAAAATCAAATATCACATATAATATTGTGGGGTTTTCCAAATGGTGCACATTATAAACAATCCAGTACACTTAACCCCCAGAAGTAAAATATATATGTTCTAAGAAAAGAAATAAGAAACATTAATTAAGAAATACCCTCCAGATGCATTCACTTACCAGTTAGCAGAAATATATCTGTCTGTCAGGCAAGGTTTGTAATTTCCAAATTACTATTTTCACTTTTATAATCAGTCTCTGTCAGATTTGTAAAGCAGGGGATATTGTTAAAGGATGGACTTCGAAAAATCTTTAAAACCAAATGCTTGTAAATGTTGCCCTGCGTGTTCTGCTGTCTCTAACAGGGATGAGCTATTTAGGCAGAGCCTTGCCAAACTCAGAGAGCAGATTGTGAAGGCAAACACTCTAGTGAGAGAAGCTAACTTTCTAGCTGAAGAAATGAACAAATGCACAGATTATCAAGTCACTCTGCAAATACCAGCAGTCAACCTGAGTGCAAACCGCAAGGTGAGTCTCGTGGCAGCATCTAAAATGTTAAAAAAAGGATGAATAAAAATTATACGTCAGTCTACAAGTTTATTATATATTAAAGTTTGATGTTTCAGCTCAGAGTCTTTATCAAACCTAACTAACAACATACCAAACAAATATTTATAGTGAAAGTAAAACCTCAGAGGTTGCCTGTTGCACAGTGGAACGATTAGATGCTGTGGAGTGACCTAACCTGGTCAAATGATACCCGTTACTATGGCAATATCAACCAGAGAATGGACACATATCTTAAACATCTCTAGTGCAGAATATTATAGAAAAAATACATAAGTGGCAACAACATCAAGGATTACATCTAGAATGTTCTCCACCTCAAGATATAACTGCATCCAATAGTACTTTTATTCCTGTTAGTGACTTCTACCCTTGGCATATCAGATGTTTTGAACGACATTTCCTATTAATCTCAGCTAGCTGTAAAGGAAGACTATAGGGGGAATGCAATTTTTAAATGCTATCCCTACTGTTAGATTGCCTATTTAGATTTCAGTCCTCCTCCCCCGTTGTTAGCTACAAAAAAATCCTCAATTATCCCATTAAAAACCTGCAATCCAGCTGGTGCAGCACATTAAATTGCCCTTTTATGAGCACGCGCAGCGATTAGTCTATGAATTGCTCCAATCAATGAAGAACCGAGTCAGACTCGATTCTCACTGTGGAAGCACCCTCTAGTGCAGTGTTAGGCAACCTTTGGGACTCCAGATGTTGTGAACTACATCTCACATAATGCAGTTACAGCCTAAATGTTGGCAAAGCATCATGGGAAATGTAGTCAACAACATCTGGAGTTCCAATGATTGCCTAACCCTGCTCTAATGGCTGTCAGTAAAATAGCCACTGGAGGTTTGTTTAACCCTCTACAGGAAACACTGCTGATTCAACCAAAATGGCAATGTTTTACATTGCAGGGTTAAAAGGCAGGGCCGCTGCACCCAGACCACCAGAATACATTGGCAAACTACTTATATTTTATCAGTAGGTAGATGGACTGTTAGTTTCAATTAATTGCATTGAGAGTCTCCATTGAGAAGGTCAACATGTCAGTCAAAGGAAGAGTTACATAAATGGGAGTAAACATGTTCTAATCTATAAATAATGTGAACACCCACCCTTTTCAGCGAGGTGCAATTGTGAGTGAGCCAGCTATTCAAGTGCGGAGAAAATGCAGAGGCACCCAAGTGTGGACTATTGAGAAACTCGAGAACAAGCTCATTGACATGAGGGATGCTTACCAAGAGTGGAAGGAGAAACCCAATGAGGTAGATGTCAAGTCCTAATATTACGCACAGTTTGGAATAATGGATCACAGTGACCTCAATGCTCAAAAATAATTCATAAAGAATTAGTGTTAAGTTTATCTCATGTAATGGAATCTTGATTCTTAATTTGATATATTAGTATTTATGGATATTATTGCCACATGCCGGTATTCGATTATATAATATATACAATTAATGTAATCTCTTTAGCATGTTAAGGGTCTTTATAACATAATAATGTTCATTATAAAAATATATGAATCTAAAACTAAAAAAAACCCATCATAATCATCTCTAAATTGTAGCAAAACCTTGTGCACTGATTCTTCACTAGTAACATCTGCCTAAATCAGGATCTCATTCATATTTTTCCGTATAATTGGAGGATTAATGAACTTTTGCTCTTGGATGATATCATGTTTGAGCGTGCTTGCGGCTTCCATTTTCATGCAGGGTGGTTCTCATTCATTATTCAAGAGTATGAGACTCAGTGCAACACATCTTTATACTGCCAACATGTCTTGGTAGAGAGGTCAGCACTTTCTGATGGGAGTTGGAAACAAAAGGGGTGAAGCTAGGACACTCTTTATGTTCTCATGTAAATAAATCAGGATGTTGTATGCTCTGTTGCTCTCAGTGCATACACAACTGTAAAAAAATACATTCATTGTTTTTCTATTTTCTTTTTTCCAGAACAAACAGCTTTTTTTTAAGAAAGGTGACCCATTTTATGAAGCTCAAGAAAATCACAATTTGATTGGTGTGGCAAATGTATTTTTGGAATGTTTATTTTATGATGTTAAACTTCAGTATGCAGTGCCTATCATCAGCCAACAGGGGGAGGTAAGCACTCATTTTTATATATAAATTATTTACCATAAATGTCTTCGGCAAACATATTGTAAATCAACTCCCTATTTAAAAAAATCTGCACACAATTAGGAACAAAAACAAAATGTTAATACATAAAAATTATCTTACATTCACCTTCAGTCTAGTATTTTTTTTTGGTTCTCCACTTTACTGGTTGCTTACCTTCACATTGCTAATCATGGCACCAGCACCCAAATAGCATTTCCAATTATAAGAATTTTTTCAAGTCAGGCCGAGTATCATATTGAATGTAGTTCTGAGAAATCTTGGTACCAAGTTTAGAATTCACTGGCCTATAACTTTATTTTATTTTGAAAGGCTGCCCACTTGGCATCTTGTATAGTTGTTATTTGTAAAGTACATTCTAGATTATTCTAGATTTGTCTTCTTCCCAACCTAATGACAGGATGTACTTTCTGTGTCTAGGTCGCAGGAAGACTTCACATTGAACTTATGCGGATTACTGGTGTGGTGCCTGAGTGCTTAGTGGGTGATGACTCTTCCGAAAACTCTAGTGAAAGTGGAAGCTTTGAGATCACAGATAACAGCGGTGAAGTTCTCCACAGACCGAAGAAGATGTCCTGCCGAGTGAGTATTCAAATTACCAGTATGCCTTCACTAAAGGCAGTATCTCCATACCAATTTCAAGAATCGAGATATTTTATATACCTGAGTGCACCACTTTCTACATACAACTACTTTGATGGGTATTTTCTATATAATATTTTATTTCTTTTAAACCGTTCTGTTGGTGTTTCTGTTAATTTGTATTCTTTATTATTTTATTTATTGTATTCAATAAAACAAACCAAAAGTGTTCCCAAATGTGAATTGTCAGGAATTCAAAGTGAATTTTAAATCTAATGTCACAATAGCTGAATTGGAAAATATCTATATGTCAACAATGTTTTAATTTTGGCTATTTTGTGCTAAAATTTGTAATTCACCTTAAATTTCAGGCAGTAAATTTGTGCTAGGGATATAGTCTCTAGTTGGGTTATATAATAAATTACAAATTGTCTGGAATTTTTCACATTTATAAGGGTTCTATAGTGTTAGGAATACAAACCTGTATTCCTAACACTATAGAGCTCTCCGGGGCCCCCTCCTCTCTGGCAGCAAAAGGGTTAAAAAAACTTTTAGTCACTTACCCAATTCCAGCGCGATGTCCCTCTGTGCTGGATCGACGCTCTGCCTCCTCCGACATCATCGGACTGGGGGACGGGGGAAGAGGGAGTGGTGCTAATGTGCATGTGCTGTGAGTACATATTGGCTACAGACAAATACATATAAAGTACTTTAGCTGTGTGTCGTGTTCTTTTAACATGTGGTGGATAGTGAAAAAGATATATAGGTGCTGAGAGAGCGAAGAATAAAGGGTGCTGAATCTCCTTCCCTCAAGCTATGTGTCTTTCTTTAGCTCAGCAGCTATCTCTCTTTCACGAGCCATGTATCTGACTCTTTTTCAATAGCCAACGAAAAAAAGAAAGTCGAGGCAGGGCTTTCCTTATGCAGACTTTAAAAAGGCCCAAATGTTGCATTTAATGTATCTAATAAAATCTGTATAAAAGATGACTCAAGTGTGCCTGAATTGTCTTTTTCTCGTTTGCTATAAATGTTGGAGTTGTGCCACCCATGTCAGTGTGGCACCTCTCATAGTTTTTCTGATTAGAGTGACATGTGCAGCCCTACTATTTCTTCCCCAATAGCCAGCACAGTCACGTATCTGTCCATTTTACTGTGACTGTGTTTCTTCCATTCTCAAAGGAATGTCCCTGTTCCTCCCAGCTGTGTCCTTACTGCTCTCTCTCCTCATTTACGTCTATGTCTCTGTCCTTATGTCTGCCTCAATCACCATGTGTCTCACTTGGCAGTCATATCTTTAGGCATCCCTTGCTGTGTCCGTACAATGCTCCCTCCTCTGGTTTGATTTTTTTTGGGGGGGATGTTGCAGGCAAGGTAGCCTATTTAGCAGTGATCAGCAGTCACAAAGAGGTGGAATGCAAACCCATTATCTCCACTTACCTGTAATAGCAAGAATATGTTACAATATGACTTTAAACATGAAGGGAGTGGGAGGTGATGGCAGAAATTGACCTTTTATTGAGGTGGGTCATTTTCTTCTCTTACTAAACATACATCCTATGCACCAGTCAAAAATGTGTAAATAGATCAGCTTTTTTTTCAGATAAGAAATATGTACATAGATAAATATATTCCATATTTGAATTACATAGATGTTTGTCTTTCTCAGGTCAAAATAAAAGAAGCAACAGGTCTTCCTCTGAACCTGTCCAACTTTGTCTTCTGCCAGTATACCTTCTGGGACCAGTCTGAACCCACTGTTGCACCACCTATGGTTAACCCAGACATGCCTTCACCTCGAAACAAAGATGCCCAGTTCAATGTTACATTTGCACACTCTAAAGTAATTATGATATTATTAATATTATATGGAAATCAATTTTATATTAAAAAAAGTTGCGTAGCATTGTAGCATTTCTAGTGGGGTTTAACAATTTTAGTAACAGAATTACAGCAAAGCTATAATGTAAATTCTAACCTAAACATTGTTTAATTGTTACATTTAATGTCTCACTATACCTATGTAGTCCTAGAATTTTATGTGATGTTATATATGGCATCATTGTTACCGTATGCAAAAAAATATATATTTGTATTTCCAAAGACAATTTCTATATCAAATTGATTAAAAATCAATGCAATAAAATAGCATGGGATTCAGGTTTAGTACAAGAAATAATATTTTGTAAATAAGTCATAAATCAACAAAATGTGCTCACATGTTGAGAAGCACACATGTTTAGTGCTTTATAACTGAATGTAAAAACATTTATAGCTCATAATGAAATAGTAGTTGTGCCAGTTTATATAGGAGCTTATTGACTTAATGGTAAATTTGGGTGAAATTAAGTGAAATCCAGCCATTCAAAATTTAGGCTGAATACTAGCAATTTAATTATTATGACCAATATATAGCAAACTCAGTTTTTAGCTCATGGCTATAAGATCATTCTAAAAGTTACAGTGTTCCAAAGGGATACTGTAGAAGACAGACATCATTTTATAAGCTCCAGAAATGTATTTTTAATGCTGGCTTATTGGTTAATTAAATCCAATGTTTTTGTCTGTGAGAAGCATTTTCTATAACTTTTTTGCTGGGGTACAAAGCAGTAAGGAAGAGCACCCTCTGGCTGTCTGACAGCAACTTAGCGCCTTTATAAAATTGCTTATATGGTTAGGTACGGAAATATTTGGTCATTTACCACAAGTTTTGGTTGTTTACCAATATAAATTCAAGTTACAATTAAATAATGAATATGGGCTTTAATTACAGTCTCTCGGCTTTAATTTGAATGTATTCACATGCATACTTGAGGAAGGGCTTAGGAATTACTGCTCTTTAATAGGTAGCCCATCTTTTTCAAGGGACCAAAAGTAATTGGACATGTGTGGGCTATTCCTTTGTTATTTCTTCATCAATTAAGCAGCAGGTAAAAGGTCTGGAGTTGATTCCAGGTCTGGCATTCACATTTCAACATGCAGTCAAAGCAGTGGCGGATCCAGGGGGGGGGGGCAATGGGGCAATTCCCCCTCCCCCCCGAGATTCCGCCCTGCCGGCTACTGTCCAAGTGCCAGCCCTGCAATGTGCCTGCGGACCGGGGAGGGATATCAGAGCTCTCCCTTCCCGGGCCGCAGGCACATTGCTGACAGCCTGCAGGGGAGGGAGGGAGAGAGGACCCGGGAGCTCTTACCCGCAGCTCCTCCGGGTCCTCCTCTCGCGAGCACGGAGCGGTGCCGCGGTAACCACGGCAACGCTCCAAATCTCGCGAAAGTGAACTCTAGCCCTGGAGCGCGGGCTAGAGTTCACTCCTACCACTGGAACCACCAATGAATCCCCCACCGGACCACCAGGGAAATGTCCCCCCTCCTCCTCAGTAAAGGTAAGAAGGGAGGGGGGGACATAAATATATTGATTTTAATTAAAAAAAATTTAAAAAGCCTCCCTGCCCTCCTTACCCCCATACAAACACTGCCCCCACACACACTACACACACTGCCCCACAAACACTGCCCCCATACACACACTACACACACTGCCCCACAAACACTGCCCCTATACACACACTACACACACTGCCCCACAAACACTGCCCCCATACACACACTGCCCCAAACACACACACTGCAACTCTCACACACACTGCCACCTTCACATACACACTGCACTGCTCACACACACACACACACACACTGCAGCTCTCCCACACATACACTGCCCCAACACACACACTGCAACCCTGACCTACACTGCCGCCCTCACGCACTCGCACACACACTTCACCGCTCACACACACACACTGCACCTTTCACACACACTTCACCCCTAACACATACCACTGCTCCTATGCCCTATATCCCAGCAGACCCCAGGTAAGTTGTCAAACTGTTCTTAAACTCTATGGATGGGATCCTGGCACTACTGGCGCCATAACTACTACACTGAACTGTAGTGGTTATTGTGCCTGGATTATTTCTTTAAATAATCTACAAGTGCCCCTCCCGAGATCAGGCTCTGGATCCGCTACTGAGTCAAAGGAGCTCTCAATGCAAGTGGAACAGGCCACCCTTAGGCTGCAAAAAAAAAAAAAAACTATCAGAGAGATAGCAGGAACAATAGGAGTGGCCAAATCAACAGTTTGGCACAGTCTGGAAAAAAAGAACGCACCGGTGAGCTCTGCAACATAAAAAGGCCTTTACGTCCTCAGAATACCCTGCAAAGTTAGAGTCAAACGCGGAGGGAGTCAAGATGGCCACGGAATCGGGACCCAGCTCACTTGAAACTCCCAAGAAGTGGGCCTCCCAGAAGGACAGCATCGCACAAGCCTTTGACAAATTCTGGGTAAAATATTGGGAAATAACCATACAGAGTGTAACAATTTGTCCCACGGCAAAACCGACCCAAAGCAACTTGCAGATCGATACAAATCCAGGCTGGTTTACAGCCAAGCAAACCAGAAGGCAACCAGAGAGTAAGCAGAGGCAACGAATCAGGCAGAGAGTCTCCCAGGGCCAGACCTGGTATGCACGCCATACCTGCCTCAGGCTGCCACCAGCCGCATTCCCTGTTACACCCCGCGGATTAAACTTAGAACACGGAGGCCTACCACCAATCACGCAACCCGTGGCGCAGCACCATCAGGCTGATCGTCACCGACTACCCAAGCACCCGCCACCGACTACCCAAGCACTGAAGAAACGGCGGGATTCACAACCATTTCCGCGTCAGAACACTGAGCGGGCTCCTGCACAGCAAGACCAGTGGCGTGAGACAAGCCCGGAGAGCGGCTCCTGATACAGCACGCAGCCGGCACTACTCGGCCATGACATGGGGGCTCACCAGGGCCAAGAAGGCCTCTAACAGTGGACAAGTTACAGCTGGACGATGGGTACCCAGCCAGGGTATCGGCTGACTTTCCAACTTTGGGTGCTAACTGCCATCCAAAACTAGCCTCCTGACAGGGACCTAGGCTAATGCAAACCCAGCGGCATGTTAGCAGCAGGAATCCTATTAAATGATCTAACATTGTTATTATGCTAATACACCCCTAGATATTATAAGTCTCCTAGCTCAACCTACATTTATTGCTCAGACAGGTAGCTTGTTTCCTCACTTCTGAACGATATCACCCTGTCCAGACATATATCCACAGCTTAAACCACTCAGTGAAAACTTACGTGTAACCTAATAGGGAAAGCATTTGAAAATTGTTATTTGAACCTAAGCACATTTTGGGCGACCGGTGTCTTCAAGAGGACCCAGGATTCCATTTGATTTGGTTTTAAGCTGCTTATCTTGCGCAATGACCTTTTAACATGTTTGTATGCATAGAAAATGGCATGACTGTCTTTAGCTGCAGGTTCCGTAGTAATCCACTTTAAATTAAGTCTTAGCTTGTCCACATATAGGAGATACACCTTTAACCCCTTAAGGACAGACGACGGATATATTCCGTCATGATTCCCTTTTATTCCAGAAGTTGTGTCATTAAGGGGTTAATCTGCCTAGCAAGCCCTATAAGCGTTGAATTATCTAAGCCTGCTCATATATATATATATGTATATATATATATACATGTTACACTTATAATTTGCCTAGCATGTACTACAAACGCAGAATATTACCTTACACGACCACCACAGACAGAAAGAAAAGCTTACAATTTAATATGTTATGTCTATCCACTCTCTATACCTCCTCTCAACATAATCTAAAAAATTGTGCTGTCCATTCATACGTTTATTATGCCTGTTACCATACTGCTTGCGACTGCTATTGTGGCTGAGTAAGCCTATTGTTATACCATGCACAACAAAATATAAAGAATTTAAAAAAAAATGTTTGCAAACCCATTGTGGTGGTGTTCAGAGCAAAAACTATGAAAATTGTGTCAGTGTTCAAATATCTCTGGCCCTAACTGTATCTCATCTATCTTACTGTATAAAATTGCCACTTTTATAAACTATTCTTTTTGAGTTAAGTACTTTCAGTTTCATCATTTATAGTTGATACATTTACAAATTATAAAATATATTGCAAAAATAAAATAAAACATCGTAGGAGATACTAGAGTTATTAATTAATGCATACAGGTTGATTTGATAAATTAATCTTTAAACACAGTGTATTTGTGTATTGTATTTGTGTTTTTAGGATTATGTGGTACATATTACAGAGGAATTTTTGGAGTTTATTTCTGAAGGAGCACTTGCCATAGAAGTTTGGGGTCACAGGTGTGCTGGAAATGGAAGATCCTTGTGGGAGATAGATTCTCTTCACGATAAATCTAGAACCCTGCATGACAGGTATGTTTAGGTATTGTCACGGTGACCAGTCTGTGTAGACACCTGGATAAGAGTACCAATGATTACACAATCTGTTTTTAAAAATAAGAAAGTAACCTCAAACATATTACCTCTTGAATACTGGTGGAAGAGCAACAGTGTCAGCTCTCCTGTACTTACCGCTGATCACTGTTTTGGTAGTGAGATGGAAGAGGAAATTGAGAAATGCAGAAGCTATAGCTTTGGTTTCTAGTGGAGAGCCAAAGGTCTCTGCATGATCCAGTGGCACTGATAGCTTCTTGGTTCCCTTGCACTTCAACACATATACACATATTATTTTATGGCATTCAAATGGGGAGCAGAGAAATGGTCTCTGCTCCGTGAAAATGCATGGATTGCACACTACCTTGAAGCCGATAAGGACTGTTCCAGAGGAGATCTTTTGCTCTCTCATGACCGTCAAAGAGACAACTTATTGGTATCAGGTTCTATTTCTATGCCAAACGTTTGTACTAACTCTCCATTTGTCTAGGCTTGTACTGATAGAAAATGCCATGTTGTCCAAGAATTCACTCAAACAGTGAACGTTTTCAGCTTTTTTTACTTAGTCATAATAACAGCATTACTTTCCCACTGGGACTCCTCTGCCTCTGAGTGACCAAAATAGTGAATGTAACAGCATAAACTTGCGAACTTAAAATCCACCCATTGCTACTTGCAGAGGATGTCATTTCTAATCTTCTCTTTTTAGGTGGAATGAAGTGACCCGCAGAATAGAAATATGGATATCCATTCATGAGCTGAATGAGAATGGGGAGTACACATCTGTAGAACTTCATCAGGCCAGGGATGTGAACACTGGGGGTGTCTTCCAGCTCAGACAGGTAGATGATTTTTACCTTTTTTAAACAAATCATTACACATTCTTTTATTCTTTTTCTCAACTTTCACCCTATTTTCTTTGGCTAGGGACATTCTAGAAGGATCCAGGTGACCGTGAGGCCTGTGCAGAATTCAGGCACCTTGCCACTCATGGTTGAAGCCATTCTTTCTGTGTCAGTGGGCTGCATCACAGCTAGATCAACAAAACTACAGAGAGGACTAGACAGTTATCAGGTAACTAAACTGATGAGGTGTGACCGTATATGTGCCCCCATTTCTCTTGTCTTTCCATCATTTAACCATAATATGGTGGTTTCTAAACTGTTTACGTCATTGAAATATTTTTCGAGGGTGTTATCCTCGAGGACTATTCCCCATACCAGTGCCTATTACTGATAGCTGTACAAATAACGCAGTCATTTTATAATTAATAAACATACATGACAATTATTCTAAATTTGAGTGACAGATCTTCCCTCCTTCTTTTTTCTTTTCAATGCTTAGTTACCAGATATTAAAATAAAAAGCCATTAGAACCATATTTTGTTCATAGACCACGGTTTTTGGACCATTGCCAGGAACCAAGTAAATCGAAAGTAGATAAATCACTATAGAAAATTAAGTTGACAAGCAAGTTTTTTCCCTGTTGGTTATTTACTGATTTATCCCATGCCAGTAGACCTTTCTTACACCAATCAGATGATCATTTTGACAGCCATTGATTCAAATATCCATAGCAAATAGATGTTTCTGTATAATTAACATTGTATGTTACATTATTCAGCCAAGAAGGAAAAACAAATGTAATTCTTTTTCTGGAATGATTTGTCATTTAACAAAACCTCTAGTAGCAGGGTTGTGCAGTTGCAACATCTTTAGAGTTTCCTCCTTTCTATTTGATTATAACTTTATAAATCGGCCTAATCTAGTTCTACCAGCCCTTGCTTTGTTATAATTTGACGTTTAAGCAATGCATGTCCTGTTTACAAAGTTTATTCTCTCCTACCAGAAAGATGATGATGATGGTGATGATGATATGGATAGTTACCAGGTATTACGGCCGCTGCTTCTGCCAATCCCGCCGCTTGGGATCTGCTATATGAACAGAACATGGCAGGAGGGGGAGCACATTTTGCGGGGCTTTGAGCAGATTAGGAATGAAGGGGTGGAGGAAGAAGGAGCTTATGGAGCCTGGATATGGGAGCTTTAGATTTCACATTACTGCCTTAATTGAGCCACCACTGAATATACTATTCTGCTAACAGTGTTTTTGCACACTATAGCATTGTTCAACACAACACTACAGCCTTAATCCTTGTGTAGCAACAGACATCCTCTTGCACTTTATTGCTTAGAATCAGAAGATCCCAGAATGCTTTGCTTGGTTGGCAAGTGGCAACAGGGATGTGGCTGCCAGTGGCAGCAGGGATTTCCAGCGTCTCTCTCTGCAGTCTAGGAAAGCGGTGGTAACATACATGGACAACTCACTTCAAATGTAGGATCAGGTTGCAGATTTACCAGTTGACTGGTATTAATTTAAAGAATTCATAGGAATTATTAAAGAATTCCATTATTAAAATTAACATTACATAGTTCAACGTCATTACCTGATTGGTTTAACGACTTAGCTATTTAATAATTACTAGCTCAAACGCAGTGTTTAATTATATAGACAGAGTCCTATTTCCAAAGCCCTATCCCATAATAAGTGAATTGGGAAAAATATAAAAAAATTGGCATATTTTTGATTTACATTTTAATTTTACGAGGGAATGTATAAAGTTATAGCAATTATTACCAATATACTTTATAACAGGGACTAGGGAAGCTGTTCTATGTATATGTTTGAACAAAAATTATTAACTGTTATGTTCTCAATCACTGCGCACTAACTAATGGCTGATAATATTTTGATGCTTCCTACAATCACAGAAAAACACCCATCACCAGCTGGCAGAGGGCATGTTGCATGAATGGGTTTAATTTGCATGGAAACATTTATTTATGAATTAAATATGACACTGCTGGTAATCTCACGGATTTTTGGATGCAGCACTAATGATGTAAGAGCCTTAATCTGCTGATTACTGTAACCTGTTTTTTGTATTCACAGATTTGCAGGAAAGCACAAAGCTGGGAAGATTTCAATACTTTTTGCCATTGAACAGTTTTTGTCCCTTGTTAAAATTAAAATTGTATCACTTACACAGAAAGTATAATCTAAATATATATATATATCAATAAATATCCACTTTTCCTTAATGTAAAATATAGTCATTATTATGCCTGGGTTCAGTACTGGGTTCATATATAAATTACCAGGTAAGTAGGTAGGACTCAGGTCTTTATCAACGTGAATTTATTGTGCAGTTTACATCATATATAGATTGATCTGGATTAAGGCTGAATTGGCCAAAACGTTGAATAAATTCACATTGATAAAGACCTACTTATTTTTTTCTCTATATACACATATATATTCATATACCATAGATTGGCCTATAATTTTGATTAACATATCCAATATTGCTGTTATTTACAAATACCACTTCTGGTGTGTAGAGTATTCCTTTTACTATTGTATATATGTCCCACAAAAAAGTAAATCCAATTCATTTATCAGCTCACTATAGTTTCGACCCTTAGAATGGTCTTTGTCAAAGTCACTGAAATAGACTGAGAAATTTATTTTTAGATTTAGATTACAAATACAACTACCGTATATACTCGAGTATAAGCCGAGTTTTTCAGCCCATTTTTTGGGCTGAAAAACCCCAACTCGGCTTATACTCGAGTCATAGTCTGTATTATGGCAATTTGCATTGCCATAATACAGACCGGGGGAGAGGGGGGCTGGCAGAGCTGTACTTACCTGTTCTGCAGCTCCTGTCAGCTCTCTCCTCCTCCGCGCCGTCCGTTCAGCACCTCGGTCAGCTCCCAGTGTAAGTCTCGCGAGAGCCGCGGCTCTCGCGAGACTTACAGTGTGAGCTGATAGAAGGAGCTGCACGGACGGCGCAGAGGAGGAGAGAGCTGACAGGAGCTGCAGAACAGGTAAGTACAGCTCTGCCAGCCCCCCTCTCCCCCCCACTGAACTGCCACTGGACCACCAGGGAAGGAGAGCCCCCCTCCCTGCCATGTATCAAGCAGGGAGGGGGGACGAAAAATAAATAAAATAATAATAATAATAAAAAAATGTTTTTAAAAAAAAGGGGGTATAAGGACCACTGTGGGAGGGGGGGGGGGGTATAAGGACCACTATGGGAGGGAGGGGGTGGGATAAGGACCACTATGGGAGGGAGGGGGGGTATAAGGACCGCTATGGGAGGGAGGGGGGGATAAGGACCACTATTGGAGGGAGGGGGTGGGATAAGGACCACTATGGGAGGGAGGGGGGTATAAGGACCGCTATGGGAGGGAGGGGGGATAAGGACCACTATGGGAGGGAGGGGGGGGATAAGGACCACTATGGGAGGGAGGGGGGGGATAAGGACCACTATGGGAGGGAGGGGGGGGATAAGGACCACTATGGGAGGGAAGGGGGGGATAAGGACCACTATGGGAGGGAGGGGGGATAAGGACCACTATGGGAGGGAGGGGGGATAAGGACCACTATCGGAGGGAGGGGGGTGGGATAAGGACCACTATGGGAGGGAGGGGGGGAGAAAAGGAACACTATGGGAGGGAGGGGGGGATAAGGACCACTATGGGAGGAAGGGAGGGGGGGGATAAGGACCACTATGGGAGGGAGGGGGATAAGGACCACTATGGGAGGGAGGGGGGGGATAAGGACCACTAGGGGAGGGAGGGGGGGATAAGGACCACTAGGGAAGGGGAGGGGGAAGTAAGGACCACTAGGGGAGGGGAGGGGGAAGTAAGGACCACTAGGGGAGGGGTGAGTCAGGACCACTGGGGGAGGGGGGTGAAGGAACACGGGGGTGGGGAGGTAAGGACCACTGAGGGAGGAGGAGGGGAGGTCAGGACATATGGGGGGGGGCAAATATCCTTGCACCGGCCCTGCACACACTGCATTCATACACTGCATTCATACACACACTGCACTCATACACACACACTGCACTCACACACACTGCATTCATACACACACACGCTGCACTCATACACACGCTGCACTCATACACACGCTGCACTCATACACACGCTGCACTCATACACACACACACGCTGCACTCATACACACACACGCTGCACTCATACGCACACACTGCATTCATTATACACACACTGTAAATACATATTCAATTAATATATTTTTTTTAGGATCTAATTTTATTTAGAAATTTACCAGTAGCTGCTGCATTTCCCACCCTAGTCTTATACTCGAGTCAATAAGTTTTCCCAGTTTTTTGGGGAAAAATTAGGGGCCTCGGCTTATATTCGGGTCGGCTTATACTCGAGTATATACGGTACTTGTTATTTGCTAAAATCCTAAGTACATAATATATCACTAAACAATATATCATATAAACAAACCGTATAAACAGAATAAAGCAGTTTAAACAAACGCACACACTATAAAAGATAACATGAAATAAAAATATAACATAATATAAATATTAGAATCTAATGATGTGATTATATTACTAAAATTCAAGCTAAATATGTTAGTCTAGTCATGCATCAACAAACACAAATAAAAAATAGATTTTGAACACTCCAAAATTCAGCAAAAAGCACCCAAAATAAAATCATAAGCAACCTGTAGTTAAACTAATCAATTAACAGTGAGAACCAATTAGAGTGCATATTTGTACCACAATCACTGAGTTGTAATAAGTCTCCAGATTAACTACCTTGGAATAAATTGTGCTACTTGTGTTTTATGTCACCAAAATTCAGTGATCGGGAAATAAACCCCAAATGGTATTAATATGTATAGAAAGTAAAGTATGGATCGGATGTTCAATAATATGATTATTGGACGAAGTTACATAAAACTGTTCAATGGCGTCACTTCCCAACTATTATCTGCAGCACAAGATAACTGTAATATATATATATATAAAATAACTCTAGAAATCATGTTTCCACAACTATCCCAGAGTTCCCAGCTTGACATGCAAATGACCACAGACAGGCATCATGTTAAAGTACAAATTATATTTCTGTAGCTGTGTTTAAAACAGTGTCCATTGCAAAGGACATCTGCAGAAATTCCATAAGAAGTCAGAAACACAATGCCTGCCTGTGCTCATTTGCATGTCAAACTGGGAACTCTGGGATAAGTGTGGAAACATGATTTCTGAAGTTTTTCTGCCCAAGATGGACCACTCAAAGTCCAACTTGAGATATGCAGCTGATGTATTTTTGAGTAATTTTTGTGTGTCCACTGTGGAGAGTTTTATCACAACAATCGTTTCATACCTAGCTGTATGTGTGTGTGTGTATATATTTACATGTACTATAACAGATGTAATCGTATTTTGCAGTACCGTTTTTTTATTGGAATACCACAATAGGAATAACAAGCTTCCAGGAGTTCCTATTTTTCTCAAGTTTAAAGCATTTATGAGCAAAACGACACATAGAATTCATAACTGACTTAGGATACAGGTGTGAAAGCAACATCAGAACATATAGCTCACAGGTCCGATTAGGGTACGATAATAGGAAAATAACCACCACGCTTCCATAGGATCTTCAATAAACTGCATAAGGATTAGAGAGTTAGAAGAAAGAAAGAAAAAAAAAAAAGACGGGGGGGGGAGAGAGTTTGTGATAGAATTTGAGAGTACTCCCATGTACTCACATTCAAGCATCCAGAATATATCTCAAAGCATATATACATACATACATACATGTACTTTAACCTCTGTATCACAACTCAGCTTTGAATTCTGAGTCGTTATGCTCAGAAATGCTTTAGTATTGATAGAGGGAGGATCTCCTGAAGGCTTGTCATTGCAAACTGCTGTGTATGTGTTATTTACATACATATACTTTTTTCTTTGCCAGGAAGAAGACTTAAACTGCGTGCGTGAGAGGTGGTCTGATGCACTGATAAAACGCAAGGAATACTTGGATGAGCAAATTCAGAAAATCATCAATAAGCAAGGTTTGTATGCTACACAGACAATTCTAACATACATGTATATGTATCTTAGGCATGATGTGTTTTTTAAATAAAACAATTGAGTTTGTTGTGCATGCATGGTACTTACAGATCTGGACAACAGATAGACCCCACTTAAACACATTGCTAGTCAACAAGACAGGCAACAGCCAAATTCCACCAAAGAACAAAGATATGATGGTGCTAATCAGTCCCTGCCAAATTGGGCCTTAAACCTCATAATAAGGTCCAGGCTCAATCAATTGCAGGCTGGCACTGCCCTCATCCCACACATTTAAACCCAAGTACCAATAATTCCCTGTCAGACTGTGCCCTCTCTACTCATATTAAACCCATCACCATTAATACTTGACAAATAGTGACCGTACTCCCATATTAACACTAGGCTTCATCAATCCCAGCAAGATAGTGCCTTTACCACGCCACTAGCTCACCATGCAACACTAGACCACCATGTTCCATATTAACATCATTCCCACTTAATCCCTGCTAGATCATACCGTTACCCAAATTTAAACTCCAGGCTTCATCAAACCCAGCCAACCCCCATATTAACCCTAGCCCAAACCAAATTGTGCCCTTACCCGTCACCCAGTTTAACCCCAACCCTATGGTGGTCTGGTTCCATACCTCCTCCTTATACATGGTGATCTAGTGTTGCAGCTCCCAAGGTTCTCCCTGGCTATGCGTTTATCAGCTTTGGGTGGGCTGCCTCTGGACAGCATATTTTATTAATAGATTCTCCTTCTTCTTTTGTTGAGTGCTTGAAAAGTGAGTCAGATCTCCTTTGCATGTTTCTCCGAAGTTCAGAGCAGCCAGCGCTCTCCCTGTTATTAATCCAGACACTCATAGAGACTATATTCCATCAGCAGTACTTATTGCACAATTACTCTATGTTTCATTCCTATATGTTCTATTTCACCAATCAAAACACATTAAAAAATTATAAAACACATATAAAAAAATAAAAAGGTGTGCTGTGTCTTTAAGACTAAAATACTTTTCAATGTGAAAAGTATTTTGGTCTTAAAGACACAGTACACCTTTTTAAAATCTTTTTATCTACTACTTTGCTTTTTGCAGAACACAATTGTCCATTAATAGCAGATCACTATAGACTGGTCACCATATAATAAATAAACACCATTATTTTATTCTGTCCCTTATTTGCTGTTTTTTTTCTTCCTGTAAGCATATTCTTCCAATTAAGATGGAGGGGTAAGCAGCTGTCAACTGATTTTTGTTTTTTCAGGGATATATTATTATTTGTTTGCTTCATAATACTTTGCAGTCTGTGGCAAGTTTAGTTGATGATTACTATGGCCATGACAGACAGAACATGGTAGATCGATAGCGACCTGATCTAACTTCTATCCAAGGTTAATTTAGGATGCAAAAGAGTTGCCCTTTTGACAATCAAGCATGGGTGTGGCTTTTACTTTTCACTCCTTTTGTCTTTCAGCCAATTCCATGATATAGTTTGTGGACCCCGGTACTAAGTAACAGAAATTGGTTGTGTAACGTCAGCACAAGGCCATGTGACCTTGCTTTGGTGTGATCCTGAGCTCATATCACACGCACTGTATACATGAGCCTCTAGAAAGGCCTCTGTGCTTTATCATGGACTCGGTTGCTGTACTAGCACAAAATTTACAACATCAGTAGATAGGAGGAAAGCAAGATGGGATGTTAGAGAGAGGGTGGCTATGAAAAGATTAGGGTGTTGGGCTGCCTGTTTCAGTTTATAATGGGAGTGGGAGTCAACAATAGATAAAAATACAGGAACTGAATAAAATCACTAGAATTATTAATGCCAAAAGATATTCAATAGCACCTAGTTTGGTTCTTTGGCTATTGAAATTATTTTTGAATGTAATAAAAATTGCATTTATTTATACATTCACGTTGAATGCCCACTTTATAAATTATTTGCTAAAGTGAGCATTCAAAGTGAATTTCAGATTTAAGTCCAGAATAGCCAAACTCAAAGACAAGCCAGCTTAGAGAATTTTAGTAATTCATCGATTTTGACCTTAAAAGTAATATTCACTTTGAATTTAAATTTAGTGAATAATCCTGATTTTATGTCACCTATCTCCTGTGGGAAAGTGTGGACTCATAGACTTATAGTGAAGTAAATTGTTTTGCCTGTTATAGAGAAAACAGAAGATGATATTGAGCGTGAAGCACGGCTGGTTGAGCAGTGGGTGGGACTAACAGAAGAAAGAAATGCTGTTTTGGTGCCAGCGCCAGGAAGTGGTATTCCAGGGGCCCCTGCAAATTGGTAGGTGACCTTTACTTAGGGGCGCAAATCTTCTGAATAAATAGTAAGAAAGCATGTTTATGATTATGCAGAATTATCAGCAGATTATGTGAAAAATAAGTTTATGCACGTAAGCAACTGCTCCATGTAGACTGTTCTAGCAAGAATTAAAGGCTGGGGGCAACAAGGTTTGGAAACTTGGGCAAATCTAGTTTGGAGATGTGGGTGTGGATTTGAGATCAAAAGAAGCATCTGACGTTTGTATTTTAGTATGTCTGAACTGATAATCTGTTATAATCTGTGTACGCAAATGATTCATATTGTCCACAGGTTAACTGCTCTGATGTAAAGGCAGAGGGGTCAAGATTTCTGATTGCCAATAGATGGCATGTTGGTTACCGTTTCATTCCTGCTCGTCCTATCTAGCAATAGAATCAGCAACTCATTCTGTCTAAATAAAGTATTGAGCTAAGTTCAATGAAATAAAATAAGTAATTAGTAAAAATGATTTATATCCATAGCCATGAGAAATATAAAGTCTCTAACGTTATTTTTGACAATTCCTGTTCTGTAATAATTGATGAATTTGTTTGCATTGTCTGCACAGGACCCCACCAGCTGGAATGGAAACGCACATCCCTGTCCTTTTCTTAGATCTTAATGGTGAGATAAATGTTCTGAAATGATCACAAGTTGCAGATTCAGAATACGCAGAACATTGTAGCCTTTTAAGGCTCTCTTGTTAATAGTAAAGTGGGGTCATTGTTTGTTTGCATCTCTGCATTAAAAAGAGCCAAAGCCTACATATGCTGTCAAAGCTTTATCACGATCTAGTGTCACGCCAAGGCCCTGAATCCCATGCCTGGTTCTTTACATCTATCTCCACCATCTCCTCCACTCTGTAAGGTGCATGTTCCCTTCAACCACAATCTATGTATGATGCTTACAGACATCATTACACACGCTCACTTTCTTCTTTGGCCGATGCAAGATTAATTCAGACCACTAATGATAAATATATTACCTTTATGTGATTCTTGTTACCTTATGTAGTGTGTTTCTGAATTCACACAGTCGTACATGATTTTGTACATTATGCATCTTAAATATGATCAATTTTAGTTATGAAAGCAAACTAATATAGGAGCAAGAAATTGACCTAAAATGGACATGTATCACTTGACAATTATATTTGTAAACCAGCAAGAAAACACTTTTAACAAATATACAAATAAACCAAAAAAAGCAAGACCAATGTTAAATGTTGAAAAGTATGTAATAAGCGTTTGTAAATTTACTATAAACCTTTCAGATTGCATTGTTGTCCCATCTAGGGGAGTTTCTTCAGCCTAGGATTATATAAAAAAAAAAAAAGTACTTAAGAACAATGTGGGTTACAATTAAATATAGGCTAATGTTATTTTATGTATTCTTTGTCTGTTCTGTACCTGTTGCTAAAATAGCTGATGACCTCAGCGCCAATGAACAGCTTGTAGGTTCTCATGCATCAGGGCTTAACTCAATACTACCAAAGGAGCATGGAAGCCAGTTCTACTACCTGCCAATCATCAAGCATAGTGACGATGAGGTATGTACCAATAAACATTTATTACTTTTACTAAAACTATCTCTGTCATCAAATGGCAGTCACTGGCAATCAGAAACGGTGGGTCTATGTTTGAACGTAATAGTTTTGTTTCTGGCATGTCACCAAACTGTGTTAGAGCACAGATGTCTTTCATAAGACATTGCAAATGAATTTCTTCTGACTGTCAAATCAGAACTCCAGTTAGCATGTGGGTTTGCTACGGGGAACAAGAACATTTACAGTGTAATAGCACACGTCTTACGGGGAGTTACTACATTAACCACTCTGGATGTGAAATGGATTCAATCATTTTATCTTTTTCTGGCCAAAGTCCCTAATGGTTATCTTTTCAGAGAGTCATTAGTAAGTGTGAAAACGGCAAAATGTAAAGAGTACCGTTTTAATGAAGAAACTGCAGGGGCGGCATCTATGCCCCAAAATCACCTTATTATTATAAAATGATTTTGGTGCTTAGATTTTCCCTTTAAAGAAACACTCCAAGAAAATAAACACTGCAGTGTGCTGTAATGGATATGGTGTAAGGTGAGCCCTGGTAACTTACCTTGTAAGTAGTCAAAGCAGTTTATAGCAGTTTGGTTTTTTACTTGAAGTTTTACCAGGTGTCACTCACCACTGTAGTGGTTATGGTGCTTGGAGTGTTCCTTTAAGTCTGGCAGAATATCAAGGGGAAGGGTACTTCAACAGCATCCATCAATCTATCTTTGGTCTCACCTACTCAAACCTATTCGAGCTCCTTCCTATTTACTTAGGGTTACCATATCCACCATGTTTTCAGGCATACATATCATGTATACATTTTGATGGGCAGCACATGAAAAGGGTTGCTCTGTAGTATGCAGAATTTAGAACAAGGGGTATTAGACTAAATAATGAAGGATTCTGCAGAATATGCATTATACATGCTACAGGGCAACCATTGTCATGCATTTTCATAAATATGACAAAATCATATGTGTCCTGGTAAACATGGTGGATCTGGGAACCCTATATTACTGTCCTTGAGATTGAGACTGACAATGCTTAAATGTATTACTGTGAAATATCTCTAAAGGCTCATACTGATAATCCAATCTCCAATAGGTTTCAGTTACAGCTTCCTGGGACTCTGCAATCCACGAATCAATGCACTTGAACAGGGTAACTCCACAAAATGAGCGCATCTATCTCATCGTGAAAACAACAGTGCAACTCAGCCACCCTGCTGCAATGGAACTTGTTCTACGGAAGAGGATTGCTGTCAATGTATATAACAAACAGGTAAATATTTAACTAATAACTATTTCTATATCTAGACTATTTACTATAAATGCTTTAAACATACAAATAAAAAGAATAGAGAATGATTCTGTCTCAGTTATGGCTGGATTATGTCTGTCTTTTTTCCTGCTCTGTTGCCTAAAAGGTCAAATCCGCAACCAAAATTTTAATTCCAAATCACGGCCGGTGCATGAAATACCCAATATGCTGTGCCTAGATGATGATCACATGATGTGTGGACAGGACAAGGATGCAGATGTTATAACAACTATCTAGTTCACTGATCCCTGAGAAAATTAGGTTTGCTGTCCCTTTAAGACATAAATCGTTGGGTAACGCTTTAACTAGTGGATGTTTGTAACAGCTGTGCCAGTTAAACATGTATTGTATTTTTAATATTTAACTGGAAATTGAGCACTGTTTGCAGCTATTTTAATATATGTAGCATACCATGCCCATTGAGTTTTATTCACTAAACACTGTGATGTGACGCATTGACATGGAAATAGCAAAATCTAAAGCAAAATATCAAAGGAATGTTTGCTGTTTAGTTCTAATTTTATCACAGGTGTTCATTGGCTCTTCAGATCATTTGACAGGCTAGGATCCCAGGAAAGCCATGTTTTTTGTCAAACCCCTTGAAAAATGTTTAACCAAAAAATTAGAATTAGTGTCAAAGACTGTTTAAACTGTAAACAAATACAAAACATTTAGTGGTTATGGTGCTTAACATGCTCCTTTTAACCCCTTAAGGACCAAACTTCTGGAATAAAAGGGAATCATGACGTGTCACACACGTCATGTGTCCTTAAGGGGTTAAAGGAACGTGATGGAGTTAGGAATACAAACCTGTATTCCTAATGCTATACTGCCCTTATTCCTAGTCATATACAGGTCCATCCTTTACTATTAAAATTAATAAAACAATGATTTTACTCACCTTTTTCCAGCACAGAGACTCCTTTGGTGCTACTCAACTCTCCGCCTCTCACAATGTCATCGAGGAGGCATGACCTCCCCCGGCTATGGTCCAATCAGATGCCCATGCTTTCCTATAAGCTTCCATGCAATGTCAGTGCAGAAGGAGTGCCTCTAGAGGTTGTCTGGTAAACGTACACAAGAAGTGTGTTTAAACCTGCAATGTACACATTGTAGTTTCTACAAGACTGCAATGATTTACATGGCAGGGTTAAAATGACCGGACCACTGAACTCACTGTCAAAGCATTACGGGGATCTTAATTTTTGGACACCTCTGTTCTAAATGATATATTAATTGTCTTTTACTAGTTCACTTTCTTTGTTTACTTTGCAGAGTTTTACACAGAGCCTAAAGAGACGAATGTCTACAAAAAATATTCTTTATTCCTGTGGAGTAAGCTATGAAATTGTATCCAATATCCCAAAGGTAATGTTTTCTATGGTTTTCATGCTGCTTGCTAATAATATTATTGGACGGGTCATTTACAGTGTTCAGTACTTTACAAGTCAACAATAATAGCAGGCCTTACACACTTCACAGGTCAGCAGAAATAGTATGTATTTGTGTTATTATAGTGAGAGCACTTAAGGACCAAACTTCTGGAATAAAAGGGAATCATGACATGTCACACATGTCATG
The DNA here is from genome assembly GCF_036172605.1 of Pelobates fuscus. Lineage (NCBI taxonomy): Eukaryota > Metazoa > Chordata > Amphibia > Anura > Pelobatidae > Pelobates > Pelobates fuscus. Next base: position 155,953,938 of record NC_086320.1, read on the forward strand.
TGTCCTTAAGGGGTTAAAGTGAGATTTCTGTGGGAAAAGCAAGTCTTATGGCTTGACTGGTGTGTGCATTTGTGTTGAACAATGTATTAACTATCCAATTACTTCAGGTGGAAGGGGTTTTCATCCACACTTTTTCCCAACCACAACTCTTTTGGTATTATTATTTTTGGTATTTCTGAGAGAACCTATAGTGATAATGTTTTAGCTCCACCTGCTGGTATAATTGTGTATCACAGATACATAAATCGAACTCTGAAGGGTTTATTCGCTAAATGTGGAACAGTAGTGAACTGAAATCTAAGTTACTAAATTTAGACTAAAATAACCATGCTGTAACTATAGCAGAGCTGTGTAATAGTTCTAAATCCGCTATTGCTGCCAGTGCTTTGCAGTTTAGCTTTAAATTCACCATAATTAACCATAATTCAGTTTATTTACTAAATGTTAGTAAAGTGCAGTTTTAGTTCAAAATAGTTGCTTTGGACAATTTCTCCAATTCAGGCTATTTTGGTATAAATTTTGCAGTTCAGTAATTAGTTATTCTTGATCCTTTCACTGCTAAAACAGTACACTGTACATTTTGTCATTCAGAAGATGTTAGGGACAGTTCACCCCTTTATACCATTCCCTCCCTAAAATAGTTATAACATTTCCAATATGGCACTGGAACTAACAAGGGGATTGGCATGACAAATGATGACATCACTCACTCTTTGTTATCAAAGATAGATCACAGAAGGCATCTCTAAGGCCCATGATATGTGGTTTTTTGTTTAGGCAACAGAGGAAACTGAAGACCGTGAAACTCTAGCTCTGATTGCAGCGAGGAGTGAGTATGAAGGGTCTGCCGATGGAGAAACCTACATTGAGAAATACACACGTGGGGTTCTTCAGGTGGAGAACATATTGGGCCTTGAGCGACTCAGGCAGGTATGTAATCATGAACGAGCAAGAGGAGATTAGGAATTATGTCAAAAAGACAAACTGTTACTAGTTGCCATGCTGGTGGAACTGGCTGTTGAAATTCATCACTCCCAACTATTTTAGACATGCCCAGTCCTGCAGGGAATTTTAAGTAAAGGTCTCCTTTAATCATGGAAGACAGAATGCACACTGTCCCTTAAATGGTTAATCCATGCACCATTACGATTTGAGTGATTTGACATTGTCATGGGGTCTGCAGCGACCGGAGTCTGCATCTGCAGCTTTTCCCTATGATTAAGCCCTCTGCTGTTGGAGGTTTATCTCCACCTCTAGCATTGTCATTGGGTTGTAATCAGCCAGCACAGAACTCCAGGTTAACTAATGTCAATTCTGTGCATGCTCTCAGCTAATAAATGGCTGTCAGGATCTCCTGGCATCATAACCATGACTGTGGCTGTAGTGGTTATGATGCTTGCAAAAACTCTTTAACAACAATGCAGGCGTGAGGCGTTAAAAAAATCAAGTAGAGTTCCTTTTCTTCCCCATGGAAGCACTCTTGTTCTACCATCTCCTTGCAGATGTGAGTCTTCGCTAGATGGATGTGCTTGGCATTGGGTCCTTTCCTGACTTATGTCCTGCCTAATCAGGATAATTCACATAAATGTTACTCCTGTAGGATCCCATTGTACTTAGGAGGTTGGACGCACCAAGGTCAGTGGGCTTCTCACTGGCAAATGTTAATAGACAAAGTTGTTGGGGACTTCATGGTCCAATCTTATTTGATTGTGGAAGAGCAAACATAGTCCTACATTCCCATGAACTTAATACATACACAACACACAACCTATACTTGGGCGTTTTGGAAGCAATTAAATAATCATGCAAGGTATGGAAGTGGCTTGGAAATATATATTCTATTGATATCTACAAATACTCTGTTTTGTTCTTTTGTGCTGTCCACATTTAGGCTGTCACAGTAAAGGAAGCATTATCAAGCAGAACTAAGCACATTCGTAGGAGTATCAGCACGCCGAACATGCACAATGTAAGCAATAAATACACAGCAGTATTGGAGATATATTACAAAGGCATTGCAACTTTTCTACAAAACTATTTTTTTTTATAATATTGCAGACATGTTCTAACCGCCTGGAGTTTTCTGGATATGAGGATGATGACAAGGTATGAATATCTACTGCTCATAGGGTGGATGTGTTCAATCACAGGTCTATTTAATAACAATTCATGGAATTGACTACAGATGCACCATTCCTATTGGGCCTCTGTTTGTTCCTTTATATTTGACATCAGTTTTTTTTTTAATTATTCACATACACAGTGAAAATAGAACATGAATGAGCATGATAACACTTGCAGTCCAACAGGGGCAGGCAACATCATGCGCCAAATCTGATGGGACATAAATCCCAACAAATTAGCTTGTTTACAGAGGTAAAAGAATAGAAAAGTTTCATGTTACAGAGTCAATGTGGCTGACAGTTGGGCAGCAGGAGCTTTGACACCTCATAACTGGGCAGCCTGTAGGCATCTAGGGTTAGCATGTTTTGTGTGTTGACACAAGATGCAAAAGTTGCACAAAGCAGATATTCCCAGCCAGGAAGAGTACAACGGCTGTTAGATTGACAGTCCAGGGAGGTAGTCTTATACACAGAACAAAATGTGTTCATCTCCAGAATAAAACATTTTTTTTTTTAAAAGAGAGGCTGCAGGGATCGGGTCTTTGCACCAAAACTATTTCAATAGGATGAAGTATTTATAACGCAAAGAGTGACATGTACAGAAAACAACTGTATAAATCCTTATTGATGGTTCTCTGTATGATTTTTTGTTTTTTTTTAGGTTTGGTCAGAAAACCCATTAGATATATCAGATTATTCTGCCAGTGCTAAAGATGTGTCATGGTCGGGAAATCAAACCTGTGATTTGCCTAGAAGAAAAGATGGTGGAGCAGAGAGAGGTAAGAATCATCCTAAAACATAACATATATTATGTTACAGATTTTTATTACAAACGTCTCACTTCCTAATTATTTCCTACCAGAATTAAACAATAGAAGCCAGAGAGGAGAATACATTTCTTTTGTTCTCTTTAAAGGGAGTGCACCAGAGAGCACGAATGCCTTAATGACAAGTCCTTTCAAAAGCTTCTCCCCTCAACCACCCAAATTTTTCAAACCTCTGATGCCTGTGAGGGAAGAACATAAGAGACGAACCCCAGTGGAAGCCCAACCGCTGCTCAGTCAAGAGGTGTGGATTTAATATTACTCTTACTACAGGCTTGGAAAGCAAGTATGGCCTTGATATAATATTTTTGGATAAGCTTTTCAAATTATTTAATCTTTTTGGATTTTAAAATAAAAATGATTTTTTTTATTATAAGTGTGATGTACTGATAGATTTTTTAAATTTTCATATTTTTTTTTAATCAAGTTTATCCAAATATATGAAATGATTTAAAAAGCTTACCCAAAAATATTAAATCGACGCTTAAACTTTTAATATTATGTAACAGTTCAGCATCTCTACAAATATATACGTATTTTTTTTTTTAGACAATCTTTATTGTTTTTTCAAATTAAGCACATAAAAGACCTTATTTTTAGTACCCTCAAACCCTGGTTTAGTACCCTCAAACAAAGGTACAATACACAGTACATTATCAGTAGATACATTTTGTTGCTTAAAATTCACAAGTCATAAATGTGAAGCAGTAACGTAAAGGCAAGGTTAACCATTCGATAACAATGGCGGTAAGCATCTCTACATATATTTAGCACACAATATAGTTACTCTGTATACTAGATACTGCTGTATATTAGAAAATGTACTTTTAATGTTTGACTTAGACAAAATTATCCACTATGAGAGCTTTGTCTTGCTAAAAGCAGAATATGTGCTCCATGTGAATGGTAAGACATTTTTTCCAGTACGATTTTTAAATTTTTTGTATCAGTGGATTGATGGGCTACATTTTGGGAGGTATTGCTCATGCATGTAATAAGTTATGTATTGGTCTTAGCTGCCATAAGCGGCCATTTTGATTGTATTCTTTTTATGACCAGCAGTTTTAAGATAGCACTTCTCCTCTGGCTGGGTGTACTTTCTGCTACTCTGGGCTGCCTATGCTTTCCAGTTTGGTGAGTTCTAGTGTGTTGGATGTGGTTGACCACTGCACACGGTCAATTTGGATTGGAAATCTGTCTGCGTAATGTATTTTTATTTTGGCTGCTATTTTGTTGAGCTTGCCGGAAAATAAACATTGTAAGCTTCCCATTGCTAGTAGACCGCCGTGTATAGCTTTATTTACCACTTTATGTGTCTTGTGTCTCATAGTGGTGGAATAACAGGTTTAATAATAACCTATTGTTCCTGTAAGTTTATTTGTAATTGTCCTATTTATAGTTAAATCCCCCTCTCATAATATTGTAAAGCGCTACGGAATCTGTTGGCGCTATATAAATAGCAATAATAAAAAAAATAATAATATATATATGCATATCTGAGTTTCTGCAAGTCAGAGTTTTAAAAGACCACTTCTAACAAACCTGAACAGTGCTCAGATCACCTACAGCTTGAAGGAAAAGGCCTTATGCATATCAGAGTTTCTGCAAGGTACACTATGGAGGAAACTATCTACTCTTAATACTGGACACTATAATTGTATTGAATTTTAACCACTTGCATACTTTTAAACTATGTATCTCTAACCACCATTTCTTTGTCATTGTATCTTAACTGGGTGTGCTTGTTCATTAATATGTGTGTGTGTGTGTGTATACATATGTGTATTTGTATGTATATATAGATATATAGATATATATATATATAGATGTGTGTGTTTGCTCACACATACATGCATATATTCTGCAGTTTATCTTGTCCTGCATGCTAAGGCTAGTTGCTCCCTGCCCTGCTCATCATTGGTTTGTTAACTTAAATGTTATTTAACATTCTGCTTATCTCTAAAGACTTTCTCTGTTATTTTTGCTCTCCCCCCCTTTATTTTATTGATACCCACCCAAATGTCTTGCTTGACCAATCCTCACCTCTTCTGTGCATCTCCATTCCATAGATTTGATTGCAGTCCTGTTTTGACCCTATCATCCCTGTCTTCCACAGTCAGAGTTTTAAAAGACCACTTCTAACAAACCTGAACAGTGCTCAGGGTCCCACCCACCCCTCCCCGACACCACCCCACCCCAAGTTTCTTACTACATTTATAGATAGAATCCCTCACACAACTTTAGATAACTCCAAATAGCAGCTGCAAACACTACCAGTAATGAGCACAATCCACCTTCTTAACCCCTAACACTCAGTCCTCCTTCTTACTTCGGCTCATTCTCCTTTCCTCTAATTACCTACCCATCAGAGCAATGCTCTATACTCTCCTCCTCTCCTTCTCTCTTATCTCCCTCAGAATCAAAATATCGCATTCCACCCACCTCCCTCAACACACTCACATTTACATCAATCCCTCTTTGCTACACTCCCCCCTTCTCTCATCTCAAGCCCTGCACTCATTTCTCTATTCTCTCTCTCCTGCTCTAAACCAATCTCACTCTAGTCGCCGCCCATATAAAACCCATTCACACCTCCTGTCACTATCTCTCCTCCTACTTCTGGCAGCTGGTGACGTCTCTCCCAACCCAGGGCCCCACACCTCATCTGCTCACACCAAAATAAATAGAAACCATGCAAACCTCCTCCAAATACCCTGCAGTTTATCCAACTCTACCAAAATTCAGTGTGCACTCTGGAACGCTCGCTCCATTTGTACTAACATCAAATCTACAGCTATACATGACCTCATCATCTCTAACTCGCTCACAATATTGGCACTCACTGAGACCTGGCTGTCCCCATCCGATACCGCTACTCCTGCTTCTTTATGTTTCGGTGGTCTACAGTTCTCCCATACTCCTAGACTCGACTGTAAAGGAGGTGGTGTAGGCATCCTTCTCTCCCCTCAATGCACCTTTCAACCTATCCTCCCTGCCCCTGCCCTATCCTTTACTTCCTTTGAAGTTCACACTGTACGCCTTTTTAAGCCCACTCCTTTAAGAATTGCCATCATCTATCGCCCCCCCGTTCACCCTAAACTATTTATTGAACACTTTTCCTCCTGGTTACCCCATTTTCTTTCCTCTAGCACTCCCTCTCTCATACTTGGGGACTTCAATATCCCTATCAACAAGCTCAACTGCCCTGATGCCTCCCGTCTGCTCTCTGTAACCTCCTCCTTTGGACTCACACAGATTTCCTCCTCCGCAACTCACACTGCAGGAAACACTCTTGACCTCATCTTCACCAATCTTTGTACCACCTCTGATCTCTCCACTGATCCATTTCCTTTGTCTGACCACCATCTGCTAACATTTAACATCTGCATACCTCATACCAAAATTTCAACACCATCAACTCTCCAACCTCGCAGAAACCTCAACTCCCTCGATCTCCAGCACTTCTCCACCACACTCCAAACACTCCTTTTACCCATCTCAAATCTCAACTGCCCTAACTCTGCAACCTCACTCTACAACTCCACTCTCTCCTCTCAACTTGACATCATGGCACCTCCTACAGTTAAACGCAGCAAGCGCCCCCAACTACAACCCTGGCACACTAAGCAGACCCGTTACCTCCAAAAATGTTCCAGAACTGCTGCTGGAGAAAGTCTCACTCTGCATCTGACTTTGTCCACTATAAATTTATGCTGCGCTCCTACAGCATGGCTCTTTCCTCTGCAAAAGTAAACTACTTCAAAACCCTCATAAGCACACTGTCCCATCAACCCAAACACCTGTTTCACACTTTTGATGCTCTTCTTCGCCCTGTGACTACCCCTCCTTCCACCACCTTGTCCGCCACAAACTTTGCATCTCATTTCACTGAGAAGATCTCTACAATCAGTAAAGAGATCTCTAATCTCTCTCCTTTCCCTATCATTATATCACCCAACCCCACTCCCCCTGCCATCCTATGCACATTTGCACCTGCTACAGCACAAGAGGTTTCTGCACTGCTCCTGTCCTCCCGCCCCACCACCTGCTCTCTCGATCCTATTCCCTCGCATCTCATCCGCACTTTGTCTCCCTCTCTTGCTCTTCCTCTCGCTAGCATTTTCAATCTCTCCCTTTCCTCTGGCACATTTCCCTCACCCTTCAAACATGCAACCGTAACCCCGATTCTGAAAAAGCCCAACCTTGATCCCAACTCCCCATCCAACTACCGCCCTATCTCGCTACTCCCATTTGCCTCCAAGATCCTCGAGAGAGTTGTGTACGCCAGATTGACAGACTTTCTCGAATCCAACTCTCTGCTTGACCCCCTTCAGTCTGGATTCCGCGCTGGTCACTCTGTCGAAACTGCTGTGACCAAAGTATCCAACGACTTAATTGCCGCTAAATCTCACGGCCAATACTCTATCCTAATCCTCCTTGATCTTTCTGCCGCATTTGACACTGTTGATCATCAACAGCTTCTTCACATTCTTCGTAACTTTGGTCTACGGGATACTGCTCTCTCCTGGTGCTCCTCCTACTTCTCCCAGCGCTCTTTCAGTGTTTCTTTCTCTGGTTCTGCCTCTTCTCACCAACCCCTCTCTGTCGGCGTCCCCCAAGGATCTGTCCTCGGCCCCCTATTGTTCTCTATCTATACTGCCTCCCTTGGTAAACTCATCAGCTCCTTTGGTTTCCAATATCATTTATATGCAGATGACACGCAAATCTACCTGTCCTCCCCTGATCTCTCTCCGCCCACCTTGACTCGTGTTTCTGACTGCCTCTCTGCTATTTCCAACTGGATGGCTGCTCACTTCCTTAAACTCAACCTGTCCAAAACAGAACTTCTAGTTTTTACTCCCTCAATTGCTGCTACTCCTGTTGTCTCCATCCAAGTCAACGGCGCTACTATCACCTCTACCTCGCAGGCTCGCTGCCTAGGGGTTCTTTTCGATTCTGACCTCTCTTTTACTCCCCATGTCCAATCGATAGTCAAATCCTGTCGCTTCCAACTCAAGAACATAGCGCGCATCCGCCCATATCTAACGCCGGACGCGGCTAAGATATTGGTTCATGCTGTTGTTCTCTCTCGCCTCGACTACTGCAATCCCCTTCTGATCGGTCTTACATGTTCCCAGCTTGCACCGCTGCAATCTGTAATGAACGCGGCTGCGAGGCTTATTTTCCTGTCCGGTCGCACCTCCCACGCCTCCACGCTCTGTCAGTCCCTGCATTGGCTTCCAGTTAGATATAGGGCCCAATTCAAAATTCTGGCACTTGCTTACAAATCCCTACATAATGCTGCTCCAACATACCTATCCTCCCTCATACACAAGTATGTCCGATCGAGACACCTGCGCTCATCCCAAGACCTACGCCTATCCTCTGCCCGGATCCCCACCTCTGACGCTCGCCTTCAAGACTTCTCTAGGGCTGCACCTATTCTGTGGAACTCACTTCCCTCCTCAATCAGACTTTCACCCAGCCTCCACTCCTTCAAAAAATCTTTGAAAACTCACTTCTTCGTTAAAGCGTATCAATTAAACTGTCAGCAGGCTTCTCATCCCCCACCCCATGACTCCTTTCTTGCAACTGTCAAAAATGACCTACCAAGCACTCAATAAACCCTTCTCTAACAAACTATTTAACCCGTTTGTGTCACTATACCCCGCTCCCTCTAGCATGTAAGCTCATTGAGCAGGGCCCTCAACCCCCTCTGTTCCTGTACGTCCAGTGGTCTGATCTCAATTATGTGTCTGTTAGTCCACCCATTGTACAGCGCTACGGAATTTGTTGGCGCTATATAAATAATAAAATAATAATAATAATAATAAGGAACTATAACCCCAAATCATCTATTCTACAATTTTATAAGATTATCAGGAATATTCACTAAAGTAAAAAATAGTCAAAAATTCATTGGGAATTTGAAATTTAAGGCCAAATATCGGAATTGGAACACAATATTGTTGCTTTCAGTTCAGCTATCTTGATCTAAAATTTAAAATTCACTTTGAAATCCTGCCATTCTCACATTAGTTAATAACCCTTTAAATCTGTTTTATTTTGCAGGATAAAACTCTCTTGAGCATGTTAGTTGTTTTTTTCTCATGTGCCCTTTTTCCTAATGTTAATTGCATTCTACATATTAAGGTTATTTTCCTACCTGGAAACATTGAAGATTACTGTGACGATACAGCCTTAATATATCGTCCGTGGGTATTGTTTTTACCTAACTTGCAGCACTAAACTGCTCCACTAAAAGCTAGGACTCATTTTTGGTAGTGTACGCAGGATATACTGAGCTGATATCTGGTTACAATATGATATTCTATCCATCCAGCAATACTCTCATTAGTAATTACTCTATAGAGGACAATGAATAGCCATATCTTGTGAGACCTCAAGGAAGAGACAACACCAGCTTCTTTCTTGGCAACTCTTAGAACTCAGACTCACTCTGACTCTGTTTATTGTATTCAGATCCAGCTTACAAAGATTACAGCATACAGTAAAATAAACATTACACAAAACATTCACCAATGGCAATACAGAACCGGGCACAGGAAAAGAACTACAAAGTGATTCCTTACACTACTAACCACCTCCCCCTGTGCCAATACACCATGACAACAAAAGGTTATCTTAATTGGACCCACTGTCCCTTCAGAGAAATCTCTGGTTGCATCAATGCAGCCCTTTGCTGTAGTAGATAGACTTGCTGACTCCCACAGCAGGTGGTCACTTGCGGTGCAGCATTTAACCTGATTAGCCCACAACATTTCACACCAACCTGTACTTATACTGCACCCCCCTTTGTTTATCCACAGCTGCATATACAGACACACACTGCTCTATGTAGAATACAGGTACACAATACAGCGATATCTAGATACATGGAAAACAGTCACAAAAATGGCGCTGCGAGCTCGTGGCTTGTGCCAAACAAATCAGGCCATCCATCACAATTACATAGCATCATTTTAATTTTCTTCTCAAATAAGTTTATGTAGGTCATAGGTTTACAAATAGTCTTCAAATGTTTCTAGCACCAGAATTCATTTTCTTATTTCAAGAGCATGTGTAGTTTTGTACATGCAATTCAGAGGTGGCCATAAAGTGTACATCAGCCGAAAAACTTAGTAAAGATAGTGAGATGGGGGAATCAGAAAAAAAATTATAATATATATATATTTATATATATACACACACCCAATATTTTAGGGAAGTACTTGATGGAATTAGTAGGGGGGAAAATATGCGTTCTCTGTATTGCAAATTAATCCATAATTATAGACAATGTTTCATCACTTTTCTCCAAGTGAGTCATTAAATGCTGAACATTGTGGCGTTTTATATATATATATATATATATATAAAATCTATTGAATAAATATACAATGTAGTATTTAATTATAAAAATAACATTATTCCTTTAAAGACATTATAAAAGGGCCATCACTGCAATGTGGCAGATGCAGAACTAGATAGGGCCTATTTATCTCCTGCAGTTATACTAAAAGAAAAGTTTTATTTGGATCCTTCAAGATCCTAAGTATGTTTTCTTATCATTTGTGCTTCACCAACGTGCATCTATGAGCTGTGAAAAGTAAAATTAAATTAAGAAATATACACTGGGGTATTAACCTCTGTCATGGAACAGGGTGCCTCCTTTCAATCACTTTCAATCACTATTATAAAAACACTCTGCATCTGCCAATCAGCATAGATAGAGGTTGAGAAACTGAAACAATGTTTCTCTTTCTCCTCCACTTATAAAATGTGTGCCCTGGTTGCACCAGTACTGAACTGGTTTGTAGTGTCAATTGGTAAATCTATCCAGGATAAAGCAGAGAATTTAAAACTTGACGTCACTGGCCACATGAGGTTTTGCATGCTTCTATAGGATGATTGATCACTGGCATCTTACGATTAACATTTAAGGGTCACGCTTACCCAAAAGTTTCATGCCAGCAGTGAAGCTTGTTGAAACACTAGGTCTTGCCCTACATGACTGGCTTTAGCCATAGGATTTTATATTTTCAAACATGCTATATGGGTACTGGTTGCACTTGTAAGTATGTAGTACATGAGCAGTAAACAATTTTTCATGGTTACCATCTTTTTTTTTTTTTTATTATTATTATTGTTATGGTTAAAGAGACACTATAGTCACCAAAACAACTTTAGCTTATTGAAGTAGTTTTGGTGTATAGATCATGCTTCTGAAGTTTCACAGCTCAATTCACTGCCATTTAGGAGTTAAATCGCTTTTTAACCAAAATAATATGACTGATACAGCCTGTATGAAAACAAAATGGTTTCATTTCCAATCAGATGTAACTTACTTTAAAAGTTTGTATCTCCTGCTCTGTAAATTGAACTTTAATTACATACAGAAGGCTCATGCAGGGTCTAGCAATCTATTAGCGGTGCAGAAAATAAGAAATAACAAATTAAACTGAATTTGCAATAAAGGTAAACATTAGATGACTCTTTACAGGAAGTGTCTAGGAAGGCTGTGTAAGTCACATGCAGGAAGATGTGAGTATGGCTGCATAAACAAAGTGATTGGCAGAGAACTGAGCAGTGAGACTGCAGGGGTATGATCTGTATACCAAAACTGCTTAATTAAGCTAAAGTTTTTATGAAGACTAGAGATTCCCTTTAAGTTAGGATTATTTTAGCTCCTTCCTTTTCTTTTTCTCTGCCTAGTGTGAAAGTCCTGACCCATGTCCTGGCCAATATGAAATTGTATTTATTTTTATACATTTTATAGCATGCCTCTGGAATTACTTTATAATGTTAGAAAAGTCGTAGAGTTTCTCTACAGTTGACTAATGCAAAATCACCCAATGTAGCTGTCACTCAGATGCTTTTGCTCCTGCTTGTTTTTTTTTATACGTTATCATGTAATACTGTCAGTAATTTGCATGCATCATTCATGTACTTTTTTTTGTATCTCATGCATGTGTTTAACACTTGCCTGCCATTGTCTGTTCCACATTGTCATGTTTGTGGTGTGATGTATTGTGTGTCTTAACCTTTACAGAGCATGCCCTCACCCCTGACACTTAGTACTAGCACTGTCGTACCCCATGGACCTAATGCCAGCTGCATGCCACTAGAACAAAATAACAATCACGAGGAATCCATTGTAAGTGTATGTTTTCATTCTAGTTTATGGTGGGTTTGCACATAGTATTGCTAACGTAGCTTTCTCTTATTTTGTACTTACATACCGCAGCTATAATAGTATTAGAATATTGTGAATATTGTAAGAGATACAATGTAGGTATATGTTTACGATGAAATTCATACATCCAATATCTGTTGATTTTCTAAAGTGTTTGTTTTTGTTTATTTGTTTGTTTGCCAAAATACCAAAATATTGCATAATGCAAAGATACCTTATGTATTGGACTAACATATTACTTAAAAGGCAAGCTTTCGAGAGTTTTCCTCTCTTCCTTGAGTTTTTTGTTAATGCATTTTTAACTAAGAAAAAACTTTTTGGAGAATCTTTATAAATATGATACTACAAATTATATTAAAAAAAATGTTCCTTGTTTATTTAAAATGTTCCCTTTTCATTCTATGCACTATATGCGTACAACAAAGAAAAACGTAATAATTGATAGAATTTTTACTACCGTAATTTTATAATCTAGGTTAAGAATGCTAACTAGATTAATTCCTGCTTAGTATAGGTCACAAAGGTTAACTGGAGTCCATACCATGTCCAGTCTCACTAGAGCATGCTAGGATCGATCTTATTAAAGATTTATAGTCCAAGGCATGAAAATGATTTATTGCCCCAACATATTTTCCATAAGTTGACACCTAATGATACTATGAATTGTCAAAAATCTGTCCTGTTTATTTTATTCTATGGACTACCCAGTCAGTCTCAGTGCTTTATATGTCATCTTATGTGTCAATATTTGAAGACAACTAGTTTCACTTCATGCAAACTAATGAGGGTATAATTTGCAGATTCACTGTTATTCCAAGTTATCTCACACCTTGCTTTGTTTAGTCACCAATGACTACAGATAAACTCAGCAGATATTAAAGCAAATGTAGTTACCAAGTATCCAAATAGATCCTGCCAGGCTGAATTTGCTGAGTCTCCTGCTAATTATAAAGTAGAAGAGAACTTAATAAACCATTATAAATACTTTGTAGCAGTGGTCATTTGTTAATAATTCATTGGTTATTTACAAGTGACCACTTGTTTAGTAATTATAAAGTAATGCATGTTTGGTAATTATTAAGTAGATGAAAACCTAATAAACCAATATAAATCCTTTGTAGCAGTGGTCACTTGTTAATAATCCATAGGTTCACCTGCTTTCCTTTACCTCCAGGTTTCTGTTTAACTCTTACCAGATGCAGATACATCGCCTTCATGAGGTGAACTCAGATTAGTAAATGTACATTATGGTGAATCACAAGGGTGACAAATGAAATTGCTTTGCAGACAATTGGGAAATTGGGGGCTTCTTGCCAATACTAACAATACTGTATATTCAAAGGGTGCTAAATTAAACGTATATTTTTGCATTATCAAGTATTATTTTTTGGGGGGTAATTTATAAATTCATATATCAGTAAGTCCAAATGCTAAAACTAATTGCTTAATGCATGCTGAATGGTAAAACATATATACCGATATCATAGAAATTAAAAAACACTTGTGTAATTATTGTGATTATGGGATCTCCATTGTAATAATCCATGTTTGGATTACTTTACTAGGAATCAGAAGAAGAAGACGACGACAACAATGAATTTGAAGAGAACAACAAAAAAATTATTGGTTCCTCCAGCTTTCATAGTTTCAGACCTTATGTACCTGTGGAGTTTGCAGACTTCAGTGTTTACAATGCTAGTTTAGACAACAGAGACTGGACAATATCAAAAACAGACTTTGTTTGCTCCCGTTCACTGGAAAAAGATGTGTCTCGGAGCCCCACCACCAGCAGTATTACCAGTGGCTATTTTTCTCACAGTGCTTCTAATGCTACCCTCTCTGACATATTCGTTCCTTCAAGTGAAAGCACCGACCAGTTAGCCTGTCATGCAAGGGATCTAGAAAGTCGAGACCTTGCAGGAATCAACTCCTTTCAGGATGGGAACTGTTCAGACAATATTTCCTTTCCATCAATATCCTCACATAGCAGTGCCTTTGATAAGGCGCCACACTGCACTATTGAAAAAGCTGCTTCTTGCCTTGTTAGAAGTGAGTCGTGTACATCAGTGAACTCTACAAACCACAGCAGCAAAGATAACCTTGTAAGATTTTTACCCCGTGAAGTTGCTGTGGAACATACCTGTGACATTTTAGAAGACCACTCATTCACAGAATTCATGGGGGTGGAGGATGGGAAAGACTTTGAGCATCATGAAGACTCACGGGTATACTCTTCTTCGAATGGGGACAAAGATAGGGTTGCTTATGTGAACTTTAACTCTGTTGTGTCAGACCTCCCTTATGACATATCTGCCCAGCACATACTGAAAGAAAGTGATCAGAATTCAAACTGCCTAAGAAGCTCTGCCTTATGCAACGATCCTCATTCTCATTCGTCTGAAGAGTATTTATTTGAGAAGAATCGTGTGGATTTTTCTGTCTGTGAAGACAATCCTTCCTTCACTTCCCCTTGCCTCTTGGCAGTGGGAGATCAAGTATGCATTGGGAATAACAAGTTTGGGACTGTGCGGTACATTGGCAGAGTGGATTTTTCACAAGGCGTATGGGTTGGTGTTGAACTTTATGTTCAGCTAGGTAGGACAATGACCTTTGTTTCTGCACTATTCTCATAGCACCTATAATGATGACTGGTTTTATTGACATACAGCAGAGCTTGCTCAAAACATTCTACTACCTGGGCCTAAGGAAAAATGCTGCCCATGTCCCACCAAAAACTCCATATTCTGAAAACACACACACGATTAACCTACACAGGCTAAAAAAAACTTATGATGAAAATCATATAACATTAACTTTTCTGTGCCATCAGGAGTGTTTGCCCTTTCAGCCCCACCCCTGTTTATTTCCTCTGACCCTTGCCACTAACCCACTTGTCTCAACCCCCCCACCACCCTCCATTTTATACTATCTTGCAGACATTCCCAAAGCTACCCAACTATATTTCTCCAATTCACAGTATCCTGTGGTTTACCCCCCGTCCCACCAATTATGTGCATACTACCTTATCCTTCACTTTTCCTGGTATACTTATGCATTCTTGCTCTTTACTCTTTCTCAGTCATATCCAATCCAATCCTTCCTTTGTTGATAACATCTTTAATATATGCACAACAAATGGGACACAGCTGATAAATCTAGAAACAGAAAAATACACAAAACATAGTGTGACACAGTTAAATAAAAATATTTGCGCTAAAATTAGATGCACTCATAGGAATATGGCATAAATGCGCTCAAAGGGTGCCTCCCCTAATGTAAATGGGGGCTGTTCCCTTCCTAGATCAGTATACACCACTGCAAATCAGGTCTCCGGATGGTAGATTGATAGTAGCAACTTTTTATTACAAATAAAGTCAAAATTAAATTGTACATAAAATAGGATAAAAACAATAGGTCCTATGCGATTCATCCACAAAACGGGAATTCCTCAGGGACCATAAAGTTAGAACAAGTCACAAAGTAATAATGCAAAAAAAAAGCAGCCTAACAACCCCTACCCGCAAGTCCCTAAATAGGGCTGGTCCCTAAATTCATTGGTCATAACATCCTTATTATAAGTATGCCTATTGCTATTTTCTTCCTCAGGTTTCCACAATTCCCAGCTTCACAGACAAGAAACCAACCATATTTTTTAAAATGAAAAAAAAAAGCAAAAAAACTTTTAGTACTTGCTTTCATAGATTCACACCTTTTTTTGCCATGCAGCACAGTATCATGCATACTTAAAGGGACACTATAGTCACCTGAACAACTTTAGCTTAATGAAGCAGTTTTGGTGTATAGATCATGCCCCTGCAGCCTCACTGCTCAATCCTCTGCCATTTAGAAGTTAAATCCCTTTGTTTATGAACCCTAGTCACACCTCCCTGCATGTAACTTGCACAGCCTTCCATAAACACTTCCTGTAAAGAGAGCCCTATTTAGGCTTTCTTTATTGCAAGTTCTGTTTAATTAAGATTTTCTTATCCCCTGCTATGTTAATAGCTTGCTAGACCCTGCAAGAGCCTCCTGTATGTGATTAAAGTTCAATTTAGAGATTGAGATACAATTATTTAAGGTAAATTACATCTGTTTGAAAGTGAAACCAGATTTATTTCATGCAGGCTCAGTCAATCATAGCCAGGGGAGGTGTGGCTCGGGCTGCATAAACAGAAACAAAGTGATTTAACTCCTAAATGACAGTGAATTGAGCAGTTAAATTGCAGGGGAATGATCTATACACTAAAACTGCTTTATTTAGCTAAAGTAATTTAGGTGACTATAGTGTTCCTTTAACCCCTTAAGGACACATGACATGTGTGACATGTCATGATTCCCTTTTATTCCAGAAGTTTGGTCCTTAAGGGGTTAAGGAAAAAGTTTTTATCATCAGTCCCAACCAATGAAAAACCTTTTTAGTGACAAGATAACACACTAACTACCATAAACAACCACACATTCCCAAAACAATTAATTGGAGGAGGAAAAAATGGTAGACAGATTTGGTTGAAGTAGTCAACAAGTCACAAAAGTCATAAGGCAGGCATGACAATCTTCATTGTCATGGGGAAAAATGTTGTGAGGTGTTGGATTTTCTCTGGTGTCCCTGAGAAGCAGGATACCAAAGAAATTACAGAACATGTGGAAGGTATAGCTTCTTTAGTGTTTCCTGTTTACAAGATTTTATAATTAGGTCCTGCATAATCATCAACACTAGTCTCATTAATCTATTATCCAGCGCTAGCCTGCATATTGGAAATTCAAACTGTACCAGATCTAATAGCTCTGTCCATACTTGGAACCTGGTTCCCACCATGCAATGTTCTTTCTTCAGAATGTCAGAGTGATAATTATATTTTTCTCTTTGCATTTAAGGTAAACACGATGGAACAGTAAAAGGCAGGGAATACTTCCGCTGCAAACCCAAGTATGGAGTGTTTGTCCGCCCCAGCCGGCTTACCAAAGTACTTGACTCAACAAAAAGAGGCAACAACAGCACATCACGAACACACGCATCCTCAAATGCAGAGAAGTGCAACAGTGCTGTTATCAGAGGATCTCCAGCTCCCAAGCCAAGGGAGGCAGCTCTCTACCATTCTGGGAATGAAGCTGCATCAGCTTTTTCCAGGAAACAAGAGAACAGAAAATCCTGGATTAATTAGAAATGCAGTATTTGCACTTATGGAAACCCATACTATTTTTATTTTATTTTAAAAAAATACTATTTTTGTACAGTTGTACAGTTTCATTAGGAATTCCTCTGAAATGTTTACTTGGTGTAGTCAAGAACATTGTTCTAACATTTTTTTTTAATTAAGGTCTATCACTTAGTTGTCTGCCTTGTAGGCGGATTGCTGCTCCTCACTGAAAGCATGGCTAAAGGAAATGATGTAGATAGATGATAGGTACTGGTCTGTTCTTAAATGATGACTTTGGAGCTATATTTTAATCAACGAAAAAATATTTTATTCAGAACTCGAAAAATTAAAAACGAAATAAAAATTTAAAAAAATAAACAGAATATACATACCTGTACAAATGAGAAGATGCAGTAAGTTGTTCATTATTTACCAAAGAACTGGTGTTAAGCAGAAGTATCTGCGAATCGCATTGCTTTGTGCATTTGTATGAGGGAGCATTGTTCTTTGGCTGTATATATATATATATATATATTAGTTGCTACTCAGTAAGCACCGTGCTGCCTTATATGTTACTTATTTGTGCTGTTTTTCTTCTGGATGAAACAGCTGTACCTTTCAGACTGCACTGGTAATAATGTTCTGAAAGTTGTTGTTTTTATTTCTCCCTGAAATCGTATTTGGTCCCTGTAGATAAATCAAAACGCTAACATACAGTAAAACAATTAGGAGACGTTGAAGAGCCCCTAGACGTTTTGAAATGATGATCAAGTGGCTTAATGAAATACTAATTACCTTAGAAAATATGCTCATTATAGTCTAGTGTTACCATCAAACAGTAATCCACTATCTTCTTATTCATTTGCAGGCAGTCATACCCCTTACCTCTGAGTTGCTGCTTAGTTATGTGTTTAGGATATCAAGTAGCCAGAAGTGTGAAAAGAAAAAAATGCTGGGTTCTGTGACCACTTATACTTTATAATTACAGTTAATATAAGCTTGGTATTTGCATATAATGGCTATACGTACACACAGAGTGGATTTAAAAACACATCCTTCACTAAGGAAGTAAAGGTGACTCTGTATTCTCTATTCAGAGGAACACTTAAACAAGGCATCGCCATTTGATTAGCACTGATTTTACTGTAACTGTCTGGTACATATTTACCATAGGTTACATAAGATTATGATAATGTAATATTAAAATTCATGTGACCCATTTTTAATATTAAGCTATTATCCTTTTTTATGTATATAATGAAATACCAAGAATTTTGGTCAACAAACTGAAAACTTAACCTGTTACTTGACCATCACATAAAGCAGTGGTCAGCAACCTATGCCATGTCTGCCATGCATTACACGTGAGGTGCCTTTGCACGGCATGCAAAGCTGTCATACCCATTTATCTGTGCCTGCTCAGCCTGGTACCCACAGGACCACACAGAAGCCACCCACACAGCCAGACATACACAAACAGTTGCAGAAGAAACATCCCCCACGCTCAAATGCTACAAAGAGAGACACACGCAAACACACACAAAACATCCATAAACACACCACTACTGATATCCCATATACACACACAATCCCTCAAACAGTCTCCTACACGCAATACCCCTAGCAGCACCCACACATACACACAATACGACATATCACTCACACACAATCTCACAAGCCGAACCCCCCCCCACACACATAGACTACATACATGCATGTCACACACAAACTGCTCTAAACTGCTCATGCACATACACAATATAACACAATATAATATTGAAAGAGTCAGTTTATTCAAGAAAAGTATTTATTTAAATAATAATTGCAAGAAAATCACCAATACATACGTCCAGGACATGTTTTGATGAATTGTCTGAATGCCAATTTCAAAATACTTCTAGTTAGTGCAGTCTGTGGTTCATGTAGCCTCAAATAACTACGGTATGTCTCCACAATTCTTCATTACAATGTATTGCTGATAGACTGTGTTACAGGACAATACAGTACAATGAAAAAAAACTTCTGTGTGGAACACAAAAATAAAATGCAAGTGTTCACAAGGAACCAAAAACATGATTCTATTTTCAATCATGGCCCTCATTGATATTATTTTATGTGGTTGGCTGAGGAAGGATGCATGAAGTAATAATTGAATGTCCTTTTCTACTCAACCTGTGGTACCCTAAAGAATGTATATATTTTTATATTTAAAGATCATCTTAATTTTCTTCACCTCTTCACAACTCTTGGGAGACCTTAATTTATGTATGTCTTAAAAGTAATTAGTTTCCCCCTTCCTTTCAATTAATTTATTGATATACCGTTTATATGCTTGTTGACATAGCCTTCCACTTGACTAATGTTGCCCAAATCTGATGAGTGACCGCTATTTGTCAATGTGTTGACAGCTATATGTATAACTCCTTAAAAAATGTTTTTATTTTTTTTAAATGGTATAAACTTACATTTTAAAGAAATAAGAAAATCTAAAAGCCTTAATAGTTATTTGAAAAACGTTTTCAAATTTCATTGTCTACTGCAATTATGTGGTTAGACACTTATCAGCCTATTCCAGACAAAGGTGCATCTAAAGGACCATGAGTTAAGCAAATCAATGTATATCAAGCAATTGGTCCTTGGGGAGTTTTTAATTTTCTCTAACAGAACCCTTGTGTTACCAGACTTTTTCTGTACGTCAGTATATACATAAACTGCTCATAACTTTCCCAATAGTAATCACAGATTTTCTTTTTAGTCTGAACTTTTGGTCTGGACACACACGTTCCATTAATGCTTGTTGAAAAATTCACAGGAAAGTTGGCTGGATCTCTAAAGGGACTTTGTTGACTTTGATGTTTAGTAGACTAGGTGACGTGCTGCTGAAATGCCCCTACTGAATTGTTGCCAATTAATATTTGTCTTTCTGTAGACAAGAGGCACGAGCTTATTCTTTATTAATATTACCCTAGAAATCAGTAAGCATTGTTACCCCATAGCATAAACATGTAAACAAAATACTAAAAGAGACACTGAGTCAGAGGTAGGCAACCCTCGACACTCCAGATGTTGTGGATTACATCTATCATAATGTTCTTACAGCTATAATGCTGGCAAAGTATCATGGGAGATCAACAACATCTGGAGTGGAGAAGGTTGCCTACTACTGCACTAACCCCTGCAATGACACCTGCAATAGTGGATCCATTGGGACACCTTCTAAACTGTTTTTCTCCAGCACTGAAGTTTCACACATTTGCACTACTTTCAGACTATTTAAAGAATTCGTAATATAGTTCTGTAATATTAAAAAGAAAAGAATGCTACCACTAATAAAATAGAACAGTCTTTACTGTTGTTGCAAGTGCAGTGTGGGCAAATTATTGAAATATATTAATGTCTGTAGAGGTGTTTCATGGGGGTGGGCTCTTCAAAACATTTGAGATATGTATTAATGGCCTACCATAAGTATCATGCCGGAGACAGCATTGAATGATTCTGATATGTAAGATCTTGATGATCAGCTTCCTCTGTTTATTTTCTTAGGGGTAATTTCCACGTAGATGTTTGCTGCATTCTGTAAAAATTTTAATTTATACTCTGCAATACTGTTACAGATATATATATAATTGTTTTTCTTTGTGTTTAGAATACAAACTGTTTATTTCTGATATTTGTTTCCCACTTTGTTGTGTGTTTTTTCTCACTAACACATACCCTAGGCCTAGACGATCATGTCATAAGCCTAGTTGCCAAACCAAAAGAGGGATTAAAACTCTTTTGTGGTATATGTCCTATTTGATTGAGGTGTGAATGTGAATGACTCTAATATGTGTTTATTCTCCTGTAGTGTATATATGTGTATGAATGCTTATTATGTTTAACATATGTTATTAATTAATACTAGACTATATTGTCAAATGCTATTAATGAAAATATGATTTGATATGCTTATGTTTATTAGAAGTGTGCACAGCGTGATTGTTTGTTTTTTCCAAACAAAATTTTCCAATTTGGACATTTTCTTTAGGTTGTCCAACTGTAACATATGTCATTACCCTAACACACAGTAAAGAGGATGCTCACACGAGGGTCCAAAAAGCTGTATTAACATGTCCTAGAATGGCCAGACTTAACGTATTAAAAGAAACAATCAAAGCGTGTGAATTTCAAATCTATTTAAGATAGCACCCTTGGAGGAAACATATTTTTGCAGAGAACACCGGCTTGGTGCCAGCGAATGCGTTGCAGCTATTCGTTGGTGCCAAATGTGTATGTTTCTTCCCACAGATTTTCAACCGCATGGAGCAGTCAGGCCACAGAGCTAGAGGGGAGCTGCTCATCATGAAGCAAGCAAGTATTACTACACCAATGCTTGGCAATGTTCCAGCTTAGTTCGGCCAAAATTATTTGGCAAAAACCGATAGCACTGAACCAAACACCTTGGTGGCTAGATGGTTTATTATATGGCTGCTGACCAGAACTACCTAGATAGCTGCCACATTAAATAAAAAATAAAAGAAGCCTTCAGGCATCAATACAACTACTGCTGCCCAGGTGCTAATATGAGGAAAATTCACTAATACTAATAAAAGGGCTTGAAAAACATAACTAGTGCTTATAATCTACCTCTCAGGCTTGAACACCCAAAACTGTAGGTGTCCTTCAGTAGCATATAAATAGAAAAATGGAGAACGCTAGATATTGCATCCAGGAATACCTATTATTATTATAAATCTCTGACATATTCCCCAACATATTCCACAGCACTTTACAATTATACATAGGCAATATAAAATAACAACTAATGACACACAAAGTAATATAAACAAAAAACAAGATGTGTCATAGGTGTATAGTTAGTGTTTTTCTCTGTTGTGGTACTTTTGCCTTAGTGTGGGCCAGCAGCATTACAGCTGGGGTAAATGAGATTATAATCATAAGAATGATCTGGTTGAGTTGTCTACTCTAAATGTGCTCCCACACCAGCAGAAGTTCTATATCTGGGACAACCACAAAGCGTAAAGCTGAGATGGAGAACAATACCACTATACCATGCAAACATCTTAGAATAATGAGTCACAGATCTAAAAAGCAGAAGCCCCCGGGCAGCATAGACATTGGGAATCTAAATTTTCATTTAAGTATGGCTGAGGAATCCTTTATCTCATCTGAATCTGATGGGTTTCAACTAAATGGTGCAGAGGAAGTCCTGCAAGCACTAGCTGCATCACAGATATGCTCTAATTTGGGGGACTGTATTGGTGACTAAATGGTACCAGTTAGATCTTCTCGGAATAGAGACACATCTATTACAATATTAATGGAGCCTTAATATTGTGACAGATGTGTCTCTATTCCAAGAAGATCTAACTGGACTTTTTGAGAGTCTTACTAACACTGAGATGGGCACTAAAGAACAAAAAGGAAGTGGGTGGAACCTGACTTCGCTACCTACACAAAAGCTACCATAATTTGCATCTTGATGGCCTTGAAGACAACCAGCAAAAAACAGAACAAAGAAAAACTGAAATTCATGACTGGCAGATGATAATGACCCTCTTATTGTCCAAGGAGACAGAGGCTGTAAAATTTCTGCAGTCAATAACCTATTAGCTCTGCTTCCAAAAGTTACAATAATTATTTTGTTGCTTCTGCTTTTCCTTTATGTCATTTATTATAGACTTCATGAAGACTGACCTCTAGTGTCCATACAGAAATATGAAAATGTGATTCACTGTATAATTAAGAAAGATATAGAACTTACACTGTTAGTCACTGACAGGTAAAGTGAATAACATTGATTATATTGTTACAATGGCACCTTTCAGTGGGTAGGATATATTAGGCAGCAAGTAAACGGTCATTTCTTGAATTTCATGTGTTGTAATCAGAAAAAATGGGCAAGCTAAAAAATCTGAATGACTTTTACAAGGACCAACTATTGATGGCTAGATGACTGGGCCTATCCAAAACGGCACGTCTTGTGGGTTATGCACTGGTTAGTACCTACCAAAAGTGGTGCAAAGAAATATAATCAGGGTGATTATAATCAGGGTCAGAGAACAGCAGTGATGTTGGCTCCTGGTGTTGAAGTGCCAGGAGTTGAAGAGGAGCAAATCAAGATGGCAGAGCGCACGAGGGACAGGTTCGGATAAGTAATTTCACCCTTACCTGCCCCCTGCGGTCACTGGACCACATCGGTGATGTCACTGCCAGGGGACTTTGCGAATTCAACAAAATCCCCTGATGGTGTCGGTGGCGCGTTAAGCTATCCCAAGATTTAGGTAGATGGATAGCAATGGTAGAGCTCTACCAGTAGGGGTCTCCCTTGTTCCTGAATAAGCATCAATGCAAAAAGTCTCATTTAAAAAACACTAATTAATAAGTCAGAAATTAAGTCATAAGGAAAGACAGGGAGCCTTAAAAGGGCTGTTCCCTAATTTTACTAATCTAGATCAAATGCTATCTCATCCTCTCATATTAAGCAAATAGTACCAAGTTAAAATTAGTGCACTCATAGTCTTATTGTTAATTTATGTTCATTCTTTTTTACTTTTGTTAATTGTTTGTTTTGCTAGTGTTCAGGGCCGGTGCTAGGATTTTTAGTTACACAGGCGAAGATGCATTTTGGCGCCCCCAACCCTCATTAAAAAAAAAAAAAAAAAAAATGCATCTTCACCTGTGTGTCTTTCCTCCCAAGCCACAGGCACACAGGCATCATTTTTCAGTCACACAGTCAAAGTCATACAGGTACACTGTCATACAAAGACAGAAATAATCATACAGAGACATACAGACACATACAGTCAGAGACATACAAGCAGAGATATACATGCATACAGAGACATGCAGGCATATAAAGACATACATGCATACAGAGGCATACCGTCATACAGACACATACATACAGACAGGCATACAGAAACATACATACAAAGACATTCAGGCACATACATACAGACATACAGGCATAAAGAAACATACATACAGAGACATACAGGCATGCAGACACATACATACATACATACAGGCATACAAAGACACACATACAGATACATGCATGCATACAGAGACATAACGTCATACAGACACATACATATAGACAGGCATACAGACACATACATACATACAGAGGCATACCGTCATACAGACACATACATACATACAGAAACATGCATACAAAGACATACAGGCATACAGAGACACACAGACACACACATACGTACATACAGAGACATAAAGGCATACAGTTACATACATGCATACAGAGACATACAGAAACATACGTACAAGACATACAGGCATACGGACACATACATACATACAGAGGCATACCGTCATACAGATACATACATACAGACAGGCATACAGAAAAATACATACTCACACACACAAACTCACAGACACATACTCGAACACACACACACTGACAGACACACATGCGCACACACACACACACTGACAGACACACTCACTCACACACAAACTCATAGACACACTTACACACACACTGACAGACACACATACTGACAGACACACACACACACACACACTGACAGACACACACACTGACAGACACACACACTGACAGACACACACACTGACAGACACACACAAACTCACAGAGACAAACATACACCCTGACATACACACTCACACACACCGACAGACACACTCACTCACACACAAACTCATAGACACACTTACACACACACTGACAGACACACACACACTCACTCACACACATACACACTGACATACACACTCACACTCACATGCACACACACAGTAATTAATAAAAAATTACATTTAAATGTCCCACCCAGCCTCCCTACCTGGAGTGCTGGCATGGGTCTCTCATTGGTGGTCCAGTGAGGCTGCTGGGAGGCGTGCGGCTGAAGTTGATTAGGAGGCGGCGAGGGAGCTCTGATCTCTCTGACCGGCTCCCTCGCAGGCTGTTTTCTGATGCCGCGGGAGCCTGGAATATGACGTCATATTCCGGCTCCCGTGGCATCAGCAAAAGGCGTGCGAGGGAGCCGGTCAGAGAGATCAGAGAGCTCCCTCGCCGCCTCCTAATCAACTTCAGCCGCGCGCCGCTCCGGGGATCCAGGAGGTGACCAGGCAGGAGGGAGCACTTCCCTCCTGCCTGTCACTGGAATTTTGCGCCCCCAGAGCCGGTGCGCCCTAAGGCGGCCGCCTGTGCCGCCTTATGGACGCGCCGGCCCTGCTAGTGTTACTTCTTTCACTGATACTCTTGTAAATTTATATTCACGGTTTATGACTTTCACCTATCTGATCCTTCATGTCTTTTTATCCCTAATGTTTTCTCCTCTGGTTTTTAATGTCTAATTACCTCAATACGTCCATGTCTCCTCGCCCATAATGGTGTTTTTTCTAACCCCAGACTTTATATTTCAGACTGGGCCCCAAATAACAGCATTGATTAGTAACTCGCACAACTCAAAAGCAACCAAGCACTGGAGAAACGCCTAAGCAGAGGTATCATCTCTGGAAGGCTGCCCACCCCACCTCATGGCCATTACCATATTTATAGATAGTGTAGATCAGCTGTTTTATTTTTTAAAACACACCAATCAAGTCCCTAAATCTCTCCTTACCTGAAATCCCTCTGTTAACAAACTGCATGCTTTAACTATGGTTTAAACACTCATAGGTATATGTGTGTATATATATGTCTATGGTTATATATGTGTATATGTGTATAATCTTCATATCTATATAACAAAACACATTTTCTCTAACTAATGTTCTCCCTTCTATTTTTAACTTTCACTCTAACTTCTCTGATTACTAAAATATCCATTTCTTTCTGCTCTCCTGTCCCTGGAGACACCATCTTCATTGCACCCCAGGGACGTTTTAGCCGCGAGGCTAACAAGGCATTTGCCTTGGGCACATTTTCCAGGGGGCGGCAAAAAACGCCGCCCACTAACAGACACACCGGCCACTAACAGACACACACACACTAACAGACACACTCACTCACTAGCAGAGACACACACACACTCACTAACAGACACACACACTCACACTAACAGGCAAACACACACACAGTCAGACACACACACACACTAACAGACACACACTCACTCACTAACAGACACACACACTCACTCACTAACAGGCAAACACACACACAGTCAGAGACACACACACGCACGGTGGGTGGGGGCCATAAATCACGATGGGGGGAGGACCTAATGTCCTCCCCCTGCCCCCACCCCTGCGCGGTGGGTGGGGGCCGTAAAAATAATGAGGGGGGGACCTACTGTCCTCCCCCCCGGCCCCCACCCCTGTGCGGTGGGTGGGGGACATAAATCACAATGGGGGGAGGACCTACTATCCTCCCTCCGCCCCCACCCCTGCACGGTGGGTGGGGGCCATAAAAATAATGAGGGGGGGACCTACTGTCCTCCCCCCGGCCCCCACCCCTGCGCGGTGGGTGGGGGCCATAAAAATAATGAGGGGGGACCTACTATCCTCCCGCCTGGCCCCCACCCCTGAGCGGTGGGTGGGGGCCCTAAAAAAAACAATAAGGGGGGGACCTACTGTCCCCCCCCAGCCCCCACCCCTTAGTGGTGGGTGGGGGCCCTAAATAAAAATCCCCCCCCAATCAAAGGTGACTAGGGGTCCCCAAGCCCCTAGTCACCCACCCCCCACCCCCAAAAAAGTTACCCCCTACCTACCGCCCTCACCCTAAAAAATAGTGAAGGGGGAATAAAATAATTAACCTGTAAAGAAAAATTCAACTTACCATTTGACGTCTTCTTTTTTCTAAAATCTTATTTTTTCAGCCCTAAAAAAGGCCAAATAAAAAGCCATAAGAACCGACGCAATTAAAAATAAAAAAAAACGAGCGCAAAAAAAATAATCCATCTTCACCCATGGAGGGCTCCGCGCAGACTGAGCTCTGCAGGGCGGGGGAAGGCTTATAAAGCCTTGCCACTGTCAGGGTACCTGAAGTCTCTACCTCGGAGGTTAGACTTCCCGACGGCCGTTCTCTCAGCGGGGCTGATTCATCCAATCCCCACAGCTCTCATAGTCATTCCCACGCCGGTCGCGAGAGTCCCGCTTCCTTTTATGACACGACGCTCAGGAGTCGACGTCATGACGGCAATCACATCCCGACCTGTCAATCTAGTTCGGAACAACCAATCAGGGCTCGGCAAGGGCGGAGTCATCAATTAAAGAACCGGGGTATAAAAGAGGGATGTGTGTAATGGTTCATTGCCCTGTCGTGGTTCTAGCTTGTCTGGTTCCTCAGTGCTCTTATGTTTATTGTTCTATTTGGTTTTGACTCGGCTTGTACTATCGTTCCTGTTTACCTCTCGTGTCCTTTGACCTCGGCTTGTCTCTCGCTTACCTGTTCTCTCGTTCCCTCGACCCCGGCTTGTCTCTGACTATTCTCTGCTCTCTCCTTACGTTAGTCCTGCCATTCTAAGGTCCGGTATACGTACATCTCTCCTGTTCGTACTCTGCGTGTTGGGTCCCTGTCCCGATCCTGACATTACGACAGGGCCATGGATCCTGCAGGTACAAACGCTCAGCTTGGTTCGCCTGACTCGAGGTTTGAAGCCATGGACCATAGAATGGACCAAATGGCTCTAGCACTGCAAGCATTACTATCCCATCCAAGTAATCAAGCAGAGGAGATGCGTACTCCATCTATCTCTCTTGCTAACACAGGCCTAGAGGTAGCCACAGGGGGAACTTCTTCCTGTGTTACTTCCCCTTTACGGTATGGCGGAGCTCCGGATACTTGTCGTGGTTTCCTAAACCAGATAGGAATTCATTTTGAATTACAACCCCGCGCCTACCCTACAGACAGGGCGAAGGTTGGATTCATAATATCGCTACTCATTGACAAAGCTCTTAGATGGGCTAACCCTCTGTGGGAGAATGATAATCCAGTAGTCTATAACTATAATGCTTTCATTACTACTTTTAGGAGGACTTTTGATCCCCCAGGGAGAAAGGCCAGTGCTGCTAGATTACTATTACGTCTTAGACAGCATAGTCTAACCCTTGTGGATTATGCGCTAGAGTTCAGATCCTTGGCGGCAGAGGTCAAGTGGAATGAACAAGCCTATATGGACGTATTTCTGAACGGATTGTCAGATGCGATCTTAGACGAGGTTGCCACAAGAGATCTTCCTGAAAATTTAGAGGAATTAATTTCATTTATTTCTCGTATAGATGAACGCATGAGACAGAGGCAGAACACTCGTGATAATGGTTATAGATCTTCCTTAAGACTAACTCCCGCATTTCAGAATTCTGAATCTACTATTCTAGCTCTCCCAGAACCTATGCAGATTGGTAACACACCTTTCAGAGAATGAAAGACAATATAGGAAAAGGGAGGGTCGGTGTATGTATTGTGGAGTAGGAAGCCACCTACGCCTTAATTGCCCTAACCGTCCGGGAAACGCTCGCACCTAAGTTTCTCCAGAGGACAGGCCTTGGGTGTTTCTATTTTGTCCTCTACTTATGATTACAGGGATCATAGGCTACTATTACAGGTTTCTTTAACTTGGGAAAAGGGAGTACTTAAAGCTATGGCATTAATAGATTCCGGAGCAGCTGAAAGCTTTATTGATCAAACCTTTGTCAAGAAACATTCTATCCCATCTCAGTTAAAGGAGACTCCCTTGGCCGTTGAGGCCATAGATGGTAGACCGTTATTAGATCCAGTTATTTCTCGTGAAACTTTACCAGTTAAACTAACCATTGGTATTTTACACGAGGAGGAGATTTCTCTCATGCTTATCTCATCCCCTTCAGTTCCTATAGTTTTGGGGTATCCCTGGCTTAAAAAGCATAACCCTACTATTGATTGGGAACAAGGTGAAATAGTCTCTTGGGGTCAGGGTTGCCAGAAAGGTTGTGTACAGAAAGTCTCACCGTTGTGCCTAGTGGACACACCTAGTAACTCTAACAAGCCCACAGATTTACAGATACCTTCCCAATACCAGGATTTAAAGGCAGTCTTTGATAAGAGGAAGGCTGATACTTTACCCCCACACAGGTCCTTTGATTGTAAGATTAATCTCCTACCTGGTACTATGCCCCCGAGGGGCAATGTATATCCTCTATCCACTAAGGAGAACTTAGTCTTAGAGGAGTACATTCAGGAGAATCTAGACAAAGGCTTTATTAGGAGATCCTCTTCTCCAGCCGGAGCCGGTTTCTTTTTTGTAGATAAAAAAGACGGCACACTACGGCCTTGCATTGATTATCGGGGCTTGAACAAAATAACAATCAGAAATGCTTATCCGATCCCCCTAATTACTGAGCTATTTGATCGCCTGAAAGGTTCTAAGATTTTTACCAAGTTAGATCTGAGGGGAGCTTATAACTTGGTGAGAATTCAGCAGGGTGATGAATGGAAAACGGCTTTCAATACCCGGTATGGCCACTATGAGTACACGGTAATGCCCTTCGGGCTTTGCAATGCCCCTGCTGTATTCCAGGACTTGATTAATGAGGTTCTTAGGGAATTTCAACATGAATGTGTTATAGTTTATTTGGATGATATACTAATACATTCTAAAGAGTCTGAGATTCATCACAAACAAGTCAGAAGGGTATTGCATAAACTTCTACAGCATGGGTTGTACTGCAAATTGGAGAAGTGTAGCTTTGACCAATCTCAGGTAAATTTTCTTGGTTACGTTATTTCTGGAGAGGGGTTTAAGATGGACCCTGTTAAACTCCAATCTATCTTGGATTGGCCATTGCCCAAGGGACTCAAGGCCATTCAGAGGTTTATCGGTTTCTCGAATTACTATAGGCGCTTCATTAAGGGGTACTCGTCTATTATCGCTCCTATTACCAACATGACTAAACAGGGTGCTGATACTAAGACATGGTCTCCAGAAGCGCTTGTTGCTTTCAGTACTCTCAAGGAACAGTTTGCCTCAGCACCGATATTAGTTCATCCAGACACTTCCTTGCCTTTCTTACTCGAGGTAGACGCCTCAGAGACAGGTGTAGGCGCTATTCTGTCCCAAAGGTTAAAGGGACACTCCAGGCACCCAGACCACTTCTGCTCATTGGAGTGGTCTGGGTGCCAACTCCCACTACCCTTAACCCTGCAAGTGTAATTATTGCAGTTTTTCATAAACTGCAATATTTACATTGCAGGGTTAACTCCACCTCTAGTGGCTGTCTATTAGACAGCCACTAGAGGTCACTTCCTGGGTTCTAGCACAGGTTTCCTGTGCTAGAGCGTCGCTGGACGTCCTCACGCTGTGTGAGGACCTCCAGCGTCGCTCAAAACCCCATAGGAAAGCATTGAAATGATTTTTCAATGCTTTCCTATGGGGAGACGTAATGCGCATGCGCGGAATTTCCGCGCATGCGCATTAGGTCTCCTCGGCCGGTGAGCGAGATTAGTCTCGCCCACCGGCCGACGTAATCACTAGGAGGAACGTCGCGGAGGCGGAGACAGCGGCGAGGGACATCGCCGCTGTCCCAGGTAAGTCACTGAAGGGGTTTTCACCCCTTCAGTAACCGGGGATTGGTGGGTGGGAGGGAGAGGGACCCTCCAGTGCCAGAAAAACGAATCGTTTTTCTGGCACTGGAGTTTCCCTTTAAGTTTGAATAAACCACTGCATCCATGTGGGTTTTTTTCCAGGAAATTGTCTGGGCCTGAGAGCAGGTATGATATTGGTGACAGGGAACTGTTAGCGGTAATTTTGGCTTTGAAGGAGTGGAGACATTTGTTGGAAGGGACTTTACACCCGGTTACTATTTTGACGGATCACAAGAATTTGTCATAAATAGGGGAAGCCAAGCGATTATCTGCCAGGCAGGCTCGTTGGTCTTTGTTCCTTACTCATTTCAACTATGTTCTCACTTATAGACCTGGTTCTAAGAATTCTAAGGCCGATGCATTGTCCCGCCAACATGAACCTTCTACTATGCCTGATATGGTTTTTTCTTCTATAGTTCCCAAGCGTAATATTGTTGCCAGCACTAGCATTAAGATTCACTCTCCGTTGCTGGATGAGATCAAGAAGTTACAACATCTGGCACCCGGACCTATTCCGGGGGACCGTTACTTCGTTCCTCCTAAACTCCAACTGGAACTTATGCAGTGTTTTCATAACAGTAAATTTGCCGGACATCCTGGCATACGCAAGTCATGTTCTTTGATTTCTAAAGATTTCTGGTGGCCTTCATTACGTAAGGATCTTAAGGAATTCGTCGGGGCATGTGATGTCTGTATGAGGACTAAACAACCTCATACGCTTCCATGTGGGCTTTTGCACCCCCTAGAAATTCCTGTGAAACCATGGTCTTGTCTGGCTATGGACTTCATCGTTGATTTACCGGTTTCTAAAAAACATACGGTTATCCTCACAGTAATTGACAGGTTTACCAAAATGGCTCATTTTGTACCTCTGCTCAAATTGCCCTCTTCTCCCGAATTGGCTGAAATTTTCGCGAGGGAGATTTTTCGTTTACATGGGATTCCTTCTGAAATCGTTTCTGATAGAGGTTCCCAATTTGTTTCCCGGTTTTGGAGATCCTTCTGTTCCCATCTTGGTATCAAATTAAATTTTTCCTCTGCCTATCATCCCCAGTCCAATGGGGCTGCCGAACGCACCAACCAAAAGGTTGAACAGTTCTTGCGCTGTTTTGTTTCTGAACACCAGGACGATTGGGTCGGTCTGATTCCTTGGGCGGAGTTTGCACACAACAACAGTGTTTGCGATTCTACTCGTTCTAGCCCCTTTTTCATGAATTATGGCTTTCATCCTTCCGTTCTTCCGTCGCCCTCCCCCTCCCAGGGGATACCGTCGGTTGATATTCATGTTGCCAATCTGAGGAAGTTGTGGGATCAGACTCGACAAATCCTTATTCATAATTCCATGGTGTCCAAACGACACGCTGACAAACGCAGAAGGGTGGCTCCTGTATTCTCTCCGGGTGATAGGGTATGGTTGAGTACCAGAAACATCCGCTTGAAAGTTCCTTCCATGAAATTTGCTCCTCGTTACATAGGCCCTTACAGGGTTCTGTCTCGGATTAATCCTGTTGCATATCGTCTGGCTCTTCCGCCTGCTTTACGCATCCCGAACTCCTTTCATGTTTCTTTATTGAAGCCTTTGGTATGTAACAGGTTTTCCTCCACTGTACCTTCCCCTCGTTCTGTCCAGGTTGAGGGTCAGGAGGAGTATGAGATCAATTCCATCCTCGATTCTCGGATTTCTCGGGGGAAGGTGCAATATCTTGTTGACTGGAACGGATATGGTCCTGAGGAGAGGTCTTGGGTGGTCCAGGAGGATGTGCATGCTCCTCGCCTTCTCAGGGCTTTTCATGCTCGCTTTCCGTCTCGCCCCGGTTCCTTCCGCCCGGTGGGCGTTTCTGAGGGCGGGGGTACTGTCAGGGTACCTGAAGTCTCTACCTCGGAGGAGGTTAGACTTCCCGACGGCCGTTCTCTCAGCGGGGCTGATTCATCCAATCCCCACAGCTCTCATAGTCATTCCCACGCCGGCCGCGAGAGTCCCGCTTCCTTTTATGACACGACGCTCAGGAGTCGACGTCATGACGGCAATCACATCCCGACCTGTCAATCTAGTTCGGAACAACCAATCAGGGCTCGGCAAGGGCGGAGTCATCAATTAAAGAACCGGGGTATAAAAGAGGGATGTGTGTAATGGTTCATTGCCCTGTCGTGGTTCTAGCTTGTCTGGTTCCTCAGTGCTCTTATGTTTATTGTTCTATTTGGTTTTGACTCGGCTTGTACTATCGTTCCTGTTTACCTCTCGTGTCCTTTGACCTCGGCTTGTCTCTCGCTTACCTGTTCTCTCGTTCCCTCGACCCCGGCTTGTCTCTGACTATTCTCTGCTCTCTCCTTACGTTAGTCCGGCCATTCTAAGGTCCGGTATACGTACATCTCTCCTGTTCGTACTCTGCGTGTTGGATCCCTGTCCCGATCCTGACAGCCACGCCCTGCAATTAGGCTAAGAACACTCTGATTGGCTGGTTTAAATGGCTCTAGCACTGCAAGCATTACTATCCCATCCAAGTAATCAAGCAGAGGAGATGCGTACTCCATCTATCTCTCTTGCTAACACAGGCCTAGAGGTAGCCACAGGGGGAACTTCTTCCTGTGTTACTTCCCCTTTACGGTATGGCGGTGCTCCGGATACTTGTCGTGGTTTCCTAAACCAGATAGGAATTCATTTTGAATTACAACCCCGCGCCTACCCTACAGACAGGGCGAAGGTTGGATTCATAATATCGCTACTCATTGACAAAGCTCTTAGATGGGCTAACCCTCTGTGGGAGAATGATAATCCAGTAGTCTATAACTATAATGCTTTCATTACTACTTTTAGGAGGACTTTTGATCCCCCAGGGAGAAAGGCCAGTGCTGCTAGATTACTATTACGTCTTAGACAGCATAGTCTAACCCTTGTGGATTATGCGCTAGAGTTCAGATCCTTGGCGGCAGAGGTCAAGTGGAATGAACAAGCCTATATGGACGTATTTCTGAACGGATTGTCAGATGCGATCTTAGACGAGGTTGCCACAAGAGATCTTCCTGAAAATTTAGAGGAATTAATTTCATTTATTTCTCGTATAGATGAACGCATGAGACAGAGGCAGAACACTCGTGATAATGGTTATAGATCTTCCTTAAGACTAACTCCCGCATTTCAGAATTCTGAATCTACTATTCTAGCTCTCCCAGAACCTATGCAGATTGGTAACACACCTTTCAGAGAATGAAAGACAATATAGGAAAAGGGAGGGTCGGTGTATGTATTGTGGAGTAGGAAGCCACCTACGCCTTAATTGCCCTAACCGTCCGGGAAACGCTCGCACCTAAGTTTCTCCAGAGGACAGGCCTTGGGTGTTTCTATTTTGTCCTCTACTTATGATTACAGGGATCATAGGCTACTATTACAGGTTTCTTTAACTTGGGAAAAGGGAGTACTTAAAGCTATGGCATTAATAGATTCCGGAGCAGCTGAAAGCTTTATTGATCAAACCTTTGTCAAGAAACATTCTATCCCATCTCAGTTAAAGGAGACTCCCTTGGCCGTTGAGGCCATAGATGGTAGACCGTTATTAGATCCAGTTATTTCTCGTGAAACTTTACCAGTTAAACTAACCATTGGTATTTTACACGAGGAGGAGATTTCTCTCATGCTTATCTCATCCCCTTCAGTTCCTATAGTTTTGGGGTATCCCTGGCTTAAAAAGCATAACCCTACTATTGATTGGGAACAAGGTGAAATAGTCTCTTGGGGTCAGGGTTGCCAGAAAGGTTGTGTACAGAAAGTCTCACCGTTGTGCCTAGTGGACACACCTAGTAACTCTAACAAGCCCACAGATTTACAGATACCTTCCCAATACCAGGATTTAAAGGCAGTCTTTGATAAGAGGAAGGCTGATACTTTACCCCCACACAGGTCCTTTGATTGTAAGATTAATCTCCTACCTGGTACTATGCCCCCGAGGGGCAATGTATATCCTCTATCCACTAAGGAGAACTTAGTCTTAGAGGAGTACATTCAGGAGAATCTAGACAAAGGCTTTATTAGGAGATCCTCTTCTCCAGCCGGAGCCGGTTTCTTTTTTGTAGATAAAAAAGACGGCACACTACGGCCTTGCATTGATTATCGGGGCTTGAACAAAATAACAATCAGAAATGCTTATCCGATCCCCCTAATTACTGAGCTATTTGATCGCCTGAAAGGTTCTAAGATTTTTACCAAGTTAGATCTGAGGGGAGCTTATAACTTGGTGAGAATTCAGCAGGGTGATGAATGGAAAACGGCTTTCAATACCCGGTATGGCCACTATGAGTACACGGTAATGCCCTTCGGGCTTTGCAATGCCCCTGCTGTATTCCAGGACTTGATTAATGAGGTTCTTAGGGAATTTCAACATGAATGTGTTATAGTTTATTTGGATGATATACTAATACATTCTAAAGAGTCTGAGATTCATCACAAACAAGTCAGAAGGGTATTGCATAAACTTCTACAGCATGGGTTGTACTGCAAATTGGAGAAGTGTAGCTTTGACCAATCTCAGGTAAATTTTCTTGGTTACGTTATTTCTGGAGAGGGGTTTAAGATGGACCCTGTTAAACTCCAATCTATCTTGGATTGGCCATTGCCCAAGGGACTCAAGGCCATTCAGAGGTTTATCGGTTTCTCGAATTACTATAGGCGCTTCATTAAGGGGTACTCGTCTATTATCGCTCCTATTACCAACATGACTAAACAGGGTGCTGATACTAAGACATGGTCTCCAGAAGCGCTTGTTGCTTTCAGTACTCTCAAGGAACAGTTTGCCTCAGCACCGATATTAGTTCATCCAGACACTTCCTTGCCTTTCTTACTCGAGGTAGACGCCTCAGAGACAGGTGTAGGCGCTATTCTGTCCCAAAGGTTAAAGGGACACTCCAGGCACCCAGACCACTTCTGCTCATTGGAGTGGTCTGGGTGCCAACTCCCACTACCCTTAACCCTGCAAGTGTAATTATTGCAGTTTTTCATAAACTGCAATATTTACATTGCAGGGTTAACTCCACCTCTAGTGGCTGTCTATTAGACAGCCACTAGAGGTCACTTCCTGGGTTCTAGCACAGGTTTCCTGTGCTAGAGCGTCGCTGGACGTCCTCACGCTGTGTGAGGACCTCCAGCGTCGCTCAAAACCCCATAGGAAAGCATTGAAATGATTTTTCAATGCTTTCCTATGGGGAGACGTAATGCGCATGCGCGGAATTTCCGCGCATGCGCATTAGGTCTCCTCGGCCGGTGAGCGAGATTAGTCTCGCCCACCGGCCGACGTAATCACTAGGAGGAACGTCGCGGAGGCGGAGACAGCGGCGAGGGACATCGCCGCTGTCCCAGGTAAGTCACTGAAGGGGTTTTCACCCCTTCAGTAACCGGGGATTGGTGGGTGGGAGGGAGAGGGACCCTCCAGTGCCAGAAAAACGAATCGTTTTTCTGGCACTGGAGTTTCCCTTTAAGTTTGAATAAACCACTGCATCCATGTGGGTTTTTTTCCAGGAAATTGTCTGGGCCTGAGAGCAGGTATGATATTGGTGACAGGGAACTGTTAGCGGTAATTTTGGCTTTGAAGGAGTGGAGACATTTGTTGGAAGGGACTTTACACCCGGTTACTATTTTGACGGATCACAAGAATTTGTCATATATAGGGGAAGCCAAGCGATTATCTGCCAGGCAGGCTCGTTGGTCTTTGTTCCTTACTCATTTCAACTATGTTCTCACTTATAGACCTGGTTCTAAGAATTCTAAGGCCGATGCATTGTCCCGCCAACTATGCCTGATATGGTTTTTTCTTCTATAGTTCCCAAGCGTAATATTGTTGCCAGCACTAGCATTAAGATTCACTCTCCGTTGCTGGATGAGATCAAGAAGTTACAACATCTGGCACCCGGACCTATTCCGGGGGACCGTTACTTCGTTCCTCCTAAACTCCAACTGGAACTTATGCAGTGTTTTCATAACAGTAAATTTGCCGGACATCCTGGCATACGCAAGTCATGTTCTTTGATTTCTAAAGATTTCTGGTGGCCTTCATTACGTAAGGATCTTAAGGAATTCGTCGGGGCATGTGATGTCTGTATGAGGACTAAACAACCTCATACGCTTCCATGTGGGCTTTTGCACCCCCTAGAAATTCCTGTGAAACCATGGTCTTGTCTGGCTATGGACTTCATCGTTGATTTACCGGTTTCTAAAAAACATACGGTTATCCTCACAGTAATTGACAGGTTTACCAAAATGGCTCATTTTGTACCTCTGCTCAAATTGCCCTCTTCTCCCGAATTGGCTGAAATTTTCGCGAGGGAGATTTTTCGTTTACATGGGATTCCTTCTGAAATCGTTTCTGATAGAGGTTCCCAATTTGTTTCCCGGTTTTGGAGATCCTTCTGTTCCCATCTTGGTATCAAATTAAATTTTTCCTCTGCCTATCATCCCCAGTCCAATGGGGCTGCCGAACGCACCAACCAAAAGGTTGAACAGTTCTTGCGCTGTTTTGTTTCTGAACACCAGGACGATTGGGTCGGTCTGATTCCTTGGGCGGAGTTTGCACACAACAACAGTGTTTGCGATTCTACTCGTTCTAGCCCCTTTTTCATGAATTATGGCTTTCATCCTTCCGTTCTTCCGTCGCCCTCCCCCTCCCAGGGGATACCGTCGGTTGATATTCATGTTGCCAATCTGAGGAAGTTGTGGGATCAGACTCGACAAATCCTTATTCATAATTCCATGGTGTCCAAACGACACGCTGACAAACGCAGAAGGGTGGCTCCTGTATTCTCTCCGGGTGATAGGGTATGGTTGAGTACCAGAAACATCCGCTTGAAAGTTCCTTCCATGAAATTTGCTCCTCGTTACATAGGCCCTTACAGGGTTCTGTCTCGGATTAATCCTGTTGCATATCGTCTGGCTCTTCCGCCTGCTTTACGCATCCCGAACTCCTTTCATGTTTCTTTATTGAAGCCTTTGGTATGTAACAGGTTTTCCTCCACTGTACCTTCCCCTCGTTCTGTCCAGGTTGAGGGTCAGGAGGAGTATGAGATCAATTCCATCCTCGATTCTCGGATTTCTCGGGGGAAGGTGCAATATCTTGTTGACTGGAACGGATATGGTCCTGAGGAGAGGTCTTGGGTGGTCCAGGAGGATGTGCATGCTCCTCGCCTTCTCAGGGCTTTTCATGCTCGCTTTCCGTCTCGCCCCGGTTCCTTCCGCCCGGTGGGCGTTTCTGAGGGCGGGGGTACTGTCAGGGTACCTGAAGTCTCTACCTCGGAGGAGGTTAGACTTCCCGACGGCCGTTCTCTCAGCGGGGCTGATTCATCCAATCCCCACAGCTCTCATAGTCATTCCCACGCCGGCCGCGAGAGTCCCGCTTCCTTTTATGACACGACGCTCAGGAGTCGACGTCATGACGGCAATCACATCCCGACCTGTCAATCTAGTTCGGAACAACCAATCAGGGCTCGGCAAGGGCGGAGTCATCAATTAAAGAACCGGGGTATAAAAGAGGGATGTGTGTAATGGTTCATTGCCCTGTCGTGGTTCTAGCTTGTCTGGTTCCTCAGTGCTCTTATGTTTATTGTTCTATTTGGTTTTGACTCGGCTTGTACTATCGTTCCTGTTTACCTCTCGTGTCCTTTGACCTCGGCTTGTCTCTCGCTTACCTGTTCTCTCGTTCCCTCGACCCCGGCTTGTCTCTGACTATTCTCTGCTCTCTCCTTACGTTAGTCCGGCCATTCTAAGGTCCGGTATACGTACATCTCTCCTGTTCGTACTCTGCGTGTTGGATCCCTGTCCCGATCCTGACAGCCACGCCCTGCAATTAGGCTAAGAACACTCTGATTGGCTGGTTTAAGCCAATCAGAGTGCTCTTTGTCATTTTACACAGCGTGGGAAAATTCCAAAGATCTTTCCCACGCTGTGTAAAATGACACAGAGCACTCTGATTGGTTAGATTCCAAGCCCACCAATCACAGTGCTTTGTGTCATTTTCACAGCGTGGGAAAGTTCCTTGGAATTTTCCTAAGCTGTGCAAAATGACAAAGAGCACTCTGATTGGTGGGCTTGGAATCTAACCAATCAGAGTGTTCTGTGTCATTTTACACAGCGTGGGAATGTTCTTTGGAATTTTCCCACGCTGTGTAAAATGACAAAGAGCACTCTGATTGGTGGGCTTGGAATCTAACCAATCAGAGTGCTCTGTGTCATTTTACACAGCGTGGGAAAGTTCTTTGGAATTTCCCCACGCTGTGTAAAATGACAAAGAGCACTCTGATTGGTGGGCTTGGAATCTAACCAATCAGAGTGCTCTGTGTCATTTTACACAGCGTGGGAAAATTCCAAAGAACTTTCCCACGCTGTGTAAAATGACAAAGAGAACTCTGATTGGTGGGCTTTGAATCTAACCAATCAGAGTGTTTTGTGTCATTTTACACAGCGTGGGAAAGTTCTTTGGAATTTTCCCACGCTGTGTAAAATGACAAAGAGCACTCTGATTGGTGGACTTGGAATCTAACCAATCAGAGTGCTCTGCGTCATTTTACACAGCGTGGGAAAATTCCAAATAACTTTCCCACGCTGTGTAAAATGACACAGAACACTCTGATTGGTTAGATTCAAAGCCCAACAATCAGAGTTCTCTTTGTCATTTTACACCCATTATTCTGCTCTGTGTCAGTGTGTATCAGGGATCTTTAGGATAGGTGTCAATCCATATCTGCCAAGTGACCCTATGTAGGGGGAACAGTCCCTATTCTGCTCTGTGTCAGTGTGTATCAGGGATCCTTAGGACAGGTGTCAATCCATATCTGCCAAGTGACCCTATGTAGGGGGAACAGTCCCTATTCTGCTCTGTGTCAGTGTGTATCAGGGATCCTTAGAATAGGTGTCAATCCATATCTGCCAAGTGATCCTATGTAGGGGGAACAGTGCCTATTCTGCTCTGTGTCAGTGTGTATCAGGGATCCTTAGGATAGGTGTCAATCCATATCTGCCAAGTGACCCTATGTAGGGGGAACAGTCCCTATTCTGCTCTGTGTCAGTGTGTGTCTGCGGTGGCTGGCCAGGCAGCCAGGAGGGGCCTCGCACTGGGCAAGCTGCCGACCCCCTCCTGGTGTCAGGTCCTCGGTCACTGACCGAGGACCTGACACAGTCTGCCCACAGGTGGTTTAGGTGGCCGCGAGCCGCCTAAACCGCCTAATTAGAGAGCCGCCTCTGGTGCCTTTTAATCATAGCAGGAATTAAATCTTGGAGCAAGTACAGTCTCCTAAATAATTAAATATGCAAAATAGAGGTGATGGAGAATAATCATCCTGCCAAGACCCCGAAATGTCACTGCAGCAAACAGCACCTGGTTGCTTAATGGGACTTCTCTGGCGGATCGCCCAGGCATGGGAATCATGTACCAGAGTTTCCAGGGGAGAAGAGAGGCTGAATTTCCCTCGGCCAGAACTACACAACCTCTAAAATCTTTTATAGTCAATGCTGTATATATATATATATATATATAGAGAGAGAGAGAGAGAGAGAGAGAGAGAGAGAGAGAGAGAGAGAGAGGTACTTTCTCACTCTCTGGGTGGTATTTTATGTATTCCTTACTCTCAGGTCCTCTACCAGAGAACTTCTCTCTTCTGCACAGCGATCTCAGATTGGGGGTCCCAACTTGGGGGTAACAGCCATGAGTGCTCCTATCACAACTGGGACTACTACTGCCTTAACTTTCCACATGCTTTCTGGCTCCTATTTCAGCCCATGGTATTTGTCCACCTTTTTATGTTCCTTCTTTCGGATGTTATGGTAACTGGGTATTGAAATATTCACCACCACCATTACAGTCTTCCTTTGTTTCTACCACCACAGTGTCAGGTTGGTTGGCCAATACTTGCTTGTCTGTCTGGATCTGAAAGTCCCACAGGATGATTCTAAGCTACCCTTTATGACATCTCCCATCTGGACTTGAAGAAGGTCCAGCCCATATTCTGTGCAGATATTTCTGTACACAATCCAAGAAACGTGGCTGTGCCTCTCTGTGTATGCTGTCCCTGCTAACATCTTTCACCTGACTACTATGTGCTGAAATGTTTTAGAGGTTTCTTTGCACAGTTTGCACCTTGGCCCAGTCTGTTGTGGTAGACCCTGGTATCTAATAATCTGGTGCTGAGTGCTTGTTCCTGTTCTGCTAGGATTAGTGCCTCAGTGCTGTCTTTCAGTCCTGTATTTCCCAACCACTGGTAGGAGTTTGTAATGTGAGCCACCCCATGGATAGGTTTGTCTTGCCATGAGACCTTTCCTCCCTTTCTGCATACTCTATGTGTTGTTATTTGAGGCAGTTCATCTTTCGTTTCATCGAGCACTGTGGCCTTGACACTCATCCTTCTGGCTGGTGTACAGTCTCTTGGTGCTGGCTTTCGAATATAATCCTCTATTTATAGTAAATACCTATTTTGGGTCTTGACATTGTGAGGATATTTATGGGGTCATAAATATTAAAAATAATATTTTAATAAAAATTATCAAAAATGTATTTAATAATTTTTATTATATCAAAAATTGATATCTTGGCACTGTCTCCCCGATTAATGATATAAAGCTGAAAATTACCCACTGTTTTAATTCTCTTATATCCTAGATGAAGTTTCACCAGAAGATTTATATTCCACACATTAATCACAATTTAATTATAATATAATTTATTGTGACAATAATAATAAAATAATATATGTAACATGCGTGACAATAATCAGTGAATATTTAGGTATAACATAAGTATACAATATGGCAATGGTTTAACACAATATAGATAGCTAAAAACAACAGTTATATGCCCAGTTGTCAACAGTTTAAGCAGGGCCGGCCTTAGGCATTTTGACGCCCTGTGCGAAAAATCTTCACAGCGCCCCCCCCTCCCCCCTCCGTCATCCATGTATGCTGTAATGTTTGTGTTGTCTGTGTATGTGATAGTAGGTGTGATGACTGTGTGTGATATGTATGCTATGTGTGATATTTGTAATGGGTGTATTAACAGTGTGTGATATGCGTGTATTGGTTGT
Source organism: Pelobates fuscus (assembly GCF_036172605.1). Taxonomy (NCBI): domain Eukaryota; kingdom Metazoa; phylum Chordata; class Amphibia; order Anura; family Pelobatidae; genus Pelobates; species Pelobates fuscus. Next base: position 155,995,826 of record NC_086320.1, read on the forward strand.
ATGTGACACACACACACACACACACAGTCAGATGGCCATACACACACACAGGAAGACATCCACACACACACACACACACAGGCAGACAGTCATACACACACACACAGACACACAAAGGCAGACGTCTCACACACACACACACAGACACACACAGGCAGACAGTCAGTCATACACACAGACACAGACAGTAATACACACAGACACACACAGAGGCAGACAGTAATACACACAGACACACACAGAGGCAGACAGTAATACACACAGACACACACAGTCATACACACAGACACACACACGCAGACAGTCATACACACAGACAAACACGCAGACAGTCATACACACAGAAACACACAGGCAGACAGCCATACACACAGACACACAGAGGCAGACAGCCATACACACAGAGGCAGTCATACACACAATCACACACACAGAGGCAGACAGTCATACACACAGAGGCAGACAGTCATACACACAGAGGCAGACAGTCATACACACAGAGGCAGACAGTCATACACACAGACACACACACAGAGGCAGACAGTAATACACACAGACACACACAGGCAGACAGTCTCACACACACAGGCAGACAGTCAGTCATACACACAGACACAGACAGTAATACACACAGACACACACAGAGGCAGACAGTCATACACACAGAGGCAGACAGTAATACACACAGACACACACAGGCAGACAGTCAGTCATACACACAGACACAGACAGTAATACACACAGACACACACAGAGGCAGACAGTCATACACACAGACACACACACACAGAAGCAGACAGTCATACACACACACACAGACACACACAGGCAGACAGTCATACACACAGACACACACACACACACACAGGCAGACAGTCATACACACACAGACAGTAATAAACACAGGCAGAGAGTCACACTCACCTGACAATCCCACAGTTACCTGTGGAGTTCATTGTGGAGGCAGTGCAGCTCCTGGTGACTGTTTGGTGGGGAAGCAGGGACTCCTTCCTGCTTCCCCTGCAGCAGTTTTCCGGCGCTTTTAGCTCCGCCCCCGCCGCACGGTAAGCCCCGCCCCCGCTGCAAATTTTAAAAAAAAAAAATATATATATTTTTTTTTTTTTTTTTTTTTTAAATCCACGGCGCCCCCTGCTCCATGGCGCCCTGTGCGGCCGCACAGCTCGCACACCCCTAAGGCCGGCCCTGAGTTTAAGATTTACAACAGACACTTCACAGAAAAATTTAACATAACACCGCAGCAGAGCATAAGGCAATAAAAACTTTGGCTGACAGTCAAATCACACTAAATTAACTCTTCCACTGCTAGCTACAATCCTCATAGGCAAGATATCCTATTATGTTGCAGTTTTACAATTAAAGTAATCCTCATACCAGATCATTCACCATTCCTAGGACCATCCAATGAGAATAATTCTACCAGATTTTACGTATGCCGAATTTTAACTTTCCTAAATAATATTCACTATCTTATATCAGAACAAGTCAATAGCTCTGGATAAAAATTTGGTATGCTAACATTTGGCAAATTTACTGTTACTATATCGTTATCTTTATTCCACCTGCTGGAATGCAATTTTTAAAACCATATATTCCTTAGCTAATTATGATTTCTTATAATTTAAATCTGACCAATGTTTATCCAGATATATATTCCTGCTATTTGTAAAGATTAATTAATTTAATTAAATAAAACCAGCACAATTACCAGTTAGGTTGTAGATTTTCTATCAGATGTGTAGATATGTCCCAGGAATTTCGAATGCAAGTATGAGAATTGTGGAAACTAGACACGTTTCCAGAGTTCTGAAGTTGTGTTAGTTGAGTGAGTCTAAAAGTCAGAGTGTCCAAGAGAGTGTTTGAGTGAGAGTCTTGAGTATAGTCCAAGAGTGTAATTGTTGTGTCCCAGTGTGTTTCAGAGAGTCTTCGAGTCAGAATCTTCCTCTCTTCCCTTTGTCCTTATTTTTTTAAGGGGGAAAATTCTCTGCACATCACTAGTCGATAGGACCATTAGCGAACTGTGGGCGTGTCTTCCCTACAGACTATCATCTAGATTTTGGTCAGTAGGCGGCGCAATTACATCACCATCAAATTTTTTGTCAGGGGGTCCATTTACCTTTTTGTATAATGGGTTAACTGGATATTGCGATGCTTTTTACGTCATTTGGTTATCTTTTTATGGCCACTATTCATCACAGAACCTGCCATCTTCAAAGACTTTGGTTAGTTTTCAACCAGCCAGAGCGTCTGCAGTTTCGGTCGTAAAATTAGATTTGACGCCGCCTAACCTTAATTTCACCTTTTTCGTACAACGGAACTAGTAATGTTCCATTAGTTTTTTAGAAAGTAAAACTAATTACTTAGTGCTATCTGTCATTTGGTGTCTGGTTTTCTTGTGCGAAACTGTGTTTAAGATTATTTATACGCCACTAACATTAGTAAATAATATGATATGTCTTCATTGATATTATATCCATGAATATTCTATATTATTAACATAGTACTAATTATATATGATTAATATAATAATAGTAAATTATAAGTGGATATTGTGTGTGCGTGTGTATATATATATATATATATATATATATATGTATATATATATATATTTCTGGGTTGTAGCATTCTATCCCCCTTTTGCTGTTAGACATCATGCCTTATCTGTTGTCTTGTTTACATAGGTCGCATTCCTTAGCTCAGACTTGAATGAATAGAGTGATAGAGAGAGAAATATTGTGTCTGTCTTAGCCTTGTAATACAAAATGGAGTCACCTCTGTTCTGAGGGTGACTGGAAGTATACACTATTAATTTCTATCTTAACACAAAATGTCTGCCGATATAAATATACTGACAACATCCATAGTGACAACTCATCTCTTGGTCAGGTTATTTTTTATTTATTTTTTGTCAATCTTTCTTTTATTAAGGCACGAGTGAAGGGTACAGAAATAAAGAATGGGAGATGCAAGGGTTTTCACAGAGTAGGGTTAAGATAGCAATAACATCGTTAGTTACATTTCCATGTTATCAATGCCTAATTTTTTATATTAATTTGTAAGTCGTTTAACGTAAACTGAGCATAAAACAAGAATGGGTATTACATTAGCAGGTAGTCGTATGTTTGCAGTAGCTTTCAACGTGAATACGTATGTACAGGTATATGCCATGGCCTGTGGAAACTAAATAAAATCAATGTAAACAAGAGTAATCAAAAGTAATCTAGCCCAACAGTGGGATGCACAGTATTAGCAATGGATGCAGGGCAAATATGCAGTAAATCTTTTGCAGTAGTTACAGTCTGACTGGTAGCTTATTGACTCGTGAGATTTCGTTAACCTCCGTTTAAGGCACCACTTATCATACTAGTCTTAAGACACATTTTCAGTAACACATAGACGTGGTGAATCTGAAGCAGGCATATCGAGTAGCTACTGCCTAACCTTTTACGTATCTACAAGAGCACGTAGCTCGATGTTTAAGGTACTAGCCAAGACGCACATATGTTATACAATTGTGTCATGGTTATAGTAGAGTAATTTAACACACAGCGGGGCTAGTGTTTGTGTAAGGGTGGTTAGCGTTTTCATAATCTGAATCATCGTGTATGAAACACGCTATGCCGTGGTAGGAGGCCGTATAAACGTGATAGGGCATACGAATATACTGTGCACACAGGATACAGGATAAGCATAAGTAAACTGTTTAGGCTAACTGTTGGTTTAGACAGTGATATATCATATTACTTGCGTGTCAAAGAAACCATTAGGGTCGTGCTAAGCTAGGCAACGGAGGCAGGGTGCAGGAACAAACTTATGGAGCTCAATAGGCATTGTTCAGATTTTATGCCCCAAGTCCTAGCTAAGCGCCAGTTAGGTCGCCAGGCTGTAGCTGGCATGTCCGGTAGTGTCTATCAATGTTCTCAGCCCACTCCGCAGGGTATGAATGCTGCTCGGCTGCCGGTGGCTCGTCTGCTGTGCCTCGGGGTGTTAGCCTTGTGGATCTCTGCTATGTCGGAGGTCCATTCCGGTCTGCCGGAGTGTCTTCTCCGGTGGTGAGGTAGGCTGATTATCTTCAATGCCGCGGTGTCACTGCGCCCAGGGACCACCTGTCTTCGGCCTGAGGCCTTAGTAGGTGCTCGTGCCCATTTGCCATTGATCCCATCAACAGGATCGTGGGCCCAGGGTTCCGCCGGATTCCGATCTTCTCCCTGGGTGTATGGCAGGCTGTGGAGGAGTTCCTCCTGGTGAGCGCCCAGCTCAGATGAAGGACGAGCGGTCACAGCAGCAGCTTTAGCCGCGTGGATGGTGCGTCTTGTGGGGACACTAGTGCCTTGTACTCGGTGTGTCTCCGGACTTGGGGGCTGTTGTACGGTTCGGGTTGTCTGCTGGTGCCTGTTCACTGGAGTCAACGGTGGCTGCATCTGTGCTGCACGGGATTCAATCCGGCACCAGAATGCTGCACAGACTCTGTCAAAGGTTGCGTTGAATCGTGCTTCCCACGCAGACATCTGTGTGCAGTCGCCATTTTAGTTGGCTCAGCTGTAAGGACCATGGCCGCCATTTTGTGTACGGTCGCTTGCCGGTCTGGTATGAGCTTTTGGCTCTCGCCAGTGTTCGTCGTCTCCGTGTTCGTGTATTGCATGCTAGTGTGGACCGGGATAACCCCCGCCGGTCCAGAGGGGGGGGGAGGGCCGATGCTTCGGGTGCTTTGAAGTTTGGTGGGCCGGGAGAGTGGCCGTCTCTCTCCAGCCCAGCATGGCGTAGGCCTCAGGCCACCGGACTGGCTTCGCAGCGGGCATTGAGTCGTGCTTGGTGTGCCCCGGTACCCCTGCCTTCATGTCACAAGGTGGGGTGAGTTGGGGTACAGGATTGCTTGATTTCCCGCTGATTTTCGCCAAAAATCTGGGATCAGGCTCAGGAGCCCACAGAAAGCATGTCTGTGCTGTTCCCCGGTCAGGCCCCGCCCCCCTTGGTCAGGTTATTATATCTGATAGCTAGTAAGGCATATGTGAGGATGGCTTGGACCTGTCTGACTCTCTGGAAGTACCTGGATGTTGCTATCCTCCTTGCCTCTTCCTCATGGTTGCCATATATTTGCGGTACCCCTAGGTACTTGAAGCTGTTCTGTGCATCTCCTATTTGACTTCTGGTACTGGAACTCTTTCTGTCCTGATTACCTACCCTCTTTTTTTGCTCTAATCCGTTCATACTTATCTAGTCTGAACAACATTCCAATGTACTTGCTGTATATCCTAGTGTCAGGATCGGGACAGGGATCCAACACGCAAAGTACAAACAGGTACAGGGTACGTATACCGGACCTTAGAATGGCCGGACTAACGTACGGAGAGTATAGAGAATGGTCAGAGACAAGCCGAGGTCGAGGGAACGAGAGGACAGGTAAGCGAGGAACAAGCCGGGTCAAGGATAACAGAGGTAAACAGAGTAAGACAAACGAGCCGGGTCGGAACCAAAAGGATAACTGAAAAACACCAGAGCACTGTGTGACTAGACAGGCTAGAACCACGACAGGGCAATGAGCAACAGGGCGAAGTATGTTTAAATACCCTGGCTAGAGAGGATAGACACGCCTCCGACGAGTCCTGATTAGTCTCCAATGGATTGAGTGACAGGTCGTTCCGGATTGGCGTCATGACGTCGGTCTCCGGGCGCCATGCTACATAAGGAAGTGACTCCCTCGCGGCCGGCGTTTATGTGACCGGGTCGACCGCGAGGAACAGGAGAAACCTGGCGTCCGGACGGATAAACGTTTAAGTCTCTACCTCTCTCGGAGGCAGAGACTTCAGGTACCCTGACAGTACCCCCCCTCTCAGTTACGCCCACCGGGCGGAAGGAACCGGGACGAGATGGGAAGCGGGCGTGATACGCCCTGCGGAGACGAGGAGCATGAACATCCTCTTGAGGTACCCAACTCCTCTCCTCAGGACCATATCCCTTCCAATCGACCAGGTATTGTACCTTCCCCCGGGATATTCGAGAATCAATAATAGAGTTAACCTCATACACCTCCTGACCCTCCACCTGAACAGAGCTAGGAGGGGCTGTTGTGGAGGAAAATCTGTTGCATATAAGTGGTTTCAGCAATGAAACATGAAATGAGTTAGGGATGCGTAAGGTAGTAGGCAGAGCTAGACGATACGCAACTGGATTGATACGAGTCAGCACCCTGTAAGGTCCAATATAACGGGGAGCGAACTTCATGGAAGGCACTTTTAAACGGATGTTCCTTGTGCTCAGCCATACCCTATCACCTGGAACAAAGACCGGAGCCGCCCTTCTACGTTTATCAGCGTGTTTCTTAACCAGCATAGAGTTGTGCATAAGGATTTGTCGAGTTTGATCCCACAACTTCCTCAAATTGGCAACATGAACATCAACCGACGGCACCCCCTGGGAAGGGGAAGCCGACGGAAGAATAGACGGATGAAAGCCATAATTCATGAAGAAGGGGCTTGAATGAGTAGAATCGCAAACGAGATTATTGTGTGCAAACTCCGCCCAAGGAATCAAACCGACCCAATCATCCTGGTGTTCAGAAACAAAACATCGTAAATATTGTTCAATTTTCTGGTTGGTACGTTCAGCAGCTCCGTTAGACTGAGGATGATAGGCAGAAGAAAAGTTCAATTTGATACCAAGTTGCGAACAGAAGGACCTCCAAAAACGGGAAATAAATTGGGAGTCTCTGTCAGATACAATTTGAGAGGGTATCCCATGTAGGCGAAAAATCTCCATAGCGAATATCTCTGCCAATTCGGGAGAAGACGGGAGTTTAGGCAGAGGAATGAAGTGAGCCATCTTAGTGAATCTGTCAACCACGGTGAGGATAACAGTCTGTTTTTTAGAGATAGGTAGATCGACAATAAAGTCCATGGCCAAACAGGACCATGGTTTCTCTGGAACCTCTAAGGGGTGCAGGAATCCACATGGGAGCGTATGGGGTTGTTTGGTTTTAGTACAAACCTCACATGCAGCGATGAAATCTTTAGTATCCCTACGTAAAGCAGGCCACCAGAAGTCTTTAGAGATCAAAGCATACGTCTTGCGAATACCAGGATGTCCCGCCACTTTGCTGTCATGGAAACACTGCAACAGTTCCAGTTGAAGAGCAGGAGGAACGAAATGTCGACCCGCAGGTGTCTGTTTAGGTGCTAGATGTTGCAGCTTAATGATCTCGGCCAGTAACGGGGAGTGAATCCTGAGATTCGTATTAGCAACAATATTGCATTTCGGAACTATAGAAGAAAGAACCGGTTCAGGTACAGTAGAAGGTTCATATTGGCGAGATAAAGCATCGGCTTTAGAGTTCTTAGAACCAGGTCTGTAAGTCAGCACATAATTGAAGTGAGTCAGGAATAAGGACCAACGAGCTTGCCTAGAGGACAAACGCTTAGCCTCCCCAATATAGGACAAGTTCTTGTGGTCCGTCAAAATAGTAATAGGGTGTAAGGTCCCCTCCAATAAATGTCTCCACTCCATTAGGGCTTTAATGACCGCTAACAGTTCCCTGTCTCCGATGTCATATCTGCTCTCAGGCCCAGAAAGTTTCTTGGAAAAAAAACCACAAGGGTGCAATGGTTTGTCCACCCCTAATCTTTGTGACAAAACCGCACCTACTCCTGTCTCAGAGGCATCGACCTCGAGTAGAAATGGCAAAGTCGTATCAGGATGGACTAATATCGGAGCAGAAGCAAAAAGTTCTTTGAGATTCTTGAAAGCAGCGAGAGCCTCAGTAGACCACGTCTTAGTATCCGCGCCCTGTTTGGTCATATTGGTAATGGGTGCAATAATAGAAGAATAACCCTTAATGAAGCGCCTATAATAATTGGAAAACCCAATAAACCTCTGAATAGCCTTGAGTCCCTTAGGCAATGGCCAATCTAAAATAGACTGGAGTTTGTCAGGATCCATTTTAAAGCCTTCCCCAGAAATCACGTATCCAAGAAAGTCTATCTGGGTCTGGTCAAAACTGCATTTTTCCAACTTACAGTATAAACCGTGTTGCAGAAGTTTGTGTAATACCTTTCTGACTTGTTTATGGTGGGTTTCAATCTCTCTAGAGTGTATGAGTATGTCATCCAGGTAGACAATAACACAATCATGTTGAAACTCCCTAAGAACTTCGTTAATCAAATCTTGAAAAACTGCAGGTGCATTACAAAGACCAAAAGGCATGACCGTGTACTCATAATGACCATAGCGGGTATTAAACGCTGTCTTCCACTCGTGACCTTGCTGGATTCTCACCAAGTTGTATGCCCCTCTGAGGTCCAACTTGGTGAAAATTTTAGAGCCCTTTAGCCGATCAAAGAGCTCGGTAATCAAGGGGATAGGATAGGCATTTCTGATGGTTATTTTATTCAGGCCTCGGTAATCGATTCAAGGTCTGAGTGAACCATCCTTCTTTTTAACAAAAAAAAATCCAGCCCCGGCAGGAGAGGAAGATCTCCTAATGAACCCCTTGTCTAAATTCTCCTGAATATACTCCTCTAAAACAGAATTCTCTTTAGTGGATAGAGGGTATACATTGCCCCTGGGAGGCATGGTACCAGGTAATAGATTAATTTTACAATCAAATGTCCTGTGTGGAGGTAGTGTATCAGCGTTCTTCTTGTCGAACACTGCTTTTAAGTCCAGGTACAGAGGAGGTATCTGTATCCCCGTAGACTGGTTAGAACTGTCTGGTGTGTTAATTACAGCCAAAGGAGATACCCTGCGTAAACACCTCTCCTGACAACCCTGACCCCATGAGAGTATCTCCCCTCTCTCCCAATCGATATTAGGGTTATGTCTCTTTAACCATGGGTACCCCAGGACTATGGGAAAAGAAGGAGACGAAATGAGCATAAGTGATAAGTTCTCCTCGTGTAAGATACCAACCGTTAATAGGTATAGTCTCACGAGAGATAACAGGCTTGAGTAGCGGTCTACCATCTATGGCCTCAACGGCCAAGGGTGTATCTCTTAACTGGGATGGGATAGTGTTTTTAGTAGCAAAGGTTTGGTCGATAAAATTCTCAGCAGCTCCGGAATCTATCAAGGCCATAGTCTTTAGTACTCCCTTCTCCCACGTTAAAGAAACTGGTAGCAGTAGCCTGTGATCTTTATAATTATGCGTAGAGGACAAAATAGAAACACCCAAGGCCTGTCCTCTAGAGGAACTTAGGTGCGGGCGTTTCCCGAGCGAATAGGACAATTCAGGCGCAAGTGACCTCTGACTCCACAATACATACATAATCTCTCCCTTCTCCTGTACTGTCTCTCCTCTTCTGAGAGGCGAGTATTGCCTATCTGCATAGGTTCAGGAAACAGTGGGGTATTGGAATCAGGACTTAGAAATGCGGGTGCTAATTTAAAGGCAGGTCTCAGGTTCCTCTCTCGAGTGTTCTGTCTCTCTCTTAAACGCTCATCAATACGAGAAATGAACGAAATTAAATCCTCTAAATTCTCAGGGAGTTCCCTAGTAGCAACCTCGTCAAGGATAACATCTGATAACCCGTTCAAGAATACATCCATATAAGCCTGCTCATTCCACTTGACTTCTGCCGCCAGAGACCTAAACTCTAGTGCATAATCCACTAGTGTTCGGTTCTCCTGTCTCAGGCGCAACAGTAATCTGGCTGCATTGACCTTTCTACCAGGCGCAATAGGAAATGGGATGCCGATTTTTCAGGTGAAATCACTCCCAAAGCCTGTTCCAATAGTAGGAAAGAAAAGAGACTAAAAAATACCCCCATCATGTCACAGTAGACAAGTGTGGCAAACAGTCACTTCTGGACTGTAATATAGAAAGGTTGTCTGTAAGCTGTACTATGTGCTGTGTGTATTTTGCTGTGTGTACTGTGCTATGGTAATTCGCATGCTGGCAGCCGTAAGCTACCAGCATGCAGTTACTTCGTTCGACGAACAGCGGCTATCCGGGCTGTTCGTCAAATACGGGCTCCCCTGATAGACCACACACTTAGAGGCGTGTGGCACTTGTTAACCGATTGCAACAATGTTGCAATCGGTGATTAGAGGCTCTCCTAGGTGGCCGTCATTCAACTACCGACCATGCGGCGGTCGGCCATCTTGGATCGTCTATTCTTCAGCGGTGTTTGGTCGTCGAGCGCCTGGAACCGAAATCGGCTACTCGACGACACGAACACCGCTGGACTTCCAGACCGGTAGGATCGTTCCCCTAAGTGCAATCGGCAGATTGAGGGGAACTTCAATGTATAACTGTATTTGTTGGGGCGTTCGGTCAGTTCATCTGGGAACTGAGCGGTATTCTCTCAAAAGATGCGCTCAGATCCCAGCTATCTACCGAACGTTCGGTTAAGTCTGTATACCGAATAAAACTCAAAAACGGTATTTTAAAGTAAATTGTCAGTTTTGCTGCACGAGGGGATAATCCACTTAATCGTTCATTTTAGTGGGAGTATCCTTCTCGTGCAGCAAGGCCTGTTGGGAGAATTATATTGCATGATGGGATAAATCCCCTTAAAACTCTGTAAGGAAACCCCTTGCATGGGGAACTGTATAAATATGCAAGCTTGTGAATAAAGCCAGTTAGTTGACTCCCAAACTGTGTTTCGTCCGGTTATTGGGAGGATTGGGATATTGCCTTACTTTTCAGCGCTGACTGTGGATTTACCTGTTATACCAGCGGAGATCGTGGATTCTAATACTGCACTCTGCTACAATTGGTGGCAAGCGACGGGATCCAACCTTACAGCCGAAAAGCGCAATTCATGCAATTGTAACTGCCGAATAAGAAAAGGGAATGGCAAGCAGAATACAGCGAAAGAACCGACTACCGAAGTGAATGGAGATGGATTATTCTAAGCTGAAGAGGCAAACGTTAAAAGAACTGCTGGAAGCCAGGGGTAAGATAGCCAGCAGCAAACCCAAGGCTATACTAATTGCCGAGCTGATGGAGGGAGACCGAGCCCGCAGCGCTACACCCCCAGCAGTCATGGAAGAAACTCTCTACCAGAGGGAAATGAGGACCAGGCTAGAATTTTTGCCTCAGCCTATATCGGATGCCATGATGAACCTGGTGATGGTGAATGTACAAGAGTACGTAATGGCACACAGCCCACAGCATACATTGTCTCGAGCAGAGTCCGCAACTGGGTCCCTCTACAACCAGGTAAAACCCAAAATTCCTTATCATGCCTTCAAAGTATTTTGCGAAGAAAAGGATGAAATTGATGGGTACTTGCAGGACTTTGAGAGACTATGTGATTTGCATGACTTAGAGCGGGCAGTATGGGTTCCACTGCTGGCAGGCAAGCTAGCAGGTCGGGCAGCCAAAGCATACCGCGCTGTGCCCAGTGAGGATAGCAAGGACTATGAGAAAGTGAAGCGAGCGATATTAGAGAGGTATGGCATTACCCCAGAGGCATAGCCCTCACTAATATCCATGCGGAGACGGTGGCCGAGGCTTTAATGAAAATATTTTCCCGGGTGGGGTTTCCCCAAGAAATAATATCCGATAGGGGCACCCAATTCACTGCTGAAGTCACCCAGCAACTGTGGAAAATATGTGGCATTAAGCCCATAATAAATTCAGCCTACCACCCCCAGTCCAATGGGCTATGCGAAAGGTTTAACGGTACGTTGAAACAAATGCTCCGTACGTTTGGAGAAGCCCACAAAGACTGGGAGCGGTTTCTACCCCACCTGCTCTTCGCATATAGGGAAGTGCCCCAAGAATCGACAGGGTTTCCGCCTTTCAAATTACTGTTCGGAAGGAGGGTACGGGGGCCGTTAGACCTAATTAGGGAACATTGGGAGGGAGAGGATAGCCCAGAGGGAACCCCTATTGTATCCTACGTACTGGAGTTCCGGGACCGTCTGGAGGCGCTGACTCAGACTGTGCGCACCAACCTCCAGGCGGCCCAGCAACTCCAGCGCCGCTGGTACGATAGGGGAGCCAGAGACCGCAGCTTTCAAGTGGGACAGAAGGTTTTAATTTTAAAACCCGTCCGCACAGACAAGCTGCAGGCCATCTGGCAAGGCCCATACCAGGTGGTAGAACAGAAATGTGACACCACCTATGTAATTGGCTCCTGCTCAGGGGTAGGGAAGAGACGCATGCTCCATGCAAACATGCTCAAACCCTACCATGAGAGGATAGAGGACGTGGCGGCAATATGCGCCTCGGCCTCAGAGGATCAGGAGAACCTACCCCTACCTGACCTATTAGAACCCGAGGAACAGATAGAGCCGTCCCGGGGGGTTCAGCTGGGGGAGCGGCTAAGCTCTCAAGAGCGTGCTCAGGTACAAGCGCTGATCGTAGCTAAAGGGGCTACCTTCTCCAATTTGCCTGGATACACTCCGCTAGCCACCCACCGAGTCGAAACCCTGGGGCAACTACCTATGCGACAGGCTCCATATCGTGTCCCTGAATCAGTCAGGGCACATATGAAGACTGAGCTGGACGAAATGTTGCAGCTAGGGGTTATCGAGCCTTCCGATAGCACCTGGGCATCGCCGGTAGTGCTGGTACCTAAGAAGGACGGCACAACGCGCTTCTGCGTCGACTACCGGAGGCTCAATGACAAAACAGTATCTGACGCCTACCCGATGCCCCGGATAGACGAGCTGCTAGATAAGATGGCCCGTGGCCAGTATCTCACTACCATAGATTTGTGTAAAGGATACTGGCAAATCCCACTAGCTGATGATGCCATCCCCAAGTCGGCCTTTGTCACCCCGTTTGGCCTGTACCACTTTCGGGTCATGCCATTCGGGATGAAAAACGCTCCGGCAACCTTTCAGCGGATGGTAGATCGGCTACTGGACGGTTTCGAAGGTTATGCATGTGCGTACTTAGACGACATTGCCATATTTAGCCAGACCTGGGAGGAACACTTGCAACATATAGGGGCCATCCTAGATCGTATTGGAGAGGCAGGGTTAACCCTGAAACCCAGCAAGTGTCATATAGGGATGGCAAAGGTGCAGTACTTGGGCCACCGGGTGGGGTGCGGGCAGCAGAAACCCGAGCCAGCTAAAATTTAAGCCGTAGCCAAGTGGCCCACCCCCAGGACCAAAACCCAAGTGTTGGCATTCCTAGGTACTGCGGGGTACTATAGAAAATTTGTGCCCAATTACAGTGCCCTGGCCAAACCCCTGACCGACTTGACCCGCAAGAACCTACCCCGACAGGTTGTCTGGGCCCCAGAGTGTGAGCAGGCATTCCAACAACTCAAGACTGCTTTAACTAATGCCCCTGTACTTGCTGCTCCTGATCCAACTAAAAGATTTATTGTCCACACAGACGCTTCAATGTTTGGATTGGGAGCAGATGGCGGAGAACATCCCATAGCTTACTTGAGCCGAAAGTTGTTGCCCCGTGAAGTAAGCTACACCACCATTGAAAAAGAATGCCTGGCCGTGGTGTGGGCCCTCAAAAAGTTACAGCCTTATTTGTATGGACAACCTTTCTCCCTACTCACAGATCACAACCCGTTGGTGTGGCTGAACCGTGTGGCTGGGGACAATGCCAGGCTGCTGCGCTGGAGTTTGGCGCTGCAGCCCTTTGACTTTACGATTCACTACCGCCCAGGGAAGCAAAACGGTAACGCCGACGGGTTATCTAGACAGACTGAACTTGAAAAGTGATCTGTGAGTACTCTCCCGGACATCCCCAAGCCGATCCGTTAGGATCAGACTGTGTATGCCGGCTTGGTTTTGGGGGAGCATTGTGGCAAACATAGCCACTTCTGGACTGTAATATAGAAAGGTTGTCTGTAAGCTGTACTATGTGCTGTGTGTACTGTGCTATGGTAATTCGCATGCTGGCAGCCGTAAGCTACCAGCATGCAGTTACTTCGTTCGACGAACAGCGGCTATCCGGGCTGTTCGTCAAACGAATACGGGCTCCCCTGATAGACCACACACTTAGAGGCGTGTGGCACTTGTTAACCGATTGCAACAATGTTGCAATCGGTGATTAGAGGCTCTCCTAGGTGGCCGTTGTTCGACTACCGACCATGCGGCGGTCGGCCATCTTGGATCGTCTATTCTTCAGCGGTGTTTGGTCGTCGAGCGCCTGGAACCGAAATCGGCTACTCGACGACACGAACACCGTTGGACTTCCAGACCGTTCGGGAGCCCGGTGTTCGGTAGGATCGTTCCTCTAAGTGCAATCGGCAGATTGAGGGGAACTTCAATGTATAACTGTATTTGTTGCGGCGTTCGGTCAGTTCAGCTGGGAACTGAGCGGTATTCTCTCAAAAGATGCGCTCAGACCCCAGCTATCTACCGAACGTTTGGTTAAGTCTGTATACCGAATACAACTCAAAAACGGTATTTTAAAGTAAATTGTCAGTTTTGCTGCACGAGGGGATAATCCACTTAATCGTCCATTTTAGTGGGAGTATCCTTCTCGTGCAGCAAGGCCTGTTGGGAGAATTATATTGCATGATGGGATAAATCCCCTTAAAACTCTGTAAGGAAACCCCTTGCATGGGGAACTGTATAAATATGCAAGCTTGTGAATAAAGCCAGTTAGTTGACTCCCAAACTGTGTTTCGTCCGGTTATTGGGAGGATTGGGATATTGCCTTACTTTTCAGCGCTGACTGTGGATTTACCTGTTATACCAGCGGAGATCGTGGATTCTAATACTGCACTCCGCTACAACAAGCATATGCAAATTCATTCCACCTCTTCCAAACTCTCTTTCCCATTCTTTATTTAAAAAAATGTATTTGAGTTTTTCAATACAGTTTCTATGAAATACAATGTCACATAGTAAACGTACAAGATTGATAAGATTCATCACCTGTTCTGGAAACATAGTAGGGTTGAAATAAATAATATGTCGTTATCAGTCAGGTAGGATAACTGTGGTGGTTCGCCTATTGGTATACCTCATTCAGTTGTGGCAAAGAGTATGGTGTCAAACCGGTTGGTGTTATTGGTAGTATGTAGCTCAGCTTCTTGTCGGTACATTTTAGTTCAGGTTGTATGGAGGGTACTAGAAGGGCGTTAAAGATCTGTTGTACCTTACTCTGAGAGTGCTGGCTCAAGGGCCTAGAAAAAGGGCAGTAGTAGTGGGGTGGTCATTCAACTGTTACTTTGTGAAGTGCTAGGTGAAAAATATGTACCAGTCGTATGGGCTAAACCATTAAGGACATTGTCTATGCATGGTATATAGATAACAGACAAGTATCAAAACATAATATTACATTGTGATAAAGTTACATCATAGAATTATTATAAAAGTAGTACAGTAAACAGAATTAATATGGAGAAAAATTCAGGTTATCTAAATATTCAGAAAGATTATGCATATACACACAGGTTTAAATATAAGACGAAATTCACCGACCATTCGAGGAGACCAGAGGAGTGGAGGTGGGGACTCATCACATGCTGGCATTACCAATTCAGCCAAATACGGTGTAGGCTGCGGATTGATTGGCACTGGAGTGATGTAGTTGTTTTCTATAGAGGGTATGTTACCGATTTTGCATAAATGTCACCCATGGTTCCCACACCGAACAAAATAGGGCGCATCTATGAGAGGGGGGATTGAATTTCCTCCATAATTCTGATTGATTCCACTCTTTGGATCCACTCTCTAATGGATGAAATGTTAGGACTTTTCCATTTAGTAGGAATAAGTAAATTTGCAGCCATTAATAGATGAGAGAGGAGAATTTGTTGGTGTTTAGAAAGATGGCAATAATAAAGCAGGACACTAGTGTTTCAAGTGTGTGAGATAGTTGGTTACCTGTAATAGTCTTGATCATAGTTACTACTCTTGTCCACTATTCTTGAATGGAGGGGCACAGCCACCAAATGTGAGCTAATGAGGCCCCGGTCGGGTGCATTTCCAGCACAATCCAGAGTATTCGGAAATAGGTTATGTAGTTTAGCTGGCGAGTACTTCCATCTGGATATTCTCTTGTATCCACTTTCCTGTATGGTGTTACATATTGAGGAGGTATGTACCTGTGTAAAAACTGTTCTCCATTGTGATGTTGTACGATGGATGTTTAAGTCCGCGGCCCATGATGCTGTGAAAGAGGGTAGAGGATTGTTATGGTCCAGTTGGAGGAGTTTATATAATGTAGAAAGATGCTTTGTTTTAACATTGTGGGTTTCGCAATGTGTTTCAAAGGTTGCAAGCGTACGAGAGCCTGTCAGAAGGGACAGATCGGACTTAATAAAATTATTTAATTGTGCATATCAGAGTGATAATGCTCTCGGGAGAAAATCTATTTGAAACACAACTGCAGATGAAATAATAAATTTGATACCATCACTTTAAGAAAATATAATTAATTTAAATAAAGGAAATTAACTTTGTCAGTCTTTTGCAGCAAATAGGTTTTGAAATAATAATGCATGAATGCTTGGAATCTTGTTTCAGAATTGCAACATAAGAATATAGCAATAAAAAAATAAGGAAATGCTTATAAGTAGCAACAATATAGTCCAAGGGACTTCAATGAGGAATGCTTAATTAACAGTAAATTGTATAATCCATAAGACTTCAATAAGGTTGCCAAGCAGGTGACTCTTGTAGTACAAAGTATCAGTCTCTTATTATAAAGAAATAACTTGGTAATTGCATGAATTATCCTGGTATGTGAAGTGGTTGTAGTTAGTAGGCTCCAAAAGCAAAAGCTAATACCATTGAGTAATTGCCAATTGATATTCCAAATAGATATAGCAAGTAGAATCTCAGAGGCAGACTTTGGATAACCCTTATCCTTCCCAGAAACTTGTGCCTAGAACCAATTAGTAAATACAATCATAGGAGAACTTATCTTTCCTTAACCCCTTAGTGACCAGACCGTTTTTCAATTTTCTTACCGTTAAGGACCAGGACTCTTTTTACATTTCTGTTGTGTTTGTGTTTAGCTGTAATCTTTCTCTTACTCATTTACTGTACCCACACATATTATGTACCGTTTTTCTCGCCATTAAATGGTCTTTCTAAAGATACTATTATTTCCATTATTTCATATAATTTACTATAAAAAAAATATAAAAAATTTTTAAAAGCCACACTTTTTCGGGGGGCGGAGCCTGGCATCCAGGCTGAGCGGACGTGCTACACATCAGCTCCCACATACTCAAGTACTTTTCGGGGATAATCCCCCCCAAAAAATAGCACAACCGCAAAGCTGTGAGGAGATATCATGTCGGGGACACCCGGGGCAATAGACCGACTCCAAAACCAAGCCTGTACCCCACCGGGAACCCGACAAAGTGTCCTGAGGCCCACCGGAGATCGAGCGGCGGGGAGGCGGCCGCTCCCTGCACTGACTGACCTGGATGGGGACCCCGATGGGGGTCATCTCGGTCCGCAACAAGAGCCTGGAGAGGTGACTTTGGGCAAAACGCACAACCCGAGGTAACAAAGCACCATGATGGGCGATCACAAGGCGCAACCAAAATGGCGGCAGATAGCGCACCACGCGAGAAACCGGAACACCAGGCAGAAGTGCCAGACTATGCAGACAACCTAACTGCTATCTTCGAAGCCTTCTGGGCAAAATTGGAACTCCGAACACGGCTGAATAAACCGAACAACGAGCAACCAAAGCAACCCAACCACAAGCGACTTACCCCTAAACTGCACAGAGCCCCAAGATGGCGCTGCAGACGGAGAGGCCCTCCGCCCGCAAGAAAACACGCGGGAAGAAACCAAGCACCAGACCACAACCAAAGAGTGCCGCGGACCCCCCACACACCCAGCAGCCATCCCCACTCTTCATCTGGGAGGTGCAACATGGGAGCTGCAACACGGAGGGTCAAGCACCTGGCTGGTAAGGGCAAGCATACAGGGGCAGCCGGGAGGACCCCCAACAGCGTAAGGGACCAAAACGGCACCCCCACGAAGCCACATGGACTGGTTCTCGCACTCCGCAGCACAATTCCACCCTGTGGGGTGGGCTGAGCAATCGCAAGGACATTTGCAGCACTTGCTGACATAGACTACCACTAGTTAGCGAGAGCGTCAAACTGTCATTCCCAGGGGTTATGCCAGTATATGTTTCCTTGGCTATACACCATAACATGCTCCATAGTCGCTGCTACTACGGCCCATTAGACTGATGGGTTGATTTAACTCACAGATGACCCTACCTAGCACTTACAGATCAGCCAAACGTGAATTGTTAAGCTTATATACCTATAACTGCCAAATATACTCACCTGGCAATCTGGGTAATATGATTTACTTTAATTCCAAGCAACGTAACACAAGCAACAGTTACTACTAATATTGTCACCCACTTGGTTTAGCCTTAAAATCAACTGCCATATAGCTGATACCCTTGATTGTTAACATCGTTACCTCTTACCTTTGCACAAACTCAGGAGCTAAACTTTGACCTTTCGTTAGCCTGCATTAGAAACACATCTTCCATGATTCACCCAGCTTGTTTATCATAAACTAATATGTCTGTTTTCTCCTGTAGTCCCTCAGATCCTAAGCTCAAACTTATGTTTCAACCTGTTTACTTAAACCTAAAAATGTGCAGTTCTTCATGTGTTACGACAATGTATTTACCTGTGATTTTGCTATATGTTTGTCATGCTGTCGTGGCATCACAAGCGAATATGTTACTCTATGCACTATGAAAAATAAAGAATTAAAAAAAAAAAAAAAAAGCCACACTTTTTCTAACTTTGACTCCCAAAATCTGTTACGCATCTAAAACCGCTAAAAAAACACCCATGCTAAATAGTTTCTAAATTTTGTCCTGAGTTTAGAAATACCCAATGTTAACATGTTCTTAGTTTTTTTTTTGGAAAGCCACTGGCTGCTCACTGTTTAATAGACATGCCCTGATTCGCGGTATAGCGAGTAGGGGCAAAATTTACTAATACTAAGTAATTTTTTACTTAGTATTAGTCAATTTGGCTGAAAGACCAATTTAGGTCTTTCAGCATTTTGGTAGATAACTCCCTAATAGCGTGGGAATTAGGGAGTTATCTACTAAGCGGCTGCAAGAGAAGTCCCGAATTTCGGAATGCCGAAACTAAACGAAAATTTCCCCCATGCACATGCCTAGAAATTAAATGTGCAGTGGAACTTGGTACTTGGTGCTTTCTAAGTGAACCCACTGTTTCACTGGTGGTAGGGTAGTCCATTCAGAGATTCTAGTCAGCATAGTAGCTTTGTTATATCGCTTTATGTGTGGGAGGCCCAAACCTCTGCATGTTCTATGTCTGGTTAAGACGGCATAAGAGACCCTTGGGCGTTTGTGGGCCCATATGAAAGTGGTAAAGAGTTGCCTCTTGAGTTTAGTAAAGAAGGGCTTAGGAATGGATATGGGGAGAGTATGGAAGAGGTATAATATTTTGGGGAGAGAGTTCATTTTTACGATTTTAATTCTCCATAGCCAGCTAAATTGCTGCTAATGCCAGGACATTATATCTTTAGAGATTGAGGTGAAAAGTTGTTCATAATTTAGATCAAAGATGGATGTCAGGTTGAATTCTGGGTGGTCCTTAAAGGACCACTATAGGCACCCAGACCACTTCAGCTTAATGAAGTGGTCTGGGTGTCAGGTCCATCTAGGAATAACCCTTTCTGCTGTAAACATAGCAGTTTCATAGAAACTGCTATGTTTACCTATGGGTTAATCCAGCCTCTAGTGGTTGTCTCATTGACAGCCGCTAGAGGCGCTTCTCACTGTGATTTTCACAGTGAGAAGATGCCAGCGTTCATAGGAAAGCATTGAGAATGCTTTCCTATGGACTGGCTAAATGCACGCTCGGCTCTTGACGCGCATGCGCATTCAGCCGATGACGTGGAAAGGAGGCGGAGAGTCCCCATCGCCAAGTTTGTTTTCCTGACACTATAGTGATCCTTTAAGTGTGGGTGGGATTTTATCATTAATTCCGGTCTAGTGCAGACAAATAGTGAACTTTAACCCTTTCACCACCAACTACGTCACGCACACTCTTGGAGTAGGGTGCGTCCGTGACAACCCCCTGGATTCAGTGTCTCTAGGAATAATATATAGTGGGGCACATAAGATACCACAGTCAAAACTGGGGGGAGGCACTAATATCCATCACTAAATTATACAACTATAAAATATATATATATATAAATGTACACACAAACTTACCCAGAAAAATGCCATATCTATAGTTTACAAATCAGAGTAAAAACAGGATTAAGGAAATTATTTAAAGAGCACTGGTGTTTGCTTTAGTTGCAAACAATGGAGGAAATCTCTGCTGTTGCAACAGCAACAAGCTCAAAAAAAGAAATTCATACGATGGCAGGAGAAGCTCCATCAGTGACACTTCTTCTGCCTCTGTATGAATTTCCTTTTTGTGAAATGCCAAAGTTTGTAGCCATTGTACCAGTATAACCAAATGGTATCAAGTTTAATGGATTTGTTAACCAGGATTTTTTGTTGTGCACTAAATGCTAAGCTCCTTGCATTGACATTCACTCATACACTACCTAATACAAAATACAGATTAGGGAACAGTTCGCACACACACGTTCGCACACGCACACGCACACACAAAACAAATACAGCTTTACATTTTACAAGGTGTAACGGAGCTCCCTGTATCCCGGCTGGGTACCTCCGCCAAGGACCGCTTCCTAGCTGGAACAGGGGAGAAACCGCAGCACTTCTGCCCACAGTCGCCGTGGGGAAATTGCTCTAGACACCCCCAGGCACTGGTCATCACTCAGTCCTGGGAGCTCTAGTCCTTACAAGGACTTTCCCCGTTGAATCCCCTGCAAGCTGGAACAGCAGACACCGGAGTTAAATCTTCCTTCCCTCCAATAACAGGACAACACACAGTTTTGGAGTGCAAGCTGCAATACATTTTAATGGTGCCACACTTGGATGATGACAATCGCCATGCAAGGGGTATGCCCACCTGGACTTGATCGTGGACTGATTTACAACGTCACAGACCAATAACAATAACGTTACAAGGCACGACACTCCCACACACAGCATAGAATCCCTCCCACAGAAAAAACATACTTTTTCAAAACACCCCAAAAGTACCCTAAAAAAACCCTGATAGCCCTGATCTGGGTGACAAACATATCCAAAAATCACCCAGATCAGTTCAGAATTTTGACCGACCGTGCACATGGTCCTATGCCCAAAATAGTTCCATGAAGAAATCAGTGCTAACGGTCGGTCAACTTTGGTAGTCTTTTACAGGTATCCCTGCAGGGCCCATAGTCTGTGGGCAGGAGGCTGGCACAAACTCACGTGGGAAGGGGAGTTTGTCATACAAGGCTACTTAAAATCACCTATCTTAGCAACCAAAAATGAGGATTCAGTTGCACCACATAGCCATATTGTGTTATACCCACCACTATGTCACAGTACCCCAATATCGATGGGTCCTGCACTAATTTTAACATGGGAGATTAAAATGCTTACTAAAATACTCACTTATTAAACCGCTTCTAGAGACTCCTCAATGTATGCTTTCCTGTGGTCACTTCCAAAGGGGCAATTGCCTAATACATACACAGATAAACAAACTGACCAATACATGCACCAATTATCACTCACACACTGCTAAATACACACATGCACACTGCTAAATACATAACCAAACTGCTAAACACACACTACTATATATGTACACACACTGCTAGATACACACACACACACAATGATAAATACATGCATACGTACATAGTTACATAGCTGAAAAGAGACTTGCGTCCATCAAGTTCAGTCTTCCTCACATTTGTTTTTTTTGCTGTTGATCCAAAAGAAGGCAAAAAAAACAGTTTGAAGCACAATTTTGCAACAAGCTTTATCATTGAATATTCTGTTTTTGCAAGTATGCATCTAGT
The DNA here is from genome assembly GCF_036172605.1 of Pelobates fuscus. Lineage (NCBI taxonomy): Eukaryota > Metazoa > Chordata > Amphibia > Anura > Pelobatidae > Pelobates > Pelobates fuscus. The sequence goes on from NC_086320.1 coordinate 156,017,681, forward strand.
AGCTGTTTGAACATCTGTATGGACTCTGATAAAACCACTTCTTCAGGCAGAGAATTCCACATCCTGATTGTTCTTACAGTAAAAAAACCTTTCTTTTGCCTTAGACAAAATCTTCTTTCTTCCAGTCTAAACGCATGGCCTTGTGTCCTATGTAAAGTCCGGTTTGTGAATAGATTTCCACACAATGGTTTGTATTGGCCCCGAATATATTTGTATAATGTTATCATATCCCCTCGCTTCCATTAAGGGTATACGTTGCTTGTGTATTCTTTACGCCGAAGTGCATAACTTTGCATTTTTCAACATTAAATTTCCTCTGCCATTTGAGTGCCCAGTCCTCCAGTCTATCTAAATCCCTCTGCAGCAAAGTAATATCTTGCTCACATTGTATTATTTTACAGTTTTGTGTCATCTGCAAACACTGAAACATGACTTTCAATGCTGTCTTCAAGATCATTTATAAACATGTTAAATAGAAGGGGTCCCAGAACAGACTCCTGAGGGACACCACTTGCCACCTCTGTCCAGCTTGAAAATTTACCATTAACGACAACTCTTTGTACTCTGTTTTTAAGCCAATGTTCTACCCAAGAACAAGCATTTTCATCTAGACCGATTTCCTTGAGTTTGAACACTAATCTTTGGTATCAAATGCCTTGGCAAAATCCAAATAGATCACATCCACTGCAACACCCTGATCTATACTTCTACTTACTTCTTCGTAGAATGCAATCAAGTTAGTTTGACATGACCTGTGCTTCATAAAACCATGCTGATTTTTGCTGATAACCATGTTCTTCTCAAGGAATTCTTGAATATTATCCCTTAATAACCTTTCAAATATTTTACTAGCCACAGAAGTTAAGCTCACAGGTCTATAATTTTCAGGCAAGGATTTTGAACCCTTTTTGAATATAGGAACTACATCTGCCTTCCTCCAATCCTCAGGAACACTTCCTGAAAGAAAAGAATCTTGAAAGATTAAAAAGGTTCACTTATTTCTACACTTAGTTCCTTAAGTACACGTGGATGGATACTGTCAGGCCCTGGAGCTTTGCTTATATTAACTTTCTTTTGTTGCTGCAGCACCTTGTCTTGAGTTAACCAATTACAATTATTCTGCAAGTTTTTACTAGCAATCATTTGCACATCTATTGCCATGGGTTCTTCCTTAATATATACAGAGGAGAAATTGTTATTTAAAATTCCTGCCTTTTCCTGGTCTTCATTAACTAACACCCCCGTTTCAGTTTTTAGTGTACCAACACTTTCATTTTTTTTTTTTTAGAATTTATGTATTTAAAAAAATGCTTTGGGGTTGGTTTTGCTCTCTTTAGCTATCATTTTTTCATTTTGAAGTTTAGCAAGTCTAATTGCCTTTTTGCACGCATTATTTGCTTCCTTATATCTTTTATAAGATACATCTGATTTTCCGATTTGAATGCTTTAAATGCCCTTTTCTTATTTTTAATCTCTTGTTTTACTTTTCTACTAAGCCACATTGGTTTTAATTTGTTTCTTTTATATTTATTTCCCAATGGTACATACTGAGAAATGTACCTTTCTAATATTTGTTGGAAGATGATCCATTTATCCTCAGTGTTCTTTTCACTAAAGAGTTTATGCCAGTCAATATATTGTAAAGCTTTCCTTAACTTATTGAAATTGGCCTTTTTAAAATTATATGTTTTAGTATACCCCATGTGCTTTAGTTTTTTTGAGTTTATTTCAAAGGACACTATATTGTGATCACTATTTCCCAAGTGCTCACCTACTTGAATGTTGGTCAAAAGATCAACGTTGTTTGTTAAAACCAGGTCCAGACAAGCGTCCTTTCTAGTTGGTGCTTGTACTAGTTGTGACATGAAGGTGTCATTTAACAAGTTTAAAAACCTAATTCCCTTTGCTGAGCTACTAGTCCCTCTGTCCCAATTTATGTCCGGGTAATTAAAATTTCCAATAATTAAAGTGTTACCAATAAATACAAATACTGCTAAATACACACATACTGCTAAATGCATACATCGATAAAAATACACACACACATAAACAGCATGCAGTCCTCCCTCGTTCCTGATATACAGAAGGTATTGAAAGCAGGTCATTGCAATCAGAGTGGTACCTGCTCTTAGGACCCTACTATGCTGCTATGCTTCCACTCTATGTGCTACTTGTCCTGTCACAAAGGACAGAGGGTGGCAGCTCATGGATGCTGCGCCCTTGCGCTGCCCTGTCTCCTGAAGACTCGCTGTTCAGTAATGGCTTGTGCATGTATGGCAGATAATCAGTGAAGTGGAGGCAGCACTGGACTCCCGCTGATGTGGGCATCCACACACAAAGAGTGTTCCCAGACCACAGCCTAGTGGTTGGAGTGTGACAGGGAGAGGGGAGATGAGTGTGACAGAATTAAGGGGGGTTAATGTGACAGGGTTAGTATGGTCAAATTTGAATTTCTGATGCAAGAGAGGACAGGTTGCAAAAACATATAAAGTAATATAGCGTCTTAACATATACTGAGTTTGCATGCATAGTACCCAAAATGACAGTTACTAACATGCTGGATAGTCAAACTTAGTCTGTAAGCCCAAGTAGTGAGACCCTGTAGAGAGTTATGAGCAATAGAAGTGGAGAGTGAGGGTCAGAGAGAAGCGGGGCTAGCTGAACAGGGGACTCCGTGGTAGAGTACAGTTACCGCATGTGAAACCTTTAACAGTGGTAGGATACATAATAAAACAGGTATAGTCCAAATAACTTGGCATAGAAACTCGCAACCAAGTGGTGTCTCGAAGGGGACAGCCCGCTTAGTTAGAATCGGATATGACTGTTGCGAGAAAAAAAAAGGGGGGGGGGGGAGAAAAAGAGCTTCGGCTGTCCCCCCCCCGAGACACCCCGCGTCAGTCCCCCCTCACCACTATCACATAGAGGGTGCGGAAGCCAGCAACCTTGCAACGCATCCCAGCTAGATATGTCAAGTGAGTGGTCGGAACTCACTCTCCACAGCAGTAACAGCGCGAGCGGAGTTTTCAGGGCCTATGGATCGCACTTTAACAGTACAGCTGTTTTTGCTTTGTTATAATTCCTCGCGGGACTGTGAGCTTTGGTTCCTCACCTTCCGCCCACTGTAACTGGTGGTGGCGGATTGTGGCAACAGCCCTCCCGTATTAAGCACCGGAGCTGTTAGGTGTCCCAATAGTTCCCGGAGGATTCAGGATGCTGACCGTAGCACTTGATCTTGCCCCCGTCACCCCCCACTCCCCAAGTGTCCATACCCCCCATTCTGCCTTGCAGTCCCCCATGCTCTATGGTGTGCATGTCCCCGGGTGTGAACAGGACTCACCATATCCCCCTCTGATCGACCGCTCTCTTGAGGTTACTCCTCTGGGCCCTCTGGGCCCCCCCCGCCGACGTGGCAGGGCGTTATTGCCGTGTACAGGCTCCATTGGGCGTATCGGTGCTTGGGGATCTCTTTGTGTTGTTATGGCTTCGTCCAGGATCCAGTTCCTGATTCTGACGGAAGGCAGGCCTAGCGTCCGCAGCATTCGTGGAATATCTTCTGGCCAGCGGGCCGTAAGCCATGAGTTACCATGTTTCACTTGAAGACTGAATGGGAAGCCCCATCTATATGGTATACGTTTGTCTCGGAGGGTTTGTCCTGGCATCCAGTGTGAGGCTGGACAAGTCCTGGTACAGTGATACTTCAGCCTCGCGGAATCTTACAGAGGTCTGCCCCCTCGCGGCGGCCATTATTTGATCTTTCGCGCCATGGGAGGTGATGCAGCAAATCACGTCTCTAGGGCTGCCGTCCTGTCTCATTGGGCCTAGTGCTCGGCGTGCCCTTTCTTTGTGAAGTGTTTCAGGGGCTTGGTCACCCAGCAGCTGTTTAAATAGAGCGATTAGCGTGGCCTGGAGCTGGTCCGCGTCTGACTCTGGCAGGCCTCGGACTCATATATTATTTCGCCTGCTCCTATTCTCCAAGTCCTCCACTTGCCTGAGCAGCATGAGGAGCATGTTACCCTGTCTGGTAACCGCCACCTCTGTCGCCCTGTGTTGCTCCTCGCAGCCCTGGGCGGTTGTCTCCATTTCGTCCACCCTTTGTTCAAGCGCTGTCAGGTCTGAGCGCATGTCAGCAAGCTCCACATGCAGAGCTGCGCGGATTTCCTGTACCAGGGAGCCTGTGTCCGCTTTGGTAAGAATCCTTGCCGATAAATGTGCAAGTTCTGCCCTGATCTGGGCCAGCTCACTAACCTGGGCATCCTCCGTGTGGGATTCTCCTGCGCTCTCCGAGCTCAGGGAGGCGGGCGCCATTTTGTGCTCATAGTGCTGCCTTCGCGCGTCGGGTGTTGTAGCGACGAAGTCATCCATCGGTCCCATGTGTCTTCTGGGTGAGTCTGCCCCCGCTGTCTCCGCAGCTAGGTGCCTCTTGTTCCGGACCATTGTCTCCCGTCTTTGTCGCTGGTTATAGCTAATTAGGCGGCCAGGGGTGCGGAGCTCTTTCACCGTGCGTCCTCTACCATGCTCGTCCAGGCAATAAAGTTTTCATATGGGGTATATCTACTAAACAGTGATTTTTATATATTTTGTATTTGGGCAGTGACTCCACTTCTTTTAAACAAAAACAAATTAATTCAGAGATGTGCAGTTCAACTGTTACTTTCTACTGTAGAAAGCTAAAAACTGAACTACAAGTCCTTGAAGGCTAAGCCATGACATCACTCAGATCAGTATTTTCTAACAATAAATATAGCCTAATAAAAATCCCACCCACATTTAACTGTAACATTGCACCCGACATATGTGTGTGCTGGAGCCACTGGGTGCCCTTTAATGGCTGTTTTCAGACTCACTTGATATACTACAATACATTACAAAGAATTCTAGCTGGGACAAAAGGAGTGAAAGTGATTTGCTGACTTTGTGTTGACCGTCCCTGCTGAATAAGGCCAATTAAAGCCTTTGACCTGCACCTCTAGCTTGAACATCCATTAGTAATGCGGAGAATGATAATTTAGGTAACTTTTTTGCAATTTGATTTAACTCACTAACATTCACTACAACACGGAGTTACGTGTATAACCCTGAATGAGTTATTTTTTCATGGAGTAAAAATACAATTTATTTTCTTAAATAGCAACTAGCATTAGAAATCTTTCATACTAATTTATAGAATACTCTGTCCCAAATATTCAAAGTTAAGAGAGCGAGAGAGAGAAAGTTTGAAGTAGCTGTGTTATTCCTGCAATTAATATGCCAAAATGCAGTGATTTTTATTGCCTAGACCTACATATTAAAAGATAATTTTTGAGCTTCATCTCTTCTTCAGGACAGAAGCAAGTGGAATGGAATTCAACATTTGTAACTTAAGACAGTTATATACTGATTTTGAAGGGGGGGAGTCACGTACTGTAAGTAGCAAAAGATGGTCCTGAGAGAGAGCGAGATGTAGTTGGGCAGGTGGTAGTTAGAATAAATTTCTGCTCAGTCTTCCCTTCTGTCTCCCCATGTAGGTGGGTTTGTTGCTGTGGAATTGCACACTCATAAAAACCTTAATAGCAGATTGTCATGAACATTTTTGAAACTCCACTGCTGTTTGAGTTTGACAATGTACAACTCCATGACATTCCTCTCTCCATTTCTAATCTACTTAAAGGCATTTACTAAATGCTGCAAGGTCACTTGTGCCTGACCTCTGGAAAAGCCCTGAAGCACCCACTAATCAACAATAGCTATCTAGGGTGCAGGAAGTAAAGGCTTCTAAAACTATAATGGACTCTCTCTTCAACAAGAGCGATAAACATATTAAACTGTGATATCCATGGATTATTACTTCTCTAGCAGTGATTGAGAATCCTCAGCTCCTCCTGCAGGTATAGTATGACTGGCACTATTTCAGATTCTCAGCCAGCCTGATGATTTTCTGGAAAAGAGATTTTATGCCATTCCATCCTCCTTCTATGGTAAACCCCTATTTTGCACAGGCTGCTTTGGATTGGCTGGGGGCTCTTGAGCAATTTTCTTCCTCTTTTAAAACTACCATTTGCCCATTTCATTTTTACCTTGCTTCTTATACCATTGGTTTGCAATGTATCCTCTTACAATATCTAGCTTTCTTTTAACCCATTATGGTTGCTAATTTCTAATTTTGTTAGTATAATACCCACAACATGTTGCTGTCTAGTTTTGATACTCGCAATGTTTGGCCACGTACACTTGTGGATATTAAATGGAATCTGTCAGGCACTTACCTGACCCTCCCCTCTCCTGCTGCAACCTCCTTACAGAGGTGGGTCCTACATTTCTGTAACACCAAACTTTGTAACCCCAAACTCATTGGTTTGCCCTTTTTCTGGACACTTCCCCAAGCAGAGCAAGCCTCCTCCAGGACACTGAAACTATGGCTTTGTTGCCAGCATGCTGGCGTCTGAATGGAGTGACTTTAGTTGCTGTTGCCTTACTCCCTAGCCAGCACTGGTTAGGAAGTTACCATAGCAGCCACAGTGCATGCGCTCTGGTTGCAATAGGTGCAGAGCAAAAGGGCTGCTTGTGGGAGGTCCCTTCTGCTCTTACTTAAAGGAACACTTCAGGCACCCAGACCACTTCTGCCCATTGGAGTGGTCTGAACCCTGCAGCTGTATATATTGCAGTTTTCATAAACTGCAATAATTACATTTGCAGAGGTTATGATGAACTTAAGTAACCCTTTAAATGAAAGGCTTTAGTGTGAAGTGCTCTTTGGCACTTTATAAACTAAAGGGTTACTCCAATGTGATTTTGTCTTACCTTTTTTTTTTTTTTTTAAGATCAGATAAGGTATGTAGATCTGTGCAAATGCTAGGAGCACAGAACTACTGTATGTTGTATTGGTGTTTATTGGAGTTACTAATAAAGGTTTTGCACTATGTGACCGAGCCGTAGTGGCATTTTCCTTGGGATTGTCAGGGCTTATTCAAGGATTACCTGATTTACCAGACAGATTGTCACCTTGGTAAGCTACAAGGTAAGGGCTTTGAATTTACAAGTAGACTTAGAATGTTGTGATGGTGATATTTCCCAGCAAACACAGAGACTTTGAGAAAGCCTCTGTGGCGAAACGTTAGTGTTTTTAGCTGTATTTTGGTTTTATTAAAGAATCACTATAGGGTCAGGAACACAAACATATATTCCTGACCCTATAGTATTAAAACCACCATCTAGCCCCACTGGGCCCCTCATGCCTCCATAAATATAGCAAAATCTTACTGTATTCAAGCCTGAAGCTGTAGATTTTCATGCCGTTTGCCGCAGAAAAACAAGCTGTCTGCTGATATCATCAGAAGTGGGAGCCTGATTCAATCACAATGCTTCCCCATAGGATTGGCTGAGACTGAAAAGGAGGCAGATCAGGGGCTGAGCCAGAATGATTCAAACACAGCCCTGGCCAATCAGCATCTCCTCATAGAGATTAATTGAATCAATGAATCTCTATGAGGAAAGTTCAGTGTCTGCATGCAGAGGGAGGAGATACTGAATGTTTGGATGCATTTTAGGCAGCCTTGACCCAGGAAGGATCTGACAGCCATCTGAGGAGTGGCCAGTGAAATTATCACTAGGCTGTAATGTAAACACTGCTTTTTCTAAAAAAAAAAGACAGTGTTTACAGCAAAAAGCCTGAAGGTAATGATTCTACTCACCAAAACAATTTCAATAAGCGGTAGTTGTTCTGGTGACTATAGTGTCCCTTTAAGTTGTCTTTAAATAAAACTAGTTTTCACTGAAATTGGACCTTCCTGATTTTACCATTGAAGATTTAACTGGAGGATCCACCCTTTTATTTACTTGGTGGTAAGATACCACCAATGCTATATGGGATTGAGCAAAACCTGACTTGCTCTCCCTATGTGAGTATACCTAATTTTCTTACTTTTTATATATAACAGAGAGCACTATATACGGTTTTATTTCTATACTAGAGAATTTTATGCTGCATTACAAATAAATACACCCACCAAAGCGACCCACTAACGTGGGACACACACCCTTAAAGGACCAGAAGCACCCACATATCCACAGGCGGGGATCATACTGCCCAGGGGTATACATCTAGAGCTAATCATAAGCTCCTGAAAATTGTGAGTGGTTTTCCTTTATTCTTATATTCACCAGTTTAAAGAAAGATTACACTATATTTGATCTCTTGCTCTTTTTATATATACCACGCAACACATATACAGGCCTGTGAGCACCCTGAAGCTGCTGCTTCCCTACACCCCTTTCTAGTATCACCTATTCTACAGCCAGAAAGAAGAGACTCTGGTTTAGGAAGCATTAGCTGCCAATTGTATACAAAACAAATGCCAGAAATACTTCCTATCATCTATATATACATTTTATAGCTTCACTTTGTTTATTGGATTCTTTTTTTTTTTTTTTAAATAACTATACTTGAGTTTAGCTCCAACTAGTTGCCCGACTAACGTGGTGGGGGTGAGGAGGGTAATAAGCTTAATTTATAACAGCTCCAATGTCTACTGAAATATGCAAGTTTTATAAAATTAGGGGGTGGGGGGGAGGTACACTCTCCTCACACATGAAGCACTGCAGCAAGCTAAAGGGGTGTGGAGTGCCTTTAAGTAAACCGAATAAAATCGGAGATTCACTTTAAAAAAAAAAAAAAAACTCCTCTGAGGGATGGAAACTTATAAAAGCAAAAAATACATCTGCATACCTCTACAAACATGAACTATAGATGGTGGATGTAATGCAATCTAAAATCTTGGTATTGTGATGAATATTTAGAATGTGTTTATTGCTGTGCCTGACAGCTTCTGTTATGGCATGGGTACCTCCTGTGTGTGAAGGCGATACAATGAACCCTTTGTGGCTTTCTAAACACGATGTGTGAGTGTCCCTGCCTTCATCATATACACAGCAGTGCAGCCATGTCAGTAATATGAAGGAATGTATCAAGTTATCACTAATCTCCCCCAGTTTACTGTGAGCTGCACTGATAATTGCATAATGTGGCACTATATATCCAGTGTGTATATGGAGGCAGTCTCCAGTCTAGCTATAGGCTCTGTCTATCCAGTGTAACTCAGACTAACAACACGTGGAGTCCATGCTGTCCAGTCAAACATGGCGGCGATGGCAGCACTAATTGCGCACACACATCCCATCCACTTCTCGCTGTACGTCCAGCGATCTCGCGCCACCTGCCGCACAATTTGAACGTCATAGCTAAGAGGAGGAGCTTATCGCGCTAAGCGTAGACACGCCCCCTGTCGGCTTCCGCGAGAACTACAACTCCCGTCCGGCAGTGCGCGCTTCCTGGCGTCATTGCGTAACTAGTTGACGCGCGCAGGCGCAAAGAGAGAGGGACTGGCGGGTAGCGCGAGGAGAGGAGGCCAGAGCCTGCGCGGACAGCTGTACCGGGACTCGCGGGCTATTTACCGCAGACTCACCGCCCCGAGCCGCCATTTCCAGAAGTGACAATCTCACCGGCCGCCGGCAGGACACGGTCCGTGACTGAGTGTGCGGAGACCCGGCCGGGTACCGGACTGTAACACTGCTCCAGGCGGCCTCGGGCCGGGAGTGACCCGAGGAGGAGCCAGGAGGATGTCGGCCACGGGAGGAGGGGCAGGAGGTGGCCGAGGAGCCGGCACGGGGGGCAAGATCCGGAGCCGGAGATACCACCTGAGCGCGGTGCGGGCTCCATACACCAGGAGCCGCCAACAAGGCCAGCAGCAGGTCGGTCATCACACGGCAAGCATGGAGCGGGGCCCGGGGGGCGGGGAGGGACAGCGGGGGCCACTGTGTGTGTGTGTCAGCAGATAGTGAGTGCGCCCCGCCAGGCGCTTCAAACAGTCAGGGATTGGTGAAGGTTTGGGCACATGGTGGTGGTTCACATGTTTCCCATAATGCTCAGCCAGCTTTAGTGTCTGAGTCTTGGGAAACCTGGTCCTTAACATCAGGAGAGCTAACACACACAACATCAGGAGAGCTAACACACACAACATCAGGAGAGCTAACACACACAACATCAGGAGAGCTAACACACACAACATCAGGAGAGCTAACACACACAACATCAGGAGAGCTAACACACACAACATCAGGAGAGCTAACACACACAACATCAGGAGAGCTAACACACACAACATCAGGAGAGCTAACACACACAACATCAGGAGAGCTAACACACACAACATCAGGAGAGCTAACACACACAACATCAGGAGAGCTAACACACACAACATCAGGAGAGCTAACACACACAACATCAGGAGAGCTAACACACACAACATCAGGAGAGCTAACACACACAACATCAGGAGAGCTAACACACACAACATCAGGAGAGCTAACACACACAACATCAGGAGAGCTAACACACACAACATCAGGAGAGCTAACACACACAACATCAGGAGAGCTAACACACACAACATCAGGAGAGCTAACACACACAACATCAGGAGAGCTAACACACACAACATCAGGAGAGCTAACACACACAACATCAGGAGAGCTAACACACACAACATCAGGAGAGCTAACACACACAACATCAGGAGAGCTAACACACACAACATCAGGAGAGCTAACACACACAACATCAGGAGAGCTAACACACACAACATCAGGAGAGCTAACACACACAACCACACACACACACACACACACACATCAGGAGAGCGCACACACACACACACACACACACACACATCAGGAGAGCACACACACACATCAGGAGAGCACACACACACATCAGGAGAGCACACACACACATCAGGAGAGCACACACACACGAGCACACACACATCAGGAGAGCACACACACACGAGCACACACACATCAGGAGAGCACACACACACGAGCACACACACATCAGGAGAGCTCACACACACACACACACATCAGGAGAGCTCACACACACACACACACATCAGGAGAGCTCTCACACACACACACACATCAGGAGAGCTCACACACACAAACAACATCAGGAGAGCTAACACAGCATTACTGCCGGGATTTAAAAGTTTGGTCCTCATGCTTTCCGCTTCACTGCACTCTGCTACTGCCGTGTAGGGGGGTAGTCTTTAGGGTGTGTGTGTATTGCACTCATAGACAATGTTTTAGTTCTGTGTGTAGTGCACCCATAGACCATATTTTAGCAAGGTACGATGCACATTATTTTTAAAATCTAACAAGTGTCACCCAGTCTTTATTTAACTTTCTTACTACAAATTGTGATATGGTCTTTGTAGATTTTATATTTTTTTGCATATGGAATTCTGATTCTTAAATATATTATGTGAATCAAATTATATGTTGCACTGTACTCCCAGATTGTGGGCAACTTCACTGTTCCATGTGCTCTCAGGCATGGGAGCCCAGACATCTACATAACACACAAGAGCATGCAGTAGTTATGGTTCCAAGACTGCTCTTTGGGGAACTATCACTTTTTTCCTTCCCCCATTGTTTCTCAATAAAGATGAGCAATAAAAACAATAGTCAAAATAATCAGTTTTCTTAAATTGATTTTTATTTTTGGTCTATAATCTTTCTATTTGCTAAAATAGTTAAAAATGTGATATAAAGTTAAAAAATTTTTTTTAATCTGCCCAAGTTCCTCCAATTTTGCAGAAATATCAATTTCAGAAAAGACCACTTGATCTTTGGGGGGGGGGGGGGGGGGGTTGTAATGGCAATGGCATACACTTTAATGTTAATGGTGCCAAAAAATCTACAGATGAGAATACCTGATAAATTTGTGACACTTTGATTACATTTCTCCCCATTTTCTTTCTATTCTTCTTGGTATGCTAAGATAGAAGTGTCCATATGCAGGATAAAGAGGTGTGCATTCACAAATGTATTTATTTTTACCACACCTGCCAAATGTATTTGTAAGGGATGAGTAAATAGAACAGGAAAATCCTGGGAAGTGACAGTTCCACATTAAAAGGACACTATAGTCCCCAAAACACTTTTAGGTTAATAAAGCAGTTATGGTGAGAGGGGGGCATTTTTTATTTAAATTTGTTTTTTTTTTAGTGTTAAAGGGACACTATAATCCACAAATCAACTTTTAGCTTTATTAAGCAGTTTTGGTGTATAGATCATATATTGAACTGTAATTACATAAATGAGGCTCTTGCAGACTGTAGCAAACTATTTAAAGGGACACTATAGTCACCAGAACTACAGCTTATTGAATTTGTTCTGGTGAGTAGAATCATTACCTTCAGGCTTTTTGCTGTAAACACTGTCTTTTTCAGAGAAAATGCAGTGTTTACATTACAGCCTAGTGATAACCCCACTGGCCACTCCTTAGATGGCTGTTAGAGATCCTTCCTGGGTCATGGCTGCCTAAAATGCATCCAAACATACAGTATCTCCTCCCTCTGCATGCAGACACTGAACTTTCCTCATAGATTCATTGATTCAATTCATCTCTATGAGGAGATGTGGATTGGCCAGGGCTGTGTTTGAATCATGCTGGCTCTACCCCTGATCTGCCTCCTTGTCAGTCTCAACCAATCCTATGGGGAAGCACTGTGATTGGATCAGGCTACCACTTATGATGTCAGTTTTTCTGAGTCTAACAGCATGCAGAGTTACAACTTCATGCTTGAATACAGTAAGATTTTTACTATATTTATGGAGGCATGAGGAGACCAGGGGGCTAGATGGTGGTTTTAACACTATAGGGTCAGGAATACATGTTTGTTCCTGACCCTATAGTGATCCTTTAACAGAGAAGGAAACATACATTCTAAATTAAACAGAATTTGCAATAAAGGAAGTGTAAACATTAGTGTTTAGGAAGGCTGTGTTATGTGAAGGGAGGTGTGGCCAGTGCTGCATAAACAGTGATTTAACTCCTAAATGACAGAGAACTGAGCAGTGAGACTGCAGGGGCATGATCTGCACAATTGATTTAGCTAAAGCTGTTTTGGTGACCAACTGTCCCTCATGTTTGCTTTCCCTTGCTTTCCCATCATGATTCACATTGCTGGGAGCTTGTGATATAATAACTTTTTCAGCTCTGTGTCAGAATCCATTCATAAGTGTCCCTGAAACAGCCTTCTTGCTTTCAACCTGTGTGGGTTAATTAGAGGTCATCTTTTACTTCACCTGACTTGTAAGGAGGCAAATTCTCTACACCTATTCTGTCTCATTGTGCATTTAATCCGTCTTGCATTAAAGAAACACTATAACGTTCGGTACACAAAAATGTACTCCTACCACTATAGTGTCCCTCTGCATCAGTGTTTTTTTTTTTCTAACTCGTATATTCAGAGAGAATTAACTATTCAATATTAAAAAATTAAAATATGGCCACAATTGAAAGGTTTAGAACACAGTGCATAGCAGTTTGCTGCATATGTGGCTGCACTGTTGCAGAACTGCCTGTTCAAATGCCCATGATGACCTCTGTCCATTGTTGAAAGGCAAAATCTGCCACTATTGTTACCGATATTTCCGATAATGTAAGAGGTGGCGGTGGCCCAGCGCACGCAATCAAAGTCCAAGTCTCTCGATTCAAAGCCCACGGAAACCCTTCACGTGGCAATACCAGGCTCGCAAATCGTGAGACTTGGAGAGAGGAGCTGAAGTAGCATGTGTGCTTTACTTCCTTCTAATGCACATTTCCCTTCAAAACTGTAAATGGACAGAATATTGGTATGTTATTGGCTATCGGCCTGAAAGTTCACAGATTAGTATTGGTCGATCCCTATTTGACGCATCAGAAGAGGTTTGGCAGCACATGGGGGACCTACTCAATAGTAGGCAGGTGATTTTAAAGGATCCCTATAGGGTCAGGAACACAAACATGTATTCCTGAACGTATAGTGTTAAAACCACCATCTAGCCCCTCTAGGCCCCTCATGCCTCCATAAATATAGTAAAAATCTTAATGTATTCAAGCTTGAAGCTGTAACTCTGCATGCTGTTGGGCTCAGAAAAACAAGTGGCGTGCTGACATCAGAAGTGGTAGCCTGATCCAATCACAGTGCTTCCCCATCGGATTGGCTGAGACTGACAAGGATGCAGATCAGGGGCAGAGCCAGCATGATTCAAACACAGCCCTGGCCAATCCGCATCTCCTCATAGAGATGCATTGAATCAATGAATCTCTATGAGGAAAGTTCAGTGTCTGCATGCAGAGGGAGGAGATACTGAATGTTTGGATGCATTTTAGGCAGCCATGTCCCAGGAAGGATCTCTAATAGCCATCTGAGGAGTGGCCAGTGAAGTTATCACTAGGCTGTAATGTAAACACTGCATTTTCTCTGAAAAGACAGTGTTTACAGGAAAAAGCTTGAAGGTAATGATTCTTCTCACCAGAACAAATTCAATAAGCTGTAGTTGTTCTGGTGACTTGGTAAATTAGAATATTGTGAAAAGGTGCAATATTCTAGGCTCACAGTGTTCCACTCTAAGCAGCCAAGTAAGCCATAACACCTGCAAAGGGTTTCTGAGCCTTTAACCCCATAAAACCGGAGGGCGTACTATTACACCCTATTCTAAGCGGCTCTAAACTCCGCAGGGCGTAATAGTACGCCCTCCGTTTTTTTTATATATATATATATATTTACCCGGTCGCCGGCGATCGCGGTTGGGGGGGACTCCCAGGGAGCCCCCCCGCGGCACATTCGACGTCCTGCAGCCCCCCCCCCCCCCACCCGGCCATGTGAGAGTGAGGTCCTTGGGAGGACCTCAAAATCATATGGCCGGGTTAGCTGCCTGTTGCATTGCCAGCAGGGGGACTGCCTGTAATGACAGGTAGTCCCCATGCTGGCTGGAAATAAATAATTAAATAAGTGTAAAAAAAAAATGAGTGTGTATATATATATATATATATATATATATATATATATATATATATATATATATATATATATATAATATTTTTCTTTTATTCAAATTACATGTAGACTGATACTGATTAAATATATATAATTATTGTTATATATATATATATATATATAATTTTCTTTTATTCAAATTACATGTAGACTGATACTGATTAAATATATATAATTATTGTTATATATATATATATATATTATAAAAAATATGTAAATACGTTAAAAAATAAAATTTAAATATATAGATGTGTTATTTCGTTCTAACTGTATTGTGATCTTAATATATATATTTATATCAAAATACACGTAGAACGAAATAATATATATCTATATACATAAATATATATGTATATATCACTATATATACCTATATATAAATACAAATATTGTAAAAAAAAAAACTATATATATATATATATATATTAATGCTACATATACATTTATGTAATATTTTTACATAATTAGGTATCTTAATTAATTACAATTAGCGGGACCTGGTTGACAACCCATGCCGAAAGTATAGGGAATTTAATTTGCTAGCACTATATTTAACCCTATAACTTTCCAAGACACCATACAACCTGTACATGGGGGGTACTGTTTTACTCGGGAGACTTCGCTGAACACAAATATTAGTGTTACAAAACAGTAAAATGTATTAAAACGATGATATCGCCAGTAAAAGTGACGTTTTCTGCATTTTTCATGCACAAACAGCACTTACACGGACGATATTATTGCTGTGATACTTTTTACGGTTTTGAAACACAAATATTTGTGTTCAGCGAAGTCTCCCGATTACAACCGTACCCCTCATGTACAGGTTTTATAGTGTTTTCAAAAGTTACAGCGTCAAATATAAGGCTTGTGTTTAGACAACCCAAGGTATTGCAAATGGGGTATGTCCAGTCTGTTTTAGTAGCCACTTAGTCACAAACACTGGCCAAAATTGGCGGTTTTTGCATTTTTCACACACAAACCAATACTAATGCTAGCTTTGGCCAGTGTTTGTCACCACATGGCTACTAAAAAAGACTGGACATATACCCAATTTGCAATACCTTGGGATGTCTACTATTGCAAATGGTATGCCATTCTGGGTGTAAATTTAATTCCTGGGCTACTATACAGTTTAAAGGCAACGTAACCAATCTGGCGAATCTCAACTTCAAATGTAACGTGCTATATTTGACCCTGTAACTTCCCAAAACACCATAAAACCTGTACATAGGGTGTACTGTTTTACACGTGAGACATCGCTGAATACAAATATGTGTATTTTATTGCAGTAAAAGCAAACAGTATTATGACATTGACAGTTAAAATGTCATGTAGAACTAAAAAAAATAACATTTCTTAATTTCTCCCATTTTTTTCATATTAAATTATGTTTCATAGCTAAATATTTGATATTAAATGAAAGCCCTGTTTCCCCTGAATAAAATGATATATAATAAGGGTGGGTGCATTTAATATGAAAGATGTGAATTACGGTTGGACAGACATATAGCGCAAATGCCAAGTTTTGTTTTGTTCAAAACGTGTACATTTGGCTCAGTCCTTAAGGGGTTAAATGGTCTGTCTGGTTCAGTAGGAATCACTATCATGGGGAAGACTGCTGACCTTACAGTTGTGCAGCAAACCATCATTGACACCCTCCATAAGGAGGGAAAGCCTAAAAAGGTAATTGTGAAGGAAGTTGGATGTTCCCAAAGTGCTGTATCAACGCACATTAATCGAAAGTTGTGTGGAAGAAAAAGGTGCACAAGCAGCAGGGATGACCGCAGCCTAAAGAGGATTGTCCGGAAAAGGCCATTCAAAAGTGTTGGGGACTTTCACAAAGAGTGGACTGAGGCTGTAGTCAGTGCATCAAGAGCCACCACACACAGATGGATCCTGGACATGGGTTTTAGATGTCGTATTCTTCTTGTCATCCGCTCCTGAACAACAAACAACGTCAGAATCGTCTTACCTGGGCTAAAGAAAAGCAGACCTGATCTGTTGCTCAGTGGTCCAAAGTCCTCTTTTCTGATGAGCGCAACTTTTGCATCTCATTTGGAAACCAAGGACCCGGAGTCTGGGGGAAGAATGGAGAGGCACACACTGCAAGATGTTTGAAGTCCAGTGTGAAGTGTCCTCAGTCTGTGTTTATTTGGGGAGCCATGTCATCTGCTGGTGTTGGTCCACTGTGCTTCATTAAGACCAGGGTCAACGCAGTTGACCACTTCCGAATATCTGCAGCGTCCATATACATCTACTGTCGACGCATAAATATAACTTAATGGCTCACGCATATTGGTGTGCGCAGCGTCAGACGTGAGAAAAAAGCAGATGTACAATGAGTGCAGAATGCACCTCAGTATACGAAAAAAAATAAAAAAAAAAAATCTTGGACACATAACGTGAAGTGTGTTTGTACGTTCCAAAAATAAATTAGAATGGAAACACAAGAGAAAACATAGCAAGTCTTGAATGCCTGATAATCTGCAGAACACAACCATAATTATATAAACTGATCGACAATGGATATTTTTAAAACTGTTACATACCTATAGCCACAATATGAACAGACACTTGCCCTGCTACCCCAAATATAAAAAGAAATCAGAAATTGGATAATTTTCCACAATCGCTGATATACTTTGTTTTTCCTCATGTTTGTATTGCAAGAGCACACACCTTGTATGGAAGTCTTATGCATGTTGTGTGCACATGCTAAGCATATATGTCCCCTCATCTTTGTGGCTCAGGAGATCTCTGCATACAGCCTGGTAAACAAAACTGTATGTTGAGTAGTTAAACGCATCCTTTTTTGAGGAGTGGAACTGCAGCTGTTGGATAAACCTATCCTGTAAATGTCTGCTTAACAGGAGTTTGTGGGATAATGAAAACTCTTAACCTTAAAATGGAATCATGACATGTCCCACATGTCATGTGTCCTTAAGGGGTTAAGCGAAGAATGAGACACACTGAATTGGTGAAAAGTTTTCCTAACTACACTTCTTTTGGCTGTCTACCAGTCACTAGAGGCGTTTCCTGGTCGCATGAGGACATCCAGCGTCGGTTAAAACCCAATATGAAAGCATTGATTCAATGGGGTTGTTATAATGCGATCGCAGCGCTTGTCACACTTGCACATTAGGTCTCTGATGTCGGGCGAGGAGAGAAGGCATAGCCTAACATCGGCACTGGATTCAGGTAAGTGGGAAGAGTTTTTATCCCCTTCTGCGCGTATGAGGGGGGCACTATAAACTAGGAACACAATTTTGTAGTTTCTCTTTAATATAAACTCACCAGCATTGCATATCAGGTCGGTCCTCCCCACCTTTCTTGGAGAAATATTGCAGAAGTGTTTTCGGGCACTCGTATTTTCCCCTTTAGACAAATACTAGGGATCATAATATAAACTCATTTGAGCATTACCCTCACCACATCTTGTTGTTTGGGTAACTTTTTCAGTTACTTGTAGGTTTGCCACCCATTGTATAGAGCTGTGGAATATTTTGGTGCAACATAAGCAAGACAAATATACATAACTTCATTGATATGAGTGCACATATTGTAAGTGAAGATTCTAATTAGTCAAGGTATGCTGTCAGTGGCTTGTTATAACTATTCTGAGAATTTGTTTTGCCAATTGCACCTTTTTTTGTGGATTTTGCAGGGCATCATCAGTCGTGTGACTGATACTGTGAAGAGCATTGTCCCTGGATGGCTGCAGAAATATTTCAACAAGGAAACGGCAGAACCAGATGGAGCTAGAGACTCAAGTGAAATTGCTGTGGAACATACTGAAGTTAGAGAAAATGATGAAGAAGCAGACCATCACATATATATTGATGATGACCCTCCACCCATTGATGGCAGAATCACTCCTGATCCAGTCAGGCTGGCGGAAGGTAAGTAAAAAATACTATAGCTGATGCCAATATTTAAAACAATATAATTACTCAATGTTTAGGGGGGATTGCATGTGTACCGTAACAATCTCACTTAAAGGACAACTGTCGCCCAAAATTAAGTTTTGCTCACTGCAGAGCTGTCCATAACTATCGAAACACAAGTGGTGTTGTTTTTCATCCATATATATGTAAAATATTATGAAGAAACACTTAACATACTTATTGTTTTTCTATTTTTCTTCTGCCACGTCGGTCCTCAATTAGTCAGTTTTTCCGTTTTCCATGACCATTCTCTCTGTGATATTTTTTTCCCTTGCACTGAAAACCATACTCTGCTTGAGGAAGAGAATACCATATGATGCAATGCTCATGCATGGGACTTTGTATGGTGGCAGAAAAAATAGATGGACGCTGAAAATATTTTTAGTATTTTTCATACTTCACCTAGTTAGGGAAAGATTTCTAATGTGCTAAACTTCTTTTTTTTGGTGACAGTTGGCCTTTTAATGATGGGAATGTATTTAGAATGGTTCATAGTTGTGTAGACTTGATTTAGTGGTTCCCCAACCCTTGTCTCTGTGCTGTAATACCAGGTATCCTTTTGTTCTCCCATTCGCATCATGACCCACAGCACTGCTTGAAATGAAATGCTGTCCTTTTTTTCAACTCTGTGAGTCACAATACTGCACTAGAGAGCAAGGAATCCCAGAAACGTTCTCTGCTGGAATGGCTCACATACAACCTGCTTTATCACAATCCTTGCAGCCTTTCAATCTTTCCTGACCTGCAGGGAGAGAATTCACGTTAGGTCACATTTCACTTGCCTTGAGCCAGAAATATGTGTTGTCACACTGAGAATTTTATATGCTACTAAACATTGGTATCATAAATGTTACATCACGTATGCCAGCAGCTTCTTATTTAGTCTAATTTTCTTATTCTTAAAGTCCCTGATCACTCCTGTAGGCATCATCTGCTTTCCAAGTCAGTATCTCCTTTCAAACTTTTTTTTGTGGATGACCTGTTTTTTTTTTTTTTTTTTTTTATGAACAGGGCATTAAAGAGCAATTTTATTTTGCATGATGGTGTGTGCTTTTTTAATTATCTCCTAGTGAAAAGACACTTTATAGATTTTCATAACTATATTGTATTCCAGTTTTGTAGCCCACATCTGTGCTTTTCTTGTTCTTTATCAATGGGCAAAGTTAACGCCTCATTAACAAGGTAGTGAATAACATTGATTATATCATTACAATAGCACCTGTTAATGGGTTGGAAATATAAGTCGGCAATAGAAGTCAGTTTTTGAATTTCATGTGTTGGAAGCAAGAAAAATGGGCAAGCAAAAAGATGAGTGATTTTGACAAGGGCCTTATAGTGATGACTGGGTCACAGCATTTCCAAAACAGCAAGTCTTGTTGGGTGTTTCCGGTATGCTGTGGTTATTATCTACCAAAAGTGATGCAAGGAAGGACAACCAGTGAACCGATGTCATTGGTGCACGTGGAGAGCAAAGGCTAGCCTGTCTGGTCTGATGACACAGAAGAGCTACTGTAGCTCAAATTGCTGAAAAATTTAACACTAGCCGTGATAGAAAGGTGTCGGAACACACAGTGAATCTGTGCAGTTTGATGTTTAGCCACAGACCAGCCAGAGAACCCACGAGGACAACTATCCACTGCCAAAAGTGCCTTCATTTGGGATGTGAGTGTCAGAACTGGCCCATGCAGCAATGGAGAAAGATTGCTTAGCCTGATGAATCACGTTTTCTTTTAGATCAGGTGAATGGCCACATGTGCGTTGTTTACCTGGGAAAGAGATGGCAGCACGATGCACTATTGGAAGAAGGCAGGCTGGTAAAGGCAGTGTTATGCTCTGGGCAATGTTCTTCAGGAAAACCTTGGGTCCTGGCATTTGTGTGGATGTTATTTTGACATGTACCACCTTCTTATTGCAGACCATGTAAACCCCTTCATGGCAATGATGTTACCTGAAGGTAATAGCCTCTAATGCAGGATAATGC
Organism: Pelobates fuscus; assembly: GCF_036172605.1. Lineage (NCBI taxonomy): Eukaryota > Metazoa > Chordata > Amphibia > Anura > Pelobatidae > Pelobates > Pelobates fuscus. Next base: position 156,038,467 of record NC_086320.1, read on the forward strand.
ACCTTGTCACACTGAAAAACATGTTCAGGAATGTTTCGAGGAACATTACAAACGGTTAAGTGTTGCCCTAGCCCCCCCAAATTCTCCAGATCTCCGATTGAGCATGTGTAGTATGTGCTGAAACAAGTCTGATCCATGGATACCCCACCTCATAACTTGCAGGACTTAAAGAAACTGCTGCTAATGTCCTCTTACTCCATAACATTATGAACTGGACATTCAGATAAACGAAGTGACCTACACAATGTTGGAAAGTTTTTTGTTTTGTTTTGTTTTTTATAAATTCTTTATTTTTACTGTGGAATATGACAAGAATTTCAGTAATGGCAAGGTATCAACAGATTTTGAAACTAAACAGATTCTTATATTCCAATGTTACATAGAGAACTACAAACTCAATATATACCCACTAAACAGTCTAAACTCTGTTATAGATATGTTTTGGCACCAACTATTACCCTTACTGCCATGTGGTGGCTATTTCTGTCAAACTCCAAGACCGTCAATCACTCACTCAGTGGCTCCATTTATCCGCATCCTTTTCTGCACGCCCACTGGTGACAACCGTGTCAATTTATTAGATATAGCAGTGTGGTCAGCTGGAGCTCCGCATCTTGCTCTCTGCTCAGCTAACCATGTCCCCTGTATGCAAGTTGTTTTAATGTTACCTTCAATTTTTCCAGTGTCGAGGATCCAACATTATTGCTTACGTCTCACTTCACAGAAGCATGAGCGTGCTTGTGTGTGTGTGTGTGTGTGTGTATTACTTCTGCATTAACATACAAAATTTGGACATAATTCATTGGTTGAACATGTCCTCTTACTCCATAAGATTATGAACTGGACATTCAGCTGCTTTTCATATTTTTGCAAAGTTTTATTCCAGTTCCTTCTGGACTAGATTTCCCTTTGCCCCATTCAGAATAAAAATTATCATAAATTGCTGTTGTCTGTTACATCTGTTCCCCCATTTTGCGATTCAGCCAGTCTCATAGGAAAGCATTCTCAATGCTTTCCTATGGACGCTGGCGTCTTCTCACTGAAAATCACAGTGAAAAGTGCGGAAGCGCCTCTAGCGGCTGTCAATGAGACAGCCACTAGAGGCTGGATTAACCCTAAAGTAAACATAGCCGTTTCTCTGAAACGTCTATGTTTACAGCAAAAAGGGTTAATCCTGGATGGACCTGGCACACAGACCATTTTCATTAAGCTGAAGTGGTCTGGGTGCCTATAGTGGTCCTTTAATCCTTCAATGCAACATTCCAAGGCAAGTAATCTACAGTTTAACGTTCATCTTCACTGTAAACTGCCAAGTCACTGGTTTGCTTATAAGCAGTGGCCAGCAATTACTACTACTACTTATTATTATTATTATTATTATTATTATTATTATTATTATTATTATTATTATTACTCCATCTCAAATACCTAGAATGAATTAAAAAAAAGCCTTCTAGTCTAAAGAATTTAACTTGTATTAGAATATGGATTTCATGTGATTTCTGAATATTACAGTGCTTTGGTTCCAAAAAAACCTACACAAATCCTAGCGAATAGGAACTGAATGAGTTAACATGTAGCAGTCTGCTCAAAGCATTTGTGAACAACTTGTCCAGTAACACCAAGCACACTTGGTTTAAAGTCATTGCACGTGCTCACGGTACTACTTAACATAGAAAATCATTGAAATCCCGGGTGCAGTAGGCATTGCAAATTTACAAAGCTAAACGGTTTGTTCACGCATACTTCCAAATTGTATGAGAGGGCACTGACTGTGTGAAAATTATTCAGTAACTTATTAGTTGCTAGTAAAAAATAGCACAATGTGGTACAGAATGTTTGAAAAACAGCTCTATAGCCTGGCGTGTTCCTTTAACTTGTGATTTGTAAGATATGGTGCTTAAGTCACATTAACATCGTGCCAAGTGTCAATCCTAGACAAGGGACCTATTGTAGATTGGTCTTGAAACTGAATTCCGCGCATAACTGGGAATAACCCTTAGGTAGAATCAAATTAAGGACTGCCCAATGACAGGGGGGAAGGGGGGGAGCTTGTTTCAATTAATAAAAAACAAACTTTATTGAAGGGTTAATCCTTTCAGTAAAGTTTCGATTTTTTTCTTTCTTTTATAACGTTAAAATTTTGTGCAACATCTCAATGCTGCCTTCTGTTGTGTATAAATATTTGAAATGTTCAGTAAGACAATACCTAATGTATTTGTCAACTTGTGAGTTTAAGGTTAACCGAGAGCATATCTTTGCTTGGCAAGCCTGTCTTTAATTTGTGCTTATACATATTGGTGATTAGTGTTGTGGCTAGAGATGTGTCATTTTCCAAACAAAATGGCAAACTCAATTTAGTGTCTCTTACCAATGATCTTCATTGACTTGGTGTACTTCAATGTTATCTGCATATATTGGAGACATACCTGCCTTTTGATAAATGTGAACAGAGCTCTTGCTGCTTCTTTAGTGATGGCCTGCATACTCTGTATTTCTGGATGTCAGAGACTGGAAGTCTTAGATTTAGCCATTCTGGACTATACCTGGATACTTCTCGAATGTTGCGGTTCAAAATAGCCCATTACATTATAGGCCTGACTAGTAGCCTGGGACTTGACATTTTGAACCTTACCTTAAGTCACAAGTAACTTGTTTAGTAGATGTAGCCTGAGTGCATATTTAGCTCTGCCAATGAGAGAGACCAGTGTGAGCTGTGAAGCTGACTCTTATTACTCCTATTTGTTTAGTATTTAAAATATGTGCTAGGGGGAAGGGTACAAATAACAAGAGTTGATAAGTAATTAGATGATGGGCAGAGTGATGTCTGCAGCTCAGCCCACACTGATATCTCATTTACTGGGGTGAGTATGTTCTATAGAATAATCTAAAAAGGAAGTTGTTTTTGTTACCAGTTACATTTTGATAAGGTAAAAAGTATGTTTTAAATAAATCAATACGCTTGGTGATTTTATCCCTAATGTGAATTTTATAGTATGCATTGGCAAAAAAAATACAATAAAAAGGAAGTTGCTTTTTGAAAAGAGGGAATTGGACTAAATGCATGGGTTTATGCTACAGAAAGCTGCAAAACCTGAGATTTGAATGTAAAAAAACATGAATTTAAGGTCACAATCTATCAAATCTACTTAATTATATTTAACAATCCGTGTATGACTGGAGTGTCCTTTTAATTTAATTATGTGTAATCATATACAAATATAGAAAACTTTCAGGTTAGATTTACAAAAAAATCCATTTGCACTTTTTTTCTCAGAACCATCGACTAGTCGATTCTCATTGAGTATGCCTGATGTTCTAACAAGGCCTTCACTCCATCGAGCAAATCTGAACTTCAATGTCCTGGATTCTCCTGCGCTTCACTGCCAGCACTCAACATCTTCTGCATTTCCCATTGGCAGTTCCGGCTATTCACTTATAAAGGAAATCAAAGACTCTACCTCTCAGCACGATGATGATAACATCTCTACAACAAGTGGTTTTTCCTCTCGAGCATCTGACAAGGGTATGATTTGTTCTACTCTTACAGTTTTGGGTGTAGTATTCATTGATTTCTAATTGATTTTGTTTGTGCTATAAAATTTATTCTTCTCTAGATGTAGCTGTGTCAAAAAATGTAAATGCCCCTCCTCTGTGGTCTCCAGAAGCTGATCGCTCAAATCCACTATCTCATAATTCCTCCATGAGTGCAAAAAAACCAACATTCAACCTTTCTGCCTTTGGATCAATGTCACCGGTAAGTGACAAATTAGGTCCATAGGACAGATAATGTGCTGTGTTGCTGAACCCCTTCCCCTAAAGGAAGTAACTATTTGTAAGTTAATTATTTTAGTTTAGTTTTTTATTTGAGTTTTAAGTACTGCAAGGAAACAATTTTCACCTTAAGCTTTGTGTCCAGCCCCTTTAACCTGCGTTTTCCCAATGATCTTATTTTGTATTAATGTAATAAGAAATTATTAAGTATGTTAGAAAGGATCCCTCAAAAAAATTTGCATTATTGGTCAGTTTACATAAACAAAACTGTTTTATTTCTCTGTATATATATTTTCAGTCTCTTGGAAATGCTTCAGTACTAAAATCCAGCCAGCTAGGAGATTCTCCTTTTTACCCAGGAAAAACAACTTATGGAGGAGCAGCTGCCGCAAGGTCCTCAAGAGTCAGAGGGACTCCTTATCAGGTAAGCTTTTACTATGCCTGACATTTGACTGAAACAAATGTTGCTGGTTAGTTTGCACCTTGAATTTTAAATGTTTACACGTGAGCATAGTAAAGTATTCTTATTACTGAAGTTGATTGATGTGAAACTATCTGACTGTTAATTCTGACTGTCCTGCAAAAGGCAAAGCTGGTTGGACAGCCTTGCAAACCTAAAGGAGCACTATAGGGTCAGGAACACAAACATATATTTCGGATCTGGCTTTTGACACCCTAAATACAGTAAAGTCTTACTTGTATTCAAGTCTGCAGCTGCTACCTCTGCCCCTGTTTTGTCTGTGAACTGCCTCTGTCTGCTGACATCATCAGAAGTGGTGGTCTGAGCCAATCACAATGCTTCCCCATAGGATTGGCTCAGACTGTCAAGGAGGCAGAGCCAACACAAGTCAAACACTGCTCTGGCTAATCGGCATCAATGCATCTCTATGAGGAAAGTTCGTATCTGCATGCAGAGGGTGGAGACACTGAATGGCAGTGCTGCACACTAGGCAGGACTGCCCCAAGAAGCAGCTCTAGCAGCCATGTGAGTGGCCAGTGGAGTTATCACTAGGCTGTAATGTAAACACTGCATTTTCTCTGAAAAGACAGTGTTTACTGCAAAAGGCCTGAATGGAATAATTATATTAACCAGAACACATGCAAAAAGCTGTAGTTGTTCCGGTGGCTATAGTGTCCCTTAAGGCTGTTCTAGCACAGTTTGAAAAAGCTAAACCGCCAAAAACAAACATCCTGAACTGCTCTTTAACCCCTTAAGACCGCAGGACGTACTATGCCGTCCTTATTTGGGCGGCTCTAAACGCCGCAGGACGGCATAGTACGTCCTGGGCGGTCTTACCCCCCACGTGGCCGGCGGCACATGGCCCCTGCAGATCGCGGTCGGGGGGCATGCCTGGCCCTCAAGTGCCTGGGGACCGCGGCCTGCAGCTTCCGATCGCAGTGACAGGCTGTCACTGCGATCGGTATTTACCATGTGTCAGCCGATTTTAAAATCGTCTGACACATGGAGCCGCGGCATTTTCAATCTGCAGATCGCGGTCGGGGGACATGCCTGGCCCCCCAGGCAGTCCCCCTGCGGTCAGTGACCGCGATCTGCAGAGTATGATCGCAGGGAGAGGCTGTCTCTTCGATCTGAATGCAGAGACAGCCTCTCCCTGCGATCTGATCGCAGTGACAGCCTGTCACTGCGATCAGAGGTTACTATGTGTCAGCCTATTGGCTGACCCATAGTAACTGCAGGCAGGATCCCCCTGCAGATCACGGTGGGGGGCATGCCTGGCCACCCAGGCACTCCCCCTGTGGCCAATTACCGTGATCTGCAGGAGGTGATCACAGTGACAGCCTGTCACTGTGATCACTGATCCTGTGTGTCAGCCAGTGATGTAAAATCACTGGCTGACACTGTCTCTGCCCCTCTGCTCCCCTCTTAACCCCTTAAAGTTAAAAATAAAATAAATTACAGTTACACATCAAATATACTTAGATCATTTATATATATATATATATATATATATATATATATATATATATATATATATATATATATATATATATATATATATTATATATATGATCTAAGTGTGTGTGTGTGTGTGTATATATATATATATATATATATGTACACACACACACATTTACACATACACTAAGTGTATTTTAATATATATATTTATTAATATCAAAATACACGTAGTAGGATATTGATTAAATATATACATAATTATAATTATATATATATATTTTATAATAAAAAAATATAAATACGTTAAAAAAATAAATTAAAAAATTAAAAAAAATAATTAAAAATATATGTGTAATTTCGTTCTAACTGTATTTTGATATTAATATATATATTGATATCAAAATACACGTAGAACGAAATAATATATATGTATATACCCAAGTATATACGTATACATCACTATATGTATACCTATATATAAATAAAAATAATTGTAAAAAAATTATATACATATATATATCCACACACGTGTGTATATATAATAATTTTACATAATTAGGTATCCTAATTAATTACAATTAGCGGGACCTGCCTGACAACCCAGGCCGAAAGTATAGGGAATTTAATTTGCTAGCACTATATTTAACCCTATAACTTTCCAAGACACTATAAAACCTGTACATGGGGGGGGTACTGTTTTACTCGGGAGACATCGCTGAACACAAATATTTGTGTTTCAAAACCGTAAAATGTATTACAACAATGATATCGTCAGGGAAAGTGAAATTTATTGCATTTTTCGCACACAAACGGCACTTACACTGACGATATTTTTGCTGTAATACTTTTTACTGTTTTGAAACACAAATATTTGTGTTCAGCAAAGTCTCCTGAGTATAACAGTACCCCTCATGTACAGGTTTTAGGGTGTTTTCAAAAGTTAGAGTCAAACATAAGGCTTGCGTTTCAGTTTTTTTCACAATGAAATTCGCCAGATTGGTTACGTTGGCTTTGAGACCGTATAGTAGCCCAGAAATAAGAATTACCTCCATAATGGCATACCATTTGCAAAAGTAGACAACCCAAGGTATTGCAAATGGGGTATGTTCAGTCTTTTTTAGTAGCCACTTAGTCACAAACACTGGCCAAAATTGTCTTTCAAATTATTTTTTTGCATTTTTCACACACAAACAAATATTAACGTTAACTTTGGCTAGTGTTTGTGACCAAGTGGCTACTAAAAAAGACTGGACATACCCCATTTGCAATACTTTGGGTTGTCTACTTTTGCAAATGGTATGCCATCATGGGGGTAATTCTCATTCCTGGGCTACCATACAGTCTCAAAGGCAACGTAACCAAACTGCCAAATTTCAATGTGAAAAAACTGAAAAGTGTAACATGCTTTATTTGACCCTGTAACTTCCCAAAACACCATAAAACCTGTACATGGGGGGTACTATTTTACACGTGAGACATCGCTGAATACAAATGTGTATTTTATTGCAGTAAAAGCAAACAGTATTATGACATTCACAGTTAGAATGTCACATAGAACTAAGAAAATGTAAAACAATCTTATTTTCTCTCATTTTTTTATATTGTATTCATATTAAGTTATGTTCCATACCTAAATATTTGATGTTAAATGAAAGCCCTGTTTCCCCTGAATAAAATGATATATAATAAGTGTGGGTGCATTTAATATGAAAGAGGTGAATTACGGTTGGACAGACATGTAGCGCAAATGCCAGGTTTTGTTTACGTTTTTTTTGGATCACAACTTGTACATTTGGCTGCGGTCTTAAGGGGTTAAGAGTATTTAAAACAGCTGTTCTTTTAATATGTGTACAATTGCATCTGTTCAATGCAGATGGACTTTGTTATACACTTGAGGAATTGCTTTACTGTTCGCACACCAACACTGAACCGAAGTGTTTATTGTGTCTAAAACATCCCATTTTAATGCATTATCTATATAATACTTTTAATGGGTTCCAATTCCTGTTTTATGTCCCTCTGAAACAGTCATTACAATAGTCAGTTTTGACCATATTAATTGAAAGACATTACAAATTAATGTACTTTTTTTTAATTTTTTTTATTTTAAGTAAAACAAAAATAAAAACATGAGACTGAAATAAGACACCAATTAAATATTAATCATTGAAAAAAGAAAAAGAAAAACCCAAACATTTTAGTTCAGTCATTCATAGCTTGGTTACTCTAATAAAGCCCACAGTTGTTCATTTGTTATTCATGGTGTGAAAGTGGTTATGTTGGGTCATGTGGTTTGGCATGAAGAAGCACCTTCTTTGCAACACCTGTTGTCTGCTTGACTAAACTTAATGTTTGTATGCTGTACTGTGCCAGGAGTGCTTTTTATAGACCACAGTAATATTGTGACAGCATAGCATGCCATTGGCTTTACTGTGTACTCTGTTTAAATGGTGTGATTTACTGAATACAAATCTGTAAACACTTTGAGTTCTGTAATGTTGGTGCTAGTTATGCATTGTTTTTATAGTTTCTACCTTGGTAATTTTTATTAAACATTTTGTAACAAATTGTGTTTCTTTTAGGCACCTGTGAGATTGCAAGTTAAAGCAAAGCCAGCAAATAGTGAAACATATGGAGTTACAAGTTATGCTGCTCGGCGTATCTTGCAATCATTGGAGAAGATGTCCAGTCCTTTAGCGGTAACCAATTTATATTTGACTTAAAGCTTACATCTGCATCATACTTTGAAATACATCTGAAAGGCTGTTTATAAAGCAACACTAAGCTGCGTAGACACTTTAAATCACTGCAAACCTTAAGGTGTGTTTTGTATCTTTTACTGCCTCCCTACCAAGAGTGACTTGTAACTGCAGCTATATGTCCGATTCAAGCTCTCTGGTGTCAAAGGAGGAAAGTTTCTTCATTTTTTTTTTGTAAATCTTTATTGGAGTAAAGAGATTAGTATAACATTACCTATGCTGCTACAACAGCAGTACTAGGCTTAGGTTTTACATGAACAAATCAACAGTACATCGGAACATTGAGTTAGCGAACAATAACTGCTACATCTTTACTTTCCATTAGTTTTTTTTTTTTTTGTTTCCTCTCTCTGTTTTTTCTATACACGTAATAAGAGTTTGTGGGTGGTTATATTCACAATGAATTGCATAGTCAGAAGTTTTAGGAGTATGGGTGTGGCACATGGTCAGTAATACATTATAGTTTAACTATACCTGCTAGAGCAATTAAGAATAATTCCATTATTCAAGTGTAGGACATAATACAGAAGGATCCATTTGGTGTCCCATAGTAAATAAGCAGGGTATATCAGATATCCATGACATTTATCCAGCTATTACCCACTAGAGCTGAGCCATTATTTATTTATTATTGCTATTTATAAAGCGCACACAGATTCCGCAGCGCTGTACAATTAGTTGAGAAACGTACAATATACACATACAAATACAAGGGGTAAGAGAGCCCTGCCCGTAAGCTGATATCTAGCCATTGGAGCTCTTTTATAGCAATTGAGTTCTGAGGTTGGTTTTGTCTGAGGACTCGCAGATCTCAGTAAAGCCGCCCTACGGGGGAGCAGTGGTTATCATTACCCCTAGCCTGGCGGTAGAAAGCAGGGGGTATCCCTTCTGTCTAAAGTCAGTAACCAAAATCGGTCGTCCATGGTTGTGTCTGCTTCGGGTGTGTTTCTGTCATGGGGCTGGCAGTGCTCAGGTGTAGTGGTCCGTGGGTTGTGGAAGTGATCAGTCCCATTATGTAGTATAAGCTTGTTGATGTATCGTTCCACTGTATCATAGTCCCCCTAGCCAGAGGTCATGTGCGAGCTAATGAGGTAATATTGCGTGTTAAGTAGGTGATCATCTCCTTCCCATCTACTGCTTAATTGCGTTATGAGTGATATTAAGATCATGGTGGAGAAGGCTTTGTCGTTTTTGCTATGGTGCAGGTAGTACGAGGTTATAAGCTGTACTGCATGTGCTTGGGGTATTAGGGAGAGGGGGGGGTGGTGGGGGGGGGGGGGGGGAGAGGTGTAGGGGAAAGTTTCTTCATTTACCTAACAGCTAGTGCATGCACATTTGTCTCCTCTTATGGAGCAATCCTGATGACTTTGGCCATCTCAGCGCACAGCCTGGTTTACAAAACAAGTGGTGTATAAATGGATAGTAGTCATGTTAGTCATCCCATGATAAAAAGTTTAACTTGAAAGTACAGATGAGAAAGGTTTGTTATGCAATTTAAGTGGTTGTGTAAAGTGCTTTATAAGACCATGCATGTTTGCATGTATTAACACCTACACTGCTTAAAAAAATGTAACTCCAAGTCAATTACACTTCTGTGAAATCAAACTGTCCACTTAGGAAGCAACACTGAGTGACAATCAATTTCACATGCTGTTGTGCAAATGGGATAGACAACAGGTGAAAATTATAGGCAATTGGCAAGACACCCCCAATAAAGGAGCGGTTCTGCAGGTGGTGACCACAGACCACTTCTCAGTTCCTATGCTTCCTGGCTGATGTTTTGGTCACTTTTGAATGCTGGCGGTGCTTTCACTCTAGTAATAGCATGAGAGAGTCTACAACCCACACAAGTGGCTCTGGTAGTGCAGCTCATCCAGGATGGCACATCAGTGCGAGCTGTGGCAAGAAGGTTTGCTGTGTGTCAGCGTAGTGTCCAGAGCATGGAGGCGCTACCAGGAGACAGGCCAGTACATCAGGAGACGTGGGGGAGGCCGTAGGAGGGCAACAACCCAGCAGCAGGACCGCTACCTCCGCCTTTGTGCAATGAGGAACAGGAGGAGCACAGCCCTCCATGTGCTCGCCAGAGGTAGCCTGTCTGCCATTAGGTACCGAGAAGAGATCCTCAGACCCCTTGTGAGACCATATGCTGGTACGGTTGGTCCTGGGTTCTTCCTAATGCAAGACAATACTAGACCTCATGTGGCTGGAGTGTGTCAGCAGTTCCCGCAAGACGGAGGCATTGATGCTATGGACTGGCCCGCCCGTTCCCCAGACCTGAATCCAATTGAGCTCATCTGGGACATCATGTCTCGCTCCATCCACCGTCGTCACGTTGCACCACAGACTGTCCAGGTCTGGGAGGAGATCCATCAGGAGACCATCCGCCACCTCATCAGGAGCATGCACAGGCGTTGTAGGGAGGTCATACAGGCACGTGGAGGCCACACATACTACTGAGCCTCATTTTGACTTGTTTTAAGGACATTACAGCAAAGTTGGATCTGCCTGTAGTGTGTTTTTCCAATTTAATTTTGAGTGTGACTCCAAATCCACACCTCCATGGGTTGAAAAATGTGATTTCCATTTTTTAATTTTTGTGTGATTTTATTGTCAGCACATTCAACTATGTAAATAACAAAGTATTTCAGAAGAATATTTAATTCATTCAGATCTAGGATGTTATTTTTGTGTTCCCTTTATTGTATTGAGCAGTATTTTTCCCAAAATACATAGCTACTATCAAGTTTATAAATGGTGTTTTTCATATGAATCCCACAGCTAAATGTTGGGATTCATATTGGCCCAGTCCATCTTATTTATTGGTACTTAAAACTGGAGATATGCTTTGCGTCCTTTGACTAGTATTGCACATTAAAACAGAGTGTGAAAGGCTTGTGTTGAAGGCAGCTAGTCTAGATGTTGAAAATCATTAGTGCTAATTTATCTTCCCTCTCTATTACAGGATGCCAAAAAAATCCCATCCATCTCCTCTTCATATCTGGTGAGTAAGCTTCTCATATTTGTGTGTGCGCGCATATGATTGTTCATTTCATGTTTTCTGGTTGCCCTGTTGTATATTCAAATACATTGCTTCACAACTAGAAAACTCCCTTGTTTCCACTCCCTCCCCTCGTCTGAGGATGCACATGCACTTTGAGCCGGCAAAATGGTTCAACCACAGACTTTCTCTATGGGAAGCTTGTGAGTGGACCTCATTCAGCCTCTGTAGTGCTAGAGGGGGTGCTGAATTTCAGTTCCAGGAGAACAGCACTGGATTCCAGGTGGGAAAACACATTTGCAAGTTAAAGGGCAAACGGTGAAGGGGGACCATTCTCCATTGTGCCCAACAGGGCATTCTACACAGTAACTATCCCCACCACCACCCTCCCCTACAACAGGGTTAGAGTAAACCTCTAAACACCTGGTGATATCTACTTTAGGTAGCTATATATTTTAGTGTTGCAATTTAATTTTCTGTGATGCTATTAAACTTAGAATTCAAACATTCCAAATCTAAAATCACTCCACATTACAACACAAACGTGTTCCTGACCCTATTGTCTTAAAACCACAATTTAGGCGGCTTCTCTCTCTACCCCCCTCCCCCCCTCCCCCGTTACATTATTTTCAGCGACGCGTGGGTCTGCCTACACTGATCCACCTCCTTGGTGACATCAGAATGTAAGATTTTTAGCCAATCCAATGCTTTCCCATCATTGGATTGACTGAAATCGGCAAGAAGGTGGGATGGGGCAGGGCCAATCAGCACTCCCTCAGATGCATTGAATCAATGTATCTCTATAAGGAATATTTTGCGTCTCAGGCGCTGAGCGGCAGTGCCGCATGCCCCAGGAAGCACCTCCAATGGCCATCTGAGGAGTGGCCACTGGAGGTGTCCCTAGGGGGTAATGTAAACACTACCTTTTCTCCGAAATAGCACAGTGTGCATGAAAATGCCTGCAGGGAATAATTACTCACCAGAACTACATTAAGCTGTAGTTGTTCTGGCGACTATAGTGTCCCTTTAAAATTTAATTTTTCTCTTTGTGACCAGTGTCTACCACATATAAACTGAAGTCTTAGACATATAATGTAAATCAGGACAAATACATTTGAATTTATTTTGAAATACTTTGATGCGTTTATTATATGCACCTTGTTGGCAAAACTGTGGGGAAACATATAACGATTTATATATGTATATGTGACATCTAATTGAAGCCCTTTTGTTCCTTAAAATATATATATATATATATATATATATATATATATCTCTATCTCCAAAACTGCTTGTGTCCTTTAAGAACAGACCAGTGCAATTGAAGCTGTCTGTAACCGGATTAATTTCTTTAAATCTTTCATTTTCATATTACAGGCAGACAAAAGTTTCCAGGATGATATAGGAAGTTCTTCTAAAAGGAAAAAGGTAACCATATATAGGTTAAGAATGGTTAATACTTTCAAAGATCCATAATACCTATAAAAAACATTTTAGCATGTTTCTTATTTGAACAAGTTAAATTATTTGTGAATATTCATAATAGTTATTTTTTGGCAGTCACATGTTTTTCTGTTTTGTTTTTAAAAGGACACAATTTTAGCTTAAAGAATACGCTAAGTACAAAAACAACTTTAGCTTAAAGCAATTTTGGTGTATATGTAATGCTCTGGTAGTCTCACTGCTCAATTCTATACCATTTAGGAGTTAAATCACTTTTATTATGTAGTCTTTGCCACACGTCCACAGCTGTGACTTGTACTCACAATATGAATTACATTTTTGATTTTCAATCGGCTCTTACAGCACATTGTGTTTAATTTAAAGGTGCTTATCTTTTGCTGTGTTGATTGAGCTTAACAGATTACCTACAGGCTGTAGCAGATGAGACTTTACAAATGAAACAGATTTTGTAATAATGGAAGTGGGGTGCGCTGTGTAACTCACATGCAGGGAGTTGTACTTAGGGCTGCCTTTAGATCCTAAATTGCAGAGATTTGAGCAGTGAGACTGCAGGGGCATGAGCTATGTCAAAAACCCTTAATTATAAGTAGTGATGTCCCAAACTGTTCGCCGAACTGTCCGCCGGCGAACATATGCGATTTCCGGTCCGCCCCCTATTCGTCATCATTGAGTAAACTTTGACCCGGAACCTCAGTCAGCAGACACATTCTGGGAGGGAGGGTCTGCTGCTGATTGGCTGGAATGTGTCTGCTGACTGTGAGGTTCCGGGCCAAAGTTTACTCAATGATGACGAATAGGGGGCGGACCGGAAATCGCATATGTTCGCCCAACGCGAACACGCTATTGTTCGCCGGGGAACGGTTCGGGACATCACTAATTATAAGGACACTCTAAACACCAAAATAACTTAAACTTCATAAATTAGTTTTTATGTATTGATCCCTTCTCTGCAGTGTCACTGCCCAATACTCTGCCATTTAGGAGTTTATTACTGTTTATGCAGCCCTAGTCACACCTTCCCTGGCTGTGACTCTCAAAGCCAACATGAATTGTAATCACACACAGAAGGCTTGAACTTGAGCAAGCAATTAACAGAGCAGGAAATAAGAACTTGAATGAGACACAATGTTCAGTAAGAGAGTTAAAGGGGCACTCCGACCACCGATATTACTTTAATGTATTTGATTGGTGTTGGCCTCATTAATATGCTGTATTTTTGTTGCATGCTTAATTTTTCATAGTTTTTGCATAAAGTAAATGTTTTGCAGAATACTGCACCATAAGTCTGCCTCTTTAGCCACCCCCCCCCCCTTACTTCTGAAAAAAAACTTCCCATCAAAGCGGTGCACACAGCTCAACCACTGACAGTACTAAATGATTTTAACAACAAAACAACCTGCATTTGGTGAGGGCACCCATGTAGATATTGTAAGGATATAGCTACCGGTTTGCAGTTTCTGTCTTCATCCAGATTGTGAATTAAAAGCTGCTCACTCAGTGTTTTTAGGGATGAGACACTATGTATTTATTTGTTATTAGGATGTCTATCTATGTTTAGCTAAGGTGACAGGATTATGGTGCAGATATCTGCATAACATATAATATATATAATTTTATCTTGTACAAAAAATATAAAGATTTAAACATGCAAAATAAGATGACATATTAGTGAGGGGAAAAAAATGCATCAAATACATTGACGTTTTATTGCTGCCCAGAGTGTACCTTTAACTCCCAAATGACTGATAACAGATCAATAAGACTACAGGGGCATGATCTATACACCACAACCAATTGAAAGTTATTTTGGTACTCAGTGTATCTTTAGTGACAAACAGATTTTTTTTTCTTGTGTTTAGGCATCTTCATATTATATATTTTTGCTGCTTTTGACCTTTTTGGCCACAGTTTCATATCTTTAATGCCCTTACAGTACTTATGGGTTTAGGACTAATTTATCCAATGACCCAGGTAGTTGGGTGACTATCTCAAAACATCAGTCAGTAGTCATTACATAAGTAATACACACATAATCCTCTCCAACTTTATCCTCTTATTTGCCAGTGTTGTTTGCAAGTAAATCCTGTAAGTGGTTTTTAGTCACGCAATCCTCTCCAGGTTATTTATTTTCCCCCCCCCCCCCTTAGTATTTGTGCCAAAACGTTTCTGCAAAACGCCTTAATTATACTCCTCACAGTGCAATACGGTCAATTGCCTGTGATATTCTTTTCTAGCCAGCTTGTACCCACTAGCATGCTGTGTAGTAGCTCGCTATGTATATTTTAGTGGAACTGGACCAGGGCCATATATGGTGCTATTGGGTTTGTGCATTACCAAAGTCAGTCAGGGGCTCCCTATTCCTGGGCGTCCCAGACCCATCGGTGATGTGTGTGTTTGTGTATAGCTAATAAGCGGTAGTGTGGTGTAGAACTAAAACAATAATATTCAAACTTTAAAGCTTATGCAGCACAGAGCCGTGAGTTCTGGAAGTCCCTCATTTGGATTAGTGTCATCCATTATAGTCAGGTGGCAAGCAGGTTGCTGGCTTGGGTCTGTCGGGCAGTCGTCACATCCCCTATGCCCAGTGCAGAGAGGAATGCATGTCCCTGTAGTGTGTTTGTGCATGGTGCCATTGTCAGAGACATGGAGGGATCTTGGTGTTCTCCACCTGTAGGTCACTCCTACGGTGCGTAGTCAGGTGGTGAGTGAGTAGAGGGATTTCCTCCATTTCAGTTGCTTTGCATAAGTCCTGATAAAAAGACTGTTAGGAGTCCTCAAATGTCAGTGGGGTTTTGCTCCTTACCGCTGCCATGATGTGCCCTTTGTCTAGGGATAGTGAGCAGAAGAATATTACGTCCCCGGGCACTGTGGAAGTAGTTTTGGTCGGAATGCGGTATAGCCCAGCTATGTTGATTTTTCTTGCGGTTGAAGGTGGCAGTATTGTGAACAGCAGTCTCCTCACATAGTGTGGCAATTCCTCCCCAGGCACCATAGAGGGTATGCCCCTTATCTTTGTATGGTTGCGATGGTACCGGTCGTCTTGTGCCAATAATTAATTTGCGGTTCCGGACGGAGGCTTCTGGGATCTGAGCCCCATGGAAGGAGTAGTGAGCCCTGTGTGAGGTGGCCACAGTTCTGCCGTTTCCCCGTCAAGGTCCCTGCTCAGGAGATACTATAGGTTGGGGTATGCCGGCATGAAATAGGCCCCATGCCTGCGTTTCAGCTTTGGTTGCTTTGCAGAGTATAAGAAGGGCATCGGTTGGTGCGGCAAGATGTCCTTTGTCTGTATCTGCTGTGTGCAGGGTTGGATGGTGCCGAGATATAGTGTGGATTGTGTTTTAGGTTGTTGGAGCCGTCAGAAATGGCGTCTGGCAACACCACATGAAACTTAGCCCCACTGACACCTGCTGGCGATCCTGTGGTGAAAAAGGAACCTACATACATATATGGATATATATATATATATATATATGGAACCTACATACATACATATATGGTGGAAATGCCCCACAGTCAGCCTTTTCTGGAAGGGAGTGGTAGAACTAGGTACTGTAACAAAGGTTCTTTTACAATCTGATGCCTGTAATATTGCATTGTACGCTATAAATAAGTTACTTCTATGTACCTTCCAACCTCACTGTATCCTATCATTGAATACTGTCATCACAAAATAAAGAATTAAAAAAAAGAATGAAATGGCGTCTGGTCCAGTTTAGTGCCTGGCTCCACCCTCCACTTCGGCTACTTTTCGATCTTTAGTAACAGTGTAAGGATTTTCCTCCAATTTTTCCCGTTTTTGTGTTAGTGGTTGCTTTACATCCTCCTATGGCATTGACTTTCATATGTTTCATATTTTGTGAGGTTTTCTATGAAGCAATGCAGTTTTGCAGTTTCAATATCAACACTTGTTGAAGGAGGTGTAGATAGTGCTGCTTGACACTTGCATTTTCAAATTCCTCACAGCTGTCACTGCTTTTAAAAGGGTTCATTGTGTATTTGTTTGGCCTTGCTGGTTTTTTTTTTCTTTTAAAAAGAAACAGTCATCAGTGTTAGCCCTATCTATATCAATTTTAGTCTCATGCTGATCTCGTTATTTGATTTTATTTAGATGCACTGATGCTACTTTCCCCATTTGAGAATTTGTTTTTCTTACTTAAAGGGACACTATAGTCACTAGAACAGCTTATTGAATTTGTTCTGGTGAGTAGAATCATTACCTTCAGGCTTTTTGCTGTAAACACTGTCTTTTTCAGAGAAAATGCAGTGTTTACATTACAGCCTAGTGATAACTTCACTGGCCACTCCTCAGATGGCTTAAAATGCATCCAAACATTCAGTATCTCCTCCCTCTGCATGCAGACACTGAACTTTCCTCATAGAGATTTATTGATTTAATTCATCTCTATGAGGAGATGCTGATTGGCCAGGGCTGTGTTTGAATTGTGCCTCCTTGTCAGTCTCCGCCAATCCTAAGGGGAAGCATTGTGATTGGATCAGGCTACCACTTCTGATGATATCAGCAGCCAGCTTGTTTTTCTGAGGCAAACCGCATGCAGATCTACAGCTTCAGGCTTGAATACAGTAAGATATTGCTATATTTATGGAGGCATGAGAGGTCCAGGGTGGCTAGATGGTGTTTTTTTCACACTATAGGGTCAGGAATACATGTTTGTGTTCCTGACCCTATAGTGATCCTTTAAACAGCAGCGTGTGCATATATATGACAAATGTGCCTTTCCCAAAAATAATTACAATACTGTCAGCCTAGCAGGCCTGCAATAAGGTTTTAATGGATTGATCAGAGACTTTCATTTTAGACGGAAGTGCACATTTGAAATATAGATATGTTACTTGCATTTATAAAGCACTAAAATATTTCACAGTGCTGTACAATTGGGTAAAGACAGTAACATATAAACAGACAATACAAAACAGACCTGTGAGCGGAGATCTAGCCCCTGAAGATATTTTATACAGAGTACTTTGCTAGGTAGCCAGTGAACTTATAATCTAAAGGGTAAAATGGGGACATGAGACAAGAGGTAGCAGAGGGAATCTGGAGGGGATAGCACAGAGAAGTAATAGTATAGCAGTAACATGAAGGAATGAGGAGGTGATTGGCTATGGTGCCAAACAGCTGGAAGAGCATGCTATATAGTTGGAAGCAACCAGGGTGCAAGGGTGGAGATGTGCTAGTAGAAATAAAGTGGGGTTGTTTAGTGGAATTGGGCCTAGAGAATAGTTATTTGAAAAAATTGCAGCTGAGAAGGACAAACAGTGTTTGGAGGTGTAGAGCAAACACCTAATTTGGCTTGCAAATATTTCCATCAGCCAAAATAGTAATAACTGCAAGTATAAAATATTAGAGTAGTAAACTATGGGTAAAAATGTTAGTATTCTTATAGTAAATTAATAATATAGTAACAAAGGTGAAATAAATCCAATTGTATATCTCCCAAATTTCTGTCCGTAAGTTCTGAATAGAAATGAAGTGGCTTTGATTTAGTTGGTTTGCGGAATTGGTCATTAAAGTTGCAATGAGGTGTAGAAACGAAGTGGGTTTGTTAGTTAGTGTGTGCAGATATATAGATTATATTAGTGAATATAAACACACTCTTGTATTCTTACCAACTCTAAATGACATTTTACTTTCTTTAATTTTAAGGTTGAGTCAACATATCCCCCTGTTCGTGCTCTTATGACACCAAAATCCATAGTGATCTCTCCAAACGTATCTTCATACATCAAGCCTTCACTGGCTCCATCTGGTTTGGTAAAAAGCAAACACAGAATGCAAAGTGACCAGCAGAAGGTGAGTATTTTACGGTTACTGTAACTTGCATTTAATGTAGATTTTTCATCTGCAAAATGTTCAAATGGCAACATGTACATGAACTATGGTTTACGTAAATGAAAAATTAATATGGTCACCAATGGTGTAAGTTTAAATGCCTCATGAACGCATTATGTAGTCAAGTAAAAACTACATTATATGGACAAAAGTATTGGGACACTGGACCATACATCAAATGGAAATTTTGACATTGCATTTCAGATACATAGAAATAAATATGCAGTTTGGTCCCCTGTTTACAGCTATAACAGCTTT
This sequence comes from Pelobates fuscus, assembly GCF_036172605.1. Taxonomy (NCBI): domain Eukaryota; kingdom Metazoa; phylum Chordata; class Amphibia; order Anura; family Pelobatidae; genus Pelobates; species Pelobates fuscus. Next base: position 156,057,492 of record NC_086320.1, read on the forward strand.
CACTCCTCTGGGAAGGCTTTGCACAGTATTTTGGAGTGTTTCTGTGGGAAATGTTGCCTATTCATCCAGTAAGAGCATTTGTGAGGTCAGGCATTGATGTTGGACAAGAAGGCCGCCTGGCTCACAGTCTGTTCCTTTTCATGCCAACGGTGTTCAATGGGGTTGAGGTTAAGTTCCAACCATGTCTTTGTGGACCCTGGTTTTTGCAGTGGGGCTCAGTCAAGCTGGAATAGTAAAGGGACTTCCCCCAAACTGTTCCCACAAGTTGGATGCAAAGCATTGTCCAAAATGTCTTGTGATGCTGAAGCATTAAGTTTTCCCTTCACTGTAAGTAAGGGGTGTGGCAGAGTTTTGGTGACTGTGCTTGATGTGAGCTCCTGCCGCACAGTTGTGCTAATATTAATGCCAGTGGAAGTTTGAAACTCTTTAGCTTTGGAATCAGCAGAGCGATGTTGAATTTTACCCACGATTCACCTCATCACTCAAGCCCCCCACTTTTTGGCTGAGTTGCTGCTGTTCCTAAACCTTTCCACTTTCCGGTAATACAACTTACAGTGGAATATCTAGCAGGAATGAAATTTCACAAACTGACTTATTGCAAATGTGGCATTCTATCACAGTACCACGATAGAATTCACTGAGCTCTTGAACGACCCATTTTTTTCACTAATGTTTGTAAATGCAGACTGCATGGCTAGGTGCTTGATTATATACACCTGTGGCAATGGGTCTGATTGAAACAACTGAATTCAACAATTCACCCTTTAAGACTGGAGGGCGTACAATTACGCCCTATTTTAAGCGGCTCTAAACGCCGCCATGCGTAATTGTACGCCCTCCGGTCTTTTCTTACTTACCCTGTCACCGGCGATCGCGCTTGGGGGGACTCCCAGGGAGCCCCCCGCGGCACATCCGTCCTCTTCTGTGACCAAATGGCTACTGAAAAAGACTGGACATACCCCATTTGCAATACCTTGGGTTGTCTACTATTGCAAATGGTATGCCATTATGGGTGTAAATTTATTTCCTGGGCTACTATACAGTCTCAAAGGCAACGTAACCAATCTGGCAAATTTCAATTTCAAATGTAACAGGCTATATTTGACCCTGTAACTTCCCAAAAAACCTGTACATAGGGGGTACTGTTTTACACGTGAGACATCGCTGAATACAAATGTGTATTTTATTGCAGTAAAAGCAAACAGTATTATGACATTGACAGTTAAAATGTCATGTAGAACTAAAAAAATAAAAAAAAATCTTATTTTCTCCCTTTTTTTCATATTAAATTATGTTTCATAGCTAAATATTTGATATTAAATGAAAGCCCTGTTTCCCCTGAATAAAATGATATATAATATGGGGGGGTGCATTTAATATGAAAGAGGTGAATTACGGTTGGACAGACATATAGCGCAAATGCCAGGTTTTGTTTACGTTTTGTTCTGTTCACAACGTGTACATTTGGCTCAGTCCTTAAGGGGTTAAGAGGTGTGTCCCAAAACGTTTGTCCATATAGTGTATGTAGTAGGCAGTTCTATGGAATTCCAAATTATGGTGCAGGTGCAAATTTGTGATTTCTGTGGGGAAAGCAAGTCTTATGGCTTGACTGGTGTGCAGATTTTTGTTTAACATGATTTTAAATATATATCTATCTCAAACAAAGATCCCTCAGTACTCTGCAATATATTTACTTAGTTTATTTAGACATCAAAGTAAAAAGGCACATTTTTAACTCTGTGCCCTTACACTTTGCTGAATAAGCCTCCTAAATATAATTCTAAGTGCTAGGGATGCTTAAGCAATACGTAGGCCACATTCCTAATACATTTTAATTACTGCTTTGATTTTCATCTTGGTTAAAGGATTAGTACAGGGTAGTTTCACTGCTTAGTTTATGATATACGTTTATAGTAGTAAGCTGTGGTTCTTCTATTGTATGGTCTACTGAAACCATGCTCACATGTGATGGAACAAATGCATATATGCTGCAACCCCTTGTTGTGCTGACAAGCTTTTTTTACTATTCTTTTTCTTTTCTTTTTTTAAAATTCTTTAAGTTCATGTAGTTATAGTGACCATACTGTTAGTACAGTCTTATAGCCATTGAACATTCGAAGCTATGCGTAAGATCACCTTCTATTGTGTAGGTGTTTCAATGATTAAACAGCATTCAATAATATAGTGCAGTGACATTGATATTTATGGTCACAGAAATGTCTTGTCTATTTTGTACTACAATGAACTTTAATTTTATATATCTATTGGTAGTAAGGTATATAGAGATTAAAAAAAAAAATCAAGAAATGTTTGAGGAAGGGGTAATACTTTTGAAGAGGTTGCCCCTTGCCTGCTGGGGCAGGGAGGCGCATCCATCGCACTCCCTTAGTCAGTTATTGTTCCGTTTAGTCTTCCCATGGTTGCCAGACCTTTTGTAAAAGTGGAAGAAGTGTTCCGTACTTGGGTCGTCATCTTATCCATATAAGTTTCGTTAATTTTGGAGAAGACATTTGTGATAATTGGACTGATGGTAAAGGTGGAGTATTTTACTATTCTTATCTGATCAATTGCTACTCAACCGAATTGGCCTGTTGCTGCAGTTTCCCACCAAGCACACAGAATATCAATGCGGCAAGCAAGTTAGTTTGAGCAGCAGTTGGCCAGATAAGAGAAGAATCTGACCCGCAAACCATTAGGTTTCGTTAAATGTAATAAACTTTTTGATGAGACTTATATATTTGACTACTTTACACTTGATGAGTATTTAATGTGTCCTTTGTGTTTTTATTACAGGAATCAAAAGGAACTCGTATGTTGCATGCTCCAACAGCACCACAAACTGAGAGGTCTGTCATGAACTCTAATTTTTATATTCTAGCATATAGCGCTAAAAATATAAAATGTCCTTTGTTTCAGTACAGCTCTACAAATCTTGTAATATAGCCATAATCTTTTCTAAGACCCCTGAGTGTAATTCTACCTTTCTATATTGGTGGTCTGGCATTTCAAGATACTGGAGTCCTGCTAAAATCCATTCATTTCAGTTTATTGTAGCCCCTGTTCAATGTTCCAATCTTAGCTCTGTATTTTTTAAATGATGTATATATGAATGTTTGTATGTGGGTGTAAAGTTTTGAAAGCAAGAAAAAATATTCTTTACTGCCATTTTACTTGGCAAAAAATATGGGAAGCATTGTTGTGCTAGTAATATTTGTAATATCCTAAAGTAATTGGGAAAATATATAATTTTTTTATGTATTTTAGTCAAATAATGCCAGTGTAAAAGGGCATTTTAGGACACCCTAATACAATTTTGACAAACCGTTCATTGCAATTGCATTCAGTCATGTTCTAGGATGTTGCGGTAAGTACGGGCCTTGTGCCTAGTCCCTTAGCGTGTAAATGGACACTTCAGACCTCTAAAGCACTTCAGCTTCGAGAAGTGCTATGTGTGAAGAATGTTTTCCTTCTTCATTTTATAGAAAGTGCAGATTTCCATAGAAATGCTCCTGAGCTTTTAATTAGACTACTGGTTCTGTTGCTTCCTTGTTGTGTAGCTCATTGAATAGAGACTCAAGGCAGAGAATTGCCCAGAGCACATGCTTTGAAAAGTCTTCCCATTGGGCAGCATTAAAAAATCTGTGATTGGACACCCACAGAAAGATTGGGAAAGAAGGGGGGCAGGTCTTGCAAGTCTTCAGGCAAGAGAGCGGCAGTTTTTGCAAGCTGTTTTTATATACCGTATATACTCGAGTATAAGCCGAGGCCCCTAATTTTACCCCAAAAAACTGGGAAAACTTATTGACTCGAGTATAAGACTAGGGTGGGAAATGCAGCAGCTACTCGTAAATTTCTAAATAAAATTAGATCCTAAAAAAATTATATTAATTGAATATTTACAGTGTGTGTAATGAGTGCAGCGTGTGTGTTGCAGAGCCTTGGTGGGGGGTGGGCAATTTTATTATTATTTTTTTTAATTATTTTAATTTTTTATATATTATTTCTTATTATTTTGAATTTAATTATTATTATTTTATTATTATTATTATTATATATTTTTTTCGTTCCCCCTCCCTGCTTGATATATGGCAGGGAGGGGGGCTCTCCTTCCCTGGTGGTCCAGTGGCATTGGCAGTTCAGTGGGGGGGGAGAGGGGAGCTGTCAGAGCTGTAACTTACCTCTCTCCTCCTCCGCGCCGTCCGGTCAGCTCTTCTGTCAGCTCCCACTGTAAGTCTCGCGAGAGCCACGGCTCTCGCGAGATTTACACTGGGAGCTGACCGAGGTGCTGAACGGACGGCGCGGAGGAGGAGGGAGCTGACAGGAGCTGCAGGAGAGGTAAGTTACAGCCCCCACAGCCCCGTCTGTATTATGGCAATGCAAATTGCCATAATACAGACTATTGACTCGCGTATAAGCCGAGTTGGGGTTTTTCAGCACAAAAAATGTGCTGAAAAACTCTGCTTATACTCGAGTATATATGGTGTGTATATATATATATATATATCCCAATAATGCATGCATATTTTCATTGGCAGTATATCTACTAAGCTGATTTGTTTATTTTTCCATTTCTTTGACACACTGCTTTCAAAGATTTAACTCTCAATGATGTACTAAGAAAGAGCAACATTTCATTCTCAGTCTTGCCTGCCTCACAACCAGTAGAAAAAATGCAAGTTGGAAGTTTCCATATGTGTATCAAGAGGCAGTTTCCCCCTTTTTAATGCCAGTTCATATACACTAGCAGAGATGGGGTTTGTCCCATGTCAGCTTTGGGTGAATTGTTGTTCTTTTCATCATTCACTTTTGATTTAGTCTACAGCAGGGATATCCACTCTTATTGCTTGAAAAGTCTTAGTGCTATCAAACTGCAGTCTCCAAGGGCTGCACTGTATAACCTCTCCAAACTAGCAATTTCCTAGTCTCTAGGAATATATTTACTAAAAGAGTATGGCACTGTATGTGTTTTCCATTACTAGGGTTGCTTTTGCTTTCTAATAAATTGTCGCTGTTGCTTTACTTACTGTTTTTTTGTTTTTTTTCCCCAACAGCTTTTCTTACCCCAAGTCCAGCACTCCTGCATCTAATGGCTTATCATCCAGGGGAGCTGGAGGTAAAATGATGAGAGAGAGAAACTCTCATTACACAATAAAGCCAGCAGAAGAGGTAAGTAATTTGTTTTGCTTTGTTCATGTTGCAAAATAGGTGGCAGACTCATTTAATTCATTAAATACAGGAGATTATAGATCTTTTAGAATAAAATCTAGCTCATTGCATGTTTTCAGGTGTTTAAAATGACAGAATGCCAGAAACTAACATGGAAACCAATGTACAGTTTATTTGCTTAAAAGTAAACTATAGTGCTAGAAAAATAGTTTTCATTACTTACCTGATTCCAGCACCGATGTCCCTCGACACTCAGGCTCCACTCCTCCTCCTCCTCCGCAAGCCAGCAGGTGCACATTTGCAGTAAATGTCGTGCTCACATTAGGACTTCTTCTATAGGAAAGCATTGTATAATGGTTTCCTACATGGTTTTGGGTGATGCTGGGTGTCCTCATGCAGAGCACCAAAAGCTACCTAACCACCCAGAAGTCCGTCTAGTGGCTGTTTGGTAGGTTATTATTGCAGTTTATTAAAAACAGTGGTTTGGGTGCCTATACTGTCCCTTTTAAAATAATTTTACTTTGGTGCTGGTTAACATTGTTACATATAGTTACATAGCTGATAAGAGACTTGTGTCCATTAAGTTCAGCCTTCCTCACATTTGTTTTCTGCTGTTGATCCAAAAGAAGGCAAAAAACCCAGTTTGAAGCACTTCCAATTTTGCAACAAGCTAGGAAAAAAATTCCTTCTTGACCCCAGAATGGCAGTCAGATTTATCCTCGGATCAAGCAGTTATTACCCTAGATTGAAAGATTATATCCTTGAATATTCTGTTTTTGCAAGTATGCATCTAGTAGCTGTTTGAATTACTTGGCATGTAAGACAATTGGAATTGATAATCAAAAGTTTGTGTAGTAATCTTGAACTCAAATGCTGTTGTATAACGTGTTCTGACATACTGATTGTGAGCTATATGTAATCTGTTTAGTAAAGAGGTTTTTACATTGCCAATATCCAATGCTAGGCAACATTGTTCTTGTGTATCCACAAACTACAATTTATTTATTTTAGTTGTCAGAGGCACCTGTTTTACCTGAAGTACCATTGCCATTAAGCACGGCATCACTACCCAGCTTTAACTTCTCAACTGCATCCACTGCTACGTCCCCGTTAACAGCTCCTAAACCTACAGATAGCAAGACTGCTTCGTGGCAGGTATGTTGGGATTCTTTAACAACTAAACATATCTGATTGATTGATTGTGACAGTTTACCGTGTGTACTTCTTTTACAAATTTAAGATTCTCCAGCCTTTAGTCCAATACTGACTGAAACTTGCCTTATTTATAAAATTCACATATATTTGCTTAATTTGTCTTAAAAAGAGATTTTTATATTGCATGACATGTCAGATCTAGGGCTTCTGAAGTGAGTGTTATTGGCTAATGTCTATTTTACATTTTCCCTTGGTTGTATGGGTATTTTTATTGTTTTGTTTTTTCCACTCCTTCTGTAGCTGCTCCATTTAAAATAACCATGCATATTAATCAAAGATAACCACACCCTTTCTATTATGCATGGGAGCTCTGTAAGCTTTGTCCATAGGATCCAGGTCTGAACATAATCTTTCTTGTCCTGCATGATTTAGAAAGATTGGAATCTGAGGCAATGGCTCTACAGTTTGGAATCATGCTAAATTTGATGACTAGTATTGTCAGACTAGACAAATGTTTCTACAATATTTAGTATGATTTCTTGCTGCTCTCTATTAACTAAAGTTCTGGGAAATATAGTTGCAATTTCAGCACCATATGATTTTATATCTGTATTCTCACAAAAATGACAGGAATTCTTATCTACGGTTTAATTTCAGCAAATGACCAATTTGACCAACAACCCTCTGTTCACATTTTCATCCCCAATTGTGAAATCAACTGAATCCAATGCACAATCTCCTGGGTCATCTGTAAGTATTTATTAACTCCTCATTACAACTTTTTGAGTGCTGTCACAATAACTTTTAGTTACCAGTATTTGTTTTTAAGATTGCCTTATTTAGTGCTGTAACTTTTTAAATGGTTATTGGCACCTGCTCTCTAACCTGTTTATGCATAAATGTGTTGATTATAAATTGGAATTCCCCTTTTAATTGATTAAGCTTGGCTTTTAAATGTCCCAGTGGATTTTGTTATCTCCATTGAATTCTTTTTTTTTTTTTTTTTTTTTTTTTTTTTTTATAAGAAGGTTTTAATTTAGTGTAACTCTAATTACTCAATTTGCCTTGCATATATATTTCTTAATTTTAGTATTGCATAAACTGCCTATCTTAAGTGTGTTCCAATGTGTTTCTTCATAGGTTGGTTTCACGTTTAGTGTTCCAGCTGTGAAATCTACTCCACCTACCACTGCAGATAAGATGATTACTACAAGTAGCCCTGGTAAGAACCAGTGTTTTCTTATGTGCCCCACTATAAGAGATTTGGCATGATGCTTTGTGAAATGTGCTAGTGAAACAGCCTCACCCATTTTTAAACTCTGTAGATCAAGGTTCAACAATCGCCCAGTTGTGTTCATTTTATTGGGCAAGGACTGTTTTTGTTAAAAGAATGCTTAAACCTTTAACATTTGTATTGTATCTTTACCCCTTTACATACTATATCCCCAACATAAGAAAAGAATGTTTACATACATTTTGTTTCTTTCTCGCAGTTGCTCAACTCCAACGGTCTCCCATCCTCTCACCAAAAATGGTGCACGTGAAGAAATCACCCAGAGTATAATGCTTCTCATAGGGAAGCATTAGTCTGTTTTCCTTTTGAAAGCTCTCGCTTCAGAAACCTTAAGTTACTTGTTAAAGGAACACTATAGTCACCTAAATTACTTTAGCTAAATAAAGCAGTTTTAGTGTATAGATCATTCCCCTGCAATTGCACTGCTCAATTCACTGTCATTTAGGAGTTAAATCACTTTGTTTCTGTTTATGCAGCCCTAGCCACACCTCCCCTGGCTATGATTTACAGAGCCTGCATGGAAAAAACTGGTTTCACTTTCAAACAGATGTAATTTACCTTAAATAATTGTATCTCAATCTCTAAATTGAACTTTAATCACATACAGGAGGCTCTTGCAGGGTCTAGCAAGTTATTAACATAGCAGGGGATAAGAAAATCTGAATTAAACAGAACTTGCAATAAAGAAAGCCTAAATAGGGCTCTCTTTACAGGAAGTGTTTATGGAAGGCTGTGCAAGTCGCATGCAGGGAGGTGTGACTAGGGTTCATAAACAAAGGGATCTAACTCCTAAATGGCAGAGGATTGAGCAGTGAGGCTGCAGGGGCATGTTCTATACAACAAAACGGCTTCATTAAGCTAAAGTTGTTCAGGTGACTATAGTGTCCCTTTAAGTTGTTCGTTCAAGCGGAATAATTCCGAAAGCTTTCCTTGCAGTCGCCTTGATGGTTGGGGAGCGTCCCTAAATAAGTTCATAAAGTTGCAAATGTCTCTTCAAATTGATCATTTTATGAATTTAGACAAGGAGGACTTCCTATTCATGTCGCTAGCAATATAAAGATTTATTTATTTTCTGCTAAACTAAGAACTACATTGTATAGTGTTTTGATTATAATGTTAAAGTAATGCTATTTAATATTCATTGTTCATTTAATTTTGCTTCCTAATCATACATTTGTCTGCATTGAAAGCCATCTACTATTTTGGGAAATATCCTGCTATGACTTTGCCAAAAGCATGGCTTTAAATGCTCATTTTATCCCTTTTCGATTGAAAATACATGATGATGGTATATCTAACTTCTCTTATAACAGTAGGTAATTGTTGCACAATTTATATAAAATGTATGGATTTTAATTTTATTTATTTTTCCATTTTTATAAGCCAAGTCATTGATGAATAACATAAGTGCAAAGAAGAAAGAGGAAGAACATGGGGGATTTTGTAAACCTGCAAAAACTTTAAAGGAAGGAAGCGTGCTAGATATTTTGAAGAGTCCAGGTATGTGAACTTAATTTTTTTTTTTTTTAAACAAATTAAAAACATCTGTACCGATTTTAAATAATCTCAGTGATTTTGTAAATTATTTATTTTTTCTTTTGGGTCTGTGTGCGTTTTGTACAAGTAAGAAAATCTAATGTTTCCTAGTTTTTGTTTTTTTAATCCCTTGATGTTGTAATTTCTAAAGAGGACATGTTACAGTAATGATATATCACTTTCTGGATTAAGATTGTAACCAAAATAACACTATTACAATAATTGTGTATTGGTCTCTCTCTAAATCTCAATATAATACCAAAGGTTTAGATTTCTAAAAACAAAAAAACAACTTCACAACCCCCGCTCCACCCCCCCAATGGCACAAGCAAGGATGACACTAAAAAGTACTATAGTGCTAAGATAATAACTTTGTGTTTCTTTAGCACTATAGTTTCCTTTAAGCACCAGCTTAATTTGGTTCTTCTGGGCCAGGGAATTTGCCAATGCAGGCAGAGTAGTGTAAACATTGCACATTCAGAGGAGAGGCAGTGTTTACATTGCAGCCTAACATCACTACTAGTGACTGATACTTGGACAGCCACTAGAGGGACTTCGTACATGTGGTCCTTCAAGGATCGCAATCCGTACATATCTGTGAACAGATGCTGATTAGTGCAGCATGACAATTGCTGTGCATGTGCACAAGCCCCCAAATGCTACCACATGAGGAAGCATTGGATTGGCTAACAGCATCCGTAGTGACAATCTTGGTCCGCAAATGAGCGGCTGCAGTTTCCTTGCTATGCAGACTTGATTTCGAGGTCTCCACTCTCTCGCTGCTTCTAACCTTGGACCCTCAGTAATTACATCAGTAGAATGCGTACTGTGTTGGAAATTCAATGTTACAGTTATCAATTTGTTGCTCACACTATTTTAACCCAGCTGACAGGAGTGCATAGACCAATTCTAAACTACATCAGCAGTGACAAACCCATTCTGATAATTTTATGAACCTTACTATCATGTCATATTTGACCTTAAACATAAATCATAATGGCTTTGTACATTATAATAGTTTATCTATTTAGGAGTATATGTTATGCTACACATTCTAATACAATATTTTTTTTTCCACTTTCCCCATAGGCTTTTCCTCTAGCACATCTGCCCAGACTTCATCAATCTCTCTTGGAAAAAGCACATCACCTCTCACTCAACCTGCAAGCAAAGTGACACTTGGAGAAGGCAATAAACAAGCATTTGGACTTTGGCAGTGCAGTTCATGCTTCCATGAGAACAGAGCAAGTGACAACAAATGTGTTGCCTGCTCTGCTGCCAAGGATCAGTCTGTAGGACTCCCAAAACAACCAGCTTCTTCAGAATCAAGCCGCAATCAAAAAAACAGTGCTACTTTACCAGTCTTTCAGGGTTTTGGAGACAAGTTTAAAGTGGCAGCAGGGACATGGGATTGTGATACCTGTTTAGTACAGAACAAGCCTGATGTTACAAAATGTGTAGCATGTGACACCCCAAAGCCAGGGACTGGAGTTAAAGCTGCCCTGCTTTTACCTCCTGTGACTACGGAAAAATCAACTACTTCTCAATTTGGCCTTGGACAAGCTTCTACAGGCTTCCAGTTTGATGACAAATTCAAAAAACCCGTAGGACTGTGGGAATGTACAGTGTGCTGTGTGCAAAATAAAGCAGAGGATGTGAAATGTATAGCTTGTACATCAGATAAACCAGGTAAGTCTTCTCAGATTAATTCTTTATAATAGTTTTAAACACCTTGAAAAAATTAAAGGGCTACTCTGAACACCAAAAAAAATGGTTTATTGAAGCTGTTTGTGTTTGGTTTTGCAGACTTAGCCATACCTTATCTGGCTGTGACAAGTTGTTTAATTTTCAATCACATGCCGGCACAGTTTGTTCACTTTAGAAGTTTGTATCTCCTGCTCTGTTAATTGAACTTTAATCACATACAGAGGAGGCTCTAGCAGGCAAATCGTGCAGGAGATAATCAATGCGAAGTTAAACACGTGGTGTAATAAAGGAAGTTTTAAAATTAGTTCTCTTTATAGGAAATCTGTAGGGAGACTCGGTGATTTAACTCCTAAATGCAGTTGGACATCAGGGGCATGATCTCTACACAAAACCACTCCATTAAGCTAAAGTTGTTTTGGTGCTTATGGTGTCCCTTAAGCTGGGTTTTTGCATTGAGATCCCTTGTGCCCATCATTAATCAGATTATTTTATTTTTTTTTTAAAGCAAACCTTTCTGGGACAGTTGTGTGGTGTTTGGTTTTTGTTTATGAAAAGAAATTTAAAAAAAAAAAAAACATTTCCAGTTGAGGAGCTCCTTCAGGGAAGCAGATTCATTTTGTAAAGGCCAGTGTTTTTTAAACACAAAATGTAATCCCAGTTAGACTTTTCTAGTAACCAGTGTGCTTGCACATAATCCAAAAGCTAAATGTTCGCAAATATTCAGTAGATCTTAACTTAAACAATTGTGGATCTTCATTTTCACTCTTGTGAATTTTCACCAGGTTTACTCCTCATTTTAAATGTATGGAATACCTGGATAGGTTTTGTTGTATAGCTACAAATGCAAGGTTGCCAAATATGACCATTTTGTTCTTTGTTTGCAAAAAAATCTAATTTTTAGAAAATGTCTAATCAACCTTTTATATTAAAGGGACACTATAGTCACCTGAACAACTTTAGCTTAATGAAGCAGTTTTGGTGTATAGAACATGCCCCTGCAGCCTCACTGCTCAATCCTCTGCCATTTAGGAGTTAAATCCCCTTGTTTATGAACCCTAGTCACACCTCCCTGCATGTGACTTGCACAGCCTTCCATAAACACTTCCTGTAAAGAGAGCCCTATTTAGGCTTTCTTTATTGCAAGTTCTGTTTAATTAAGATTCTCTTATCCCCTGCTATGTTAATAGCTTGCTAGACCCTGCAAGAGCCTCCTGTATGTGATTAAAGTTCAATTTAGAGATCGAGATACAATTATTTAAGGTAAATTACATCTGTTTGAATGTGAAACCAGTTTTTTCCATGCAGGCTCTGTAAATCATAGCCAGGGGAGGTGTGGCTAGGGCTGCATAAACAGAAACAAAGTGATTTAACTCCTAAATGACAGTGAATTGAACAGTGAAATTGCAGGGGAATGATCTATACACTAAAACTGCTTTATTTAACTAAAGTAATTTAGGTGACTATAGTGTTCCTTTAAATGACTACCAATGGACGAATACAATTTTATATTGCATTTTTATGGTCAACATTGTTTAGAAAACATTTTGTATAGGCAGTTCTTAGACTGCTGGGGCAGCACAGATGTGTCCTTGGGACATTTTGCCTCATTTGGCTTCCAAAGTCGATTTTAGTTTTGAGGCTTTTCCTCCCTTCCGGTAAAAACTACTCTGCTGGGCTCTGTGTTCCACCAGTGTTTGAATAGTGCTGTTTCTGAGTAGCAGCTGGGGTAATTGGCAATTATATGTAGGAGAGCCGCAAAGACTGTGTTGCATTCCTCCGAAATCTCACAGTGCATGTCCACAAAAGATTTCTGTAATTTTACAAAAATCTTACATTTGGAACGCAATTTACATACTTCTCAGATTTCCTAGCACTGGGAGCAAGTCAGCAGACTACAAGGAGCCACACTTTAAGACTTAAGTAAGATAAAAATGATATTTCTTAGTTTCACCTCTAATTGGACTTGTACGGTGCTTAAGTTTGACTTTACTTGATTTCTTCTAGTTCAGTGATGGCTAACCGTGACACCATAAATTGTTTCTGGACTACATTTCCCATGATGCTCAGCTAGCTTCTAGTCTATCATGGGAAATGTAGTCCAGAAACAATTTATGGTGTCAATGTTGGCTATCACTGTTCTAGTTGTCTAATCCAGTGGAATTGCCAAAAAAAACTCTAAAGTGGCTTTCAAAATTAAGTATTTGTCCTGAGCTTCATGTAATACTTTTTTATAACTTAAAAAAAAAATGTACTGCAGCATGTTTTAAAATAATCTTTGAGATGCACAATAGGAAAAATACGATGAAAGCGTACATTCTCTTTAATATTCAACAAATGTTTGCGGCAGAACAGAATGGTTACTTTTGATACATTTCCTTTCTCTGGCTTAGATTCATCAAGGAAGTGGTCTTAAAGTGGGTCTGTCACCTCAAGCTTACCTTTCTCCTATTGTGTTCTTTCACTTCCTTTATTAGAATCTGTTCTTTTCTTAATTTCTGGTCTATTTTTCTTTAAAACATCAGACAAATTAGGGACCACTTTGTCTTATGTAATTTTCCTACGTTTGACAATTTTGTCAAGATTGCCAAATGTAGGAAAAATACATAAGCCAAAGTAGTACCTTATTTGTCTTTTTTTTTTTTTTATTCTTTATTTTTGGAGTGCAGGTGGTTACAAAATATAAACTTGCGTTCCTCAATATGGGAACATAGATATGTTAAACAGTGGCCTTGAGAAAACATGCACATTTTTAGGGGTAAAGTTACTTAGGTAGATATGTCTATGCAATAACAATCAGATTAAGAGTAGATTTATCTGCAGCTTCCTGACTACTTTGGTACTTAAGACTATACATATAAGAGAAAACAATAGTAGGCATATGGATAGTTAGGGCAAGATAGATCATGTTGGTACTAAGATTTGTATCACGTTACAAGAAACATCTTAGAGGAGTGCCAGGGAACACATTTAGGCTGAGCCATAGAAAAATTATAAGGCAAAATCATCTGTGCTAAGCTGACTAATAGTGAGTAGGTCGGCATAATTAGGGCAGTTAATGTAGCGATCACTAGAGTCACTTAACCCACGCCAGCTGCTGGTATATGGTTGTCTCCCCTTGTGTCGTTGTGTAGGCCTGCCCGCCCACCACAGTGAGGGTTGATCTCTCGGTGTGTGGATGAGATCCTTGGGTAGTCCGTTGGGGGCTGCTGGATACTCCGATTTGTGAGGCGTAGGGTGGCCTCCGCGGTCCATCTGTATAGGTTACGGGAGGGCCCACTTTTAGAACACCTTTGCTTAACGGTGGCTGCCGTTCTCTTAGGCCGCTGGCCTCTTGGTCGTCCCGTTTGTCGGGCTCTTGACCCTGACGGGTGGCGCCGTGCGGTGGGCAGTAGTGGACTGGGTATTACTTTCAAGCTGTCTCTTTTATGCTTGGGTTTCTGTGGGTTGGGGCCTAGTCGCCTGCTCCGAGGCCCATCAGCCTCGTGGTGCTAGCCACCAGGGGGTAGGTTCTGCTGCTTGGTAGTCGCTTTCTGCTTCCCCTGTGTCCACGTCCCCCTACCCCACAGTCGTTGCCAAAAGGCTCCGAAGAGTTCATCCAGCCGCTTTTCATAATTGTCCAGTAGGTTGTATGTCGGTATGGCAGCCGCCATCTTAGCTCTGGCTGTGTAGCAGTGTGGTGAGACAGGATCAGGTAAGTTCCCTGGTTCCTCTTGTCGTCTCGTGGTCGAGTCTGTAGGCATAACGATTGTGCCGGGATATCCTTCACCGGCAAGGGGGGGAAACGGGGTTCTCAGCGCTTTCCGCTGGGCTGCTCGCAGGGAGGTCGGCCGCCTCTCCCACGCTTGCATCCGCAGGTAGGCCTCCACGGTTTGTCAGCTTCAGCGTTTCTCACCGAGCCCGGCTGGTCGCCCAAATCAAATGTGTTGCAGGGTAACGCCGATTATCTGGTGCATCCAATTATTATTTTCCTTGCGTTTTAGTAGTGTTATGTAGCTTTTTTTGTAGGTTTCTTCTCGGAGCTCTGGTGTAGTGCGACCAGCTTGCTCGACGGCCAGGCCCCGCCCCCCTTGTCCGATGTTTTTAAAGAGAAAAAGATCGGAAAATGAGAACCAATTCTAAAAGAGGAAGAGAAGAGGGAACAATAGGAGAAAGGCAAGTTTGAGATGCCATTATAACTGTGGGGGAGCAGGGCAGATCTGGTAGTTCCAAAAGGTATAAAGCCTTTTCCTTACATCCAAAGTTAATCCAGCTAAATTAGAGTGTGGATGGATCCTGAAAAATGTGCAAACATTAGGTTTCAAGCTTAAGATTGGTACCAGGTGCTCATGGTTTGTGTGGCAGTGGCTTAACTATCTAAAGAAGAGAAAAAATTAACCAATTCCTATAAGCAATTCAGTAGGGTTAAAGGAACTAACACAATATTTCCCTTCAGTTAGTCATGTCCTCAATTGCTGGAGCCTCGGTCTGGCTGCTTTTCTTGGCACATTTATGGAAAGTGGCTAATTTTCTCAGAACTGGACAGTTGGCTTAAAGCTTTGTGTGGCTCCCTATAAAGGTGGCCCTGAAGCTTGCATCCGGAAATATTGGGGTTTCTGCAGTGGGCTGCAGAGCCATTTGGCTTTATTCTAGGGCAAAAAACATAGCTTCCGTCCAAAAATCCATTTGTGACCAATGTTTTGAGATGGAATTACTGTTTGGCAGCCTCACTGAATGAATTGATCAAACAAATGGCTGATGGAAAGGAGAATTTACCTCAGAGCAAGATGATGTCTGGATTGACCCGTTCTTCAAGCGCAAACCTTGTAAACAGGACTACTTTCCTGGAAGCTCTAGAGCAGTGATGGCGAACCTATGGCACGCGTTCCACAAGTGGCATGCCGAGCCCTCTGTGGGCACGCGGCCTTATGTCGCCGGGTGAGGGGGGTTGCTGGTGCCTGTCGGGAGGACCTGTAGGCAGGGGGAGGAATCTGGGAAGCGGCTCTCCTGTCCTCCCGCGAGCAGGGTGTGTAGCACCACGGCAACACTCCACACAGAATTGCGCGGGAGGACAGGAGAGCTGCAGAGGCACATACCACCAGGGCTGGCTGTCCCCCCCCCCCCCCCCCTCCTTTACCAAAGATAAGAGGGGAGGGAGGGGGATAAATACTTTATGCATCTTTACCAACCCCCCCGACGCAAACTCAGCAGCACCCCCACACACGCACACAGCACCCCTTCCCCCCGCCCCCACACACGCACACAGCGCGCCCTCCGCACCCATGCGCGCGCACACATACACTGCACCCCTTAATGCAGTGTGTGTGTGTGTGTGTTCTATGTATGTACTGCATTTGTTGGAGATACTACTAAATATAATCTTAATTTTATCTATTTATATCATTATTTAAAATTTGTATCATTGAACTCTGCTGTGTTCGGAAAACTGTACGAGTTGTTTTTTCTAAACTTAAACCTCACTATTAAGGTTTAATTGCCATGTTGGCACTTTGAGGGGAAAAAAGTTGTCATTTATTGCGGTTAGGGCACTCTGGCTCAAAAAAGTTCGCTATCACTGCTTTAGAGCTTCCTATTTTTTTTTACCAATTTTTGATGTCTTATCAAAATCATGAAAACCTTTATTTTCAACCTTCTAACAACCAACAAAAGGTGATTGTCAGTTTACTAGTCCTTCCATGACAGCACTAATCCTATGCCAGCTTAGAAACCAGGTGTCTGTACATGAGCAAGCTGTTCACTGCATACATACCTAATTTAAATCTGTTTTTCCATAGGAACATCTGCAAATAAGAAATCTCCCGTGACAGAGGCACCCAAGTTAGGATTGTTGGATCAGTTTAAGAAGCCTTCAGGAAGCTGGGATTGTGACGTGTGTTTAGTGCAAAACAAGGGTGAAGCTACCAAATGTGTAGCGTGTGAGAGTGCCAAACCAGGCAGCAAATCAGAACTAAAAGGTGGGCACTAACTTGTCTCTTTATGGGGGCAAAAACTACACTAGCTCTGGAAATAAACATTGCTTAAAGCACCTACATTGTTCATTTTCAGTTTTTTTTTGTATGCGAGTTATATCGGCTTTCTCCCAGGAATGACAATGGTGGGGAAACAAAATGTCTGTTTGGGTTTGTACGAAGAGGAAAGCTTGCTGGGGGGACAAAACTATCTTGGTATGCTCTTTCAGGTATCCCATTGTGAAATATTTCACCAATATATTATGGAAATCCATACCTCACATACTGTTATTAGATGCATACATCTAATGTTCGTTACTGGTAAAGTACCATCTAATATGATCTTTACGTTAGAAAATCTAACAGATTATGTAAAACTCCATTTCCTCCCTAGTTGTTAAGTGTAAAAAGACACATAGAGCCTAAACATTCTAGTAGGCAACTACTAGAGGATGTGATGGGCTTTCTTTTTAACTGTCCACTGGTGGAGACTGGCAGAGATCATCCTCTACATCACTTGTTAGTCACTAACCTTCAACTCTCTAAAATTACTAATTACTCCCTGTGTCCCTTTATCATTTAGTGGTTTTTCTTTCTCCAATCTTAATAATGTCTTTGTACTTAAGTGTTGGCGAACAAGCTTTCCCATGTATTACTTTTCCCACCTTAACTTGCAGTTAAGTAGTTTATCCTACTGATCACCTAAATGCAAAATGAGGACCATTAACTTGTAACAGCTACCTTTTATGAATGTGTTTGAGAGATGAACTCACTCACTAGTCTTTGTTCCTTGAAGTACTGTACGATATGTACTGCTGGAGAGTCCGTAGTAGGCCCTGTTCATTTCAAGGTGAAGAAAGCAACTTCTCACCAAACACAGCTGGGATTGCTGCCTCGCTGGCAGAAGGGAAGTCTTAAGGGTCTTGAGCTGCATACTAAATTCAGGTTTTACAGATTATCTGGTTTGTTTTTTCTTTGCAACACATACAGTATATCCTCTGCACACTAGGTCATTATAAGCAGTGAGGGTGCATTCTACTTTTTACAAGTTCAATAGAGACCTGACTGTTCTAATGAACGTATCTTGCAGAGTATTTTTTAATACAGTGTAAGAATGGGTCACGGTAGTTTTTAAAATATAAGAATGTTGCCAGCCAAATGCCATGTACAGAATGTTTGTCCCTGTCAATCTATGTTCTCGCACTTCAGGTTCTAGTTGGTTATGCCCCACTCCACCATAATTATTGATTTTTAAAATGGTATTAACTTTGGAAGTCTGTACTGTCTCATCTTTGTTTTTCCCTTTTTTGCTCCAAAAATAGTTCATGTCATTACTAAACTAGGAGACGACAAATGTAACACAACTCCCATACACTCTTGCTGTGCTCCTAAAATTAATAAGCTAGAACAGTGCTTTTGAAAGTTAGAAAATCAGATTAGCTACGTCACACCTGGATTTGTTAGAACTACAGAAGCTCTAAAGCCTGTTGATTTGTAGAAAATGTAAGAGTTGTGGCTGTGGTTCCAGGTGTTTTGTGTTTGTGCTTTTTAGTAATTTTTTTTGTTTTCTGATGGTTTTGTTAGGTTTTGCATCTCCATCCATTTCCTCTGGGTCGCCCGCTCCATCCTTTAAGTTTGGATTACAGTCTTCAAGCAATACAGACGTTACCCCTAGCACAAATGCTCCTTCTGTTGGATTTTCTTTCCCAAAAGTTACCGGGGACTTTAAATTTGGTATAGCATCCTCTGCTGCTACGGCAGCTGATGAAAAGAAAGATACTGGCTTTTCATTTGGAAGCACCATTGCCACAAGTAATCCAGTATCAGGATTTCAGTTTGGTACTAGTATTCCTGCCTCCACTGACAAGGAAGGCATAAATAAGTCCGTGACAAGTGGCTTCTCTTTTGGAACCACATCCAGTATTGCTGCTTCATCTACTGCTACAGAGAGTTCAGTGAGTTCTGGCATACAAAGCCAGCTTACAAAAGACAAGTCCTGTTTGCCACTCACTTTTGGAACAAAAGAATCTGACAATAAAAAAAATGAAACACCTGCTGTAAGCTTTTCTTTTGGCAAAGTAGAACAAAATAAGGAAGCATCGTCTTCTTTTGTTTTTGGAAGAAAAGATGAAAAGCCAGACTCTACTACAACAGGACAGTCACTGCTTTTTGGCAAGAAAAGTGAGGGGGATGAACCAAATCAGTTTGCGTTTGGAAAATCAGAGCAAACCAAAGACAATAATCCAACACCACCCACATTTGCATTTGGTGTGTCTAAGCCTGTAGAGGTAGAGAAGAATGAGGCTGATAAGACTGCAAAACCACTCTTTCCCTTTGGCTCTCAACCCGGCACCACAACAGGTAAGTGTTGACATAAAGTAGTAATCCTTTGCCTCCTGAAGAGACTATTTCTATTAAATTTTTTGGGAAATTAGTTAAAATATTGTTTAGTAAAAATGAATCAAGCCTCTTAAGAACAGTTTAACTTCTTACCTGGGGTTCACCAGGCACTTCTCCCAGCCTCAATGCCAACTAGAAGTTCTCTGCTTGAGCCAAGCGTAGTGGCTGTCAGCCAATGAGCTGGCCGTGCACTTTGAGGTTTGGCTCAGGTGAGCACTTAAACTCCTAGGTAGTTGCAACTCTCCTTGTAGCTGAGAGGAAGCCAGGAGCGACACCTGGTGGACCCCAGGTTAGAAGTCAAACTGTCCTACGATGCACTGTAGTGGTTATGGTGCTTGGTTTGTTCCTTTTTAAATGCAATGAATTTCAATTCAAAGTTAACTCCCAATTACTTGGAAAGAGAAGCAAGTTAAAGGGACATGCATCACTTTATAATTAAAAAATAAAAGAAAAATTATAGATATATACATTTTATTATATTATTTTTAAACAAATTTAAAAGCAAATTAAAACAAGAAACTTTGTAATGTTTATAAATGTCAGATTTAATTTTACTGCAAGATGAAGAAATCTTCCAACTGTACATGTGGAAATTTGTCAGGCAGGCCCAGGGCACCTTTGCATTCCAAGCGATGGGATATTGATCTGTGATCCCCATGGAGTGGGTGTGGCGAACATAAGAAAGAAGCAAATAAAAATGGAAAAAATAAAATCATTTTCCTGCAGAGTAAGGCAACAATCTTTTAAATGAGACATTTGTCTCAAAATGATGCATGTCCCTTTGATTACTATTTATTTTCTTCTCCATGTTTCCTAGGCTGACTTCTTTTTTTTTTTTTTTTTTTTTTTTTTTTATCTTCCCTCCTTATTTTCCTCATTTTGTATCAAAACCATGACCAAGAGGTCAGTAGCATAATAGCTGCTAATATAACATGCATAGATGCTGTGAGCCAGTTGCATGCATGTGGTAATCAAAGTTTGTTGGCAAACCATGTCAGCCAATAAATCTCTCGAGGGATCAAAACCACTAAATCTTAAAGGGACACTATAGTCACCAGAAGGGGGGCTTAAATGCGTGGGGGGGGGCAAGCCACCTAAATTTGGGGGTTTTCACTATAGGGTCAGGAATACATGTTTGTGTTTCTGACCCTATAGTGATCCTTTAATTTTGGTGCATAGAGGCTGTCACTACGGTCTGACAAATGTAAGCATTGTTGTTTGTGAGAAATTAAGTTTTAAATTTGTTTGCCAGTATACCTCTAGTGGCTTTTCCTAGTGCAGACTTTCCATTGTGAAGTATTCTGTTTTGGCATAATCACACCTTGCAGGGCCAGATTTCCCATTAGGCAGAGTAGGTGCCTGTTTTCAGCACTTATGATGTGCATTTTTTTTTAACTTAAATAGGCTGGTGGGGATATAGAAATATTTGGAGCCTCCTTAGTCCAGTCAGCCTTAATAACAGAGCTGCAGGTACAGTTTGACATTGTGTAAAACTCAGTGCTGTTCCAGCGTCTCCAGTTTGTGTGTGTGCAAGGCTGGACAGGAAGATTTAAGGGATCACTTCCAATCTGCCCACTAGTAACTGCTAGTGATGCACCCAAATGAAAATTCTGGTCCGAAACCAAAAATTCAGGATGCCCTTGACTGGAAACCGAAAATGACTTTTTTGTTTTTTGTTTTTTTTGTTCCCCCAAATCATTTTTAAAGTTTTTTTTTTTCCTATAGTTTTATTATTAGACTTTTAAAGAATTTTATCTAATATGGAAAAACTTCCTTTCTCTCTCTTTTAGTGGTCCCCCGCTTAATGTTCCTCTCTCCCCTCCCTCTTTTAGTGTTCTTTCTCCCCCCTACTTCCGAGTCCCATAGTGTTCTTTTCCCCATCCCCTGTCCCATAGTGTTCCCTACCACCCCTGTCCCATAGTGTTCCCTACCACCCCTGTCCCATAGTGTTCCCTACCACCCCCGTCCCATAGTGTTCCCTACCACCCCTGTCCCATAGTGTTCCCTACCACCCCCGTCCCATAGTGTTCCCTACCACCCCCGTCCCATAGTGTTCCCTACCACCCCCGTCCCATAGTGTTCCCTACCACCCCCGTCCCATAGTGTTCCCTACCACCCCCGGTCCCATAGTGTTCCCTACCACCCCCGGTCCCATAGTGTTCCCTACCACCCCCGGTCCCATAGTGTTCCCTACCACCCCCGGTCCCATAGTGTTCCCTACCACCCCCGGTCCCATAGTGTTCCCTACCACCCCCGGTCCCATAGTGTTCCCTACCACCCCCGGTCCCATAGTGTTCCCTACCACCCCCGGTCCCATAGTGTTCCCTACCACCCCCGGTCCCATAGTGTTCCCTACCACCCCCGAACCCATAGTGTTCCCTACCACCCCCGAACCCATAGTGTTCCCTACCACCCCCGAACCCATAGTGTTCCCTACCACCCCCGAACCCATAGTGTTCCCTACCACCCCCGAACCCATAGTGTTCCCTACCACCCCCGAACCCATAGTGTTCCCTACCACCCCCGAACCCATAGTGTTCCCTACCACCCCCGAACCCATAGTGTTCCCTACCACCCCCGAACCCATAGTGTTCCCTACCACCCCCGAACCCATAGTGTTCCCTACCACCCCCGAACCCATAGTGTTCCCTACCACCCCCGAACCCATAGTGTTCCCTACCACCCCCGAACCCATAGTGTTCCCTACCACCCCCGAACCCATAGTGTTCCCTACCACCCCCGAACCCATAGTGTTCCCTACCACCCCCGAACCCATAGTGTTCCCTACCACCCCCGAACCCATAGTGTTCCCTACCACCCCCGAACCCATAGTGTTCCCTACCACCCCCGAACCCATAGTGTTCCCTACCACCCCCGAACCCATAGTGTTCCCTACCACCCCCGAACCCATAGTGTTCCCTACCACCCCCGAACCCATAGTGTTCCCTACCACCCCCGAACCCATAGTGTTCCCTACCACCCCCGAACCCATAGTGCCCCTCTCACCTCCTAGGTCCCCGCTCCACGGCTTGTCTCCTGGTAGCGTGGCCGAGCAGAGCCGTGCGCACCGCGGTACACAAACTTATTTTTCCTGCACACGGACGGACTGACAGGAAGTGCTCTCTGTGAGCACCTACTTTCAGTCCAGCCGGGTACAGGAAAAATAAGTTCCTTTACTGCTGTGCGCCCTCCCCCCGGGCCAGTACACTTTAAGGCGGCTGCTTGTGCCGCCTTATGGACGAGCCGGCCCACTCATTCATTATCGGTATTGCTGGTGAATATTGTCTGATACCGATACTTACAAAAAATCTGAATATTGGCCGATATCATCAAAGCCGATAATCTGTCAATCCCTACTGGGGTCACCTTAGAATTTTGTGCCTGTAGGCACCTAACTTGTAAATCCTGCATTGACACCAAGCATGACTTTAAAAGCTTGGTGATGCTTATCTATGAGAAGTACCGGATTGCTGAAACATGGCAGTTGCTGTAAATGTGCTGCTGGTCCTCGGTATTTCACTGTGAATCTAATAATTAGAACAGGGGTCCTCAAACTACGGTCCGGAACCCAGCCCAAGCACTCGTCGCCACCCGATGGGCCCTATATTTTCAGGGGCCCAGTCAGCGCAGCCGCAAAGTAGTGCTGGGAGGAAGTGACGGCCGGTCGTTTCCTCCCAGCTCACTCTGTGCGGGAAGGAAGAGAGCCAGGCTGCGGAAGCTACGCCGACTCCGATCAGCCACAGCCACCCTCCTGCAAAATTAGCTGTGTCTGTCTGTGTCTGTCTCTGTCTGTCTCTGTCTGTCTCTGTCTGTCTCTGTCTGTCTCTGTCTGTCTCTGTCTCTCTGTCTGTCTCTGTCTGTCTGTCTCTGTCTGTCTGTCTCTGTCTGTCTGTCTCTGTCTGTCTGTCTCTGTCTGTCTGTCTGTCTCTGTCTGTCTGTCTGTCTCTGTCTGTCTGTCTCTGTCTGTCTGTCTCTGTCTGTCTGTCTCTGTCTGTCTGTCTCTCTGTCTGTCTCTCTGTCTGTCTCTCTGTCTGTCTCTCTGTCTGTCTCTCTGTCTGTCTCTCTGTCTGTCTCTCTGTCTGTCTCTCTGTCTGTCTCTCTGTCTGTCTCTCTGTCTGTCTCTCTGTCTGTCTCTCTGTCTGTCTCTCTGTCTGTCTCTCTGTCTGTCTCTCTGTCTGTGTCTGTCTGTGTCTGTCTGTCTGTCTGTGTCTCTGTCTGTCTCTGTCTGTCTCTGTCTGTCTCTGTCTGTCTCTGTCTGTCTCTGTCTGTCTCTGTCTGTCTCTGTCTGTCTCTGTCTGTCTCTGTCTGTCTCTGTCTCTGTCTGTCTGTCTGTCTCTGTCTCTGTCTGTCTGTCTGTCTCTGTCTGTCTCTGTCTGTGTGTCTGTCTCTGTCTGTGTCTCTGTCTGTGTCTCTGTCTGTCTGTCTCTGTCTGTGTCTCTGTCTGTGTCTCTGTCTGTGTCTCTGTCTGTGTCTCTGTCTGTGTCTCTGTCTGTGTCTCTGTCTGTGTCTCTGTCTGTGTCTCTGTCTGTGTCTCTGTCTGTGTCTCTGTCTGTGTCTCTGTCTGTGTCTGTCTCTGTCTGTCTCTGTCTGTCTCTGTCTGTCTCTGTCTGTCTCTGTCTGTCTCTGTCTGTCTCTGTCTGTCTCTGTCTGTCTCTGTCTGTCTCTGTCTGTCTCTGTCTGTCTCTGTCTGTGTCTCTGTCTGTGTCTCTGTCTGTGTCTCTGTCTGTCTCTGTCTGTCTCTGTCTGTGTCTCTGTCTGTCTCTGTCTGTGTCTCTGTCTGTGTCTCTGTCTGTGTCTCTGTCTGTGTCTCTGTCTGTGTCTCTGTCTGTGTCTCTGTCTGTGTCTGTCTGTCTGTGTCTCTGTCTGTGTCTCTGTCTGTGTCTCTGTCTGTGTCTCTGTCTGTGTCTCTGTCTGTGTCTCTGTCTGTGTCTCTGTCTGTGTCTGTCTGTCTGTCTCTGTCTTTGTCTGTCTGTCTGTCTCTGTCTTTGTCTGTGTCTGTCGCATAGGAATTCGTTAATATTTTTTATAGTCTGGTCCCCAACAGTGTCTGAGGGACCGTGAACTGGCCCCCTGTTTTAAAAAGTTTGAGGACCCCTGAATTAGATGGTACTCGAATATTATGAATGCGTTTTAATTTGAGTAAATTCATCTTATGTTTGACCTTTATATTCTCTCATATAGAATATGCTGTTGGTACAATTGATTTGAATTAAATAGACAATATAGGCACCAGAACATCTACTGCTTAATGTTGTGGTTCTGGGGCAAATACCATGCGTATCAAACAGTGTAAACACTGCCTTTTCTGAGAAAGCAGTGTTACTGCTGCCTAATGCCACCTCTAGTGGTTGTCACTCCGACTTTTTGGTTGAGGTCTTGCAAAGATTGCAGGACCGATCTTTGGTATCTCAATTGGTACGCATTGTGTAGAGATGCTCAATGCTCCCCATAGATTCATTGAGTCAATGCATCTCTATGAGGAGATTCTGATTTGTGCTCACTAGCCTATGGTGAAGCATTGGGTTGGCTGAGGTCATCCGTACTGATGTCTCAGCCAGCGTGGAGTGGCGGCTACAGCAAGACCAGAGCGCTAAGGGAAGTAAAAAGCTTTATTGAATTTAAGTTTAGTCCGGATATCTAAACAGTTAGTATAGAATCACTATAGGGTCAGGAACACAAACATGTATTCCTGACCCTATAAGGTTAAAACCACCATCTAGCCCCCCTGGCTCCATAAATATAGCAATATCTTACTGTATTCAAGCCAGAAGCTGTAGATCTGCATGCTGTTTGCCTAAAAAAAAAAAAGCAGTCTGCTGACATCATCAGAAGTGGTAGCCTGATCCAATCACAGTGCTTCTCTATAGGATTGGCTGAGACTGACAAGGAGGCAGATCAGGGACAGAGCCAGCATGATTCAAACACAGCCCTGGACAATCAGCATCTCCTCATTGAGAGAAATTGAATCAATGAATCTCTATGAGGAAAGTTCAGTGTCTGTATGCAGAGGGAGGAGATACTGAATGTTTGGATGCATTTTAGGCAGCCATGACCCAGGAAGGATCTCTAACAGCTATCTGAGGAGTGGCCAGTGAAGTTATGCATTTTCTCTGAAAAGACAGTGTTTACAGCAAAAAGCCTGAAGGTAATGATTCTACTCACCAGAACAAATTCAATAAGCTGTAGTTGTTCTAGTGACTATAGTGTCCCTTTAAAAAAATAAAGTGCACCCACATTATACAATACATAGGTTTATGTCTCAGAACTTCAATTGCCCTAATTAATTTCAAATATATCTGAGCTTGGGCGTATCTCAAGTGTGAATAGTACAATTCACACTATCGGGGTTTATTCACTAAAGTGGGAATTGCAAATGTTAAGGCAAAATAGCCAAACTTGCTTTTGCTATTTTTTTTTCCACTTTGAAATCTTGCTTCAGTGAATAACCCTGTATGTGCAATACAGTAAATAAAATCTGTAATCTAACCAAAGGATGTATTCGTATTCCGATTTTAAAATGTGTAAAAATTAAAAAAAAAAAATTAATCTAAAGCTTTTATTAGAAATGGCCCATATGGTATTGCTGTATTTCTTGTACACTTTATATATAAATTGTTTTACCCATATTTTTGTATATCTACATTTGTTATATTAAGAATTTGTCCTAGCTTTGACTTTTTTTATATTTTTTTTTATTTAATATTTCTAGATGCTGGAGCATCAAAGCAAACATTCAGTTTTATGAGCAGTGGTTCCACCAGTGGTGTTCAGCAGAGTTCAGCAATCTCTAGCAGTTTATATGGTATTACTGCTCCATCTAGTACGCCCGTGAATCCCAGTGGTGTGTTTGGCAGTGCTGCTCAGACAAGCGCCCCTGCAGGTTCTGGCAGTGTGTTTGGAAGTGCAGCTCCATCAGGTGCCTCCACGAACTCAGGCAGTGTATTTGGAAGCTCTGTAGCACCTGGTGCTTCTTCCAGCTCTGGTAATGTATTTGGCAGCGTTGTCCCAACTACAACTGCTGCAAGCTCTACCAGTGTGTTTGGCAGTGCAGCTACTTTGAATGCCTCTGCAAGTTCAGTCATGTTCAGTGGTGCCGCCCCTGCTAGCACTACCAGTTCTAGTAGTGTGTTTGGTAATACAGCACCTACAAGCACTTTGGCAAACTCAAACAGCATGTTTGGAAACTCTGGAGCAGTCAACAATCCCACAGGATCATTTGTCTTTGGCCAGCCCACCAGCACTGCGGGTGGTTCTGTTTTTGGCAACACAGCTGAATCAAAGCCAGCCTTTGTGTTTGCTGGTTCGGAAAGTAAGCCATCGACAGCCACCAGCACAGCTGCTTCTGCCACTCCATTTGTCTTTGGAGCAGGTACCACCAGCACAGTGTCTGCAACACCAGGCTTCAACTTTGGTTCAACAAACACATCAAATGCTCTAGGTATGAAAGACACTTGATCACCAAATAATGACCTGTGCATTAGTCGTTGATGCAAGTAGTGTATTCCACTAGAATGTTGTTTTTTCTTTGTTTTGTAAGATCGAAAGCTTAATTACCACCAATCTTCACCTCTGTTATTCTGAATGTAAAAATGTAATTGATTGCTCTGGGTTATTTACCTTTGTTAAATGTAATGTATATATGTATTATTTCTGACAAATAGCAAGGTTTCCAAACCATTTACTTATTGGTCTGCATGCTAAATTGTCATGGCTAGTCACGTTTTACTTTCACTTGTATTTATACTGTACTACTCTTCACGTGTGATTTTTATTAAAATCGTCTTCAACCAAACTAGAGAAATGTTGAATAATTAGACATATTCCACAATGTGGGTGCTAATTCTTGTTTTCCATTTCTTTCCAGGCACAAGCTCCTCTCCGTTTATATTTGGTGGTCCAACTCCTCCTGCTCCCAGTGGACTGCCAGCCTCCAACCCTGTGCCAGCATTTGGGGCCAACCAGTCTGCTACTCCAGCTTTTGGCACTTCATCAACAACGTCCTTGTTTCCAGCTAGTTCTCAATCTGTGCCAGGCTTTGGCTCCCTAACTAGCTCTGCCCAGCCTCCTATGTTTGGCCAGCAAGCGACCCAACCTGCTTTTGGATCTAGTACAGCTCCTGCTGCTGGTAAGTGAGATTGTTTGGCCTAGTCTGTTGTCAAATTGTATCTATCCTATGCATATCCCTGCTGTTATATATGTTAAACTAATGGCATTTTAGTTGGGTAAAAAGCGCCTTGACACACACATTCTGTGTAATAGAGGGAAAGCCTGTGTGTACTGTGCATTTACATAAAGTATACTGTATACAAAATGTTTACAGTAGATGTAACCAGTGTACACACCACTCTGACAGTAAAATTGGACAGCTTAGTACAGTACTAATTATTTTTTTATATTTAACTATGTAGATCACAATACGTTGTCACAGGCCACACTACCAAGCATACCCATGACTGTGTTCTATGGGTTAAAAAGTTATTTGTCTGCATTACAATAATGGTAACGCCGCCAAAGCTTAACTGTTTTAAAAGCTGCCTCTACCAAGGTTGCATCAATCTTGACGATCTCAACCAATCCAATGCTTTCCTATAGGAAAACATTGTGAGACTATTGCGCATGCACAGAAAAAAATTTCTTCATAGATGCATTGTATCAATCCCTCTCTATGGGGAACATTCAGCACCTCCAGGCACAACATGGAGACGATGAGCGTAAATGCTGCACACTGTGCAACGTTGATCCAGGAAGCACCACTAGTGACTGTCACTAGAGTTATTACTAGGCAGCAATGTAAACACTGCCATTTCTCTGACTTCAGTATTTACATTGAAAAGTGTGCAGGGACTGGCTGTAGACTTAACTACATTAAGCTGCAGTGGTTCTGGTGACAATGGTGTTCCTTTAAGAATTTTTTTTTTTTTTTTTTTTTTTTTAAACGTTGGAAAAACCTGGCTCCTAGATTCCAAGCAAATTTGTCAAGTTCTGTTATAAAGGGAGGTTTACTATGAACAAAAATAATCACAGTGCATACATAAAAAAAATGATTTACACCAACAAACCATTATAAAAACAAGATAATAACAGAAAATCCTTATTACTGGCATTGCTAGTACAGTAATTGCTCTGTACCTGGTGAGTACCAGTAGGGAAATTGGCAACTCACAAACTAGATTTGACTATCAGGCAATCACGTGGCTCCTTTTCATGTCATAGTTTTTATATCCTTGGTGTCAATCTCAGTCTCCAAACTGGCCCTGAAGAAAAGGTACAGGCCAGAGGGTATGCATAACTCGAGGAATTCCAGGTGGATTACACCTCCCCTCTCGCATATGGGCCAATTTAAACCCTAAATTCTCTATAAATAGCTTATTAAAAAAAAAAAAAAAAAAAAATCACATACTCTGTGCCTAACACAGAAGTTATTTTTATGTGACCTAATGACTTACTAAAGCAGTCTACCGCAGCTCCCCTATATGTTCTATGGTACACTAGTCTTGCTTGGACCTCATTTTTAGGACAAACTTTCACCATTCTGAAATTTATAATGTAGAATTGGTGGACAGCACACAGATCTACAGCGTGTGAAGGAGATCTCCCTATCATGTTGTGATCACACATTATAGAGCACTTAGAGTGCTCTATAGTGTGTAGGGGAAATCCTTCTGATGTCAGAAGGGTCATAAACTGTATTGGCATAGGCTTGTGTTAGAGTTAGGTTAGAGGGTTAGATTTAGAATTAATGCCCAAAGTTGTCACTGTTTAGTATATCAACATCACTGATAGTGTCACTTCACCAAATGTATCGATGTATTTTTCCTGTCCTATGGTGGCAGTACCATATAGTATTGTCATCTATAGGACAAGTAGCCAGAATCCTGTTATGAAGAAAATACATTCCCCTCCCACCATTCCCTTATTTGGCGATACTCACGCGTCCCCTTCGGTTTATGCCTGTCCCGCGAATGGGACACACAGTACTGAGGAACTCTGGGACAGCAGAGAACACCAGTGCAATTGATGTGCAGATACAGGATGTTGTCGAACAATGCAGAGCATATTAACACCCAGGTGGTTGTATGATTGTACACTTGGTCCTGACTTTAACATTGTATGTCTGCTAAGGCAGACATTACCTGGCAATCCAGCAGGGAATGTTGGTGGGTGGTGTTTTCATTAGTTATGCTGGTAAGGGCAGACATTACAGGTTCCTCAAGCACCTTTTAAGGGTGCTTACTGCAGTTGTACTCGATGATTGCATCAGAATGCAAATATGACTACCTTACTGTAGTTTGATACAGTTTTTAAAACTCCCTATGAAAACTAAATGTATTTTGGAAAACAAAACTAAAGATAGCCAGGTTTGTGATAAAATGGTTAAATCGATTGTCTAATGCTTACATAAGTATCCTACGGAGTCTACTTTCCACAAATCTTTACTTTTGTGTAGTGGTTTTGGATTCTGTGACAACTATAGTATTCTCAGAATACCACATTTTATGAAGGTTTAGCTATACAACAGTAATTCACTCCTTTATAGTGACACATAGAGCATATCGGCTCGCTGAAGTGCTTCTTGACTCTGTCAAACAGTTTATAGAAGTACAGCTTTCAATCGAAAAAAATCATTTTTATAACTGGGCGCCAAAACTCCTCTATGGCTGTCACTTGCAGCCAGATATTTTCTTCCTCTACCGTTCCCTCCTCAAATATAGCAGTAGTTGCAGCTTATTGAAAACCACCAGGACGCTGCTGACCAAAAATTATTTTCTTCAATAAATGGCTGTTTTTATTGCGTTTCATATACTTGTAGGGAATCATAAGAAAAGCCCTATTTCTTTACGAAATACACACATGCATGCACTTGAGCAGAAAGTCTTAAATTATGGTTCATTAAACGCACACAAAGTGCCAAATTTGCCTGTGTGCGCGTGCGTGCGCATGTGTATTTTAGAATGTAAATTTTTTTGTATTGTCTGCTTATTTTTTTAAAATTCTACTGGTATAGTATCTTACAGTTAAATCACTTAAGCTTCTTCAAACATTAACCATATTTCATACTGTCTTTTAGCCGCCCCTAGTTTCCAGTTTGGAGGCAATACAAACTTCAACTTCGCTAGCGGAAGTTCCCCTGGTGGGGTGTTCACATTTGGCTCCAGTTCAACAGGATCATCCTCACAGCCTTCATCATCATCATCTGGCTTTGCCTTTAACCAGGCACAAACTTTTAACCAGGCCCCAGCCTTCAACATGGGGTAAGTGCTGGAAAATACTGTCAATGTCTATCAGACTGCTTTATTGACTGTAAACTGTGAATCCCCCAGAACTAAAAATACAAAATGACGATGGAAAAAATATATATTTTTAGAGAACGTTGGCCATCTAGTGGCAAATGTTAGGGAATTCAGTCCACAGCTAAAATAGCAACAGTACTTCTTATCTTTCCATAATATCTCTATTAAATGGATATATAGAAACATCTTAACATGTAGATACAAATATCACATTCTTTATTTATTTTTTTATTTTAAAAACTACCTCTTTAACACCATGATGTTGACCGTACACAACTTACAATTTCGTGACAAGGAATTGTGATTTTGCACTTGTTTATGGTGGAGCAGGTCTGTCCACTTTTGGTAGAAGTAAACTAAATAGATGTACATCCTTTAACTTTTGTGCTTTCCTGGAGGAGAACTTGTTCATGTATATGAATTGTTTGCATTAATTCAGTAACTAATCCGTACAATGGGAATGGTGTAAACACTGTACACACAGTTCACCTTTCTCATGCTTTTAATGATGTTTTAATACAGAAATTCCCAATGCAACAGATGCTAAAAGATATTAAGCAGGCTAAATATTCAGCCACCATAAAAATAAATAAAATGCATATCCAAATATTAATTTGGAAAATTGAGTTCCTTTTTTAATTGCTTGAACATCTAAGTAAGGTTATACAGGATTAACATTGCATAGACTAAAGTAAATTGTCACTTTTTTTTTTCACCGAGCTGTCAGCATTTTGCAGTGTTATATGCTATACTGTGTGTTTTTAAGAATGCACTTTAATTGATTTGTGAACTCCGTGGTGCCCTGACGTATTTCTAGCAAATATTATCGATCCTACCAGCAGCATTAACACATACATTATCATCTCCCTTTCAGAGCCAATGGAAGAAGTACTCCTGCATCTACAATATCCACTCGAAAGATAAAAACTGCCCGGAGAAGGAAATAAGTCAAAATTTCATACAAAGACTTGCAGTTATTACAACAAATGGTTTCCTGCATTGTGCATATGCTGAAGTGTACCTCATGCTGTGTTTAGTGGAAGTCAGATCTGCCCAAGGACATATATTGCTGAAACATTTACCTTTTTTTATTTTTTTTATTTTTTTTCTTCTATTACTAAACCTTGGTGATGGGAAGTTTCTTAAGCGAAATATCAGCTTACTGCAACCCCATCACAACTTGGCATGATCTGGCTATACAAGTGAATATAGCCTGCACAGTGAATGGCTTTTGTATAATACCTCTTTCATCTGCACCACTATTTTATCAGCGCTTTGAAGTTTTAATTACCAGTGAGGGGATCTGTATAGCGTAGAGAATGATGACTGATTTCTATGCTGCGTTTGTGCTGGTGTATGTGTGAAATTGATTGTATTGTGCTCCAAACCTTTTCTGATAGATGATGATTGATTACAGGATGGTCCCTGAACAGGATTTGTTAGATATGTAGTACTACGGTCAATAAATAAATGCGCTTTTTTTTTTTTTTGGCCTACCCTCTTTCTAGTTTCCTGTCACCCTTTTTCTTTTTTGTTTTATGATCTACGTGTAAATATAATTTGTTTTTTGCTGCATACTTTTCTGCATAACCTGAATCTGTGAACTTGAATTTTAATTTTTTTTGTTACAGCAAATCTTTTTGTTTAGAATTGTCTAAAAATTTTATTGTGTAAATCTCATTATTCAAAGTTGCCTAATTCCATAATAAAAATTTAGTCTTTAAAGATAATTGGGAATTCTTTAAAGCATTAGTTTATTGGCTTTTCTGATCCATTTTTGTTTGGACCAAAAACCAGTATTGTACAAAGTATTAAGTATATATTTTTATATTTACACAAATGGACTGTGGTGACTTTGGATAATAAGTAAGTTTAATATTAAAGCCATGTTTATTACAGTATAATTAACATGTTAAACCACGGGATAAATGCCATCAATAAAATTATGAAATACATTTTGTTTTAACTCTACCAATATGGATTTCAAGCTCGTTCTGTTCAATTGAGCTATTATATCGTTTTTACAATGCAAAACCTTTGATGGTAGTTTTTTCTAATAATTTCTTAATAGGGCATATTAAAAGGCTTAATTTATTCAAAGTATTTGCATTATCACAACATTTTAGTACCATGTTATATTTGTACTTACTGGAAGCTAATCCAGTTTTCCCACGGCTATGTGTCTGTTTCCAACTGTAATTTCTTGCATTATAAAGTACATCCAGAAAACAAATATACCTTTTGAAGTTTAAACCATTTTATTAAGTGTTTGAGGTCAAAGACACTGTCAATAACAGTACAGCTATTTATCTTTGGTATGTTATTAGTTCAGTCAGCAAATTCTTAATCCATAAAGCAACAGAAGAGAAGCCACCGTCTCAAATTGCAATCAAACGGTTATCCGCTAAGGAGATCCAATACTGGACTTCTCTCAGCCAGTGAGTATGGCCTTGCTTGGCTCACTGAAGTAGACTGAACCCAGAGGCAATCTACAAGGTTGTGGACATCTGGCATGACTCGAGTCTTAAAACAGTTTGACAATTACTCTGGGAGGGTGCCAGTGCACTCCTAGCATCATAATTACAGTGAGTGTAAGTTTGTGCTCGAGGGAATTGATAAACTACTGCCAAATTTTGAATGTTTAAGCTTGTCTGTGTGGTTGCAAACTTCCAATCAATGTAAAAAGCTTGATAAAGTTTGTATTTAGATTTGGAGATTCAGCCTGGATCCAGCCGAGGACATAAATGGAGATGCAGATCTGCCATCTCCAAGTGGCATTTTAGTCAACTGGATGAGTCCTTCATTTTTAGATTTTAATTTTTTTGTCTGAGACAATGAAGATCTTTAGGTACATTTCCTGATTTGAAGGTGATGGCATTAATTATAAGGTTTGAAATGGAAGTTAAAGTACCACTCTTGAGACTTGGAAATATTCTAACCATGTTGCAGGATCTGAGGGGCCAAGACATGTAGGTAAGTTGAGGCCTAATTCAAGAGTATATTCACTGAATACTTTATTTGGGAAATTATCGTGCCTGCATCTAAGGGGCAGGCAAAGTTGACATTAAAGGGACACTAGTCTCCAGAGCAACTACAAGTTGATGTAGTTGTTTTGCTGAGGGTAGCCTGTCTCTGCAGGGAAAAGGAAGTGTTTACATTACTGCCTAGTAACCACTCTTGTGGCATTCTCTGCATCGAGGCGCTGAACAGTTCCTCGTAGGGATGCATTGATTCAGTTGCATCTCTGAGAAGATGGTGATTGGTGCAGTGCTTAGTTTTGGTGCCCATACGTGTTGGCTTCCTAATTCTTTCCTATGGGGAAAGCATTGGATTGGCCAAGATAGTTTGTTGAGCTCGGCTAAGGAGGCTGGGTGGGGCCAGCTGCGAGGAGACCCATGTGACGCTGGAATAAAGAGAATTAAAATCACCTATTACTTTGCTAACATGAGGGTCAGGTACCAAAATTATGTTTTCACAGCTATGGTGACAGGAATACATGTATTTTTTTTCTTCAATTCTTTGTTTTATTGACATGATAGCATTATACAGTCATAGAATAAATTGTTACCAAGTTATATTAGCATGTTAAGCACGAGTAATGCACAGTGCAAGGCTTGGGGGATAGGTAAATCTCATTCTAAAATATTAAAAGTAGTTGCTAAATAGACATCAAAGCTAGCATTGGCATGGGTGTATTTAGAAAAGACTAGTACTAGCATAGGTAGATATAAACACATGTCACATACATTAGTAACAGGTGAGAACTATACCCTCTAAAAGGAGGCCCACTATGCCAATAGTGAAGAGCTAAAGAGCAACCAAGTGAGTCGTATCAATACAAGCAGAGTCATGCGTAAAAGCGGGAAACTTAAAACCTAGGGAAGTAAGCCTTAGTTTGTGATGAATTTGCCTGCCAAATGGTGGCTGAGTAACTATATCTGATGAAGAGCTCTCATTAAGTCTGTCCAGTTGCCATAAAGTTCAGGCCTCGCCCAACATGTTAGTATTTGTCACTAGAGTATTCCTTTAATGAATTGCAGGAGGACTGCATGAAAAAGATACTTTAAACTTGTAGGCAAAAATAATTGAACTATAGCTCTCCATATACAATTTTATGGAAAAGGTAGAATATGCTTAGGTGTTGATTCAGTTCCCAGTACAGCTTACATTACCACCCCATAGGTCTTGTGGTACCCAAATGTACTTTCTTAAATACAATGGGGTTAACTAGAAGACCGCCTGATCATCTTCCAGACTTTAATTGTAGAACAAACCTGCGGCCCTGCAATGGATGTTGCCCTGGGGTCACATTGTGTTGTGGCTGCAAAGATATTTCCTGTCTGATTATGGTCTTCCCTCCCATGAATGATTGAATGCTCGCAGGCCAGCCACTCCACCTTTCCTCCTGCTCGCAGTGCCAGATGAGCATCTGGCCTGCCTGAGCAGAGAAGAGCAGGGCTGGAACTGGAGGACGGGCGGTTCATCTTAAGTTAGGGGAAGAGGGGCTTGGGGGACCTTTCTGTGTAGTGGGGGGGAGAGAGGGGGGGTCAGTGTTTGAAATTAGAGTGCTGGGAGGAGGGGCAGTGTATTAAAAGTTGAGGGAGGGGTTGCAGTATATTGGATTTGTAGGCAGTGTGTTTGAGTCTTCATGGAGGCGCTGAACGCTCCCCATGGAGATGCTAATTGGTCGCGCAGGTTTTTTCCACACATACACAAGAGCCTCCCAATGCTTTCCTATGATGATCTCCGCAAAAATGAAGAACACACTCATAGGACTTGAAAACCAACAAGATACCGTCATTTGTTACATTCACTATTTCAGTCTCATTGCCAAACGTTTCCTAATTTGTCACGGTAGTTAGACTGAAATATTGGTTATATGCAAATACATATCTTCTTAAAATCGCTCTTTTGTTTAGTTTAAAGCCATATGAGCGTGGTGACATCCAGTGTCATGCAACTTTTTTTTTATATACTGTACTTTTCAAAATAAACATAAGTTTCTATAACTGAAGATTTATTTTTTTTGCGGCCCATATAAACTTTAAAAACTTATTTATTTGGCCTGTGTTACCCTTTGAGTTTGACATGCTTGTTGTAGTATATAATGGATTCATCTTGATTTCTGGGGTAGGTTGGTGTAGGGGTTGGTTAACTACTGGTTTAGGTTCAGTGTTGGGAATAATTGCTGATTTAGAGATGTGACCATATAATAGACCTCCAAGGTAAGCCAATTTAACCCCTTAAGACCGGAGGGTGTACTGTTACGCCCTATTTTAAGCGGCTCTAAACGCCGCCGGGCGTAATAGTACACCCTCCGTTTTTTTCTTACTTACCCGGTCGCCGGCGATCGCAATTGGGGGGACTCCCAGGGAGTCCCCCGCGGCACGTCTGTCATCCTGGAGCCCCCCCCCCCGGCCATGTGAGAGTGAGGTCCTTGCGAGGACCTCACAATCGCATGGCTGGGTTAGCTGGCTCAGGCATTGCCAGCAGTGGGACTAATTGTAATGACAGTCCCCCTGCTGGCTGGAAATAAATTAAAATTAAATTAATCAGTGTAAAAAAATAATAATATATATGATCTAAGTATATATATATATATATATATATATATATACACACATATATATATACACACACATATATATATATATATATATATATATATATATATATATATATATATATACACACACACACATACACTGTCTAGGTGTATTTTACTATTAATATATATATAGAATTATATATATTATCAAATTACACGTAGACTGATACTTATTAAATATATATAATTATTGTTATATATATTTATAGATAATATAAAATATGTAAATACGTAAAAAAATATATAGATGTTATTTCGTTCTAACTGTATTGTGATATTAATACATATATATTTATATCAAAATACACGTATAATGAAATAATATATATCTATATACCTATATACATAAATATATATCTATATATATACCTATAAATAAATAAAAATATTTTGAAAAAAATATATATATTTATTCTACATATATATTTATGTAATATTTTTACATAATTAGGTATCTTAATTAATTACAATTAGCGGGACCTGCCTGACAACCCATGCCGAAAGTATAGGGAATTTAATTTGCTAGCACTATATTTAACCCTATAACTTTCCAAGACACCATAAAACCTGTACATGGGGGGTACTGTTTTACTTGGGAGACTTTGCTGAACACAAATATTAGTGTTTTACAACAATGATATCGCCAGTAAAAGTGAAGTTTTTTGCATTTTTCACGCACAAACCGCATTTACACGGACGATATTATTGCTGTGATACTTTTTACTGTTTTGAAACACAAATATTTGTGTTCAGCGAAGTCTCCCGAGTACAACAGTACCCCTCATGTACAGGTTTTATGGTGTTTTCAAAAGTTACAGCATCAAATATAAGGCTTGTGTTTCATTTTTTTCACATTAAAATTCGCCAGATTGGTTACGTTACCTTTGAGACCCTATGGTAGCCCAAGAATGAAAATTACCCCTATGATGGCATACCATTTGCAATAGTAGACAACCCAAGGTATTGCAAATGGGGTATGTCCAGTCTTTTTTAGTAGCCACTTAGCCACAAACACTGGCCAAAATTGGCGTTTTTTGCTTTTTTCACACAAACAAATACTAACGCTAACTTTGGCCAGTGTTTGTGACCAAATGGCTACTAAAAAAGGCTGGACATACCCCATTTGCAATACCTTGGGTTGTCTTCTATTGCAAATGGTATGCCATTATGGGTGTAAATTTATTTCCTGGGCTACTATACAGTCTCAAAGGCAACGTAACCAATCTGGCGAATTTCAATTTCAAATGTAACGTGCTATATTTGACCCTGTAACTTCCCAAAACTCCATAAAACCTGTACATAGGGGGTACTGTTTTACACGTGAGACTTTGCTGAATACAAATGTGTGTATTTTATTGCAGTAAAAGCAAACAGTATTATGACATTGACAGTTAAAATGTCATGTAGAACTAAAAAAAAATATTTCTTATTTTCTCCCATTTTTTTTTTCATATTAAATTGTTTCATAGCTAAATATTTGATATTAAATGAAAGCCCTGTTTCCCCTGAATAAAATGATATATAATAAGGGGGTGCATTTAATATAAAAGAGGTGAATTATGGTTGGACAGACATAAAAATGCCAGGTTTTGTTTACATTTTGTTTTGTTCACAACGTGTACATTTGGCTCAGTCCTTAAGGGGTTAAAGCATGTATTGGTCCATTAAACTATAGTCTGTAACTCCGGATACACAAGTTTCCATATTAATTTCTGGTTGCTGGCCATCAAGTTATTCATATTCGTTTGAAGATTGGTTCATAGTGTTGAAAGATATGTAATATGGCCAACATGGGAATAAACAAAAGTACATAATCTGCAAGTCATTGTCTTTGTTGTGCAAAAAGATGCCCGAGAAGTTAAGATTTGTGTAGCAATGTAATAGAATCTAAAGCCAAATTAAAGAGCAGCAGCAAGAGGGGCAGCCTCGTTTTACAGTTAAATCATAGTCCAAACCATTAGTTATAATGTGGGTAGATGGAATGTCACATAGTGCCTTGATTAAACAGGAAAACAAAAAACTTTCAATATTCAGAAAAGACATGATCGTTTTGAAAGCGGTGTGCCCATCTAGACTCAACCATGAAACAGCAATAGCACTTGGTTACTTAATGTGACGTATGTCTGGTTTTGTAGGCGATTGGCCAATCTTACAGAGATATTTTGATTTCCACCTGAATTATTAAAGATGTAAGAATTCCGATCAGGATTTCATTTGACACAAATTTAGTTTAATCAAGTAGTTTTGGTGTATAGATCATGCCCCTGCAGTCTCACTGCTCAAATCTCTGCCATTTAGGAGTTAAATCATTTAAAAAAAAAAAAATGTATACAGCCTTAATCACACTTCCCTATGTATGTATGTATGTATGTATGTATGTATGTATGTATGTATGTGATTTGCACAACGAAAATGTTGGAAACGGATTTGTCAAAACAGGGGAAGAAACAATGACAGAGAAGGGGATAACCCTAGTGTTAGAAATGCAAAAATGAGTGAAAACACACTGAAAAGATGATCATAAAACATAACTTTTAATAATAATAAATAAAAAACTAAACTATATAAACCTCAATATGTGAACAAAAATAAGCGAAGGAATGTGATTAACCCCTTAAGGACACATGACGTGTGACGTAGTGATGTCCCGAACAGTTTGCCGGCGAACATAGCGTGTTTGCGGTCGCGAACACGCGCGATGTTCGGTCCGCCCCCTATTCGTCATGGAGGTGGGAGGGTCTGCTGCTTATTGGCTGGAATGTGTCTGCTGACTGTGAGGTACAGGGTCAAAGTTTACTCAATGATGACGAATAGGGGGCGGACCGAACATCGCGCGTGTACGCGACCGCAAACATGCTATGTTTGCCGGCGAACTGTTTGGGACATCACTAGTGACATGTCATGATTCCCTTTTATTCCAAAAGTTTGGTCCTTAAGGGGTTAAAATATATTCGATAAGTAAATGCAAGAAAAACTGCATATCTAAATAGGGTGCATAGGCAAGTAACTGTTTGTTAACTGGTTCTAGTACAGACCTATAGTGATTCTGTTGCTAATATACTACTGCAACATTGTATCAAAACAATTACCCTCAACAGAGGGAAAAGGTATAGGGACTGTATCAAAAACAGAATTTTTTTTTTTAGCAGTAGTTACCATATTCAAGGTAGCAAATCTATTTAGGAATGTTGCCTAAACAGTTGCCTATAGGAGATTTAAAGGTCAGTCTAATGTTGTGTACTCAAATTGTCAACTATAATAATATCCTAGGACCTATATTTTACAACGTCTTCGCTGTACAACCTTAGTAAAAAGAGAAGAATTACTGAGCTAAAGAGTTGATATAAACCAATATAGCAGAAATAAGATCGTATTGATAGTATAAAAGCGCTAAAACAAATATATAATATAAGTGCAGGGTGGGAGAGACAAAAATGTGTGTAAACTCCCTCACCACCCAGATATAAAACAATCTTTAGTATTTTGATAATTGTTAGCTGCTACACACCTGTGTGAACCCAAACCACACACAAATAAAATGAACAATATAGTTATGCAGGTGGAGCGCAAAATCAAATCCAAATTCCCAGGAGGATCTTGGGATTATTTCAACTCAGACATATATATGGGAATAAAAACATATAATAGTGAAGCACAGTAACACTTTAAAACATTTATTGTACACACTAGACACAAAACACTCCTATCCACATACAAGGGTTGGAGTCCTAAAATGAAACAACAGTAGTAAAAATAGCCTCTTACAAGGTTAAAGAAAGTGAGCATATGCAGACCCAGCTGCTACTCACAAACGCTTTTGTGGTGCCCCTGCTCGGGCTTGGTTGGTATATCAGCTTGCTTCCACACACCCTCCACGGATAGGTACTTTCGCTGTGTTATTTTCTTCCCGAGCGTCGGCTGGTGATTTCCGGATGCCCGAATAGCTCCGCCCACTTTGCGTCACTCCGTAACTCACGTGATTACGTCACTGCGTCACGTGGTTACGTCACTGCGTCACGTGGTTACGTCACTGCGTTTCACTGTAAAGCTTCCTCAGGACGTCAATCAGTGATGGTCTAATCCCTTGTTCGTCTGCCTAATAAAGCAATCCTCTTGCACTCTATTGGATGAGTGCCAATGACTTAATTAACAACATTATCACTCCACACATGAGTCCACTGAGTGATTATTAACCCAATGTTCAGTCTGCATTTGACCCTAAAGGATGTCTTTAGCTAAGATCCTGTTGCAGTCATAGTAAAACATACATAATATTAAAGGTATATACCTAAAACCTCACATAATATTAAAAGTATAAACTAAATTTACAGAATATATATATCCACACATAAATATATCCTCTTAATACAACCTATTAATGTAGAGGAAAAAGAGAAGAGAAAAACATATTGTTAATATTTCATTTACATAAATAAATTCTTAATGCTCTCATTTAGATAGCACCTTCATCATATCCCAGTGCATTCCCCCTACAGTATATATTAAAATAAATATTAAAATAAGGGTGCTCCAATTTAAAGTGCCACAGAACCACATCTACTATAAAGTGCATAATGTTACCAAAATAAAATGCATAGTATTGTCTGAATACCTATGTATTTTTAAGGGTATATCTTTAGCTCCACTATTCATAGTGTACCTTTAGTAAGCTCTTCTATTCTAGCAGAATTTACTAAAAACCTAATTAAAAGGGAAGTGGTTCTTAAAATTTAAGATTTTTATAAAAAAAGTTAAAAGAGAGTAATTTACAGAAAGTGACATAGTTCAAAATCGTTATTAAGGCCAAATGGAACGAGGGTATTAAGTTCATAGATCCATTTCATTTCCATTTGGCCTAGTTTCCTTACACGATCTTCACCTCTCCAATTATAACATGCTTTTTGGATACCCAGAAATGTTAAACTCGAGGGATCACTATTATGATGTTCTTTATAGTGTAGGGAAACCTGATGATTAATGAAGCCTCTACGGATATTGTATAGGTGTTCCCCTATCCTGGTATGTAACTTACGAGTAGTGCGTCCTATATATCTCAATCCACAAGGGCATAAGAGCATATAGATCACACTACTCGTGTGGCATGTAATGCACTCCTTTATCTTATACGATTTAGTGGGTATAGTGAAGTGATCGTTAAAAGACTTCTGGAACCCCGTGGTTCTGCACGCATTGCACATCCCGCAGTTATAAAAAACATTTTTTACCCCCATAAAACTATTCATGGAACCTAATTCTTTACTATCTTTTTTACTTGATTGAAACGCTAAAATACTTCTTATATTCGGAACCCCCCTGTGTATAATTTTGGGTTGGGTGGGCAAAATCCCATGTAGTACAGGATCTTTCAACAGAAGGTGCCAATTTCTATTTATAATATCTCTTATTTTCCCGTTATGGCAGCCCGCATATTGAAATATAAACGG
Organism: Pelobates fuscus; assembly: GCF_036172605.1. NCBI lineage: Eukaryota > Metazoa > Chordata > Amphibia > Anura > Pelobatidae > Pelobates > Pelobates fuscus. The sequence continues at coordinate 156,099,038 of NC_086320.1, forward strand.
GACATCTTCTTGTTTCTCCTGATCATTTCAATAGAGACCTCCTATCCAACTGTTGTACTTCTTCCATTGCCCTATTCAGCATTCTTTCTTCATACCCCCTAGTTTTAAAATCTTCCAAAATCTTTTGTCCCTGGTCTAAAAATGAATCCTCATCTGTGCAATTCCTACGGATGCGGATCAGTTGACTCTTCGGTACATTTCTCAACCACGGACTATAGTGGCAACTGGACATCTCTATGTAACTATTAATCAACAGTTTTAAAAAATGTTTTCGTTTTAATAGTTTCCTCTTCTATAAAAATAGAGAGATCAAGAAAGTCTACCTGAGAATTACTATAATTAAAAACAAGGGATACTCCCCAATCATTGGAGTTCACCTCATCCATAAAAACTTTTAAAAGATCCTCACTCCCTTTCCATATAAAAAACAGATCATCTATGTACCGCCTGTACAGCACCAGGTTTGTCCCCCAGCCGCCTCCCATGTCAATAAAGTTCTGTTCCCATAATGCCATAAATAAGTTGGCATAGCTGGGGGCAAACCTGGTGCCCATAGCAGTCCCACAGAGCTGTAAATAAAAATTATCAAGGTACCAAAAGTAGTTATTGTGCAAAATCAATCTGATGGCCTCTAATACAAAGTTAATTTGTTCCTCAGGATATTTAGAATTTTGTCTCGTAAAAAATTCAACTGCCCTTACACCTAAATCATGGTTTATAATGGTGTATAGGGAAGAAACATCAGCCATCACCAGCATATAGTTTCTATCCCATTTTACCCCCTCTAGAATTTTCAATAAACTTGTAGTATCTTTGAGATATGACGGGCGTTCCTGTACTATTGGCTGTAGTATTCTATCCACATATTGGGATACCCTGCTTGAAATGGAATCAGTGCCCGATATGATGGGCCTGCCTGGGGGTTTATCCAGATTTTTGTGTACTTTTGGTAAAAAGTAGAAGATTGGTGTTTTAGGGTTTAAAATTTCTAGATATTTCCTCTCATTTTTATTTAGGACTCCTGTAAGTACACCATTGTCTATTAGTTTGCTAAACTTTGCCCTTATCTCCTTTATGGGATTGGTCAGCAAAATGTGGTATGTTTTTTTATCACCCAACAATCTTTGAGCTTCTTCTTTGTAGTATAAGCTGCTCATAATAACAATCCCCCCCCCCCCTTATCTGCCGGCTTCACCACAATGTCGGAATCCTCCCTTAAATCCCTTAGTGCTTTTATTTCTAGTTTAGTCAGGTTTCGTTCAAATTTTTTTAACCCCTTAAGGACCAAACTTCTGGAATAAAAGAGAATCATGACATGTCACACATGTCATGTGTCCTTAAGGGGTTAAAGGTTTAATCTTTTTTGTCTCATACTGTACCATTTGTTCAAAAGCTTTCATTTCCCCCGACATATGCCATTTCGGAAAAAAGTTAGACTTATCTTTAAGTTCTGTGTGAATAATTTGGTCATTAGTACTTATTACTGCATCATTCGGTTCCTGTATGGTGCCCATTTGTAAATCAATAAAAAATTTGAAACTACCGTATATACTCGAGTATAAGCCGAGTTTTTCAGCCCATTTTTTGGGCTGAAAAACCCCAACTCGGCTTATACTCGAGTAAGAGTCTGTATTATGGCAATTTACATTGCCATAATACAGACTGGGGGGAGAGGGGGGCTGGCAGAGCTGTACTTACCTCTCCTGCAGCTCCTGTCAGCTCTCTCCTCCTCTGCGTGTCCGGTCAGCACCTCGGTCAGCTCCCAGTGTAAGTCTCGCGAGAGCCGCGGCTCTCGCGAGACTTACAGTGTGAGCTGATAGAAGGAGCTGCACGGACGGCGCGGAGGAGGAGAGAGCTGACAGGAGCTGCAGAACAGGTAAGTTACAGCTCTGCCAGCCCCCCTCTCCCCCCCACTGAACTGCCACTGGACCACCAGGGAAGGAGAGCCCCCCTCCCTGCCATGTATCAAGCAGGGAGGGGGGACTAAAAATATAAATAAAATAAGAAATAATAATCAAAAAAGAATAATAATAAAATAAAAATTAATAACAAAAAAAAAAAGGGGTATAAGGACCACTATGGCGGGGGGGGGTGGGTTAAGGACCACTATGGGAGGGAGGGGGGTATAAGAACCACTATGGGAGGGGGGGGGGTGGGTTAAGGACCACTATGGGAGGGAGGGGGGTATAAGGACCACTATGGGAGGGGGGGGGGTATAAGGACCACTATGGGAGGGAGGTGGGTATAAGGACCGCTATGGGAGGGAGGGGGGGGGTATAAGGACCACTATGGGAGGGGGGGGGGGTATAAGGACCACTATGGGAGGGAGGGGGGTATAAGGACCACTATGGGAGGGAGGGGGGTATAAGGACCACTATGGGAGGGGGGGGTGGGTTAAGGACCACTATGGGAGGGAGGTGGGTATAAGGACCGCTATGGGAGGGAGGGGGGGGTATAAGGACCGCTATGGGAGGGAGGGGGGGGTATAAGGACCACTATGGGAGGGGGGGGGTATAAGGACCACTATGGGAGGGAGGGGGGGGGATAAGGACCACTATGGGAGGGAGGGGGGGTATAAGGACCACTATGGGAGGGAGGGGGTGGGATAAGGACCACTATGGGAGGGAGGGGGTGGGATAAGGGCCACTATGGGAGGGAGGTGGGTATAAGGACCACTATGGGAGGGGGTGGTATAAGGACCACTATGGGAGGGAGGGGGGGTATAAGGACCACTATGGGAGGGGGGGGTATAAGGACCACTATGGGAGGGAGGGGGGTATAAGGACCACTATGGGAGGGGGGGGATAAGGACCACTATGGGAGGGGGTGGGATAAGGACCACTATGGGAGGGAGGGGGGTATAAGGACCACTATGGGAGGGAGGGGGGGGTATATGGACCACTATGGGAGGGATGGGGGGGGATAAGGAACACTATGGGAGGGAGAAGGGGGATAAGGACCACTATAAGAGGGAGGGGGTGGGATAAGGACCACTAGGGGAGGGGAGGGTAAGGACCACTAGGGGAGTGGTGAGTCAGGACCACTGGGGGGGGGGGTGAAGGAACACGGGGGTGGGGAGGTAAGGACCACTGAGGGAGGAGGAGGGGAAGTCAGGACATATGGGGGGGGGAGGGGGCGGCAAAATGTTTTTTGCCTACGGCGGCAAATATCCTTGCACCGGCCCTGCACACACTGCATTCACACACTGCATACACACACACACTGCATTCATGCACACACACACTGCATTCATGCACACACACACTGCACTCATACACACACTGCACTCATACACACACGCTGCACTCATACACACACACATACGCACACACTGCATTCATTATACACACACTGTAAATAAATATTCAATTAATATATTTTTTTAGGATCTAATTTTATTTAGAAATTTACCAGTAGCTGCTGCATTTCCCACCCTAGTCTTATACTCGAGTCAATAAGTTTTCCCAGTTTTTTGGGATAAAATTAGGGGCCTCGGCTTATATTCGGGTCGGCTTATACTCGAGTATATACGGTATTAAAATCTTTAGTGGGTGCATATTTAAGACCTTTATTCAATAAGGTAATATGATCATTTGTCAGCACCTTATTGGATAAATTAAAAATCCCTATGGGTTCAATATTCTCGTGCGTTTTTCTCTTTCTCTGTACTCTCCACCCTCCCCTATTCCCTCTATTGGTCTCCTTCTTTTAGCAGAAATAGACTAGTCTGAGGTACAAAAGGTTCATCTGTGCCTTCAAGGACACCTATCAATTGCAAAGATAAGACTAAACTAACTGCCTATCTAATCTAAATGACTCCTGCTCTGTGAGAAATATAGTAGACATGAACGGACAGTGGATCATCTGTTTTGACAGTCTGCAGGAGTCAGAAACACCGATCACCCCAGCACTCCGATTACACAAAATGTGAAAATCTTGGTAAATATTCAAACAGGTAATTGAAGATCGTGTGTAAATGCTGGGTGCCAGGGATATTTCGGAATGAACCCCAATGCGCGTTTCGACAGTAGGCACGATAAGGCAGAGGCTTGTACCTTAGGTATTAAGGCTAAATCCTTTGTCTAATCCTTCCTGCAGGAAGCTCAGTAACTCTGCTGCAGAGAGTTACCAAGGAGACACTTTCTGGCTTCCCAGCTACTGAATACATACCAGGTCCGGTAATAGGTGGTCAAGCTGTTCCTTCTCCTGGCCTGTAACAGGGTAGAAATGACTGCATCAGGGAAACCTCTCTTAGTTGTCTCCTCTCAGTCTCCAGGCCTTCAACTGGAGTGTCCCATGTGATAGATGCAACAGGACCCCTTAAAACAGAAGGTCCGGCTTGGCTGGGAGTTCATTAAATCATGTATTGAGAGGCTACACAGAAGATGGAACCAGGGCCTCGTCAGTCAAAATGCAATCACTGCTATAGTTTCCATGTGCTCCCTCTTTATCCTATTGAGAAGCCTGAAGATTAGGGGAATAGGAGGAAAGACATATCCCCTCCTGAAGTTCTAAGCACAGGTAAGAGCATCCCATAGCCCTGCAAAAGGATGAGGATTTGTGGAAAGGAACCTTCTGACCTGCTAGTTGCTTAAGGACGCCACAATATCTATCTCCAGAACATCCCATTTCTCTGGAATCCTTTTGAAAAGCCCATCTGGCCAAGCACCATTTCCCTGGCTGTATTTGGTGCCTGCATAGGAAATCCGCTTGATATTGGAGGAACATGGAACAGCCACTAGATGAGGAGTTAACCCTGCAAGGTAATTATAGCAGTTTATAAAAAAAACGCAAATAATTACAGTTGCAGGGTAAAGAGTAGTGGGAGTTGGCACCCAGACCACTCCAATGGGCAGAAGTGGTCTGGGTGCCTGGAGTGTCCCTTTAACCTTCCTCAGAATAATTTAAAGTCATGTTTGATGCTGAATCTAGATTGTTTGGAACCTTGGGTAGCTTCTTCGGCTTTGTCTGCCACAGCCTGTCTGATATAGGCAATAACATGCATAGGGTTAGACCCAGAGGGATTGCTCATAGGGGTATCTGCTGTCAAACACAGCTCTTTCCCTTCAACTACAACAAAGGTAAAGGGAAAAAACACAATCACTGCCTTTTCCCTTCAACTACCAAGTTGTTGCAAGCATCACAACGGACAGATCTGGAGAGAACTTGGGATCTCTTTAGAGACCAGAGGGAACTGAAAGATACAGTATAGATTTCAATTTAAGGGTTACTGAATCCAGTAGAATCACCCCCCAAAGTTCTCTTTTGCTTAAAGGATAAAATTGAACATGGGTTACCTTGATTCTCTAGAGTGTGACCTATTACACTTGTGTGCTGGAGAAGCCATTATAGCAAATCTCAAAGCAGCTATTTAAAAAGGGATCAATTACCACTTAGTTCGTGCTAGGGAATATGCACAGAAAGCAGAACAAAGTTACATTTTGACTGAATTTAGTAAAACTGAGACCGAATGTCGGACAAATTCATTTACTGGACAGCAGGCTACAAAGAAAAACACTAGCAGCCCAAATAGTCACGCTTCCCAGCACTCATTATTATAAGAGCGGTTCCCCCAAGGCCACCAGATACTTTAGAAGGATATGCAGTGGGCCTTAAGCTCCGAGCTGCTACCCAAGGGTTACAGCAGCATTCACACCCAGTCACTTAAATGGGGTTCTGCAGGAGGTGACCCTTGGTGAAGCGCCATATACAGAAGCTGTTGGAGGAAGAGAGGCCAAAGGTAAAAAAAATGCTGGTAAGCAATAAAGAAACAATTATGCAGGGAAAAACCTGGCTTAATGAGTGGGGGCAGGAAACAACGAACTGGGGTCTTAGGCCTAAAGTATTTGTAGAAATGTTCTTCCTTTCCAATGTGAGTGGTTGGCAGAGAGCTAACACAGGAGTAGTGCTGCTATAGCCATGCAATATATACTGCTATAGCAATTTGCCTTACTCTCTGTAATGGTAGGTGTCTGAGAAATGCATTAATTCCTCTACCCTCTCTGACTGTCAGAGTTGTATAATCTTTGAAGCTTCCTTTGCTGCATGGAAGTGGTGGAGCGGTCATTTAGATTTTATTAAAGACACAGAGGCTCCTTTTATGCTTTCTTTTTTCTTTAATTTCCAGCAAAGAGAGATGTATACAAAAGAGAAAACGAATAAACATAACACTGCATAGTAACTGTGCAACCAGCATCCAGCCTGTGGGATATCAGGGGTTGCACTCCTCAACTCTTCGTCTTTCTTCGCTGCTCCCTCCGACCAGCTAAATACATTTCTGTTCTACTCTGCATTGCTGTACTTTAGAGCTAAGAACCACTTTACTTTGTTACTACTATTATGATACTGTAATTCTTATCTGAGTGCCCTAATAAAATTAAAATATAACCTTTAATAGTGTAGTTAAAATTGATCAGTAGGGGGGGCGGAGCCAACGCTTGAGCTGAGCAGTCGCAACTCCCGAACGCTCCTCGTTTACCGTGTAAATTACACCCGAAAACTGCAAGAAAAACCCGTTAAAGGCCAAAATAAATCGCGGCACTGCAAGCTGGGCGACGAGCTGCATCCACTGATGCCTTTCACGTTCACCCCGAGGCAAACAAAGTCCAAACGTAAAGCTGGGGCCTACCACGCTTCACAAGCTCGAGGCCTAGAAAAGTTCCTCGACAGCTTTCTGGAGGCACAAGACGCAGGAGACCCAGAGTCTCAACTGTCAAACCCACAACCACAAAACCTCCACATGGGACGCAGATCACAAAAACCCGACAGGGACATCGGGGCCATGCTCCAACGGCCGGTGGCGCCTAAAACTCCGCAAGCGGAGAACCCACAGCCCGAACTACCACAGAGTGCTCCAAGGGAAACGCCACCTCCACACCAACCGGCAAGCCTTCACATCGCCGATAGCTCAGCCCCGACGACCAAAGGGGATCTTAAACTACTCTTGGCTGATCTGCATCAAATGATGGCGGCGGACCGAGCACTCCTACAGACGGAAATACGGGCCAACACAGACCGCATTAAGGCCGCTGAGGATGATATCCAGGACACTCAAATTGCAGTGTCCGACTTCAATGGTTCAATACAGCAGCTACACACCCAGCAGGGCAACCTCTTACAGCGGGTGGCTAACCTGGAACACCAACAACGCCGCAATAATGTCAAGATTAGGGGCATCCCAGCCGAAATAACAGCGGCGGAACTACCGCATTACACCCGGAGGCTGTTAGCCACTATCATGCCACCCGCAGCGTCCAAAAGACTCACTTTAGAAGGGATATTCCGCATCCCAGGCGCGGGAACTGCCACCACAGCGCGGGACGTCATAGTCCGCTGCTTATCTGCCACCGACAAGGCCCACATCATGGCTGCCGTCCGCGGAAAGACGCCCCTACAGTTTGAGGACTCTCAGCTAACCTTTTTTCAAGACCTCTCTAAGGCAACACTTCAGTGGCGCAGATCGCTGGGAACAGTCACTACTCACCTGCGGTCCTCAGGGGTACAGTATCGCTGGGGCCCGGCGGGCTCCCTCATGGCGAAACACAACGGAGCTACACACACGCTCCGCACACCGGATGACACGACCACATTTCCGGAAGCGCTCGGACTGCCACTACCTACCACACGGGCACCCACCGATGCCCCTGACAAACCTGACGGACCCTGGGACATGGACAACATAGAGCCCTTCGTCCCCAGAAGCTCTGCACCGCATGGGACTTGACTGATCAGAGCCCAAACAGGACTTACGTTACCAAGACGGTCCAAAGAGTATAGCTATGTGCAGCAGTTGAAATTGAAATTGTTATGCCTTAATCTCATGTTTTAATTTGTTACGCCTTCATATTGGATTACCTTACTGTCACCTTTAATAACCCTCAACTATACACAATTCCGACGACTCTGTTTAGTCTGTTTAGGCCTTACACATATCGGCCTCACATACTGTAGTATTGTACAGTTGTGAAGCCGACGGTCTCCACCGATACCATGTTAATTCATGACTAGAATTCACCTGTCTCTAACGTTCCAAAGCTCAGAGTTAGACATCTATGCAATCTCATGCTTCTTTTTACACATACGCTTAGTAACTAGGCAATGTATAAATGTATAGTGACATCTGGCAAATAACGCACCCAAGCTGCTAATATACCGGTCATTATCCGGTAAAGATTTTCTCCTGCATCATACCACACTGGCAAGATTAACGCTACAGTGAACCCCAGGTGTTACTCTAAGTTGAAGCACTGACCGTAGGCTTATCTCCCAAACCCTAACAACATTAACTACCCGGATGCCAATGCAGAAGGCGCCAACTGTTAATTTACTCTAAAATCAAGCACTGTTAATTTAATAGCATTTTCTATAATATGTTAGAGTGTTGTTAGCATACCCTATTAGGCACTGAGCTATTACTAAATTAGCACTGTTAAGCGACGACGAGCTTAATAATACTCGATCGACCTAAATATATAGTCAAGCTTGATAAAATCATATAATAACACCATGCTCTGAACGTAACTACCACGAAGCTTGTTGTATCTCTGTTGACCAAATGTTTTTAACCTGTTTCCAAAAAAAAAAAAAAAAAAATGTGCAACATACCTCTTTTATGTCACTATAAGCTATGAATCGCCTGAGCTGTTATTGTGACACCACAGGCTTGTCTGTTAACTCTATTGCACGACAAATAAAGAATTAAAAAAATAAAAATAAAAAAAATAAAAAAAAATTGATCAGTAGGTACCCACAAATGAGTTAATACTCAGTAAGTGATATACAAGGCTGAAAAATAATAATTTTCCTAATAGGCAAGAGAACAGTGTGGTGAACTAATACCTATGAAAATGACACAAAGTATATAAATTCTTGTTACAAATGTCAATATAGAAAAAGTATCAATTAATTTTCTCCTTTTCCTTTTACTACTTCTGTAGTTTCTCATGGGTTAACCCCTATACGAGTGTATCCCCTAAACTTCCATCCTACTGCTTTTGTTCTTCTAATCCTTACAGGGTTTCAATACCCACCTCCTTAAGGAAGCATCACTATTCAGTTATTTTACTGATTAAAATGACTTCATACTTAACTAACGTCATCAACCCTGATCTAAGTACAACCGACATTAACAATGTCTTTTCCCTTGAACCCCTAATTAAACAGAATCCAAATGACATCAATGAAAGTTTCTTTGACATACAAAATATGTACAAACAACAAATTAAGGAACATTGGGAAATTAATAGTCAATGTAAATATGTAGAAAAAAAATTAGTCACTAGAGGACTTAGGTCTGATATTCCCAGACCAGAAAAAGTAAAAACCGATATTCAAATCAAGGAATGAAACAACATCCTTATAGACAGTTCGATTAAACTTATGGAATTCCTAATTAAATTAGAGGAATCACACTTAGAAATGGTTAATCAGAACCTTCAAACTGAGATTAATAATATCAAAGCCTTTTAAACACTCTGAATTTAAACTAATGGAAGCCAAACTTAACAATAATTTGGAAAGTTTTAAAAAACACATCAGGGAAAAAAAACATCTGAAGTTCCAACGAGATCATAGGGACTTTAAGGAAAGAACCATCTTTAGACAGAGAAATAAAAATAGGAAAAAGATTTAGTAGCAGACACAATTCCACATCAGGTGACACCGATTGGTCCGACTCTGACTCTAGTCCCCGAAGGAGAGGTATGAACACCAAAAGAACTATGAACCTTACCCAACAGGGAAGAAAAGGTATATTAAAACGTGTCCTTTCCAGACACAGTTTGTAAACCCTTCCACTACCACTACTAATTCGTCAATCCCATCTACATCCTCCCAATCAGGACCATCTTTTTAGCCCCAGAGAGGCAAACTTAGGGACAGAAAAAGATGGGGTTACAAAATAAACAAGGAAGGATACAAGCAGTGGCGTACACAAGATCCATGGGGCCCCGGTGCGAAAATTGATCCATGGTCCCCCTCCCCCTCCCCGCGTACTTACTCTGCGTGGGCCGGTGCCGCTACACATGCGACCGCGGTGTGCTGCCAGTGCATGCAGATACACTTAAAGGACCACTATAGGCACTCCGATCACTTCAGCTCAATGAAGTGGTCTGAGTGCCAGGTCCCTCTAGTTTTAACCCTACAGCTGAAAACATAGCAGTTTCAGATAAACTATGTTTCACTGAGGGTTAATCCAGCCTCTAGTAGCCGTCTCACTGACAGCCGCTAGAGGCGCTTCCGCGATTCCGCTGGACGACCATAGGAAAGCATTGAGTAATGCTTTCCTATGGGCGGTTTGAATGCGCGCATGCACATTCGGAGCTGAGAGGCGGATCAGGAGAGATCCCCAGTGCCAAGGGAGCCCAGCGCTGGAAAAAGGTAAGTGCTGAAGGGGTTTTAACTACACACACACACTCTCACGAACAGACGCATACACACTAGCTAACAGACACACACATTTACTGACAGACACACACACTTACAAAACATACACTTTCACTGACAAACACACACACACAATAACACACACACACTCACTGACACACACACACACTGACACTAGCAGACACACTCAATAACAGACACACAGTAACACTCACTAACACACTTACTGACGCTCACTAGTAGACACACACAAAAACTAACACAGTAACACACTCACTGACACACACAAACTAACACACTCATTAACACACACACAGTACTCACACACTCACATATTTTTATTTTATTTAATCCCCCAGCCTCCCTACCTTTGGGAGTGCTGTGGGGATTCCTGCTGTCCCTGGGGTCCTGCTGTCCCTGGGATCCAGTGGGGTCTTGCTGTCCCTGAGGTCCAGTGGGGTCTTGCTGTCCCTGAGGTCCAGTGGGGTCCTGCTGTCCCTGGGGTCCTGGGGTCCAGCTGGGTTGCCAGCAGGGCTGCTGGGCGCGCGAGGGAGCACTCTCCCCTGAGTACTCTCTGTCCAGCTCTTTCGCGCTGCTTACTGATGCCGGAGCCGGAAGATGACGTCATATTCCGGTTCCGGCATCAGTAAGCAGCGCGAGGGAGCTGGGCAGAGAGCACTCAGGGGAGAGTGCTCCATCGCGCACGGGCCCAGCAGCCCGCCGGCAAAGTGAAGCCACTGCCAGCCTCGGGGGGCCCTGAGGTGGTCAGCTCCTGGGCACCCCCAGGAGAAGAGGCTGGCAAAATGTGGCCACACATACCGGGTCTCAGGGCGGCCGGGCCCCCTGGTGGGCCAGGCCCGGTCGCAGCCGCGACCCCTGTGACCCCGGTATGTACGCCACTGGATACAAGAACAAATGAATCACAATAATACTGAAGATAACCTCATCATAAATCTCTCTACTTTTAACCTTGAAAATAAGCACAAATCCTTGCTCAGCAAAGGTTTGTCCTTCATTCCCTCTCCCATTACAAATAAATTTGACTGGGTGAAACACAAATCTTTTTGGGCGTAAACGTGCCCTAAGTGTCACCCATAAAAGAAAAGACAACAAGCTAGCCAAAGAACTGGGTTTAATATACGAGGACTATCAACACTTTCAAACCATGGTGTCTCTCCTCGATGAACAAGATGACAAACAACCTCTTACCAGTGGACTTATTTGTACAATTGACGACCAAATCTTTAGAATCACTTCCTCCTGACAAATGCATGGACAAGCTAACAAAAGCTGAATGTGAAGCACTTAGGGACCTTAACAACAATAAAGATCTATTTAGCAAACCTTCGGACAAAGGGGGAAACATAGTGTTAATGGATCAAGAAAGATATATTAAGATGTGCATGGAACATTTGGAAGATACCACTCAATATCGAGCACTCCCTCAGGATCCCACTATGTTATTCCTCACCGAACTCAGAACTTAATTAACTCAGGCACTAGAAAAGGATATAATTAAAAAGGAAGAATATCAGTTTATGATTCCCAACAACAGTCCGACCATCTCAACTTTCTACTGCCTTCCAAAAGTCCACAAGTGCCTTACCAATCCACCAAGAAGACCAATTATTTCTGGCAACAACTCCCTGACTGAAAAAGCCAGCAAATTTCTAAATAAATTACTCCATCCATTTGTCACCAATTTAGACTCGTATGTACAGGACACCAAACAAACTCTCCTGACATTGGAAAATATGGTGGTCCCCCGTACACACTTCTTGCAAGCTTGGACGTTGTGTCCTTGTACAATAACATCCCCCATGATAAAGGTCTGTGCGCTACATCCTACTTTCTACATAAGTCTACCAAATACAATTCTGAACAAATTGAGTTAATCTTTCGCAGGTAAATCTGTGGGTAAATCTGTGGGATAATTCGCAGGTAAATCTGTGTTACATAGCAAATTCATCTTTACCACAGGTGTTCCCCAAGTACAGGAGTAGATTGTAAAATTAAAAGTAACTGGGATTATAGCCCTTTTCTATGGAATGACAGTTAAATGATACAATGGAATGCCCATAGAGTATAATGGGAAGCAATATGTGACTTGGAATCTGGACCGTGAAACATATCAAGTAAATCTTTTGCAGGCGGGTGGGGGCCCTAAAGTAAAATAAGGGGGGGAACGAATACACAGTCTAGTAAAGAGACATACTGCCGACCTGACCTGATAAGCTGCTTGCCAAAGCAAAAATACCTTCATGTGAGGGACATTGAAACTAGAGACTTTGACAGGTATCTCTGCACCCGAAAAGGGATTCAACCCATGCACCAAACCTCCACTCACTCAGTATATATATTTCAGCCGCCATACACACCTAGCCATGGCCTCCATCCCTCCCAGCACAGGGACACACGATCCCACACACACAACACACCAAGCTATATATTCACTCTCTTTTACCCAGAGAAGAATACATAACACTTACGGCACAGATCAGACCAACCATATTAAACACATAACACGGTGCAATCAGATGTGAAAATGGGAGTGAATAAACCAGATGTGCCATGCAATGCCTTAACCTGACTGTTAACCTTAGGATGGCTACTGGGTAAAGCCTAAGTCCCCGGCAGCTTCCAGTTGTTTCTGCAAATGTGTGATGTAACCCTGCTCACTTATCTATTTATTTGTATTTATTTTTAAGAATGCGAAAGTAGCCACTGTAGTCCTGAAATACCGAGATGTCATGGTCATACAGAGTAGTGCTTGCGTACATATTTGCAGCCTCTTGTTTTACCCCTTCCTATCAAATTCGTGATCATGATTATAAGCAGGTTCCTTTTCCCTACCCAAAAATGCAGCATTCTCCAGACAGGAGCCGTTACTCTAAAAAAAAAAAAACACACCTTACTTTCCCACCTTACTCACCAAAGACACACAACACCGCTTTCGCCACAACAAAGTTACCCACTTCACCTACATTACACGTTACCCAACCATAGTAGTTTGAATAACTCTTGTCTCCTATACAATATGATTGCTAACCTTATAATTAACTATTACTGTGCTTAATTATTCTAGCATGTTACACTTTCTAAGCAAAGTTTTATTAGCCTGATATTTTCATGTTCGAAAAAAAAAAAAGTGCAATTGTGTAATGTCACGACCATATCTGCATGAACCTGCCTGTGCCTGCCATTGTGGCTCCACAGGCCCGCCTGTAAATCTTTTGCACCGAAAAATAAAGAATTTTAAAAAATAATAAAATCATGACTTCATGTCATGTTAATACTAAAATCTGAGAATCCCATTTCGCGTGATGGAATGGGTACCTGGCAAAGACATTTGCTCCTCTACAGGCTGTTAACTATGCATGGAATATTAGTGAAGTGTTGCTTTATGAACTGAATTTGTTTTGCAAATCACATGGAAGAAAATCCCCCCAAAAAACATATACATCGTTTGGTAGTGAAAGTATTGGGAGCATTTTGCTTCACTGATACTGGAATGCCTATGAAGAGTAGATCATTCCTAGAGCTCATGTTCTCCAGGTCGTGGTGAGGCATTCTGTTGCTGTTGTGTCACCATACATTGCTATAATAGATAAAAATAATCATCCTGGCCAAAAAAAAAGCCTTTGTTCAAGCAAGTTTAGGTGTGTGGAGTGTGCAGTGATGTGAGACCTGACTTTGTCAATGAATGTTTATATCATCAACTTAGGTGTTTGTTCAACATTTGCAATAAATCTGCCAACATTTTTTAGGGAAAATGGAGGAGGTAAACTTAGATTTTCGGTTGGTATGCTGCATCTGCTCCCAGTGGTTCTTCCAACAAAGGCCTTTATACATTTTATACACTTTTTCGAAATGATACTAAACGAACATGGTTTTTAATTGTGTCCATTAAAAATCTATACACAACTAGTTCAGGTAAATGAAAACATAACAAAATTATGTCTTCTGCTTCCCCAAGATTAACTTGTAAATGCAATCAACATTGCAAAGGGAGCCATATGTCATAAAAATACCCAAAGGCCAATTTATTGTGGTAATAATGAGATTAATCCAACATTAAGATTATTTCAGGTATTTGACAGGTTGGTGACTCTATACCCTAGTATGTGGCAGTGAGAAATTCTGGGCACAGATATAGTACTTAAAAAGGTATTGTGAGCTTTTTGCCAACCCAGAAAGTTATACATTACACCCAGTAAGCCATAGAATCTTGAGGAAATTTATAGGAAAACACAAAAAGATCTAATTTTACTAGAGAATATTCTGGATTCGTGGCACCTGTAGATAGTTTAGCAAAAACAATTATTTTTTTCAAAAACACTTTAAACAAGTAAATAAAATAAGTTTGCAGCACAAGAAGGCAAAACCAATGAATAAGTTAGTTTATTATCCAAACTGAAAAAAATGAATGCAAGTCAGTGGTGAAAATATAAATAGCTGGGTGTTCCATACAGTTCTTATATACACATTGTATTCTCAAGGCCTAATACAAAACACACGGCTTATCAACAACACTGCAGGGCTTAAATCATTGGAGATGTATAAAAGATTCAACCTTTGGATATAAAACCACAAAAAGATTACATGTCAAATCAATAGATAACAAACATAAAAGATTTTGTTAAAATACTGACAGATCGGGGTTTGTGAAAAGAGGTGCGTTTTACTACAAAACTACAGAGAAAGACAGCTAAGGGTTTATTTAACAGGGGATTGTAGTTAATCGAAAACACAGTTTACATTTTAGGTTTAAATAGCCAAGCTGCGATTATAGCAGTGTTGAATTTTTCAAACCAGCTATTTTTGCAGTTTAGTTTTAAATTTACGACAATTCGCGGTTTAGTGAATTGACCATAAAATCCGCTATTAAGGTTTCCTTTAATCTTAATTTGAGATAAATGGTAATTATTATAAATGTACTTATACTCCATAATTATGAATGGACACAACTAAATAATAGCTATTAGAAAAAAAGCCATTATATTCCACAGTGCTGTGCAATGGGCAAACCAAATGTAGGGATATATTTTTAGAGGTTTAAACATATCAAAAGAAAGGGAACTTGGGCCTCGATTAAAATTGCTTAAAATGCGATTCATGTGTAATAACATCCCTTAAGCCCTTCAATAGCAGAATTGAGTATAAACAATTTTATTTTTATGTATTTTTCAATATAAAATCTAGTCCATAAAGCCTCACTCACACTCTTTTATACGCTAGTTATAATTATCACCCTGTAGAGAAACAAATTTCTCTGCCAGAAATCACTAATATAATGAATGTAAGTTAATGAAAATGTCCGCTCACTCCCTGCATTCAAATGGTACAGGAACTTTCTCTGGGTGATACCATTCTTACAGCCAGGAAGGAGGTGTGAATAGATTCTACCATTTCACGGTCAGCATTACATTAGCATTCCAGAGAATGACAAATATTGATATAGAATTTTTAAATACCTTTATTTCACTAATACATAATTTAATGGTCTGTGAGCGTTAAGTTCAATGGCAGGCATTCTTTTTACATTATGTTGCAATTTCTAGAAAACTGGACTACTGGTTCCGCTTTTAGAGTCCTTGCAAATACCTAAAAGCAAGGTCTTTGACCATTTTAATGTGTATATTTTTGTTACACCTACTGTAAACTAATTGCAGTTTTGCTTTTGTACTAACATTTCAGACTCTCTGAGAAATATTGCAAGATAAACGACATAGTACCATTTGTAAAGCTTTACATTTCCCAAATATTTTTATAAAGTTTGAACGAATAAGTGAAATACATAAATCGTGTAAATGCACAGATTTTTCAATTTTGAAACATTTGTCTGTAAAACAATCTATGCACCAAATTGCTGTGTTGTGTAATGATACGTTTATAGGCTAGCTATGAATACATTGCTTCAAATAAATTGTATGCTATTTTTTCAATCAAAAAGTGCTCGGTAGTAAAGGGGCTAAAAAGACATTGTGGGCACTCCTGAGTATTCATCTTGAAACAAAGATTTGATCGTGCTGCTAAATAGCAGCATATATTAGCCAACCTATAAGATGGTTTGGTTTTCTTAAAGGATCACTATAGGGTCAGGAACACAAACATGTATTCCTTACCCTACAGTGTTAAAACCACCATCTAGCCCCCCTGTGCCCCTCATGCCTCCATAAATATAGTACAAATCTTACTGTACTCAAGCCTGAAGCTGTAGATCTGCATGCTGTTAGACTAAAATAAACAGCAGTCTGCTGACATCATCAGAAGTGGTAGCCTGATCCAGTCACAATGCTTCCCCATAGGATTGGCTGAGACTGACAAGGAGGCAGATCAGGGGCAGAGACAGCATGATTCAAGCACAGCCCTGGCCAATCAGCATCTCCTCATAGAGATGAATTGAATCAATGAATCTCTATGAGGAAAGTTCAGAGACTGCATGCAGAGGGAGGAGATACTGAATGTTTGGATGCATTTTAGCTCTGGATGCATGATCTCTAACAGCTGAGGAGTGGCCAGTGAAGTTATCACTAGGCTGAAAAGACAGTGTTTACAGCAAAAAGCCTGAAGGTAATGATTCTACTCACCAGAACAAATTCAATAAGCTGTAGTTGTTCTGGTGACTATAGTGTCCCTTTAAATAACTATTCTTTGCAAAAAGAAAAAGAAAAAGGTCTTCATTTTTTTAAAATAAAAATTGTTATGTGTCTTATAACATCGTGCCATTCAATTTAATGCCATGACTTTGTTTTATACTATTTGTCTTTCAAATGCATGACGATACTGGGGTTGCATCGCAAGCTCGTTATTTTAGCCTAAATCTCTATGTATCCAAATAAAAAAGTGCTTTTATTTTAATGCCACGCTGTTGATTTGCTCTGTTGATCTTATGGGGCTTGTGATATGTCAAAGAATCTACAGCGTTATTGCAAGTCTTTGTTTGAACCGCAAGGCATTGCGTTACATTTTGTAAAATAGTATTGTTGTAAAGGAACATGCACATGTATGTACAGCTTGACACTCAGCCTTTATGTTTTCCTGTTTTATTTTAATATGGCAAATCAACCACAAAAATTTTAATATCTGTATAATAGTTGGTTTGTCCCAAAAAGTTAGTGTGATAACCTCTACGTTTGTGTAAACAAAACATATGGCATGAGATGCACTTATAGGTACTTTATCGAATAACCAATATAGATTATATTTATAATTTTTATTTTATCTCCATTAAAATAACACAGTTTATTATTAGGAACTGTTAAAAAAATCTACCAGGAAACAATTTAGTCCACTTCTTGAATTCAGTAGTTTAAGGGGACAGTTTAGGTATCATAAGGGACCATAACAACTCCACCTAAATGAAGTTGTTTTGGTGCCAGGAGCCCCCGGGCCCATTCTTACCTCCAGAGCTAATCTCAGCTCTACCCTGGTGGCATCTGGCTTCGGATTTAAGATTCAGGAATCGTTGAATGGTGCCGGGCAAGGGCGTATTTTTTCAAGCCAGTTTTGTGACTGGGGAGTCACTGATTGGCTGAGAGCGTCAGCTGACAGCCAATCGGAGACTGGCACTGGAGGCAACATTGGGATAAACCATTTAAAAACGGTTTAATCCCTATAGGTAAGAAGATGCCCAGCTTTTTCCTGACAGCATAACAACTTAATATGAAGTTGTTTTGGTGCCCGAAGTGTTCCAGCAGTAATCTACCAAAATCATGTAAACATAGGCAGCAGGTGTATGCATCCAGTCCATTTTGGAACAAAACAATAAAACAAAACTTGGCTTTTTTTTTTTTTTTTTCCTGTGAAGGAAGTTTAATACATCTTTGATTAATTTTGGTACCAAATATGCACAAAATTGTCTGCCCATTAAAGGATGACTACACAGATAAACAGAACACATGAAATATAGGGATTTATTCACTAAATATTGATCTGTGCAATTTATTTATTCATTAAATACCTATATAAAATACCAATTTTAAATCCTACAACAAATTATTTTAACTATTTATATAATAACATTTAATTTGCTTGGGTAAAAGCTGTTTTTTTCTCGTGTCGGGAAGAAAAGTTTTACATACACAGGGTTATTTACTAATGTGAGAATTCACAGTGGATTCAAAATTTATAGGGGCACTATAGCCACCAAAACAACTACAGCTTAATGTAGTTGTTCTGGTGAGTAGAGTCAGTCCCTATAGGCTTTTTGCAGTAAACACTGTCTTTTCAGAGAAAAGGCAGAGCTTACATTACATCCTAGGTATGCCTACACTGGCATCTCCTCAGACGGCCACTAGAGGTGATTCCTGGCAGTACTGCACAGTGTGCAGCACTGACCTTCAGTGTCTGCATGGAGACACTGAACTTTCCTCATAGAGATGCATTAACTAAATGCATCACTGTGAGGAAATGTTGATTGGCCAGTGCGATGTTTGGCTCCGCGCTGTCCCACCTCCTCCTGAATTCTCACTTTAGTGAATAACTTTGATGGTGAAGAGTACAACACTGGAGTTTAGGGAGGATTTTGCAAGACCCTCTATAGACCAACTTTTGTGACCTGCCAGAGTATGTACTATTCCCAAAGCCATTGCTAGCAATGGCCGAGAAGTGACAAAACCTCAAAGCAGAAACTCTCCATTTTGTCATGTCAATGATCCATTTTGCACCATTTCCAAGCAACAAAGTATTTGAGAACACCACTCTTCTGCTTATTGTAGCCAATGCAGTTAGGATGACTACAAAGATATGCTATTGACTCTTTCAGGAGTACACCAAATAGCCCAGACGACAATGTTATTCACATACATCTATTAGTATTGCTTTCCAAACAAACTGAGAACAAGGATTGATTGATGGATGAACAATGCAGTAGAGACACAACATCATCACAGTTGGTAAAATTATCTGAAAATATTACACTGATTTATTAATGCATTCCAAATATCACATTAAACACTATATATTGCAGCAGTCATTACTCTTTTACAAATTTCAACGTACCCTGCTTTGGACAGCATGTCGACAATGATTAAAGGGATTGCTAGAAAAATAAAACTTCAGTCCCACGCATTTTAGCATTTCTTACGTTCCACGTTTATAAAAATTTGTTAATAAAGGGATTCACAACATGAACCCCTGGAAGCAATGCAGCTTCATTTTTTTCTGGTTGCTTAAATTTTTGTAGAATTCTGGATTTCTTTATTCTCTGGCTGTTGTAAACATGAAATTAGGTTGGCCAATGAACAGGGTCTGGATTCTAAAATCAATTGTATCAATCCATGGTTTTATGTCTTTCACGCATTACTTTTTTTATAACAATAATAATACAAAAGAACATGGAAGTGCTGTTAAAATATACAACTTTAAACATCTCCTCTCAAAGTGGCAAAACTATTCAGAAATCAACGCCACTGAATAATTATACACAAAGTGCTCCTCAATTAAATTTTATTGTTACGAATGCAAAGCTGTGCATTTTATAAATATGTGATTCAGCTAGACCTGATGTGTGTGTGTGTGCTTCTAAGCATTCTTTATTGTACAATCATTAGACGTTTGTCTCAATATACAAGTCTCACAGTTATTAATATGAATATCAGCTTATTAATATTGAATAAAATTCTCTTTACATAATAGACATTTAGACAGAAGCACTAGGTGCTGAAAAGATATATATATATATATATATATATATACACATATATATATTTTCTTTTGCAAAATTTTGTATCTACAGAACTATAACTTACACAATTCACAAATGTTTCATAAAATACTGAATCTGAAATGATCATAGAAAAAAAGTACCCATGCACTTCGAAATTATTCAATTGTTACAGTATCTCCATGTAATGTAGAGTACTGTGTTTAAACTTGATCGATAACACTCTTGCTTGTTAGCACTGATAAAGATAAGCCCTTGAGAAAGATATTTTGCTATGAAGAATGCACCCCAAAATGTTCCGATAGTCAGTAAATTGATTGGATCATCTCATATTCCGTCTTACAACTATTGTGCCTGCAACAATGTCATAAGCCGTTCGGTTATGTTGGAAGAACAATAACGTGATAAAAGCAGGGAAGAAGAAAGCTATGGAGAAGTTCTTGATCACAGCCCGTATCGTTGATCTGGACAAAGAAGATTACATTTTAACAGAGTTAACATATTTATGAAGTCAAATTCATCATAATCATCATTAATTTTACTTCAAATATATTCTGCAGAGTTTCTGATCTAAACTAAAACCTAATTAACAGTGAATCACATCCTTGTTGGTCTATTAAACATTTTCCAAAAGGGGGAAAAATAAGAATGGCTATATGCTCTAGGTTAGAATCAAGGGAAGGATAATAGTTTGTCATTTCTTCAGGATCCTGTAAGCAAGGCACAAATTCAGACCAACAAATACACAAGCGCTACTGAATTAGCAATTGAACTAGTTTATTAAAACAGAGAGACTGCATCTCTAGCTCAATAGCACCAACACAATAAACTATAATAATTATGATGCTTAGAGCATTCATTTAAAGGACCACTTCAAGCACCATAACTACTACAGCCTGATATGGCGTTATGGTGCCAAGGGTACCTTGTGTCATCCACAGTAACATGTCAAACCATTTTATGATAGTTAGACAACTTATCTGATCACGTTGGGACACTGTGCCGCTCAGCTGCAAAGCCTTCTCCAGCAGGAGATTCCAGATATCACTGCTTAGAGCAAAGCAGAAGTGCAGTCATTGACCGACATTGACAGCTGAGCACTCTCAGACAATGAGCATGCTCCTGAATTGAATGCTTTTCTTAATCCATAGAGCCATCCAGCTTCTCTTGCTGGACAAGACCAAATGCAGCAGAGCACTCCACTGGCAGTACCCAGTTAAATTGTCAAACAGTGCAAAAACAGTTTGAGGTCCCATCTGGAGATGGCATCAAAGTACTCCTGGCATGATACTTGGAGTGTTCATTTAAATACAGAACAAAATACACCAAATCCAATGCCACGGGACTTTTCATTAACGGCAATGTAATTAATATTTTGATGATAATCTCAAATTTTAGACCAACATAGACAAATCGATAAATAACATTTCTCCAACACAACTATATTATCAGTTTAGCTATTTTGGTCTAAAAGTTGCATTCATTTTGAATTCCTTACACTTTACAATTTAATGAATAACCCTGACAGATACCATTGGTTAAATCTCTGAAACACTTTATGAGTAGTGTAAGAAGTTTAATAACATGATAAAAAAAATAATAATACAGATGCATCTTTCCCATTCTGTTAAGCATGCATTAGGTACTAGAAGGCATTCACCTTACATCTCCAGCAAGCGTCACAGTAGGTGGGAGAGATTTTTGCAAGTCTCGTCAGCACCATGTACCACCGGTACACAATTTTTCTTAATATTTCATTATGGGCTGCGTTCAATGTATTACCTTTATGGGCTAGGAACGCCCTGAGCCACTGGGCATCTGTTATTTCGTGAACCATCTCTTCCTCCCATGCTTTGAGGTAGGGGAGTCCAGACAGAGAAATTGGTGTGTGTAAGAGTTTGTATGTGCCACAGCAGAGTTGTTTAAATCGTGAGAGTGTTTGCGGGCCCAAAGTCGAAATTAAAGTCAGGGATAAAACACAGCCAAGGATATCGGTGAGGAAAGGCACACCTCTATTAGGGTGGTTGTGGAAGGTAGGCTATGTAACAGATGGTCGGGATGTTTTTGGAAGCCAGAACATCTCGGCTGCATTAAGTGCAGCCCAATGCAGTTCTGGGCCCGCTAAGGCTGTGGCGACATTGCTTAGGATTGCTGCCAGGTAATAACGCTTAATATTCGGTAGTCCCATGCCACCTTCATTAAGGGGTGCTTGTAACAATGGTGCTTTTACCCTAGGCTGCCTTCCACTCCAGATAAACCTGTTAATTGCTTTTTGTGCTGTGGTGAAGAAAGATCCGGGGATCTTTAGGGGTAGGGTTCTAAAGATGTATTGCAGTTTAGGAGGATAGACATCTTTATGGTGGCCATTCTTTTTTTCAATTTATGTTTTTATTGGTGTTTTATGTATGACATCGATAAACATATTATATAGTGTGAATATAGTAGTATAAAATGAAAATGCAACAATATATATATAAAATGCAGTAGTACAGTCGACAACATTTGAACAAGCATTGAATAAAATGACTAAGATGACTAAGATGCGACCTGCATTAATGTGCCTAATGCCAATACCCACTGGCACCTTGCTCTTTGCTCTGCAGTTTAGTCTCGTATGTCTCTAAACGGTTTGTCTATCTGCAGCGTTTTATTTGTAGAGTTCCGTACGCTGTTCCTGGGTATTGGGGTCAGTCTCTTAATAACGGCGCCTTGTGGCCTGTCTGGTTTGCGGTTGGGTCGCGTGGAGTTCTCCGTCTCTGCTGTTGGTTCTGTGGGTAGTGGGGTACCTGGATGTTGCGGTTTCCCCACATCAATGAGCTTCAAAAAGCCGTCTGGGTCTCCCTTTGAAGTAAGTGTGTTGCTTTCTCCGTTAATATCTGTGATTAGGGATCCGTCCAAACCCCAGCGGTACTTGATAGCGGCTTCTCTCAGTTTTCGGGCTATGGGTGCCAACTTTCTTTTTTCCGTTAAAGCCGAGAATGGTGTATCTGGGAATATCGCCACTCTGTGTCCTGCATGTTGCACCGTTCCCAGCTCCCTGGATCGGGTCAGTATGGCGGCTTTTGCGGAGATGTCACGTGTGACTATTATGATGTCTCTGGGTGCCTCTTTGGGTGCCGCCGCTGATTTGCGCACCCTAAATATTGCGGTGATCAGAGTGCCTGTCGGAGCAGGGTTAATGCCCATGGTTGCTATGAGGTCTTGGGTGTAGGTCAGGAGCTGCGCATCATTTACTGTCTCAGGTACACCTCTAAGGCGCAGGTTTTTTATCCTGTGCCTTGCCTCCAAGGTGGTCACTGTGCGTTTTAGGTCTTGTACCTGGGTTGTAAGATCCTTTTAAGCCTGTTCCATAGCGCAGATTTTGTTGTTACTGGATGCCTCTCTGTGTTCCAGGCCTTGGACCGCACGGCACACATCTACCACTTCCGTTTGGACCCTTTGGAGGTCCTCTCTCCATATTTGATGCATTTCTACCAGCAGCCTCCTGATATCCCCCTTTGTGGCTGGGGTCCCGTCGTCCCCGGAGCCTGCGTCGTGGATCGCCCTTCCGATCGGGGTGAGGGGATTTCCTCCTCCTCAGCTGAGGATTCTGAGGTACAGCAGGCCGCAGGCGCCATCTTGGTTCTCTGGGGGGGAGTAAATGCTTGCCGTATATCAGGTTGTCTTGGTGTAGGCATGCCCTGAGACTTCTTGTGCTTCTTCCCCATATTCTCTCTGTGGGGGGGATATCTTTTCCAGCTGGATTTGTATTTAATTTCTCTCGTTTTTTGCCGTTTTGTCTATATTCCGAGCGGAGCCCTGCATGAAGACGTCCGCTCGGTTTAGTCGCTGGATACACCCCCTATGGCGGCCATTCTGCCTGTCCAGGATATGAATTTGCCTTGCCACGACATCATATGGTCTGAGATCGATTTTAGAGTGGATAAGTAGTTTGAATGGTATAAGCGGGTCAGATCTTTTGGAAAAACTATACCTAAATAGGTAAGTGAGTTATGCCTCCAGTCATATGGGTAGTTAGCCTTAAGGAGTGTCTCCTGTTGGTGCAGCAGGTGCATTTTCATGGCCTAGGTCTTAGAAACATTTAGCTTGTAGTAGGAGCATTTGCTATAAGCAGTCAGGAGGTTGTGGAATAGCGGCAATGAAGTGTTGGTTTGTGTGACGGTGACTAGGACATCGTCCGCAAACATGTTAAGTTTAAACTGCTTCGCTACTTGTATTCCCTTGATATCTGGGTTGCTCTTAATTAGTTCTGCCAGGGGCTCTAAGGCCAGATGTAGAGCAGGGGGAACAAGGGGCAGCCTTTTCTGGTACTGTTTGTTATAGGGAAAGGGTCAGATAGGAATCCACGATCAAAGACTCTGCCTCTGGGGGTACTGTACAGGGCCTGGGATGCTACTAAAAACTTGGGGGGAGAGGGGGGTTAGTGCTTTATGTGTTCCACCTTGATGGACGCTGACGAAGCCGCCCTGGTCGGAGTGGATTACGTGGAGGAGAATAGCTTGAAGCCTGTTCGCGAACAGCTTGGCAGAGATTTTGGCATCCACATTGAGCAGGGATATGGGATGGAAATTGGGGCATTTAGTTGGAGGTTTACCAGGCTTAGGGAGGGTTGTAATATTGGCTGCCAGGAGTTCTCCTGGTAGGCTTTCTGAGTTTAAGGCTGATTGGAAGAAGGCAGTCATGTGTGGGGTCAGAATGCGGGAGAAGCGTTTGTAATAAAGTTTGTATAGCCGTCTGGTCCAGGGGATGTGTGTTGGGGGAGATGTTTGATGATGTGTTCGATTTTATCCTGCCTGACAGGGGCATTGAGAAAGTCAAATTGTGTTTGGGACAGTGAGGGTAAAGACACTATCTAGAAAGTGAGGCCGGTACGTGATGGTTAAGGTATGGAAGTGTCCGATTTAAGGTTGTATAGTCTGACGTAAAATTCCACAAACTTGTTACAGATGTCTTGGGGCGGGAGTATTTTCTGACCTGAATCGGTTAGAATGTAGGGGATCTTGGTAGAGGATTGCCTGTCTTTAAGAGTGTGGAAAAAGCTCTGCCTGCTTTATTATTTAGTTAATTTAGTTAAAGGAACACTATAGTCACCTAAATTACTTTAGCTAAATAAAGCAGTTTTAGTGTATAGATCATTCCCCTGCAATTTCACTGCTCAATTCACTGTCATTTAGGAGTTAAATCACTTTGTTTCTGTTTATGCAGCCCTATCCACACCTCCCCTGGCTATGATTGACAGAGCCTGCATGAAAAAAAAACTGGTTTCACTTTCAAACAGATGTAATTTACCTTAAATAATTGTATCTCAATCTCTAAATTGAACTTTAATCACATACAGGAGGCTCTTACAGGGTCTAGCAAGCTATTAACATAGCAGGTGATAAGAAAATCTTAATTAAACAGAACTTGCAATAACGAAAGCCTAAATAGGGCTCTCTTTACAGGAAGTGTTTATGGAAGGCTGTGCAAGTCACATGCAGGGAGGTGTGACTACGGTTCATAAACAAAGGGATTTAACTCCTAAATGGCAGAGGATTGAGCAGTGAGGCTGCAGGGGCATGTTCTATACACCAAAACTGCTTCATTAAGCTAAAGTTGTTCAGGTGATTATAGTGTCCCTTTAATTGTTTGTAGAGCAGGGGGAACGAGGGGCAGCATTTACTGTCTCTAAATTGGAAGTAATGGGAGTATTGTCTATCTGAGGGGTGGTAGGTCCTCCACCCGTCTTAGAGGTTGTGGCTACACAATAGTTTTGTAAGAGCTTGACAGGCCACCTTCACTCTCCTGGGTGCCCTAATTGAGCACTGAGGTGTCAAGAGATGGGTCTAGTTTGTGGTTGAAGTCACCACAGGGCAGCAGGGTCCCTTTTTTTATAGGAGCGGTCTTGTTGAGGACGTGCTGTATAAAACTGGGTTGTCCTGAGTTGGGGACATAGATATTGACTAGCGTATATAGTCTATCATTAAGTAGACAGACCAGTATGAGGTACCTACCTTGCGGGTCGGTAAACTTAAGAAGCAGTTCAAAAGCCACCGATTTATGGATGAATATCGATACTTCCCTCGCTTTAGAGAGGTAAGCAGCATGGTGTTGGGCCGGGTATTAGGCCATGCGAAATGAGGGTAGTTTCGCTTTGACAAAGTGAGTTTCCTGAAAAAACACTTTCTGCCTGTGCTTGTTTTGCTTCCTTAAGGAACATGCGCCGCTTGTGAGGTGTATTGAGACCTCGGACGTTATGTGAGTATATTCTCATAAAGTAGGAGGCAGGTGAGTGCTGATTTTCTAGTGGATGTGTCTATATAGGAGGAACCAGATCTATGTGGGACAAGAATTCTTTGGGGTTTTGGGTTGGGTCGATGAGGGATACCCGTGTCGACCGCCCTGGCTTGCAACAGGGCACTCCGCAGAGGCACAGAGTTATACAGAAAATGAGCTGTAAAGGGCCTCAGGAGTCTAAGCGGGGTTGATACCTTTCTCCACAGGGTGGAGGGACAGTGAACTGTGAGGTCTCTCAGCTGTAGTAGGGATGGGAAAAGCCGCTTGGGACATTGGTACAGTGGTGCAGTCGGGTAGGCGGCACAGCGGGGAACCTGGTTAGTGCATCTGAATTGGGCAGGTACGGGTACCATATGTAAGGTAGTCGGGGGGTATAACTAACAAAAAGAAAGTATATACAGCAATACCCATGTCAGTGGGTATAATGCGGAAATGGATTCCATGGGGGGCATGGTGGATCCAAGGGTAGATAGGGTAGGCCGGAACAATGTGTCAAATAACATGAACATTACATCTACGGCTTAACTGTACAATAAAAACACAGCCTGTCGACCACATTTAAAGCTGTTAATGGTAACAGTAGTATGATGCCAATAACGTGTATACACACCATATGAATTTCCTAGGCTTAGAACAGTATGCTTATGATCTTGTGTGTGGTGTGGTTGTCCCCTAGCTGTATTTATTTATTTTTGTGAGCTTTTTTTGTGCGTTGCAGGGGCTACAGTAGGGCAGGTGAACAGGGCCTATCTTTGTGGACATAGGCCACATAGGTCACGTGTGCTCGTTGGGCTGCAGAGGGTTGGCAGTGTGTGCTAGGAAAGGCATTCATATACATAAAGGCATAGATATAGGCTAACTATGTTTACGAAATATAACGCAAGTCTCTGGTACTGCTCACAGTTAAGCTTGAGTTTTGCGTTTCTCCGGTGCCTTCTGCCAGTCCGGTCTCAGCTTTCCAGGGTGGAACATTGTCGATCAATAGGCTACATCGAAACAGAGTCGATCGATAGGCTCCATTGTTGGAGGATCCGGAGGCCATCCGCAGGGAACTTTGCGGTGGTGTAAGTCCCATTCCTGTTGATCAGGAGCTTCGTAGGGAAGCCCCAGCGGTACATGATGTTGTTCTCATGGAGGACCTCTGTCACTGGCTGGTAGGTCTTCCTGGCCTGGCAGCAGACAGATGCGAGAAGATCTTGAAGGAGGAATATTCCACTGGCAGATCTTATTTGGTGCGGCTGGTTTTTAAGATGAGCTCTTTTGCGTGGAAGTAGTGAGCTATTAGGATGACATCTCTCGGCACTGTGTCAGGCAAATGATGCGGGCGAGGGAGCCTGTGTATCTATCCAGTAGTAGTAGGTCTTTCGGCAAATCTGGAACTAGGTTGTGGAACAGGCCCACAGAATATTCATGCAGATCTTGTGGTTTAATGGCTTCTGTAACGCAGCGTAAGTTAAGGTTGTTCCAGCAGGATCTATCTTCCCTGGCTGCGAGTCGTGCATCATATGCCTCCATCTTTGTTTCCATTTGTTGCATGGAGTCTGCCATTGAGTTATGGGCTTCTGCGTATTCGCAAATTTTTCCCTCTATATGTCAGGTTTTAGTGCCCAAGTCCTGAATATCTCTATGCAGGGTGTCCATGCCTGTTTGCCAAGTGGTGATGAGTTTGGCAGATAGGACATCTAGGGAGGATTGAAACATGCCGCATGCCAGGGGGTCCATTTCTGTGGCGGGTTCAGGATCCTGTGTTGGGCTCGCGGCCAAAGGCCCGTCTGCGTCATCATGAATTTCCAACAGAGTGGCGTTTTTTGCCGCTTTTTGGCTGAAGAAATTTGTTTTGTCTGCTCGGTCTTGCTGGCGTTTGGACTTGCTCTGAGACATCATGAAGCAGTGAGTCTTGCAATCAGGTTTAGCCGTCGGAAAGCTAATTTTCCAGGTGCCGTGTTGCAGAGCTCTCACAGATGCATCCGATCAGCATGGCTTCCGGTCATGCCCCCCACAGAGTATGATTTTAAAAGTTAGAAGTGTATTTATTGGGGGGCGGAGCTTGACCATCAACCTGAAAGGACGCCATTCCTGTATGCTCCTCTACGAACACAAACAAATCAGAGAAATATCACACTGCCACAAGCCCATCCACCCTCAAAAAGTGGACAGCAAGATCCCTTAACCCACCCCGAGGAGATTGATGCCATTCTTTGCGGCTTCCCACCAGCCCAAGCGGAGGCAAAAACACAGGGCCTACCCCACGCTGACATACACGGGCCTGGAGGCAATCCTGAGCAACACCGCGGCAAGAAAAGCGTGGGGCAGTGCTTCCCCAACGGCAACAGACCAGCCTGACTGTATGCCGGCCATGGGACGCCGCTCGCAACGACCGCAACACCCGGTAGACAACCGGGACATTGGGGCCATGCTTCAACGGCCCACGCAGGCCAAATCCGGCCCTGCGGAATCCCAGCGACCCGCAACCCAAACTCACCACCAGCAACAATCGGAGCCAGAAACCTCCACGGACACCCAACCAGAGTGCCTAACGAGGCTGGACCACCTGGCCGACATGACCCCAACTACCAGGCATGATTTAAAAATATTGCTGACAGACTTCCACAAAATCTTAGCGGCAGAACTCGCCCCCATCAAGAAAGACGTCAAAGCAATCACGGAAAAAGTGCAGGTGTCTGAAAAAAATATTATGAGCCTGCAGGAACACCAGTCGGAGCTTCAAGAATCATTACAGCAAATATGGGCACAACAAAGAGCCATGACTGCAATTGACAGCTTTGGAGGAACGGCAAAGGCGCACCAACATAAAAATACAGGGTATCCCGGCAGCCATCTCACCAGAGGAAATACCACACTACTCCAGACGCCTGCTGGCCACAATTCTCTCTCCAGCCACAGCAAAGAAATTAGCCACAGCAAAGAAATTAGCCACAGCAGAAATATACCATCTACCCACATCAGCAAGGGCACCACCAAACACGGCTCGAGACGTTATACTCAAATGCCCAACACTTCAGGATAAAATCCAATTCATGTCGGCCCTTAAAGGTAAAACACCGCTGGTGTTCGAGGGTGCTACCCTGAACTTCTACCAAGACTTCACAAAAGCCACGCTCACCTGGCGTAAAACTTTCCATCCGCTCACCATCGACCTGAGATCAGCGGGCATTGCTTATAGGTGGGGGACTAACGGCTCCCTGGTTGTTCACCGGAACGGAACCCAGCATACAATCTCCTCAATGGAGGACGCAACCATGCTACTGGAGGCCCTGGGAATAACGACTCTGGCACCAGCAAATTCACCCCAGAGACCAATCGTGGACAATTTGGAACCAGAACGCGTTGCCCCTTTTGTCCCAAGGGCCAAGAGTTCCCACAACCAGGCCGCGGACCGAGGGCAGCCTCTGGGGACCAGCCCGACGCAAGGCACTTGACCCCGCCGGCGGACACGAACCCTGAACACAGGCACAGTCTCAGCAAGACTCGGGACTACTAAAATGTTCTTGCTCACAAAGTTTATTGTTTTGGCTTACATGTTACCTCTCTCTTAAACCTATTCTTCCCTCCCGTTTGAACGGATAAATGTTTCATACCACATGTCACTACATGTATAGCAGAGCCCACCTCGAACAGTCGGGGCACGACACAAATCACACACATACGGCACAGACAGTCCACTTAAAAATACGCATGGCAACGGACACACTCTCTTACCTCCCCCCCCCCCCCCCCCGCTACTCCCATGGTCAGGAGTAAACACACTTAAGGGAAAGGGTACATTCATCACCACCACACTCCTCAACATAAGGCAGCCGGGCACTCTACGACTAATAACTCTCTCACCGCATCCTCAACACCCTTGCTCCTTAGGATACACCTTTAATGGAGCACAGTATACGCAACCCGGGCAGAAATGCCCGACACGCTAGAAATCCTACTGAAAGCCTCCACTGACCCTTACATACATAATAATCAAGAAGTCTTCTACACCAAGCCTGATACACCCACCACGAACCACCACGACAGACATACATTCAGCCTGTCTACAGCCAGATTTAAAACTAGCAAAAATAGTGCTTTCTTACGAATGCCTAGCTACTGTATAATTATGCATGTATTTCAGCTTACCAGTGACTAATAGCATTGCAGATGATTTCTTGTTACATTGTGCACATAAAAATAAAGAATAAAAAAAAAAAAAGAAATGTATTTATTTCTTACTTTGGAGTGTTTCTTTAAAGGGACACTCCATTGCAAAAAATTTTTTTTTTTTACTGTTTAGCAGATATACTCCAAATGAAAACAAGCATTCATTTAACAATGCATTTTTCCTTGTGCTATATCTAAAGACAGCTTGCAAAATCTGCAGATATCTAGTCTGTAGCCTTTGCCCGCATCCCCCTTCTTCCCTAGCCCAAACTCTCTGTGGCTGTCCAATCAATGCAGAAGTAAATTATGATATCACAAAGTTTAAGGTGAAGAAAAATAATGATAAAAAGTAAGAACTTTGTTCATTCTGCAACAGTCTATAAGCTCTTACTTTCAAGTCTTTTGCACACACTACAACCTGGAATCCCTGGTTCTACTATGGATCTGCATTTTAATGAGATGTGTACTTACGAAGTCATATTAACATTTGTGGATGGAATAACTAAGACTCTGTTTGGAGCAATCAACACAGAACTGTCACACGTGACCACTCGGAGACCAAGAAGGAACTTTCCTGGGGTTGCTCCACCAGCACCCCAAATGCAAATAATCTTAAAAAAAAGAAAAGAAAAAGTAAATGACACAGCACTATTTACACTAAGCACACACAGAAGGTTATACATTAACATGACCTAACAAGATAAACTGAACGCTCTTTAACTTTATTGGTGTCTTGTGTAACAGTCTTATTTAACCCCTTAAGGACACATGACATGTGTGACATGTCATGATTCCCTTTTATTACAAAAGTTTGGTCCATAAGGGGTAAAGGAGAAATTGTCACTTCTCTGGAAGTAGCAGTTCTTTATTTTCTCACCTCTACAAAAGCTACTGAATTGTTTACTGGGACGAATAAGCAGCAGACGAATAAGCAGCAGACTCCACAGCATTTACATGGTTCAGTTGGATACAGCCACATTATGATGCTCTGAGCACAGTTTAGCATTATTTATCATCTACCCAGAAATGCCACTCAGTCTTTTTATAGTGTCACACTCCAGTATAAACCTGTAAGAATGGTACTGTGGGGGTTTATTCAAATATGCATAGTATGCCCTGATTGTGCCCAGACATCCAGGTATACAATCTAAATTAAAAAAAAACAAAAAAAAAAAACATTACATAGGTAATATTTAGACAGCTATAGGGTTGTGCAAAACTGACCGTTATCACAGTTCCTCTTTCCTTTTTCCTTACATTGTCTTTCCAAACTGCCCCAAGTACCAGTCCTTTATAAAACCCACAATGACAATGTAGATAAAACCCTAGCAATTTCCTCATCCTATAGCAGTCTACTACCGTACAACCTTTCACACCATCTAATCTAATTACTCTAACCCTATGTCACTATTTCCTGGGAAAGAACCAAAGCAAATATTGTTTAAACTGGATATGCAAACCTGACATTCTGTCTTCCACTCTGGATTAATCTGCTTGTCTAGCTTCAAGGGCAGTTATGCACCACTTGCTAAGTACTGAAGACACACTCGTTTGAAGGGAAACTATAGTGCTCTTATGCACCACATAAACTGTATTGTTTGTTACCCATTGTACGATATTTAAATTATGTTTGAAACTTATAAACCAGTAGTAATGGTTAAAAGCTGCCTAGCTGTAGTGAGTGGAAATACAAGTAGACAGGATAACGATTTTTTTTTTTTTAGTAAGCAAGCTTGTTCTTTGGAGTTTGCTAGGCCATTTTACTCCAACCCATGTATGAGTTGAGAGATCAAGGATTGGCTGGGAACACCACCAGATTCAGCCAAGCATTAGAGAAACACTATAGGGTCAGGGACAGAAACATGTATTCCTGACCCTTTAGTGTTAAAAACACCAGCTAGCCCCCTATATATAGTAAACTCTTACTTTTATTCCAGTCTGCTGCTCCCGCCTCTGCCCCTGATCTGCCTGCTTTGTAAACATCATTAGAAGTGTTGAGCAAAGCCAATCACAATGTTTTCCTATTGGATTGGCTAAACTTGTCAAGGAGGCAGATCAGGGGCAGAGCCAGCACAAGTCAAACACAGGCCTGGCCAATCGGCATCTCCTCATCTCTATGAGGAAAATTCAGTGTCTCCATGAGACAATGTTAACTGCAAAAAGCCTGAAAGGAATGATTATACTCACCAGAATACAACAAGCTATAGTTGTTCTGGTAACTACAGTGTCCCTTTAAAGGAAATATTTCAGCAAGGTACATTTGCAATGCAAGATGTAAAATCCACCCTGGCCTGTTCTTTTCCAAATTTTCCTGCTCGGTCAATTGGTGCCCAAAAGAATTACTATAACTCATTCACAATTATAAAGGTATTTTCCAAAGAAGGAAAAACAATGGACTTTCCTTTTAGTGTCATGTATATATGGAAGGATACAGAAATATATGACCTTTGTAAATGTAAGTAAGAGTATACTGAATGATAAGGATAACATATGTGTCAATTGCAAAAACAAACAAGATATAAGTACACTTTAGTGTTCAATGCAGGGCATTTACTATCATTAAGGTTTGCACAAGATGGAAGGGGGGGGGAGTGGGAGTCTGCTGCAACACAGAGAAAAACTACTATGGATGTAAAACTTCTGGAGAACTATAAGGTACAGGTGTGAGCCGCATATCAAATATTTATGCATTAAACGCAATTGCATGGTTCCCCTTTTAAATATCTTTACACTGTTTCTTGAGAGTAGAAGACGAGAGGGTAGAGCAAATGAGCCTAAAACTGTGAATACCATGAAAGAAAAAACAACAACAAAAACACATACAAACAGCACAGAGGCACTAGAACTAGGAGGGGGTGGGGGAAGTAGTATTTGCATAATGCTCTACTTATTTTTGCTACTGGCTGAAAATGGCACAATCCAATCCTCCAAAATATGGAGGTTGTATTTGATAGAAACGATATTGCATTGCAGCTCTTTGGTCCATGGCTTGACAGCAGAATATTAAAACCACAGACCATTTGAAATGGCTAGGGGACAACAGGAGTATGGCGGTGATGTCCTGTCTTTATTAAAGGACCACTATAGGCACCCAGACCACTTCAGCTTAATGAAGTGGTCTGGGTGCCAGGTCCACCTAGGATTAACCCTTTCTGCTGTAAACTTAGCAGTTTCAGAGAAACCGAGGGAGCCCGGCGCTGGAGATACCACTTCCTCTCCATCCAGCCCGGCGGGAGTGGACCCTGAGGGTGTGGGCCCCCTCAGGACACTATAGTGCTTTTACAAATGGAGTATGGCAAGGCTGGACATAAGTTGGTACAGAAGATTAGACACACACGAGTCAGGGCAGTGTGTGTGAGTGTTCAAAAGGTATACTGTAAATAATATAAGGAACATGGGACATTTGCTTTATATTTTAATACTTTTTACATACTGCACAACTGAAGTCCTGAGAACCCTTGGACTTCATATAAAGGTTCCCTTTCTCTACTGTTTAAAAGTGATATCTAAAATTGGAGAATAAACTGGATTACGTGTTTTTCCATTAGTCTTGAGGAACACTATGATCATTTCATCACATTGAAGGGATTATGGTGATTCACTTCAGTACTATCTCTGTTTATTGTTTAACCACTTCATAGTTTAATGCTGAATAAGAGAGTCACCAGTCACCTGCATCCCGGCCCCCCTATGCTGTTTGGCTCAGCCCAAGCAGTGATAGGGCCAATGTCAACTGAATGTCCTGAGCCGTGGATGCCGTTTTCTGATATGAATTAGTATGGCTAATGTGGTAGGTAATTTCTGTCTCAGTCATATTTCTAGTGGGAGCTTGGCTGATGGTGGCTATGGTTTAACATTTAATGGAGGGATGGCACTAGGGGAGTCTAAGAAAAATAACCACTTTAATGAGATAAAGTCATTAGAGTGCCTACATTGCCTTATTAACAACTAGAAGCACTGAAAGTACATAACTTGGGGTCATTGTACAGTAAACCATAACTGCAGCAAATTACAAAGATTAATGTAGCTATAAGGTCACTGTTCATTACAATATGTCACAGGGGCAGCTGTGCTTTTCCTTAAAGTGGCACGGTCATGGTGTATCGTTTTGTATGTTTTTTTTTTGTTTTTTTTTTTAATTCTTTATTTTTATTGTGCATAGGGTAACAAAGGGCTTGTTCGGCCACAATAGCATTTACAAGCTTTATAGTAACAGGTATAGTAAACTTAACGTGGCGTAAGAGTGGTCAGCACATTTTTAGATTTAGAGTAAAGACAGTGGGTATACATAACGTTTGAACTTGTCAGCATATCTTCTGTCTGTGGCGTGCGTAACATTTTTAACATGTTTAAACAAAACGATAGGCAGTTAGGAAGTGTTTGGTCCTGTCTTAGGTAAGCAGATCTAGCGGCGTTGTAATAGTGTCATGCATATCTTTTAAAGCAATGAGAGCTAGCAGGCCAGTCCCTACTTAATCTAGTGAGTCTATGCATATGCCATAATGTGCCATCATTAGCTAACCAACTGTGGTGAGAGAACATATACATTGCTGCCACAATGACGAGGCACTGAAGGGGTTATGTAGGGATGGAGGCTATTGCTCGCTATATTAAAAGGCAAGGAGGTGGGTAGTTTTACAGGAAAGTCACATCTTGGGTCATTACTATAACCTCGGTGGTTGGAGGTTTCAGTCTCTGGGTCCCCAAATCAGGGGGTGAGTTCATCCGATTCCGGCTTTCGGCTGGTACCTTGAACGTTCTGGAGGTGCATCAGTGGTTCCCTGCGCCATCTTGTGATTTTGCTGCAGGTGCTGGGTCACTTGTGTTGTGTCACTCTTTGTGCAGAGTTGGTCCCCGTGTCGTTGGGTGCCGAGACGCTGGTCAGGTGAGATGCTTGGCTGTATCCTGTGCTTTGCTGTCCCGGGGATTTTAGCTTGTGAGTGGGAGGGTGCACCCGATATGCCTGCTGCCATTTTCCCGCTCTAGGCCCACTGGTGTCTGTATTGCCGGACCGCCATTTTTGATGCCTGTGGTGTCTGTCTATAGTAGCTGCGTCTTGCAGTCGGCCGGATCCAAGCGGTTACCATTGCCTCCGCCTGGCGGTATGTCGCTCCTCTGTTCCGCAGGATGTCCCTGAAGCTTGTGCACAGGTAGTCAAAAGTCTCCAGAGGGGACCCGGGTAGCTGGGTGCAAGTGTTCCAGTCTGTGTGCTTGTGCTGTGTGGCCATCTTGGTACCACCATGTGGGCCATTTGCCCCAGTGTTGTTTTTGGCTGGATCGCTCATTTTCCTTCCTGGCCGTTGTGACCAGTGGGGACTGGGATATCCCCCGCCGGTCCAAAGGGGGGGTAATTTGCAGAGCTGTCGCTTGAAGGCTCTCTCACCGAGGTGGGCAGCTGCCTCGCCTTGGTTTCGGCCTCTGTAGGCCACTTTTGTGTCTCCGTTGTTCCGGCTTCGACAGGCCCTGGGGTGGTATCGTTGGGTTCGTGGGGGCACCCCCGATGTGGGTGGCGCACCCCTGAGTAGTTTTGGGCTAAGTAGCCGCTGCTTTTGCCCCAGATTGTGCCCGCTTGGCAGGAGCTCTTGTCAGACACGTCTGCACGGCTCGGTGGTTAAGCTCCGCCCCCCGTTCGTATGTTTTTTAACACCCCCTCCCGGCTCCACTACATTTGATTGTCCCCCTAGTCACCCCAATTGCCCCAGGTCCCCAATTTCATCTCTCTACTGGTTTAATTTTTGCCTCAGTCTAGGTCCTAGATGCCACCATGTTTGTGTGGGCAGATGAAGGCCCTGCGGAACACATTGATATCTAGCCCATACATGATAGCGCTGTGAAATTCCTGCCAGGTTTAATTCGGACAGGAATTCATTAATTCATTCATTAATTCGTTCCTCAGAAAGATGAATGAAAGAGTAGGAATACCTCTAATGGCTATTTCTCAGAGGGTCACTAGACATGCTTCGCTCAGCATGGAGACGCTAAACTTTCACCATAGATATGCACTGATTCAATGCATCACTATGAGGAGATGCTGATTGGCCAGGGTGGTGTTTTTGCTCTACCTCATACATTTTGATGATCTCAGCCAAGGAGGTGGATTGGGGGCAGGGCCAGCGCAGGTAGACCCTTATAGCGCTGCAAAGAAGGTAAGATTTTACTATATTTATGGGGATAAGGGTGGGCAGATAGCAATTTTAACACTGTAGGGTTAGGAATACACATTTGTTACTGCATGCTACTCCATTTGAAAGATGTACAGCTCTCTCTTCAAGTGCCTGATGTAACCCTGTTTGTCAGCTTTGGGGTCACACGGTAATAAACCATTTAACTATATTTAAAAAGCAACTTCTTGTTGTCTACATAACACGGATATAGAGATTTAACCCTTACATAAAGGCACTTGGAAAACCCTTGTTTTTTTAAATAACATCCCAACATCGACAATATCATTTAAAGTGCAGTCAGAGACTATACTGAAAACATAAAATAACTATATATTCCCAACCATTATCATAAAAATGGTAAGAGCACATATTTACCTCCTTTGGAATTTACAGAAAACATTTAAAAAAAAAAACAAAAAAAACTAATGAGTGTTTTAGGGAACATTAAAAAAAACAGCGAGCAGCCAGTAGCCAGTACATGGTTATCAAGACATACACAAATCAGCCTAGGGAACCTTAAGTTTATTTAATTCACCAAAATCCTTAGAGGTGAATAAAAATTTAATTAATTTCTTCCCTTTCCCCAAAGGTGCACTGCTGCTAAATGTGGACTAGCATGTCTGCTTGTGACAACCTTTGAAACACTGTTTACGCCACATGGAGTCATTTCATTAAAAGTGATTTCCCTCTAGGATGGATTCAGTGGTATATTGTTTGAAGGTTGCTGTAAATTCTAAAAAGATTGGCTTTGGGAAGCTTGTGTAGATTTCACATTAAGTACTGTATGTTTGCATTACAGCAGTGGCTGTGATACAAATGTAATATTAGTGTTTACATGTCAAACTGATTTAAACCAGAGATGATGAGTATTAGAGCTACCAACCGATTTTGGTAATCAATAGCAATTTTAAACTGTTCACTAAAGAGACTAAGAAACAATTCTGGTTCACACTAAGTGGTGTTTATCCATTTGAGGGTCCAATAACATCAGACAAGCATTATCTACGCAGCTAGGGGTTCTCTTATGGCTATGGTTCTTATGTTACTTTCCCTGGACATGGAGAAAACCTTTTGATGATACGGACTTAACCCAGTAAGCATATGTTTTCTCTGACCTCTTTCTAAATACCATAAAAGCACTCTATAAACAGACCTGTCTGCCAAAGTTGAGATGGCAATGGCAAAATCTAGACCATTTACTATTTTACAGGGCAGCTGCTAAGGTTGTTTTTTCTTCTCTCCTGTTTGCACTTTCTTACCAAACCCTTGGATGTGCAATCGGAGCCACTCCCCAACATCACCAGCTCATCAATAAAAGATATCCTGTAGATCCTAGCACCCTCCTGATCTCATTATCAAATCTGCAATGTCTCATTCACCATTTTAAGAATGTTTTTGGTTTACATTTAAATCCAGTAAAAAAAATAAATAAATTCTCACAATACTTTATAAAATCAGACCTAGACAGACTTGTTACTAGCAACTAACCAAAATGTGGTTTTTGGACAAAATATGCAAACCCATACCCATACAACTCATATCCTGCAGGACTTACCAGCAGATGATACTGCATGACAAGTGTAGCAATATGTAACATCGTATTTCCACCCATCTGTCATCTGTAACTGATGCAGCACAGAGTGCACAATGTATATACACAAAGAAAACAAGTCTATACAGCAGGAACACTGTTTAGATGAGATATGTATTGCGGCGGAACAACCGCTTGTTTGGGTGCTTTATACTTATACTGTGTGTTTTTCCCTTCTTCTATTGTACCCACTCCTCGTTCGGAGAGCGCTCCTACGAAAGAAACCCAAACGGAGACCACCACGATATCCCATTTAGAACGATAGGCACTGGCAACATAAGTGTGAAACCGCAAGGGAATTAATGAGTTCCGCACCCCTAGGTGGCTGCCATTTCGTATAGACAAACGCCAACCAGGGGGAGCATTTGTACCCCGAAATGAGACGCTTCCCTTGCAGGTTTCAGCACAGGAATCTCATTAACGGAGATTGCCCAGAGAATGTGCTAGCGTGAGGTCTCCTGGGGTTGGTGGGGACACTTTTGGGGCGTCAGCTAGTTTGGCGGGCTTTCCTGGGCCTGGGAGACATAGGGACTGTCTCTTTTCCCACACTTTGGCTCCCAGGCACAGAGGCTCATGGGATGAAGACCTCCCTTATCGTCCTGGGTGTGAAGTCCCTCGCCCGAGTGGCAGGCTTTCCATATCTGGGAGACAAAGGGACAGTGGCACAACCCCAAAATTTTAAGCACCTCCTCCAAATTACCTTTGGCACTATAAAGTGCCTCTTAACTCTAGGTACCCCAGACAATACAAAAGCCGGATAACTGCAAAATTCAAATTTGAGAAGGTGTAGCTGAAGCCCTCAGGGCCCAAGATGTGGACATGGCTCTGGTAGAATAAGCTTTAATGGAGATAGATGTAGGAACATTAGATGAGTGTGAAGAAATAGCATGCCATTCGGGACTTTTAATGTTTTATTGGTTCGGTAGCTGTAGCTACCAAACACTGACCACCCCCCTGGCTCATTATCTTTAAAGGAAACCATCAATAAGTGCTCCCCCTGTGTGGCCGCCGTTCATATAGCCGAACACCACGTGCAAGAGAAAACAGCGGCCATCTTGTTCGCACGAAAGGAGGCAGGGGGACTTGGTCATCGAGTGTCTGGAACTAAAATCGGACACTCGACTTCCCGAACACCGGTCAAAGTATACGAACGCCTGCTTCCTTTTCCTGAACAGCCAGGAGAGCGCTGTTCAGTAGTTTGATTCCCATGAACCAGGGGAACAATCGCTACTATGAGCCAGGGGGTTCTATTTGTGCATTATTTCATTTTTGTGTCTTTTTGAAATAGACTGACCGCACAGCCTAAACTCATGGAACTATTGCTGGGCAGGAGCCCCGTGTGCGGTCGGTCCAAATGGGACTTCCATAAAATTCCAAAACCCCTGAACTGATCTGGGTGATTTTTGGATATGTTGGTCACCCAGATCAGGGCATATAACATTCATGGGAAGTTTATGTGTTTTGGGGTACTTTTCAAGTTTTATGAAAAATTTGTTTTTTTCTGCCTGGACATAATTGAGTTATTATCTGACCCAATTATCTCACAGAGAGAGGAGGGAATTATCTGTTTGTATTGGGAGTGTCACACTTTGTCACAGTGTTATCATTGGTTGTAAACTTTGTGTCCCTGTCCCCCACAAGGTCCATGTGGGAGTGCCCCTTGCATGGGGACTTGCATAAAAGCCAGTGTGGCACCAATTAAAAGCATTCCTGTTGTACCCTTCATGAAGTCTAGGCTCATGTTTGAGTAATTGTCTACTTGCTGGGAGAAACTACTTGGATGCTGCATTCGTCTGGACCCGTTCTAATCTACACCCGAATAGGATAACAGGGTATTTTCTATACCATTGTTCAGAACAATGAGGAATATGCCAAACGAATGGAGTCCTTTAACCACCTTTAGATGCCATAAAACCTTTTCTAGGACTATGAATCAAAAAAAAAAAAAGTATGTTTGTTTTCCTAAAGGACCTTGTACTTTCTAAGTACTGGAGTAACGCTCTCTTAACATTCAAGCAGTGGAATTTTACTTTTAAGGTATTAGAAGGCTGTTGGCAAAAAGTTCTTCGATGTAGAACTAACCTTGGGAAAAAAGAAGGATCCAGCTTTAAAATCACTTTGTCCTGATGGAAAACGAAAAAAGGAAAAACTGAATTAAGGGCTTGAAGCTCTCCAAATCTTTTTGCCGAGGTAATTGCCACGAAAAATAAAGTCTTGAACGATAAAACCTTGAGAGAAGACTTTTATATTGGTTCAAAGGGAGGTTCGCAAAGCGCTGAGAAAACCAAATTAAGATCCTATGGTGGAAAGGTTTCCCTGATGGTAGTAACCAAACGAGACAAAGCTTTGAAAAACCTGGTGATTAGAATATTTGAAGCCAAACATCTGAATGTATAAAACTAGCCACAAGGAAGAAGAAACAGAAGGCACAGAGATTGGCTCAACTGCTCGCCTTGTTGAGAAAACAAGAACAGCTCCAACCCAGCACATACTAGACCAACTAGGAGGAACCAGACAATCCATCACAGAACTGCTTCTGGACGACACCGCCAAAGCCATCACTTGGTCAAGAAGGATGTTCTATGAGAAATCAAACAAGATGGACACACTGCTAGCCAGGACCCTACACCCGCGACAAGATAGGACACATATTACCACAATCAAACACAGGGATGGAACCATCAAAAACACCCCGACAGAAGTAGCACAAGTCTTCACAGACTACTACAACAAGCTCTACAATCATACTCCAAGAGATCCCACCGCACAGGCGGCAGCAAGTAAGAACATGCACACGTTTTTAAGCAATTTAGACCTTCCTAAACTTCCGACGGCGGCAGCAACGCTCATGAACGAAGCCATCACCGGAGACGAAATAAACAGGGCAATAGCACAACTTAAGGGCAATAAAGCTCCAGGTCCGGACGGATTTGACGGGGCCTATTATAAAACATATAGAGAAGAGCTTACACCCCGCTTAGAACGACTTTTCAATGATTTTATGGAAGGCGGCAGCCCAGAGAGTGGAATGTCCCTGGCTAACATAAT
This sequence comes from Pelobates fuscus, assembly GCF_036172605.1. NCBI lineage: Eukaryota > Metazoa > Chordata > Amphibia > Anura > Pelobatidae > Pelobates > Pelobates fuscus. The sequence continues at coordinate 156,140,322 of NC_086320.1, forward strand.
CCTTCTTCAGAAACCGGGTAGAGACCCCCTACTTCCAGATAACTATAGACCCATCTCATTGATCAATCATGACATAAAGATTTTAGCGAAGGTCCTGGCAGATCGCCTCAACCCTCACTTGAAAACGCTGATACACCCAGACCAGGTGGGCTTTATACCAGATCGACAACTGTTTGAAAATACCAGAAAGAACATAGACCTCATATGGCGTCAGCAAACCACAGACACACCTACAGCAATAATAGCAATAGACGCTGAAAAGGCCTTCGACAGGGTCGAATGGCCCTATCTGTTTCGTCTCCTAGAATTCCCAGAAAAATACGTGGCCATGATTAAAGCTATGTACAACCAAGTATATGCGCAAGTCAAAATCACTGGAGCGAGGTCCACACCCTTAAACCTGGGCAATGGGACCCGACAGGGATGCCCCCTTTCCCCGCTATTGTTTGTGCTGACCCTGGAACCGCTCTTACAAGCTCTACGCAAACACCAACGTATACACGGCATAACAGTGGGAGGACAGGAGTTTCTAGTTTCTGCCTATGCAGACGACGTCCTACTGACGATTACAGAACCAAAAGATGCAAGAAGTCCTGGCACGATTCAGAGAATTCTCAGGCTATAGGGCTAATCTAGAAAAATCAAGTGCCCTAATCTTGGGCCTGTCCGCGGCGGAGCTGGGGGCAACGTATAATATTCCCATAGCTAAAGACCACATAAAATCTGATCTAGCCCCATTGCAAAAGGCTGTCGGGGACTTGATTTGGCAAAATAGACGGCACAGAATTTCCCGAAACATATTATATAGACACAAACAGAGAGGGGGGTTAGGGCTCCCACACTTTTATTTCTATTATTTAGCTGCACAACTAGCGCAGGTGGCCATGTGGCACGCACCATTGGAGGTGAGGAGATGGGTGGACTTGGAGTCCCTCCTCAGCGGCCCAGACTAACCGCAATATCATATGTAGGTGCCCAGAGAAGACAGGCCAATACTGAGAACCACCTGTCCAGCGGTACTAAACTCCCCGAGATTATGGGCCGCGTCAGCGTCCAAATACAAACTAGCGACCTCCCCATCCCCACTTACCCCGCTATTGAGAAACAGGGCCTTCCCCCCGGGAATGGCGGCTAGGGAATTCGCGAACCTGGAAAAAGCAGGTTTACAGAGAATTTGCCATCTGTTTGAGAGCAATGGCATAGTTACATTCGAACAACTAAAACAGGTGACCCATCTCACCCATAGGGATTTTTTTAGGTACCTACAAATCAAAGATTATGTACGTAGCCCTCACATACAAAGAGCAGGGAAAGCCCCGTTGACGTTCTATGAGAAAATGTGCCTAAACGAAACCGCGCCATCTGGACTCATTACTACATCACTGTACACACACATTTGCGCAGAAACCGAAGAATGGGGTACATTAACATATACAGAAACATGGGAAAGGGAACTAGGTGAGGTCCTGGAGGGAGTGGAGTGGAGAGAAATATGGGAAGCGAATACTGCAGTGTCCATATTTGTATCCCTCCAGGAGCAATCCTATAAAACTATGTTTCGGTGGTACGCCACCCCGGTCAAACTATTCCACATGCACCAAACACCGTCCGACGACTGCTTGAGGGGATGTGGCCAAAGGGGCACATATCTCCACATGTGGTGGGAATGTCCACGGGTACAAAACTGGTCGAAAATCTTCGACTTACTTAAAAAGATCTTCCACAGGGCACCCGAGCTTAACCCTTGGACATACTTATTGAATAGAGCTTTAGACGACTGGACTAACAGGGAACAAAAATTAATACACAAAGTAACATTGGCAGCACGAAGAACCCTCACACAGTCGTGGCTAAAGGTGGACTTACCTCCCATACGGAAGGTGATCTCCAACCTGAAAGAAGTATACTTAATGGATAATTTGACGGCCAGGATGAGAGGCTCTATGTCTAGATTTGAAAAAATATGGGAACCATGGACAAGTAGCAAACTCTTCCAGGACATAAATTAGTCGGGAATGGAACGTGAGACATCGGACACCCCCACGCTACACGGGAATGACGCACTCCCTCCCCCCCCCTCTTTTTCCATATCTCTATTCCTCTTCTTTATATACTTTCAGACTATACCTCTTCTCTTTTCTTCTTCATCTATTTTCTAATATCGGAATGGGAGAAAGGCCCCTAATCCATGCGCACCACCGACCTAACTCCTGGCCGGACCAGGACCGCAACAGTAGGGATTGGTGACACAACCCCCAACCGAATTTTGACATTAATTACGCAACAACAGCCTCATCGGCGTAGATAGTTTGTCGATTGATAAATTCTGCTGGTTCGATATTCAAGTTATGTGAAAAATACAAAAAGTGAAATGTCTCTGTTATAGGATAGGCATGATAAAGTTGGTGCCTATTGAGTAAACAATAGTGGTTGCAGGACTCTGTGGAAATAGTATTAGTATCAATAGCTGCAATGTGAATTCACAAAAGTAGCAATATTAAGTAAACAAATGTATCAGCTACTTGTATCTTTTCTTCCCATATAAAGGCAAGAAAAATAAAAAATAGCTGAGTAGAAATGATCTAGTAAAGGTTCTGTCATATACATAAACCAATACACTGGGGAATAAGTAGAATAAATGGGAGAAATATATTGTCCCACTGTAGTAGAAACTTTTAAATGCTATGTCATTTATATTGTGCAGCCGACAGATTGCTGAAAATATAAAAGATTTTATTAGCAACAATACACTGTCTATAACTTACACATTTAATATAAAAGACAATAAAAGTTCCCAAGTATGAAGAGCAGTTGCTGCCAAGTCTAAAGTCTGAGGGTCCAAAAGATGTAAAAAACTCTTCTCACTGGCCGGATGAAATCGAGTGTGAACCTCCTCGTGCTGTAAACAGACTTGCTGCCAGCCGCGTGCGTTCCACTGTGGCTCTGGTTGCGTTCCAGCCTGCTCTCCTGGGAATCGATGTAGAATGCCGCCTTACGCGTTTCGTGATCATAGGATCACTTCATCAGAGGATGGCATTCTCGGTTCTCCCTTCTATTAAGTACTCTCTGGTCTAATTGCTCAGTTCAAATGTTAACCCCTTATCTACTGGAGCATAATTGACCAAAAACGGATTTCTACTACATAAATCACTTTACATTTTCAGTAAAATACATACAGATAAAGCCATAGCATAATTATTATTAATAATGAAAAACTAAATACTGACATTTCATTTGGACACATTATATTGTAAACAAAATCATATTGCAATGGTGTGGAACTACACTAGATAATGATTAAAAAGTCATACACTGGAAAATTTCTATATCAATATAACGTCTGTAAAAATAATGAATATAAAAATAAGTAAAAATAAAAAAAGTAAAAATAAAAATAAATCGTTACACCTAAAAATATAATAGATAATCTTTGATAATATAATAGACTTGATTATGAAATATATCGTTCTTCTTGAGTGACTTTCTGAAAAACATAAAATTTCTCATTACTATTCCATTTAGTCATAGAAAAATTACGATGGTATAAAACTAAAGATAATGGTTAAAAGAGTCATACACTAGAAAATTCATATAAAATCTATAAAAAATAAAAAATCATAGTGAAAATAAAAATAAATATAAATAATTCCACCTAAAAAGATATTGTATAGTAATTGGCATTATAATGGACTTAATCAACCCAAAAATATCCCGTTCTTCTTAGGTGACTCCCTAAAAAATAAAAATCTCATTACTGTTCCATCAAGTGAGAAAATCATCACCATAATATCGTCATAAAATCAGTTATAAAAATAAATTATTTTTAGTTTACGCTTAACATTAAATTCCTTATCGGTCATCATATTCTTCTTAGTATTATATTCCTTATCAATCTTTGTGTTCTTCTTAGTTTAATTTAAAATTACCAGTGTATTCAATTTATCGAATTATAATCTGGACAATTATGAAATGGCCGTACTAAAGAGGGGCCTTAAATTTGCTCCCAATGCAAAGAACTCACAGTTCAACACCTTCATTGATCTCCATAAATTCATTAGGAAACTTACAGTGAAGAAATTCTTTCTGGAGAATAAATATACTAAGAAAAATGAACAGGAAGTTTATACCCATACAGATCTTCACCCACAATCAATATTTTATCCACAACAAGTAAAGAGTGACAATATTAAGGTATTTGAAAGACTGGTCGAAAAAGACTTGAGGAATCTAAATAAGGGCAAAGATAATCTGACTCGTAAGGAAAGACAAGTGTTGAAATCATTAATGGAAAATCCTGAAATAATTATAAGATCTGCAGATAAGGGAGGGGGAGTGTTAATTATGAATATTACAGATTATGAGGAGGAAACCACAAGACTATTAAGCGACCAGAACACATATTTACCTCTGACAGAGAATCCCCAGAAACAATTTATGGCAGAATTCCTTGAGTTAATAGATGAAGGAAGAGAGAGGATTTTTTAATAAAAGAGAATATGACTTTATATGTTGCAAACATCCAAGAACGGCGTTTTTTTACCATTTGCCAAAAATCCACAAGAGTCTTGTTAATCCCCCTGGGAGACCCATTATCTCAGGAATCAATTCACTTGCGTCAAATCTGTCTCAATATGTGGAACAGTTTCTACAACCCATAGTGACCACATTACAATCGTATCTGAGAGACACAACACAAGTAATTAATGTCTTATCAACCATCAAATGGAAAAAGGAATATTTCTTGGTCACTGCAGATGTGACGTCTTTATACACAGTGATTGAACATCTTCAAGGATGCAAAGCCATACAACACTCTTTTGCTAAGTATTCAGAATTGAAAAATGACCAGATCAGCTTCCTTGTCCAGTCTATCGCTTTTATTTTAAGTCACAATGCATTCTGGGCACAGCAGAAGTTCTACCTACAGATAGAGGGCACAGCAATGGGAACTAGGTTTGCGCCGAGTTATGCTAATCTTTTTATGGTAAAATGGGAAGAAGAATTTATCTGGAATAATTCCCCATTCGGCGCAAACCTGGTCCTGTGGCGACGCTGTATAGATGATTGTATTTTTATTTGGGGAGGAAGTTTATCCTCACTGGAAGATTTTAAAGAATATTCAAATTTTAATCCATACAATTTAAAATTCACTTTTACTCATTCTAAAACTTCAGTTGAATTCCTGGACTTGGAGATATATATTAAAGAAGAGATGCTTTTTACCAAAACTTTTAATAAACCCGTCAATTGTAACAGTTTTATCCCTTCAGACAGCCATCACAAAAGGACGTGGCTTGACAACATCCCCTATTGGCAATTTAGACGTATTAGGCGAAATTGTACCGAATTGGATGTTTGCAAGGAACAAATGGAGAAGATGAAGACACAATTCCGGAAGAAAGGATATGATGAGGAGAAACTGACTAGTGCTATGGAGAAGGCTCTTAACCTGCCAAGACAAGAAACCTTAGAGAACAGAAAAGAACCACGTAAATTGGATATTGAAACTCCAGCTTTTATAACTCAATTCAGCAACCAAGCAGGAAAAGTTAAAAACATTCTGAATAAACATTGGAAGGTTTTGAAGGGAGATAATGTATTAGGCACCATTTTGGATGAGAAACCCAGAGTCATGTATTCACATGCACCAAATCTTAAAACTATGTTGGCTCCAACATTAAAAGAAGTAAGACAAAAAAGTGACAACTTTGAAAATGTGGGTTTCCACAAATGTGGTAAATGTTTGGGTTGTAGAAACAACCCAACTCAAGTATCAATAATTAAACAATTTCAGAATATGAAAGAGGATGAGGATTTCAAAGTCAGAAGCTGTAACTCTAGTGGTGTTATTTACCTTCTGATATGTCCCTGTGGAAGACACTATGTAGGACGGACCAAGAGAAAGTTTAAAATAAAGTTAGGGGAACATATCCGAAATATTAGGAAGGGATTAAGCACTCACAACCTTTCAAGGCATTTCTCCACCCATCATTCAAATGATCCAACAGGTCTCAAATTTCTAGCAATTGAAAAAGTGAGGAGGAGATCCAGAGAAAGCCCTGGATATAACTGAGGCCAAATGGATTTTCAAACTCAATAGTCTTGAACCACTAGGCTTGAATATTGACTTTGAGTTGAATGCATTTCTTTAGCATATCCCTTTTTTTTTTCTTCTAATAAGACCAATTTTAAGTTAAACTAAGAAGAACATAGTGATTGATAAGGAATATAATACTAAGAAGAATATGATGACCGATAAGGAATTTAATGTTAAGCGTGAACTAAAAATAATTTATTTTTATTTTTATTACTTTTTATAACTGATTTTATGACGATATTACGGTGATGATTTTCTCACTTGATGGAACAGTAATGAGATATTTATGTTTTTAAGGGAGTCACCTAAGAACGGGATACTTTTGGGATGATTAAGTCCATTATAATGCTAATTACTATCTAATATTTTTAGGTGGAATTATTTATATTTATTTTCACTATTATTTTTTTTTATAGATTTTATATGAATTTTCTAGTGTATGACTCTTTTAACCATTATCTTTAGTTTTATACCATTGTAATTTTTCTATGACTAAATGGAATAGTAATGAGAAATGTTATGTTTTTCAGAAAGTCACTCAAGAAGAACGATATATTTCATAATCAAGTCTATTATATTATCAATGATTATATATTATATTTTTAGGTGTAACGATTTATTTTTATTTTTACTTTTTTTTTTATTTGTACTTATTTTTATATTCATTATTTTTATAGACGTTATATTGATATAGAAATTTTCCAGTGTATGACTTTTTAATCATTATCTAGTGTAGTTCCACACCATTGCAATATGATTTTGTTTACAATATAACGTGTCCAAATGAAATGTCAGTTTTTAGTTTTTCATTGTTAATAATAATTATGCTATGGCTTTATCTGTATGTATTTTACTGAAAATGTAAAGTGATTTATGTAGTAGAAATCTGTTTTTGGTCAATTATGCTCCAGTAGATAAGGGGTTAACATTTGAACTGAGCAATTAGACCAGAGAGTACTTAATAGAAGGGAGAACCGAGAATGCCATCCTATGATCACGAAACGTGTAAGGCGGCATTCTACATCGATTCCCAGGAGAGCAGGCTGGAACGCAACCAGAGCCGCAGTGGAACGCACGCGGCTGGCAGCAAGTCTGTTTACAGCATGAGGAGGTTCACACTCGATTTCATCCGGCCGGTGAGAAGAGTTTTTTACATCTTTTGGACCCTCAAACTGCTCTTCATACTTGGGAACTTTTATTGTCTTTTATATTAAATGTGTAAGTTATAGACAGTGTATTGTTGCTAATAAAATCTTTTATATTTTCAGCAATCTGTCGGCTGCACAATATAAATGACATAGCATTTAAAAATTTCTACTACAGTGGGACAATATTTTTCTCCCATTTATTCTACTTATTCCCCAGTGTATTGGTTTATGTATATGACAGAATCTTTACTAGATCATTTCTACTCAGCTATTTTTTATTTTTCTTGCCTTTATATGGGAAGAAAAGATACAAGTAGCGGATACATTTGTTTACTTAACCCCTTAAGGACGGAGGACGGTTCAGGACCGTCATCGGCATTTTTGCCTTGCCGACCGGTGACGGTCCTGAACCATCCTAACCGTCCAATGTACTTACCCGATCGCCGTCGTTCCCCCGGCGGCGATCGGCGGTGCTCCCGGTGTGGGGAGACTGCCTGCAGCCCAGACAGTCTCCCCATGGCGGTTTAGGACCCCTGTGGCCATGTGATCGCCCAACAGGGTGACCACATGGTCACAATAGGTGTCCTAGTCTCTGCCTGCAGGGGGACTGTCTGTGCTGACAGGCAGTCTCCCTGCAACTGTAAAATCAGTGTAAAATAAAAAAAAAATTTAAGTTATAGTTAATAAAAAAAAATTATTATTATATATGTGTATATATATATATAATATATAGACATATATTATACCTATATAATATATGTCTATATATCATATATATATATAATGTCATGCTAAGTGTATTTTTATATTAATATGTACATATATTAATATAAAAATACACTTATAATTAATTTACACACGTATATATAATATATATAATAACTACCGTATATACTCGAGTATAAGCCGAGTTTTTCAGCACATTTTTTGTGCTGAAAAACCCCAACTCGGCTTATACTCGAGTCATAGTCTGTATTATGGCAATTTGCATTGCCATAATACAGGCCGGGGGAGAGGGGGGCTGGCAGAGCTGTAACTTACCTGTCCTGCAGCTCCTGTCAGCTCTCTCCTCCTCCGCGGCGGTCCGTTCAGCACCTCGGTCAGCTCCCAGTGTAAGTCTCGCGAACTTACACTGTGAGCTGACAGAGGGAGCTGCACAGACCGCGCGGAGGAGGAGAGAGCTGACAGGAGCTGCAGGAAAGGTAAGTACAGCTCTGCCAGCACCCCTCTCCCCCCCCCACTGAACTACCAATGACACTGGACCACCAGGGAAGGAGCCCCCCTCCCTGCTATGTATCAAGCAGGGAGGGGGGACGAAAAAAAAATAATAAAAAAATAATAATAATTAAATAATAATAATAATAAAAAATAATAATATAAAAAAATAATAATATTTAATAATATATTAAATGCCCACCCCCACCAACACATACACAAACACACACTGCATCACACACACTCGCACTGCACACACACTCACACACACTCACACTGCACTCACACACACTCACACTTCATTCATATACACACACTGCACTCACACACACTGCACTCACACACACTGCACTCACACACACTGCACTCACACACACTGCACTCACACACACTGCACTCACACACACTGCACTCACACACACTGCACTCACACACACTGCACTCACACACACTGCACTCACACACACTGCATTCATACACACACTGCATTCACACACACTGCATTCACACACACTGCACTCACACACACTGCACTCACACACACTGCACTCACAGACACTGCACTCACAGACACTGCACTCAGACACTGCACTCAGACACTGCACTCAGACACTGCACTCAGACACTGCACTCAGACACTGCACTCAGACACTGCACTCATACACACACACACACTGCATTCATTATATACACACACTGGAAATAAATATTCAATTAATATATACGCACACACACTGCACTCATACACATACGCACGCACTGCACTCATACGCACGCACTGCACTCATACGCACGCACTGCACTCGCACTGCACGCACTGCACTCGCACGCACTGCACTCATACGCACGCACTGCACTCATACGCACGCACTGCACTCATACGCACGCACTGCACTCATACGCACGCACTGCACTCATACGCACGCACTGCACTCATACGCACGCACTGCACTCATACGCACGCACTGCACTCATTATATACACACACTGTAAATAAATATTCAATTAATATAATTTTTTTAGGATCGAATTTTATTTAGAAATTTACCAGTAGCTGCTGCATTTCCCACCCTAGTCTTATACTCGAGTCAATAAGTTTTCCCAGTTTTTTGGGGTAAAATTAGGGGCCTCGGCTTATATTCGGGTCGGCTTATACTCGAGTATATACGGTATATATATTGTGTATATATATATATATATATATATATATATATATATATATATATATATTATAAAATACGAATAATAAATAATTTAAATTAAATTAAAAAAATTAAAAATAATAATAAAATTTTTTAAAAAATTATATATCTATACGAAATTTTATTCTAACTGTATTTTGATATTAATATATATATATATATATATATATATATTTATATCAAAATACACTTAGAATGAAATTGTATATATATTTATGTATATATAAATAAATAAAAAGAATGCGAACTATTCATATGTCCATATACAAAATTACATAAATAATTATATAAATATACACGTAGACTTCAAATATATAACTATGCATATATATTTAAATTCTACGTGCGTATTTATGTAATATTTTTACATAATTAAGTTATTTTATTGATTGCAATTTAAGGGACCTGCCTGCCAACCCAGGCCGAAAGTACAGAGAATATAATTTGCCATCACTGTATTTTACCCTGTAACGTTCTACGACACCCTAAAACCTGTACATGGGGGGTACGGTTTTACTCGGGAGACTTCGCTGAACATAAATATTAGTGATTCAAAACAGTAAAACATATCACAGCGATGATATTGTAAGTGAAAGTGACTTTTTTGCATTTTTCACACACAAACAGCACTTTTACTGATGATATAATTGTTGTGATACATTTTCCAGTTTTTAATCACTAATATTTGTGTTCAGCAAAGTCTCCTGAGTAGAACAGGACCCCCCCCCCCATGTACAGGTTTTATAGCGTTTTTGAAAGTTACAGGGTCAAATATATGGGTCAAATATTTTTACATTGAAAATGGCCAGGTTGGTTACGTTGCCTTTGAGAGCGTATGGTAGCCCAGGAATGAGAATTACCCCCATGATGGCATACCATTTGCAAAAGAAGACAACCCAAGGTATTGCAAATGGGGTATGTCCAGTCTTTTTTAGTAACCACTTAGTCACAAACACTGGCCAAAATTAGCGTTCAATTTAGTTTTTTACTTTTTTCACACACAAACAAATATGAACGCTAACTTTGGCCAGTGTTTGCGACTAAGTGGCTACTAAAAAAGTCTGGACATACCCCATATTGAATACCCTGGGTTGTCTACTTTTAAAAAAATATGTACATGTGGGGTGTTATTTAGCAATTTATGACAGATAATAGTGTTACAATGTCACTATTGATACATTTTAAAAATGTATGTTTTGAAACCGCAATATCCTACTTGTACTTATAGCCCTATAACATGCAAAAAAATTGCAAAAAGCATGTAAACACTGGGTATTTTTGAACTCAGGACAACATTTTGAATCTATTTAGCAGTTTTTTTCCATTCGCTTTTGTAGATGAGTAAAAGATTTTTCACATAAAATTCAAAAAACGTGTATTTTTTTCAATTTTTCATTTTTTTTAAATTAAATTACATGAGATTATATAAATAATGGTATGTAAAGAAAGCCCCTTTTGTCCTGAAAAAAATAATATATAATTTGTATGGGAACAGTAAATGAGAGAGCGGAAAATTACAGCTAAACACAAACACCACAAAAGTGTCAAAAAGATGCCTGGTCGCAAATGTACAACATCGCAAAAAAAGTCCGGTCCTTAAGGGGTTAATATTGCTACTTTGATACAAGTAGCTGATACATTTGTTTACTTAATATTGCTACTTTTGTGAATTCACATTGCAGCTAATGATACTAATACTATTTCCACAGAGTCCTGCAACCACTATTGTTTACTCAATAGGCACCAAATCTTTACATTTCTAACCGCAGGTGGCGGCTACCTCTGCAGTGACATAGTGGTTATAGTATCCATATCGGGTCTCACTGTTTTAACTTTAGTAGCTACTCATCAGTGTGTGCTAGTGCTTATCTATCAAGTTACCTTTGAAATCTACGATAAAGTTGGTAGACAAAGGCATACCTGTAATAAACCAGGAATACTGTTAATACTCATGTCATATATTCAATGTACAACGAATAATGTAATCTACTGATGTAACAAGACTTTCACACAAAAATAAAGTATTGAAAAAAAACACATTTCATTACAAATTACTAATAAAAATATGAAATAAATAATGCACAATTAATAATTTATTACTTTTTAATTAAAAATGGAATTAGATAAAATAGTGTTCTACACTATTTTAAAAAAATGGCAAATTACAAAATCGTTATTAAGATCATATGGAATCAGTGTTTAAAGTGAAAATCCATTCCATTTCTGTTTTCGCTATAATCTTGTAAAAATCTCCTCATCTACAATCTTTCTGTAACTTTTTTATTCTCATGAACTTCATGTTTCTGAGGTTATTTCCATGGTGAGTTTTGAAATGGTGTGATATGCTATGATTA